>NC_079288.1:27411663-28131663 GCF_023638135.1 Falco biarmicus | reverse complement strand
AGGTACAGGCTGCCTTCCCTGCCTTTTCCAGAACTGGTTTAATGGTTGGTAACTGGAGAGATTAAAAAAAATAAATAATGCCTGGAAGCAGAAAAGCGGCCCCCAAATCTACAAAATATGCGACTTCTGCTACAAACTTGCAAATAGGCCCATATGTGATCAGTAAACGATCTAAGATCCATTTATTTGCATGCATTCATTTGGGGCTGGATCACAGCCAAGCGTTGAGCTGTGAAGCATGCCACTGCTCCTCCCTGGGGAGACGCGGCTCCACAAAGGACCAGCAGCGGGCAGGGGGCGGAAGCCCCCTGCTTTCCCGATGGAGAGCCCCCAGCCTTCCCAATGGAGGGCCCCCCACCTTCCTAATGGAGAGCCCCCCACATTCCCAGTGAAGAGCCCCCTGCCTTCCTTCCTGAGGGGCCAAGGTCTGGCTGCCTGGAGCCCCCCCAGCACTGCTGGGGCAGAAAGGGAACGGGCTGGTGGGGGCTTTCCTGGGATCTTGCTGCCCCTTGTTCCCAAAACCAGGGCTCTCCTAAATATCTTGCCCTTTGATTGTTTATAAACAAATACAAACTCTCCTTGTTTTTGGAACGTGTCTTCTTTCTCTGATTGCTTGGGGCTGGTCACCTCGACAGCCTTTTTATCCCATTCCTTAAGGTCTTTCTGTTTGATGGGTTTAAATTGTCTGAGAGGTGGAGGGGTAGCACCTGTGTGTGTGTACCCGTGCCTGTGTGAGACAATTTCCTGAGCCCGTGCAAGGCTTTTGGTAACAAGAAACAAGTTTGCAATAAAATCAACAGCCAAAAGTGGTCTTTCTGTGTCTCACTGGTGAACTACACATTCACACAGTTGTCGTTTGCTGTCATGTGTGTTCATCGAGGAATGTAGGAAAGCACATGTAGGGTAAGCACATGTACTTCACGCAGGAAAGCACAAAAAGAAAGTCTCATACCTGATCTGATCCCTATTCAAATCAAAACTGCAAATGGGAGAATGTGCTCAGAGGGAAGAAGGGGAGAACCCGCACGGGTTTTCCAGTCCAGCAGATACCTGCTGCCCTGCGGCGTTCGGAGGCTGCACTTTCTCCTGCTGAGCCCCTTGTGGATGCCACAGCTTCTCCAGCCAGGGCTCTTGCAAGAGTCAAATGTGTCCTTCTGCCTAGCTATGGAATGTGCTTCTTTTATCACAATACACTAATAGGTTAACTTGTTTACAATGATTACATTCCTATTTATGCCGGGTGGAAGTGGCTGCTTTTGTTAACCATTTGTTACCTAGGGAGCTATTTTCAATGTGTTCCACATGATTATTTTCCAACACTGCAATTTGGTACTTGCTCAGCAGCTGGAAGGATTGTATCTTACAGAGGTGACCTCCCCGCAGTCCGACTGCATGTCAGTGTTTGAGGAATATACTTGAGTTGATGGGTAGGTTGTGTGCATCTCCTGACCTCAATCGTTTTCACACTGTGAGAACTGCTGGGAAGTGGTTTGACACAAAGTGTTTATAATCTCCATCAGAAGGAAGTGAAATTATAATGGGGCCATCTTAGCAAAAAAAGAGACAGCCACCAGCCTCCCTGCTACAGTGGCCTTAAGCTTTTCTCTGAGTTGAGCATTATAATTAGTAAAGAAACAAGTTGTAATTAAATTAGGAGATGGAAAGTCAGGAGTACAGCCACCGCGGAGTGTGGTTATGGGAGCTACTGTCTGGCAAAAAAGGAGCAGTTGGAAGCAGCACAGCTGGGACCATGATGAAGATTGTTATTACCTCGCTCTGCCTGCACCGTGCAGAAACCAGGCACTGAAAACCAGTCAATGCTCAATATGAATGGGTGAATTCTGGACTTTTCTTATGATAACAGTCTCCTGCTCCCAGAGCATCTGATTTTTGTAGTTCCCGCTGGCATGTGGGAGCAGGGGCTGGCGCTGACAGTTGGGCAGGGCTGGTGCCCAGGGCCCCTCCAGCACTGGCCATCCCCATCACAATCACCGCACATACGGTTGGTGCTGAGGTTTGTGACTGCCCATGTTTTGGGCCAAGAGAGGTCTCTTTTGGGAAGGAACCACTGCTCTGAGAGGGCACCCAGGGGCACAGGCACTTTTCCCAGCACACAGTCTCCTGAAAAGTGTTCTTGATGGTCACATCCATTCAGCCCCTCACTGCTGGCCACTCGCTCTCCTGAAAGTTTGGGGCTGTTGGCAGCCCCTTCACCAGCCGGTTACCCCGAGGCAGGGCACCAGGGCACTGCTGCCCGAGGCACAGGATGCTCCGGCACAGCCCAGCGCTCCAGCTCTGCCTCTGGGCAGGGACAGCAGCCTGTGCATGGGCACAGGTTTCTCCCACACCAGATGTACCACAGATGCACGTGCTGCCCACGTACTCCCAGGTAAAAGCCTCAGTGGAAGGAAGGGGGTGAGACAGTCAGAAGCCAGGATCGGCAAATTGACCCCATGTTACAGTGACACTAGGGACTGCTCCTTTGCAGGACCAGGCTCAGCCTCACAAGGCTTCCCTCACTGTTGAGAGGCTGATGTGTGCACACACTTGACTCCTTCCTCTGTGCAGGCATACCGAGATATTCTCATGAGGCTTCTCCCGATCTGCGTATCTCAAGCCCCAGTGCCCCAGCACAGCCCATCTCTTTCCTGGTGGAGAGGAGGTGACCTGCAGAGGGGCAGGTCTGAGCCCCCTCCCTGGGGGGACCAGGAGAAGGGGTGGGTGGCAGCGCTGAGGGTGTTGCAGGCTCTGGCTCAGCAATTCAGCTGAGACGCTCTGGACGTGCAGATTTATTTCCTGGCTTTTAGCCAGCCTAGGAATGAAAATACTCTAGAGGGTGAAAGGCTCATAGTCAAGAGCTCTTTACCTCTTCCCTGAAAGGACCTCTCATCCTCATTCATTCAGGGGTTTATTACCACTCCACTGCCTGAGAATAACTGTTTGCAAAGATAGAGCTTGGAAAAAATAAGCTGCCCAGGTGCCGAAGTGCTTAGACCTGTCAGTTCTGGATTCAGAGCAGAGTCAGTTTGGGTCTCTTCTTCCTTATTCTAGCCCAGCTGATGGGCATTTTAATTCGGAGCAGCAGGCTGTAGCTTTAGCTGATGGTTGGCCACCAAAGAACATCTTTATTAGTTCTTGGGTTTGGGGTGCTGAACACAGCTTGTTGTAAGAAATGCCTTTATTTTCTTTTGCTGGGAATTAGCACTCAGAAATAGCCAGAGAAACAGGACCGGGTGTCCTGCCTGATGCTGCCCCAGGCAGGAGCCCTGAGTGAGTGGGGCAGGTCGCTCCACAGGGGTTTCTCTCCTCCAGCGCAGCCGGACAAGCCCTGGTTAAACCTCCAGCTTTCTGAACAGAGGACAAGGGACAGTAGCACAGGCTGGACTCCTGTGGCACCCAGGCAGGTGCTGGCACGGTGACGGCCGCTGCTTTCACCAGTGTGTAGCGATTCCCTGGATGACTTGGCACCCCAGGGGTCATGGTGAGGAGCCTGTGCTGTGCTGAGGATTGCTGTGCTGGCCTTGCTGGGGTGGCTCGGGGGACAGGTTTCTCTTGAGCACAAACAGCACACATTGGGGCTTTGCCTGGCTGTCCCCAAGGCAGCAGGTGACATTGCCTTCCCATAGCCGGGTCCTCAGTGATTCTCACCTTGTCCCAAGTAGCTGCTGAAAACTGTCAGGGAGTGTCCACTGGCCTGGGGTGAGGGACCCCCCACAGCACTACCTGCTTTCCAAGAGCACCCATGGATTTCTCCCTCTACATTGTTTTTGCAGGTGCTGGGGCTTCCTCCCACTGCTGCCTGGCCTTGCATCCTTACTTTTTGCTTTCTTGAAGCTGGACCCTGACAAGTTCTTATAATTTTGCATCGCAAGGCTACACCACAATACCGTTGTTGCATTTATTCACACTTATTCTGGTATTTTTACCCAGCTCTGGAAAGCACAGGGACAGGTCATGATGGTCAGAAAACTGCTCTGTGACAAGACAGTGTTTGCTGCTTTGAGCTGGCTTGTGCTTTTCAGGCAGTGTACCTTTAACCTCCACAAATTAAGAGGCTGAGGAAGCAAAAGACAATGATACAGACAGTGCCGTTTTCCAGCAGCAAGTGCAGTTCCCAGCCTTAATGCTATAAGCAGAGAGGAATCATCAGCATTTGCCTGTGGGACTGCGCCAGCACAGGTGATGCCCAGGGCATCCCTGCGGTGCTGCCATGGTCCAGCACCTGGTGCTGGCGGTAGGGACACCAGCAGTGCTGCTGTCGATGGAAGAGCAGGAAAGCCACAGGAAGGCCGTGCGGGAAGCTTGGCGCGGGAGCGGAGCTGGCGTTGGAGTGATGGCCCTCCCCGCCGGAGCGGGAGCTGCGTCTGCCACCCAGGCAGAGGCTCCTGTACTGACAAACAGCTTTGCCATCCCAGCACAGCCAGCCTGCGCTGCACCGAAACAGGCAGCTAGAAAGTAAACAGTGTCTGAAACCTATTCTCATTAGGCTAATTTACGAATAAATTACCATATTCAATGGCCTTATTTTTACTGCTCGTTAACAGGCCCATGATAGGATGATAATTATGGGATTTTAAGTGGCTAATGGCAGCTGGGGCGTCAAAAGCAGTTTTTACGAATCTGTTTATGGCAGGGAAGGTGACAGGAGGGTGGGACACTGAGATGTTGGAATCGCATGTCGGGGAAAAAAAAGCTTTAATTGTTGAGTATTTATTAGAGAGGAGGGAAGACTGTAATTTAAAAATGAAACTCTGAAAAACAAAAAGGAAATTAATTAGTCTCCTAGCGCTCGGGTGGCTAGCGCTTAAGGAGGACCTCGGCGGTTTGCACGCGGCCTTTGAGAGTCCCGAGGGCCACCGCTCGGTGCAGCCGTCCCCGTGCCACTGGGTGCCGTTCTTCCCCGCCACACTGAGGAACTAGTGCAGGACCAGCCTGGTGATGCTGCAAGGACAATAGGGGCTTTGGAGCAGCAGCAGTACGTGGGTGCGAGGGGTACGAGGCCATGGTGTGAGGGGAAGAGGCGTGATGCCTGGCTGCACCCCATGCCATCCCCGCTGGCCAGTGGGAGCATCCCGGCTGCATGGTGCCATGCCTGGGGGTCACCAGCCCTGCTGCCAGTGCGGGCTGCGTGTCTCTCTCCAGCCATCTCCCGCTGTCCCCATTTCCCAATAGCCAGTATTTTTGCTATACGTTTAGCCTGGCTGCTCATCATCTCCCATCTCCACCAATTCATCTTGATCTTTCAGTTTAGTATGCAGTGCTCGGAAAACAAACACGTACCAGACTGACAGTGGGAATAAATATCGTGGAGATGTTGATTAGCATTTGATCCCAGCTGGGCCTCTGGAAGCTGCAGCACTGGAATGCCTTGGCAGTTTTTTAATGCTGAATAATTTGATTAGATCAGTGGCTGAGCCTGCTGCTCATGGTGAGATAAACCCTCCCAACACTGCTGCTCCCCCCCGTGCCGCGCTCGCACTGCTCCCTTCCTGGCTTGCTAGCTTTCTTTTATGGGGCCTTAAATACGTCGTTTAATCAACTCTACAATTTCAATTTAGCACAGTTGTTGACTCGCATGGATGATAAGGTTCTGAAGACCCCACAGATTGCTGGCTGGTTTAACAGTGCCATTTTCCACGGCCTCCTGGCTTTTGCTGCCAAACTGCAGCCAAGCCCAGCCCCAGTCCAGACTGCGAGCGACTGCTGAAGGATCTGTTTGCTTAGCCGAAGCTGTCAATCAGCCATGCAGATATTTCCAGTCTCTCCACTGTGTAATTACTGACAGGGACACATCCCCTCTGCACGATGACATGATAGCAACCAATGATTCATTTTCAAAAACACAGTAAAAACATTTTGGGATTATTTTTTTTTTTCTTTTGAGACACGGAAAGCATGAGGACACAGGGAGGGAAAACTGCAATTACCTAAGACCCCAGCAATCCTAATTAAGCACGGATTTCTGAAATTTTCTTCTCCCTCCCTTAAGAAAAAAAGAGACACACTCCTACACTATCCAAGCCACTCTTAATTTTATTTAAATACACTGTTGCCATTCCCTTCCAACAGAAGAATAATCAGTTCAGCGAGTGGCCAGCAAGAGTGCCGTAAACAGCCTGGACTCTTCTACTGCAGGGTTTTTTCCAAAATACTCTGCTGATGGCTATTTTCGGAGCATATTTTAAATATCTTCTCATCGGCAGAATATAATTTAAAAACACCCAAGCTTTACCTGCTTTGCTAGGACTCTACAGTTATGTTTCTCCCCCTACACCAAAAAAAAGGGAAAATCGTGAATTACACAAACCCTGCGTTTTCTATCTCAAATGAATTATTTTATCTGAAAAAGCAAAACGGTGTATTTTCAGCCACTGACCTAATCCAAGATAAATAAACAGGCAGAGACTTCTTGTGTTTACTTACACTTATTAACATTCAGCAGAGGGTGTGAGGGTGATGCTATCTGACAACCACCATTTCAAACTTTCTCCCTTTGGTTTAGTCGCTTGTGATTCTCACGCACAATAAACAAGCCAGCTCCCACCGGGGGTGGGCCAGCCTGCCTCCACGCACACATCTGCAGCGGTCCCCGCACCTGCGGGACCCCTCATCGGGGAGGCACCGGCAAGGTTTTGTCCATCAGCGGAGGGGAAGGTGCAGCGTGCAAATGCACAAGCACCTTTGCAAGGGTAAGCAGGTTTCCTCTGCTCAGGATGACAGGGTTTTGGACAGTATCGCATAATCAGGAGGGTATTTTTTTTAAAACTTTATGCTTTTTAAAAACTGAACAGAAGTCAGGAAAATACAGTGTTGACCCCTATTCTGCAGCTCTAGAAAAACACCCCCTCTCAAAGTGAGAAGTGCTGATTCAACTTAAAAATGTCCCTCGAGCCTTTGCCCAGGACAAGGTCAGGGTGATGAGCCGGCCCAGCCGCACACCGGCAGTGCCTGTGACCTCCAGAGCCACCCCAGCACATGCAGCACTGCCAGCAGGGAGCTCTGGGGTGCACATGCTTCCAGGACCTCCCCCCCCAATGGTGTAGGTGGGACAGCCGGCTGTGGGACCTGCTCTAGTCCCTGCAGGCCTCCATGGGTTGGGTCAAATGCACCCTCGAACCGACAAGAAGCCACTGTTGCACCACATATATGGCAGGGTAAAGTCTAGTCTAAACCAGGAGCAGTCTGGTCTCAACTGCTGTCACTGAGGTTTATCAAACCGGGTCTTACACAGAGAATCCACGTGAGAATCCCAAAACCCAACCACCTCCATTCAGCTCTCTGTGCAGAGACAGCATCACCCTGCGAGAGCATCCCTGGGATGGCAGGCGGTTGACCCTCGCAGGGGATGTTGCCTAATCAAGGATAATTTTTTCCAAAGGTTGAGCAGAGGAACCAATTTATGGAAATGGTCTCTGGGAAGGACTGCTGGTACCCTTGGGGCAGGGACGGCCCCGGGGAGCAGAGCGTGGCACCAGGTGCATTTGGTTATGCGTTTGCATTTGAGTGCAACAGGTACAATTGAGGCCCCATTGAAACAAATAGGAGTGTAGCCACAGGCTTCGAGGAGGCCAAGGCAAGTCACGTTTGATTTATGTTGAACATTAGATACATCTCCAAGTGGTAAAAGAACATGTTAAGAGCATAAAAATAGCTATAGTGGCTCATCGCTGGGAGAGAGCAACGGCAAACAGCCGCCGAAGAGGGTAAGAACAGAGCAAGCGAACAATGATACTTCATCAAATACTCTATTAACCTCCAGTAATTTATGGCTTAAGATCTTTCAGAGCCAGAAATAATGTCTATGTATGGATGTATGATGAATTTTTCTGCCATTAATTTGTCCGGTAACTTTCTGAACCCATGTAAATTTTAGCTTTCACAACGTCGGTGAAAGATACCTCCTGTTTAACTACCCATGGGAGACCAGCCCTCCTCACTGCTCAGCGTCAGGCTGCTGTGGTCCCCCTTCACACCCCTCTATGGTGGGAAACAATCAGCAGCAAATCCTTGTTCATTGTCCTGGGTTTACAGGGTTTTTTTTATAGGCTTTTCAGACATCTCCTTTCCAGGCTGAAAAGCCTTACCCCAGGGAATCCTGTCTTTATCCTTGCTCATCCCTGGGGCCCTGCTCTGGACCTTTCTTACTTCTATCACTGTTTTTGCATCATGGGTTAGGGACAGAATAATGCAGGATGCAGGTAGGGCTGCTATACAGTGGTCCACAGCAGCATGATGCTCTTACTTAAGTCCCTAGTTTTCCCCTAATAATTCCTAATATTTGGTTTGTTTTTAGGCCACTGCTGGATGTTGGGCTAGTGTTTCCACAAAGTTATCAATTGCAGCCCGCAGTGTTTACTCCTGGGTGCTGGCCATCAGCAGAGTCCTCTGTGCATGTAAAGATGAGATTTCCAGTTCTATGCCCCCCCCAGAGTTCAAGATTTTGCAGTTATCTACCCTGAATTTCATATGCCTCTGCCCAGCCCCTCACTCCAGTGAGATCTCTGTGACTTTTGCAGCTGTCCCTGCCTTTAGAAAGGTAGATCACAGTGTGCTATCAACAAACTTTGCTGTCTCACCCTTTTCTGGGTCATTTACTGTCCTCTCTTCCAGCACCGGCTTCAGCACAGGTTTCATGACTCTCCCCTCTGAAAACCATCATTTTAATTTGGTTCCTTGATGCTGTCCTTTAGCTGTGCCACATGGAGCCACTGCCTCCAGCTGGACCAGTCCCCTTCTTAAGGACTCTGCTGAAGACCTTGCCCAGCATCTCCCCACCACGCACTTGTCAGCCTCTCCTAAAGAAACCCAAAGAGCTTGTCTTGCAAAGCATGCCCTCCTCCAACGCCATACTGGCTTTTTTCCCACTTGCCCCTGCTCTCCAGCTGGTGCGTAGTCCTGTGTGTTGGGATTGTTTCTACCAGGTTGTCTGATGCTGACACTGAGGCCACGGACAACGGCTCATCAGCTCTTCCCTGTGACTCTTCAGAAAAAACTTGTCACATTATTTACCTTCTAGACCTTTGGTACCAAGAGGATTTAAAATGAGAGAATGTATAATATCAATATTAGATTACTTATATCACATTAGAGCTTTTGGGTAAATACTACCTGTTTACAATTCTTCATAACTGTTCAGGTGATTTAGTTGCCTTGAAACTCCTTACATCAACATATCACTTTGAGACAGGTACAACTACAAAGGCATCGCTGCTCTGCTTGCTGGCCGGGGGGGTGGTAGCCTCATCTCAGGTACAGCTGGAGCAAGCTCAAGACGCATAGAAACTGGTGGACAAAGTGTGCTATGGGCATCACTAACTGCAAAATACCATGGCCATGCATACAGGAGTCAAGATTTCAATGTCAAAAAAGTGACACTTCCAGCAAAGAAACGCCTGATGGAGCAGCCAGGCACGCACAGAGCGGGACCCCCAGCCATGCAGCCCCGTGCCCGTCAGACCGAGGATCCCGCAGGAGCCCATGGATGGGAGCGGTGGGCTGGCATTCAGGTCTGACAGCCGAGCCGCCGTCGTGAATTGCAGGTTTATACAAGTGACTGGATCTTTGTGTTTGCGCCTCTGATTATCATATACCTTTTGCAAAAGGTGCTTTGTATGAAATTAAGAACAGGATTTGTTTCTTCAAACTTTTGCAATTTTAACATCTGCTTGTTTTGGTAAATTTGACAGGGACTCTCTTTTGTCTCTTTTATTTTTTTGTATTTTTTTTAACAGAAATTCTATGAAAAGTGTTTTAAAAAGTGCTAACTGACAAGCCTACACAGGCTGCCTCCACTCAGGGAGCACTCTGCACAGTTGTTAACTTGTTAGACAGGAGCTAGATTACAATCATAAATAAATGATTTGCTGTCTCCTTACATTCAGACATGTAGCTTTTAAAGTGTAGCTGTCATCCCTGAATCAGATTTAGTCAAATGCTGTGTAACTGCAAAATTATCCTATCCTTACCTTTTTTTATTCTCCATATAATGGACAGTTAAATTGGATTTTCAAATTTGAAGTGCATATGTTTTTCAAATCCCCACAGGGTTGCCATTTTTTCATTTCTAAAGCAACTCACTAATGTTTATCATTACCACACAGAAATATTACAATTCTTAAGGGGCACCTTATAAAATCAGTACAGGAGAAATATGCTTTATCGTCTCAAAATGAAACCAATTTCTCAGCTGATTTGCAATTTATTTACATGTTAGCATTTGATTTTCTGCTGATTTATAGCCCCACATGCCTGTGTCTTAGCTGCTTTCTAAATAAACACAATCAGGTTGGGAAAGCTAATACCAAATTACAGAGCTTTGTTCTAGCTTTACTCTATTAATGAGTTAAATCTTTTACCAATAGTGCCTAGTCTCCCTTAGCACTGAGTGTAAGGAGAAGTCATGCGTGGTATTTTATAAGGCTCTAGTTCTGGTATGCTATAAATAATCAGTAGGTGTGGAGAATCCAAGGGGAAAATAGAGATCTCAGAAAAAGCACAAGCAAAAAAATGTGGTATCACAATTATTCTTTTTTTCTAAGCTATAAACTTCGAGATTCAGCTACACCTCATGAAAACTCAGGTGCTGTGGACATTTTATTTTACACAGCCTTTTAAGACCTTCCTTCCACTGCAGCTTTGCAGGAAACACACCGTACACACAAAATCCCACTTTCAGCATGTTCTCACTGCATACATGCAGCTGTCCAGGTAATGGATGACCAGTGCTGATGATTGTTTCAGAATAAGTATTTTAATGGCAGGTAAATTATTCATTGGCATGTAAAATAATACTCTCAGCCTTAACTAACATGGTAGTAAAAATAACCTCTGGCAAAGATCTCATACTTTCAAGGTTCAGTTCATTAATAAACAATACGAAAGCGAGTCGGCACAATGCATTCTGGAAGTCCAAGTGACTTGATGGGCGAGTCGGAGGGAGGGGGGCTGAGAATTCAAATATGCATTAGTCTTGGGGAAGCGCACCTTTTTCACTTATGTAAGGTGCATGTGCAAATTCTATGGATAATTAATGCAACAGTTACTTCAGCAGCATCAAAAGACCCACTGTTTAATTCAACATCCTATGAGCGTAGTGTGACAGCAGAGAGAAGCATGATTCCTGGCAATGAGTGACAGAGGGCATCAAGCATTCTTCTGAAATGCTCTTGCATCTCCCTCGAATGGCACATCAGGTGTGTCTGAGCTGCATTAATTACAGGAGGTGTTGCCAGCCCACAAGACACACGCTCACATCGAGCCTCAGCTGCCTGGGATGCCAGCCTGCCCTGGCACCGTGCACCACAGCCCCCTCACCATCCCTGCAGACGAAGGGCATGCTTTGCAAAAACCACGGCAGCAAGCACTGCTCGTGCAAGCCGCTGCAGTCACCAGCACTAGGACACCTCGTAGGGCTGGGGAGGGATCTGGCCACTGCAGGCACCTGCAGAGAGGTTGGAGGTGCAGATCTCCAAAAGCCTGGGCTCGGCTTTGCTGAACCGGGGCCACCAGAGCAGCCCTTCTGGTCCCTTTCTCCTGCCAAGACTGTGAGCTCCCCAGGGTTTCCAGCCCGTTGACACATTGACCACGTCTCAAGCACTGGAGCACAAGTGTAAAAAAGCCAAAGCAGGTCACGGCTCAGTTTCCTTGGTGAAGTCACGGTGGGTTTAGCCCAGTTATGAAGTGACTGCTTTAGTGCTGTCGTCAGAAGAGCCAGTGCCCAGATGCCCCCTCACACACCATCCAGGAACTCACACCACGTTCTTGCAACAAGCCAAGTGTGTGCTGGATCTGCTGGCAAACTCCAAATCCTGCACCTTGGTAATTAAACCCCAAAGTAGCAAGAAGGGACCTAGCCAAGGGTGAGCTCGTGAAGGAGGTATTTGTGACCTTGCCGCCAATCCCTTCCCTGGGCTGCAGTGCCTGGGCACTCTCCCCAGGCAGCAAACCCAGCTGTGGCAGCCACAGCAAGACAGCAGAGAGGCCGTTTCGTGCCTGTGCACATTACTGACTGCTTAATGGTGTTTTTTTGTTTTTTCCTGTTGACATTGATCATAATTGTTAGCCCATCGATTGACACACAGACTCCTTGACAGAATAACAAGTAATGCTCCATGCCAAATTATTCACTCTCCGCTGGTTAAATCACGCATCTTCCTGCAGTCAAACCACAGACACATCCAGCGGGTGGAAAACAAAGGTCCTGTAATTCCGAGTGGGGATGCGAAGAGCCGGGCAAGAAGTGGCAGAACATCAGGTTCCCAGTGCTCCCCACTGCCTGTCAGTAACGGGTATGTGACAGCAATAATGATACCGTCAGCAGAGCCGCCCCTGCCGTCTGTGCAGCTAGAGCAGCAGGGAAATACAGGAGGAAAAATGAACTGCATCGAATGGAAAGGGCTGAGCAACCAACACCGAGAGTAGGGCAGAAATCTCTTTTACGCTTAGAATTTGGATTTTTGAGCTCAGGATCTGCCCTGCAACCATGAATTAAAAATAACACATCTGATTTGGAGCCAGTTTAAAGTCTCTCCAGCCAGGGGGACAGACTAGCATCATGCCATTTGCCTCAGTAGACAAGCACTGATTTGCAGCAGGTTGTGACCCTGTTCAGAACCAAGCAGCTTTCCTAACCCTGTCCTAGGAGCTTGGAAGTTATCACCTGTGGCTGAACATACACTAGAGAGCCATCAGAGAAAGCACACTCCTCCTCCCCCCCGGAAAGTTTGCTTTGCTGAAAATCACAGCTCTTCCCAATTATTTCTGATGAATATTCATCTGTGCCGGGGATCTCATTCAGCAAGGGAGACTGAAGAACCTGTGGGTGCCTATGCAAAAATACAGGCACTTGACACCAAAGATGCTTGTTTAGTTGATGTGAGATCTCTCCAGTTTCTTCTCCCAGTACATACACAGGCTTTGTGGGATGCAATATATTATCCAGCGAATCATTCATCAAAGACCTAGAACGACGCACAGCGCATGTGATAGAAAAAGAAAATGGCCACCAAGGCAATGGTTTAAGGACATCCAAGGCAGACATTTGATGAGCAAAAAACTTCCCGTGAATTTGTGATGGAATAAGGGTTAAATAGGGGACTATCTATACCATCTTGTGTCAATCAGAGTCATCTGTGCATATCTGTGGCACGATCTCAAAGGGAAGTCTGGCATGTCAGAGGCTGGGCTGGGCACGGATTAGTCAGGAGCTAGAAAGGGCTTATAAAAACCTGACATGAAAATGCTTTGCTTTGCGTGCATTTTTATAGCATGAGACTGTATACGGAGAGCTGTTATCCCACCGGCTGCTAGGCAGAAGCAGGGAAAAACAACGAAATAAATTTTGGGAAAAAGAAGGGACTTCAAAGGAGATGTCCTCCCAGTGTAGGAAGAGGGTTGCTGAAGAACCTCTCCTGACTTTTGGGGAGCTGGACACATGCCATTTGCAGACACTTCTGATAACGCCTTTCCAGCCTTTCCTTGTTTTCTTTCTCTTTGTTTTGACTTAACGCCGTTTTCCAAGCTGGCTCCCCTGTCCCTCCTGCAGGACCCTGGACCCCGCGCCCCTCGCCAGGAGCTGTTCCTCCGCCCTGCTCCCTGCAGAACTCTGCTGCTGCCTGTGGTTTCTCCAAAATTTCCTTTTAAGAAATCAGGGCAGAGAACAAGGGAAGTGGGTCCTCAATGACGTAAGTGTTACAGATCTTTGAAATAAGCTGGGCTCATTAATAGCTTTTCTAAACATTGCAGTCGCTGTTGATGATCTCTGTGGTAGTTTTTTGTGTGAGAGGGTTGAAATCTGCTGGCGAATCTTGACATTTTCAGATCCATGGTGGGCCACATGCTTGAAGACCTGCTTGCTTCCCCATTCTGATCGACTGCAGCTTCGCCGTAATGTGGCAGATTGTTTGGAGGGATCCATGTCAGGATATTTTAGGGAAGTCACTGCTAACACTGCTGTGAATACAATCTCTCTGTGCATTACACAAATCCCTTCCCTGATCAGAATTAGCATGGCAGTGTTGGAGCTTTCTGAGGGCTGCTGCAGGCGAAGATGGAGTGCCTGTTGCAGAGGCAGATGGACCCACTCGAGTCTGCAGGGAAAGAGCTTTTCTGTGCAGCAGCATCTTTGCTGTTGTCCTAACGAGAGCCCAAGCACAGCGCCTGCAAGCGCCGAGACATTGGAAGACTCAGAGGAGTGCACGGCACAAGCTGCTGCTGGCACAACACACTGGCGCTGCTCATGGGGATCCTCCGGTGCTGCGGTCCAGGCTGTGAATCCCAGCGGGACCCAGGCCCCAGTGGCTGCACGGGGCATGGGCACCCTTTCCCCCGGCATCGCTAGCCCATGGGCAGAGCTCTGCTCGCAGCTGGGCACCTGCATCAGCGCCTGGCTCCACTCTGCTTCCTCATGAGGAGCTTTGGAGGCTGTTTAATATAGATTACAGCAGAATGACTCTGTTCTCATCAATCCACAAACTGCTTAATTAGTTAATAATTTACTCCAGGTAAACTTGATTTGAGCTCTCTAGTTTGCAGTTTCAGCTGCCTCCCTGACACTGCCAGCCTCTCGGGAGAGCTGAGGAATGGATGGGGATATACTGGGGGAATAGCGCAGGGCACGGGCACCCTGGATAGCAGGATTCCCCCTGCTCTTACGCTTTGTTTTGGAGTTGCAGACTTGTTCAGCAGAGCCAGTTTCAGTGAACCTGGTTTCTCTAACATACATTCACTTCAGTTGTTTTCTGTAGAAAGGGAAGCGGGGGGGGGGGGGGGGGGGAAGCCCTAAATCTTTTCCTTGGGATAAGCCCCTATGTTAGAGCCACGTTCCTTTCATGCTGTTGCACATGGGCTGATATTTAAGGCAGGGACTTATTGTATAACCCAGTGCCTGTGGGATTAAAAAAAAAAATTAAAAAAAATATAGTCTCCATGGAAATGGAGGCCATATCTTTTGAAAACTGTATCAGAGCTCTCTATCCTCTCCCCTTTATCATTGTATTTTAACCTACCAGCTGCATATTTAAGAGCAGAGCTTGCAAGATGATCTTACCCTTTTTTATTATTTTCCCTCATGTGTTAAGGGAGGGAATACTGACAGGGACAAGTGACAGCTCGCTAATTATTCCCTTACTGCCACTGCTGTTCTTGTTTTGGACGTGTTGCTCATTTTCCTCTGCTCTTCGCACTGAATAATGCATGGGTCCCTATCAGTATTCATGCAGTACCTTCGGGAACTGCCAGCCTAACTAGCTGATAACTGATTCAGTTTGTAACCGGTGCCTTTGGGAGTTGCAAGGAAAAGTAGCCAAGAACAAATTTAACACTTCTTTCTCATTGCCTTAGAACATCAAGGAGAGGTACAGGAGGACTGCGCATGAAATACATTTGTTGCCTGAAGCTGTTGGAGGTACGTAACTAAAGTAAGTGCGTTTAACCCAGCGCAGTGCAGCCTGTGAGGTCAGTGGGCGATCCAGATGGCAGCACCCGGGAGGGAGAGGGCGAGGAAGCAGCTATTTCAAAGCAGTTGTTTTCAGCAGATGCCCTCTTTAGGTTTTGCAGGGATGTGCCAAGAAAAGCCACCCTAGAGCCATCTGTACTTTGGAGTCAGAAATAGTGCAAGCCTGGTGCACGCGCTGGGGTATGCTCTGAGTTATCAGTTGCTATCGGCGTGGTATGAGCACATCGGAGCAGCAACCCCGTGGGGTTGGAGCCAACCAGGAGCAGGATGGGGCGCAGCCTCTCCCGCACCCCAGGCAGCGTAAACTGCCAATGCCAGGGCACAGGGCTGACCCTGAGCAACACCTATGAAGCAGAGCCTGGTTCCTTACAGCAAGGTCTGTACTGCTCCAAAGCAAGCTTCGAGAGCACCCTCTCATCCCAGGGAGAACATAAAGTGAATGAGGATGGGTAAAAGCAATTTCCTCTCTTCCTCTGTTAAATGTGATTGCAAGTGGGAAGAAAGGGAGAGTGAAGTCTGGCATTCTCACGGGTGCCACAGTTGTTAAAGGTGAACAGCTATTCTGCGTACTACGTGACATGCACTGTTTCTTCCCCCAGAAGTGGGGGGGACTGGACTCACACTGCTGGGAGCTGCTTTGTGGGAAATGGGCTGTTCTTGCCACAGAAAGGATGAGAAACTGTACTGAGCAGTTGGCTGAATATTCTTACTTGAGCTTTTCATCTGATATGTGTCAGATGGTGTGACCTTAACCACCCTTAATGGCATGAACTTAACCACCATATTCAGTTTCATTCCTCTCCAAGTGTATGTGTGTATATATATATATATGTGTATAAACTAGTGCCATGGAGGAAGATATGCATTGGGTTTTGGGTTGCATCAAAGTTGTCAGATGTGTCTTTTGAAGGAGCTGAAAGCAAATGAGGAGATGACCTCGCAAGTGTCCATCATGCCTCATGTGACAGACAGAGGTTCAAGCAGGAAAATTTAAAAAGTCTTTCTTGGAGCTTGCACTAGAAATTATTTCACTAGTTCAAACAAAATGAACTCGTTGAGAAAGTTTAGAAGTTCCTCTTCCAAGTAAAGACAATCCAGCTGAATGCTAGACAGCAAGTGAACTTTGTTCACAAGGGACAATGTTCCTGAAATGCAGCCAGACTTCAGAGCAACTTTGTCAAGATCTAACGGAAAGGTCACGGCCAGGCTGTGTGTGGACTGGGCTGGGGTGCACACATTCCCCACTGGCAGCTGCATGCCAGCAGCCACAAGCGTGGCATTCAACAGGACCCACTTTGGAGGTGGGGGTGAGAGCAGGGGTGTCACAAAAGGAATGGGCTAGAGGGACATGGTGACCCAGCTCAGGAAGCTCTTGACTCCAACAAAGCTGCTATGCATTTAATTGATTCTTCTCCACTGTTCCCATCTCAGGCTTTTCTGCACTTTCTTGCAAGGCTGTACCATGCTCCTGCTCCCAGTGCCATGAGGAAGACCAGCTGGCCACATCAGAAAATCCTCTGTGACCTGCCCCATCAGCCCTTCCAGAAACATGCAAATAAGGTATATTCACTGACAGCCAACAATTGTGGGTGGGTGGTAGGGATCAGCCTCTCTTTCCTTCTGGGTTCTGCAAAAGTTGACAGCAGTTTGTATTTAGAGTCCACTAAAACCCCCCAAGGTTAATTGGACAAAATTAGTGAATCTTTTAAAAAGGTAGGAGGAGAGCTGCATAACGCTGATCTCTTTATCATGCCATTTATAATTACAGCAAAAAATAGGATGTCAATGAGAAAATGAACTACAGAACTGAAAATCCCTTGGTAACGATTGCACTCGTATTCCTTGCCCCCAGTCTGCTGGAGAAGTTTGGCTTCAGCTGCAACGTGCACATTGTTAACTTGGCAGTGTCACTCGTGCGCCTGTTTCCGTGAACAATTTTCCCCAACCTTAGTAAGCCTTGGAAAGACATTCACCAGTGTCTGTGGCGCCTCTGGGGAGCCCCTTGGAAGACAAGAAAAAAAGCCTCAAGATACTGTATGTCAGTCTATCTTTCACTATAATTATCTTTATTGATTGGGGAATCATTTACATTTCCATATCTCTGAGTTTCCTGTTAGAGCTACTGTTTAGATGTGTTCATGGATCAGATTTCAAGAGATTTCATCCCAGGAAAAAAAAGCCTTGTTATGTATGAACTATATGCAAATCTCAAAAGAGAGGTGATGGGGCTTTATGGCAAGAAATGACACCAGGAATCGTAGCATCAGTGGAAGGAGAAAAGAGGAAGCAGCCGTGTCAAAGCCATTTTTCACAGCATCCCCAACACACAGTAATGCACTGCACAGATTTCCTCCATTTAGTGGAGCCCAATATTTACTCAAAATAAAGAACAGAAATGCACAAAGACACAGGGCTACCAAACCAGAAATTCTCCTTTCCTGTAGGTTTGCAATGTGTCCTGAGGGGATCGCTCCTCTCATAGACAGGTATACAGAAATATCTGCTAAACTCCAGTTTGGAAACAGTTGAGGATGACTTCCCAGAGTGTGCTCTCCCCGAAAAAATCACTTCCTTCTGCTAGCAGAAATCCTGCTTATGTTCTTTCTGGTTACCTCATTGTGTAGCTCTATTAGTCTTCTGCTGCTTGTTGGCGGCAGAACTTAGCCAGCTGGGACACCCCTTCACCCTCACACCCCAGCCCCATGCAGGGTGCCTTCAGCCTTGGGTCGTCTTTCAAGGAAAGTAGTGTTTGCCCGTTTGTTGGTGGACACTGATGGGTGTGGGGAAGAAAAAGACTGCAACAGCAAAAATACCTTTTTGTGACAAAAGGTGTGCAATGACACTGTCTGGAGTGAGATTTTAGGTGCAGCATTGGCAGTAATTAGCCGGTACTGTTGGCCCTCCAGGAATTAAAATTGCAGATATGCACTGCTTCTCACCAGTGTGTAACTGGTGGATGGGGGAGAGAGCAGGAGAGGGCCTTTGCATCCCCACCCACTGCCTCCTCTGGTGCTAGACAGGCCCTTGGTCACAGCAGGTCAGGGAACAGATGGGGACACGCACCACAGACAGGAACGTTGCTTCCCAGCATTGACCAGGAAATCCCGGTTGCCAGGGGCTGGACCAGTCCATGCCCTGACTCAGCACTCAGGCTTACAGATATCTCAGAAAACAGCCACTTGCCTCCCTCTAACCAGCCCCTCACACGCAGCCTGCTCAGTCTCACCCAGACCAGACAGAATCTGTGCTCCAAAATGGATGTTTTTCACATTAAAGAGCTGTACAAACATTTTATTTCCCATTTGTGGCCCTTTTGCAAACAGCAGAGAATCCACTCTTTCCTCCAGAAGATTTGTGTCCAAGGGAGCTCCCAGGCTGACATAAAGCTGCCCATACTTTCAAGAGGCCTCTTTGGTAAGCTCTTATTTCTTGGATTCCTTCCCAAAATGAGGCAGTATCACTTATGGGAAGCAACGAACAGGAGTGATATGAAGCATTGAGAAAACCTTCCCGTTTCAGCAGAGGCACAAGTGTCATGTCTCTACAGAAATATCAATTATATTTTCTGTACAGCTAATGAGATAGCAGTTGGCAAACATTAGCAGGTAAACAGTCAAACACAGCCTAGCACATAGTTTGGGCTTTTTGAATTAAATTTTCCTGTTATTAAAGTGTCCCTGAGCACTGCACCCGCTGGCATGCCCAGATAAGGAGCCCATAATAATCAATGGAGTGAGGTGAAACGCATGAGGGAGCCCCTTCCTCCTCTGGCTCCCAGCTAAACAAACCCACTGGCACCACGGTGCCTTCAGAGGCCCAGCATCCCCATCGAATGAGCCACTGGAGCTTTGGCCATCATCCCTCAAATCCCTTTTAACTGTGTTTTGATTCCCCCAGTTTTGGCTCTCTCACATTACTTCACCCAGTTGAACCACAATTTCCCCAGCTTAAACCACTGCATCCTGCATCCCAGGGACAGCCAAGCCCTCTGCCCCATCCCCACACCAGCTGGGAGCACCAGCATCATGCCACGTACCCAGCAGAGGGGATATTTTATTTTGTGACTTATCTGTTCACCTCTAGCTCCAGGCTGGGAAATACTATACACGTACATATTCAGGCTAATTTTTAATAACCCCCAGCATTTAGATGTCTCTATCCTGCAGGGGTTAAAAAGCCATGCCATTTTAAAGCTGCATTTCACACAACCTGCAAGGAGAGCAACAGTCTTCCTTGCACCTAGCCTGTGGCTCTGGACACCAGGCTCCCAAGTGCTGTCAGCTTTGACACGGGGTAACAGACCCCAGTGCACCCACAGCACTTTTGGGCGATGCACCAGTGACCCGTCAGCAGGTACCTGCTTTACAGACAGGGAAACGGAGGCACAGGCTGGCTGCCCCCTCCTAAAAAGAGCAGTTTTCTCCCCACAGCATCAGAGCTTCCTTTGCTCACTTTTACTGCTCTGTTCTTTTTGGTGAATAAGAGAGCATATCTGATTCAGCAATATTATTAATCCCATATGTAGCTTATGAAGGGAGGAAAAAACAGTAATTAAATGCAGTCATAAGTTAAAAGAATCAAACGTGTGTTTCTTGCTTGCCTAATATCTGGCAAACACCTCGTGTTTACTCAATCGTCTGCCGCTGATTCGGCTGAATTGGGAGGCTTTTCTAACCTGCTGCATGCACCCTTTGGCCTGGCCATGGGCACACAGGGTCTGTGGGATGGCCTTTATTTCCCCAAGCTTTCTGTACTCAAAGAAACACCAGCCAGAGCCAGCACCCACTGTGCACACGGGTGCAATTGGGTGTTCCCAAGCACAGCTGGCTTTCCCAAGCTAACACCGCAATAAACAGGCTCAAATCTGAAAAACAAATAAATACAAACTTCTACATGAAAACAAAAGCTAACAGAAAGACTAAGAATTTGGCATGGACTGCTAGGAAAGGGGCAGCTGAGCAGGGTACAGCAGAAGAGAGGTGAGAATCAGTTGTTGATACTAGGAACTAAAGAGAAAAATCAGAAAGGGAGCTTCCATGCTGTAGGAGGAAATAATCAAGCTGAAGAGTAAGAAAAGGTTACCAAAGTCCAGAAGAGAAAAAAAAAAAAAGATTGCCAAAAAAAATATATCCCAAAAGCAAGCAAACAAAAACAGAACTGAAGGGCAGCAAGCTACAAAGACACCAAGGACAAGCACCGTCAGTAACAGGATGGTGCTGACACAGCTTGCCATAGCCCAGGAGATAGCAGGAACACCCACCCCAAGAGGAGCACTATAACCAAACCTCACACCACCACCTCACCGCAGTGCTTGCAGCTGGCTTTTCAAGGGTGTCTGTGTGTGGGCGGTTGTTCCTGCAACCGTGCTCCGCACAGGTGGGAACCTAGGGCAGGTGAAGCATGTATACAGGTAAGGGCATCAGCCTGGTAAGAAAATAGGTTTGGGTAAGTTCTGTGGGGGTTGGCCTTGTAAGGTAAAAAGCAAGTGTGTGGTTTTAGTTTTGGGCTTTTTCTGAAACAAAAAGAAAAATATTCTTGTGCTCTGTGAGATGCTGGTGGGTGATTCTTTCAGTAGGGGATGGCACACAGCTTTACCAACAGAGTAAAGTTTCTGCTTATTGCTTTAGGAGCTCCTTCCCTGCAGCTGTTCTGTGAGATGGTTTTGGAAAGGTCCTTCTAGACTGAGAGTAAGGTAACCCTTTGGGGGGGGGGGAAGCACGTGAATTAATAGTGTTGTACTGGTGAGATGAGAGCAGTAAGGAGAACATAGACTTCTATCTAGTCCTAATACACTGAGCTTTCAAGTGGTTCCTAGATTAAGCTTAATCTCTCTGAAATAAGGGTGAGTTGTGCTCTCTGAGTTGGTTCTGTCCCTCAGGCACTGGAGGGTTTTAGAGCTCGCCCTTGCCAGGGTCAAGATCTGCTTCAGGGTACTTGGCCAGAAGGATGTGGAAGGAGGTGGTGACTTGACCAGAAGGATGTGGAAGGAGGTGGTGTAAAGCTGAGCACGTTTCTGCTGCAGTCAGTTGGTTCCTGCCAGGTGGTGTGAGAACTGAGTGATATTAGGAGAACATCCATTCATTATATTCTACTCTAATATTTTAACTGTTAAAAGAGCAGCCTCAGAAAGGCGAAACGTGTGGCTGGATGTCCCATGAAGCCCCAGGGAGGACCTTCTCTTGCAGGGGCTCCGGTGGGCTCTGCCATGCCCTGGGCTCGGTGGCACCGTGTGGTTCCCGTGGCCCAGACTCTAGCAACTCCCCTGTTCCCACCCAGCCCTCCTTCCCTGGTTTTTCTTGCTATTCCCTCCATCCAGAGGATCATTTTTCAGACAGCCCCAGTGCTTTGCCCTGCAGTCAGACTATTTAGTCTGGTTTTGGTGACCCTGTCTGACTGTTCAAGAATAAGCTCTCAGGTTTCTCTTTTCTCTGCAATCACTACACTTTTTTTTTTTTTTTAAACAAATACATACCTTTGAGCCTCAGCCTTTCAGAAGGACTTAAGGTGGTCCCATTCTCCTTCCTCTGTGAGGAGAGATACTCAGAATAGCACTGGGATTTGCATTCCTTTGCAATTGTGCTGCGGGAGTGCTGGGTTACCTTCCCCTATTAGTCACTGCAGAGCGGCCATTCAGAGCTAACATTTACCAAAAAAATAAAAATAAAAATCTAAAACTATAGGAATACTCGCGTTCTAATATACAGGCAGGACTTACCTCTGAGCACTAAAGGAAAGACACCACCAGAGTTTTCTTTGGAGAAGTGATGATATAATTTTTGATTTGACTAATATGTGCTGAAAAAGCCCATTGTGCTTTAAATGTTAATTCCAAAAGCTTTTAAAAATTGCCATAAGCTCTTTTCTTTGTGCTGCTCAGCCATTGTCCATAGCCCCTAGCAAGAGTTCACATTGTGCCTCTGCATTGTGAGCTCTGTGCAGAGTCAGCAGAACGGGCTCCTGCTCAGGATGGATGGCTGTGACTGTTCACCAGTTAATTTTGGTTTAATTACTATACGCAAGTCGAAGTAGCTAATCGCTCGTCATAGGCTTTACATTTTAGACATCGTTACTCCAGCTTCTAAAATACAACTGGCTAATGCACAGGATGGCTTTTTTTAAAAAAAGCCCTGGGTTCTAGAAGGGGTTAAAAGCATGAAATACCTTTCTCCATAAATAACAAACAAAGAATATATTTTGAAAATAAAATGTGAGGAACTGATGCCATATCATATAAAATTTCTGGAGCTTCACACTCTGGGTAGTAAAAGTGCTGACTGTGACAAGGCAGGGGAGGCCTTTGCATCG
Organism: Falco biarmicus; assembly: GCF_023638135.1. Lineage (NCBI taxonomy): Eukaryota > Metazoa > Chordata > Aves > Falconiformes > Falconidae > Falco > Falco biarmicus. The sequence continues at coordinate 28,108,904 of NC_079288.1, read as the reverse complement.
ATCGCAAAATAAAAGTTCAGCAGCGCTGGGTGCTGGGCTGGGATAGCTGGATTCATCCCGCTTTATTTGGCCTACTGCAAAACACAATAACCGCTGGATGTAGATTGTTCAGCTGCTGCGTGCTAATGAAGCCTGCATTAATCAGCCACTGTGTATTGATTTTCATGATTTGTCTGTCTGGGCCTCTCAAACGGGTCTGGAGGAACTTGGTGCTTGACCTTCACCACGTTCAATGAGAGGGGGGAGCTGCCTGGCTCCCCGGGCTCTGGGGGAATATCCCCATTTCTGGGGCTTGTCCCAGCTCCAGGAGCTTTCCCAGGGGTCATCCAAACCCCTGTGGCTCTGCTCTCCACCGCCGGCTGGACATTATTTTTATTTCAATGATTCTTGCTGTGGTGGAGGGAGAAGACAGTGACTTCCCAGCTCTGACAAATGAGGCGCCGGGGGTGAGACCCAGCGCAAAGCCGGAGCGGTTTGGCAGGGGACCTTAGTGTGAAAAATACAGCAAATTGATTTTAAAAGGCATTTGGAGGGGTCTGTGCACCCCCTTCCACCGCACCGCCCAGAAGCTTTTCAAGTGGAACAGCCTGCAGCTATTACAATAAACACCTCAGCCGCAACCTGTCTCTCATTTGCATATTAGCAGCCTTAATTTTGATGAAATATGCAAATGTATGCAAAATGAAATTCATCTCATAATGACACAAGGCGATTAAACAATTTTTATGCTTAAATATTCTGTTTAATGAAATCAAACAGACCCATGCGTGTGACAAATTTGCCTCAGCATGGAGAAATTAGTGGATATCAAAAAACTAACACAGAATCCCAAACATGGGACGTACTGCACTGGGCATTGAAATCGCCTCTTCAGCGTGAAAATAATCAGTGTTCCTGATAACCAAATGAACTGGAAATTATATTACAGAGAACGGCTAAAACAAGTTAGTGGCAAGGTACTTTGTTTCCTACTCTCCAAAGAAATCCCATTCTCCGGCCATCTTTTATTTATGTTCCAGATGTTAAATTCAGCAAACACGCTTGCAGGATCTTTTCAGATATTTTTGTGTTTTAAGTAAAAAGATGATCATATAGCTTCGCACAGCTGCAAGCAAAGTGGCTTTGGTGGATCGGGTGCCGCTGGATGAATCCTGTGCCAGCAGCGCTGGTCGGTGTGCTGCGGGACTGTCTCTGCTGGCACGGTGCTGGCGGTGCTGGCGATGCTCCTGCTCCTCGTCCCCATCCCGATGCCAGCCACCGTGAGCTGCTGTTTGCTATAATTATGCACTAGGTCACTAGTGCTGCACGCATTTGTTTTTATTAGATGCAGGAGTCTAGAGCAGAGTGCCTGGACATACATCCCCCTACACCTCAGCATGCTGCTTAAAGCTTGCGCCAGGCTCATTAAATGTTTCCTTTGCCTTTCTCTGCAACCTGATGATCTTGTCCAGCTTCGCCTCCCACATGAGCATCCCACCCCGTGTCAGTGGGGGCTGGGGGTGCTGAGCCCTGGCCCGGAGCAGAAGGCTGGCAGGTGGGGAGCTGCTGGGCTGCCCCGGCTGCAGTGGATGTGCCAGGGCAGTGGCCCCTGCACAGACCTGCTTTGGGTCTCCCCGGGTCACCTGTGGCAGAGCACTGGGACAAGACAGAGTATGGGCAAACTCTGCAGGAGTCACGGCATCAAATGGGGAGTTGGAGCTGCTGCTGCTGAGTGTGATGGGGTCATATTGCTGGCGGCATCCTGCGCTGCTCTGATTGTAAGGAATTGGCCCTGGGATGGTGCCATCTCCCCGTGCCTTGGTAGGGAGGGATGGACTCGTGTGGGTCCCCCCGGAGCCCTCCATCCTCCTGGGCACGGGGACATCTGGCTCCTGTGCAGAGAATGGGAAGAGGGTTTCCTCTTCTTACGCAGCTGGAAAGGGTTTCTTTTCATCAGTATGCAATATGCTTGATCTTCTTTTCCTTTTTTTCTGATTTTTCTTTCCTTTTTTCTAAAACAAAACCATCTCCCAGCTGCCAGGACACGGTCCCCTGGCCAGTGCTTGGAGGGCTGGGCGCAGCAGCTCCCTGCCCTGGCACCAGTGGGCTGCAGTGTCCCCAAGGTGGCTCTGCAGGCAGGGCAGGGGGCTCCTGGGTTTGCAAACCTTACAAAGGCCCCAGCTCGGGTGTGGGGAAAAAGGGAGAAGTGCACAAGGCCGTTATTTCCCAGCATTTCATTTCAGTATTGCTCTCCATCCGTCAAGATCTTAAAGGTTTTTTCCAACTGAAATTCTATGAATCTATGATTGTCTGTGGATTTCTAAGGCACATAAAAGGTGACAGTGATGTTAGCCATGGGGGAGTAACCTACTTTTTGAGAAGAAGAAACCAGTTAGGAATTATTTCCAGTTTGGTGGCCTGTTTCTCCTTTCCCCAGTGCGGTGCTCTCTTCTGAAACCAGCCCTTCCTCCTGCAGCGATCAGAACCCCCAGCGTGGGAAACATGATCCCGGTGCTCCAGCCTGGACCAGCATGAGTCGTTCTTGTTGCCACGCTGGAAGGAAGGACTGCAGTGACCCTCAGTCATGCTAAGCCTCTTACCATTAATGGTTTGTCCAGATGTCATTGTTTTCCCCTCTCAGTTCAGATATGATAAACCTGCGGTAATTTAATATTAGTCCTATGCATACTTGTGTTTTATTTTCCTGTGGACTGTTTTTACTACAAATAAGTTTTGAAAGGAAATTGCTGATGATGATTTTCCCATGTTCCAATTAACTTTGTCATGCTGAATAATAGGTAAATTCACAACTGGCCTCACTGTTTTCTAGACCCAGAGATGCCGAAGGTCACCTGATGAGTTTGCACTCCAGGATGTATTTCCCAATACTTAGCCCATCTTCTTATTTGTGTTTTTGTTTTGGTTTCAGCACGCAAAATGAAAGTTTCTGCAGCTTCCCTTGGGTGTCTTGTACATCTTTCTGCCAGGAAAAGAGAAAATCTGGAATACTAAATCTGTGCTTGAGTCCAATTCTTTATACCTCCCATTGAACATTGGCAGGGAGGCAGCCTGCACACCACCATTCCCCTCCTCCTGTCCTTGCTCAGAGGAGGTGGAAGACAACACCAAGCCTGGTGGTTGTTCCGTGTCTGGTGGCTCTTGCTTTCCTCTGAGAGCCCTTTACTGCCACAAAGGAGTCCCAGTGATGCGCAGCACCCAGCTTTGCTCCAGTCACTGATAGAAACCAGCATGTTTCCACAGACTGAAAAGATAGCAGGGTTGGAAATTATCTTTTCTTTCATCTGTCATTGCAGACTCATCCTAAATTTTCTGTCTGGAATCTTTTCTTTGCCTCTCCCATCAGAGCAGCATACAGATTTTCCTGTTTCCTCCCTCTCACTCCCTCGTGTCTTGGCCGTTCTGGCTGCACTTTGTCCCAGCCGTGTTTCCCTTGGTTGCATTCTGCACTTTCCTAATTCTTCCAAGTCCCGTGTCCTCTGCTGTTGGTGGTATTTGCAATTTATCCTGGCTGAGTCTCATCTGTAAACTTTATTGATAGTGTGTTTATGCTGTTTTTCAGAGTATTGATGGTGCTCACAAGCAACGCTAGTCCTAGTGCCTGCTGGTGCTGCACTCCCCCCATGCCCCCCATGACACTTGTCCTGCTGCTCCATTTTGGCTCCCGTGGAGCCCGAGTAGGGTGGAAGGAGCATCCCGACTAGCTCCGGCTCCCGAAACACCCAGCGGCCCTGCAGATGAGTGGGACTGGTGCTGCAGGGCAGCTCTGGAGCCCTCACACACCCACTCAAGCCTTCATGCATCTGGAAATACCATTGCTGCCTCCCGATTCACAGCCGTGTTTTTTAACTACTGCTCTCTCCTTCTGGCTTCACACTCCCCTACACAGCATGTCCCTGACTTCCCCTCCTCTCCTTCTGGGCTGTCACAGAGTAATTGATGATTTTAGGGAGTAGTTGACTCAGACTGCCTGGTTTTGCTCTGTAAGTTCATTCCTGCAGCCTGGACCCAGGAGGCTGGTGTCTCACTGTCAGCACGGGACTGGAGCTGGGCACCTCCAGCCAGGCTGGGGTAGCTCTGGCTTTGCTTGGTCCCATGGAAATGCTCTGATGGACTGAGGGCATCCCAGGGAGCGCTCCATGCTGTGCCATGCTGTGCCTTGCCATGCTGCGCCATGCTGTGCCATGCTGTGCCTTGCCATGTTGTGCCTTACCATGCTGTGCCATGCTGTGCCATGCTGTGCCACGCTGCCATGCAGAGCTGTGCTGCACAGAGCAACTCTTCCCAGCCCCTCAGCCGAGTTAACAACTGGGAGCTGCACAAACATTTTTGGCACCTTCTTTCCCCCAAGGGAGACTACTAGCCAAAGGGGGGTCTCTGGGCGAACCCCTGCCAGCCCCGGTGAGGGGATGGGTTCACTTGGTGCCTGTGCCCCATCCACGCTGCCACGGACAAGGCTCCCTTCCGCTGTGCCAAAAATTACACAGAGCTCAGAGCCAGGAGCTGTAGAGCTCAAACACGGACCCCTGCCAGGCCTCATAGCACAGCCATGATGTAAGAGCAGAAAGTCAGCAAAACCCCCACCACTCCAGCGCAGGAGCATTAACCCTTGCAGCAAGGAAGGTTGTGGGGTTCTGGTTCTTCCCCTGAGGGATTCTGGCTTGTCCCTTGCCTCAAGGCACTGCTCCCCCAGCAGCTCCCAGCACCCACCCTCCTTTGCCGGCACCTCAGGCACTGGTGGGACACCTCCCCACTCCAGGACCACCCCCAGGCTGTGCTGTCCACACTGACGAAACCAGTGGCTGTTTTTCCTTGCCAAGTGCTGGGCTGTGGCAGCTGTGTCAGGTGGGCATCCCTGTCCTCCAGTCCTGGCACTCCTCGGCGGGTGCCACAACTGGTGTCCAAGCCTCATGCTCTGCCTGTCCTCTGATTTAAATCATTCCTAAGGCAACAGGTTACAGGCTAAGAAGTCCTTAAATTATCTAAGAAAGTTTATGAACTTTCACAGCATAAAATGAATGTGACATTTCCTCACCATAATAGATGTTCATCAGAAATGACTTGATCCAAACAACCTTGTGCTACAAAGCCATTGGGCCATGAAAAACCTTTGACAAAACAATCTCCTTTAAACGTGGCTTTGCTGGAATTAGGGCTGATTATGATCAGATGACTTAGTATTTCGACCTTGTTATATTCCCATTATTTTGACAATTCACTGAATATTTGTAATATTTTACTCTGGATGAGTACTTTCACAAAGTGAGGTACGTACAACTGCTGTATTCATTTTTCTGCGTGGATTTAGCTTGATCAAGAAGAGATGATGTGCTGTATGCTGTCCCTGCTGCGCTTTCTAAATAGGCCATATTGGACTAATAAAAAAGGATGCACAAAGATGTTCTTCATCCAGAGACCATCTAGTGAAAATGCACCCTTTTTTTTTAATGGTTAGGACTTGCACTGTGCTGAGCTCAGCTGGTGCTGGGAGCTGTGGCAGCTCTGTTGCAGCACCCAGGAGTTGTGCTTGCAGATGTTTGGGGAGCACAGGGGAGCAATTCTGGCCCTGCCCACATGTGGTTCCGGGGCTGGAGGGTTTTCTTCAGGGACCAGACAAGCAATGCCTAAATAAATAGGCAAAGTGGATGCAATTCCAAGCTCATATCATGTTACAGTAATCAGAGAATAAAACTGTTTTTCTCTGTGACCTTGTTACATCCATTTGCCAAGTCTGTGGAGAAAACTGCATGCCAAAATCAAACTTCCCCTTAGAAAGCATCACTGTTCCTCTCTCTGAAGTCAATTAAAAAGGAGCTTTAGATGGGGAAGGGGATGAGGGAGCGTGATGCACTGCAGGGACTCTCTGAAAAGGTTGGTCGGGTTCGGATGAGTGCTGCAGGGAGCTCCCGTCTCGGGAAGGACCCAGCCGAGCTGGTGCTTCCTGGTGGGAATCTCATGGATGGGTGGGGCCTGATAGTGCTGTTAATTGATTTGCTTTTGATAGTGCGAGCCTGAGTTTATTGTAAAAACTCCCGGCGCAATTGGAGGGCTGCCTGTTATTATCAGTCTAAATAAATATGGGTTAACAACAAATTTGAAACATCTGCTTGGGATGAAACTGTCTCTCTGTTAAGACTTTCCTAGCAAAGCGTCTTGTATGAGCGAGGCGGTGTGGGAGCCCCAGTGCCGAGGAATGCATGCGGGAGGCTGGCGGTCCAGGGCTTCGGCCACCGCTGAGCACATCTGACCGGCTGTGCTGGGCTCTGACCTCGATGGGATCTCCAGTGCTTCCAGGAATGCTGCTGGGTGGTACAGATACCACAGCTGCTGCTCTGGTGCAAAGCCTGATCAGCGCAGGGCTGGGCTGGGAGTCCCACAGCCCCTTCCTTGTACGCAGCGTTCCTGGGAATGGTGCGGTGTCAGCTGCTGGACCCAAGCATTGGCAGAGCATGGGTGTCTGTGTGGCTGGTGATGCTTAGAGCCCTGGGATGCTAAAGCAGAAATTGTTTCTGGAGTGTCTTAGGCTTTAAAGCCATTCCCAGGCTTCTCCTGCACAGAGGCTGCTCATACTAAAGAGCTGAAATCCGAGGGAGAAGCTGCTTGGGAGAGCAGCCGAGCACAGGGGTGCAGCTGCCGAGGATGAGGGTGGCACTGGTGGGTGCTTCGGAGCTCCTGGGGCTCCCCAGCTTGCAGGGGCTGGGGCACTGAGCTCAGCCGCCCTTGGAGATAAGATGAATGTGGGGGGAAGGGAGGGAGGGCTTTCTCACAGGAACCTTGTGGGAAAAGCAAAACCTCATGTCGTGGTTCACTAACTGCCTGTCTAATGATATCCCCGAGGGAGCTGGTCAGGCGTCATAAACCCCAGCAATTTGCCCCGGAAATAGGTGAAGAGATGTAAATGTGCTGAAGAGATGTAAATGTGCCACCTTGCAGGAGCTGGTGGCCCGCTGGGCAGCTGGTGCAGCTTTGGGGCAGGTACCCTGCAGTGCCTGGGATGGGGGTCACTGCGGGGGAACCACCTGCCACGAGGGTGCATGGGGATTTGGGGGCTGGGCTGCCTCCAGCCTGTCCTCACTCGTGGAGTGGCTGGGCACCCCACCCACCCACACTGGTGCTGCAACCCCGAGGCCCTGAGCACAGCAGTGCTTGTGGCATGCCCTCGAGACTCTGGAGGGGTGCATGGTGTTGTGCTCCCAGACAAAAACACTTGCAGCGGGCAAGCACACGTCCTTCCACAGTCCCATATGGAGGGTCCCAACTGTGTGCCAGGACAACCAGAGCCCAGCGATGGAGCCTGGAATTTCAGCTCAGAGGAGCACCTACATTCAGAGGCGTATTCGATGCTTGTTGAACATGAGCGAGGCTGGAAATTGTAGTACATGTTAGCATCAGTGCAGTGCTCAGTGGGGCCTCGGGGCTGCTGATGCAACAGTTTTATTTATTTTTGGATGCATGGGATGCTTGGTACTGAATAAATAATAATGCCTGTATCAGTGGAGGCAGCATGGTGCATAGGCTGCAAGCGCACGCTCAAAGCATGCTGTAAATTAAGCGCTAGCGGATGTCGTGGAGACGAGATCTGTGTTAACCTCACGAGCTAGGAATTTGAGAAAGCCACCTTGGCCACCCTTATCCTTCCTCCCTCAGTGTCTGAGACAGGCCAGACCCTGTCAGCTGGTCATCTGCCTGGATCCTCCTAAATCAGTGCTCTGCTCTCGCTTTTTCCTGAACACAATCCTATCTCCTCGCTGTTGGACAGCAGCCAAACGCAATCACTTCTCTGAAAGACTCGCTAAATATGTTCAGCAAAAGAATTTAATTAGCCTCTTTCTCTTCCACATGAAGCTTTTTAAGAAAAAAAGAGGGGAGAAAAGGAAAAGAAGAAAAGCTCCTTGTCTTCCAAGCCTATCTTCTCAGCTCACTGTTGTAGTCTTGCTGCCCTATTCAGGATTTTAGTGTAGCTCCAGCTCAGAAAGCCAGGCCCAGGGGAGCAAACCTGGTCCTGCCTGTGCACCACGCTCTCCCCAAGCACTTCAGGGGAAGAGCCATGCATCCCTCCTCCTGCTGGAGGAGTCGATTTTACTGGGACTTGGAGTTTAAAGGATTGTTTGGTTGGGATTTTTGTTTTTAGTTTGAACTCCTGTGAGAGATGAATCATAGCTACAGAAGTTTGGCTGAGCGTACAACGGGTTTTGCTGAAACACATGAATGCTAGGGAACACAGGGACTGGCACATGTCCCTCGTCAGAAGAGTGCTCCTAACGAATACCGTATATCCCTGCGTAGAGGCTTCCCTGGACTGGCAGCCTCGGCCATCCCGCTCTTCCACCATGCAAAGGGCAAACGGTCTCTTCCGAGGCTGCTGGGGTGGGGGCTGCGGGCAGAGGGAGGGCAGAGAGCTGTGGAGAGAGGGGCTGCAGGTGGTGCGTGCTGCCACTTGTCAAACCGTCCCCTTGTGCTGGGCTGCTGTGGAAGCTTCTGGGGGAGCTGGGGAGGGGACATTTCCCCGGTGCACGGGGTGGGCAGGACAGCTGGGGGGTGGGCTGGCTTCTCGTCCTGGGGAAAGATGCTAGATGGGCCTCTGCAGCACTGACACTGAAACTGGAGGTTGCAGCTGGTGTCTGGACCTGGATAAACCGTGCTTGTTTCAACTGGTTTTGCCAGAAACCTCACCTGAAAATCCTTCCTCTCTGCATCGGCGAGAGCTGACGAGAACACTACACTTGTGGTTATTGCCAGTTATCTTCAGGTGCTGAGTCAGGCCCAGGACCGCCCAGGGCAGGATCTGTGTGGTCTGTGCGGAGCAGACATGTAGGGATGGAGCGCAGGAGCTCTGCCCAGCCCAGGGTTCGGGGCATGGGCACCCTCTGATCCACCGGCTGGGCTGGCTGAGGGGTCTGCTGGCAAGCTAACGAGTTGGGAACCAATTTGTTATGAAATTTATGAAATGTTATGTAACTGCGAGGAACCAAAAGACAGACTCTCTTAAAATGATATCCTTGTTAATAATCTCCTTCATCCATCACTGCTGCTCAAGGATCCTCTCGCCTTTATGCAGAACATAAATTATTTGGGGCGGGGGGAGGGGCTCTATAGGCACTGGGAATTATAAACAGCTGGTTGACCACAAATTACACCTCCTGCATTGTCAGCGAACACACGTGAGAGCAGTGACTGCCCTCTGTGAGCACCCGCGCCGGGGCTGGGGGCTGCACGGTGAGGGAAGCCTCAGGACTTTCAGGAGAGCTGGTCAGGACACTGCGGGGCTGGTACCATCCATCAGCCCCAGAATCTGCCCGTGGCGTGGCTGTTGCGTGCAGCTGCATCTGGTGTGTGGAGCAGCTTTGCAGAAGTTTGGATTTCCACACGCAGCTTGAAGGGCAGCTGAGCTGGGGTCTGTGTGAGGGGTTCCTCTGTCTTCAGAAGCCCTGGAAGCTTAGCCCTGCTCTCCGTGTTTATGACTAGGGCATGATATTTTAGCTCTGGTGATACAGAATCCTTATTTTCATTGTACCTGCTCCATGCCCACACTATTCTGTGCGCCCACGAGGACAAAAATGCCAGGACCCCCAGCACAGCAGACACCCATCCTCCTTCTGCTGAGCATCTCTCAAGTACTGGCTTCAAATCTGACTTAACACTTTGAGAACACCAGAACTTGGATGTCAAACTTCCCTCCCTAAGAGACCTAATTTTTAGAGGGACAGCACTCAGCGTTTTCTGAACCCTCTTTTGGTTTCCTGGGTATTTACCCAGAATCACTCATCACTTCTGCAAACCTTGGCCATCACTTTTATTTCATAGCATCTGTGCAATGCGGCCAAAGCTAATGCTGATGTTGGCTTTCGTGCAAAGCTAAGGGTTAAGGGGAAGGGATCAAACCACAGAATATATAGTGAATGCAGCTTTTCTTGTTCATGCTGCATTGTGATATATTTAAACTTTCATTTAGCATAAATACTGTAGGTCAAACACCAGACAGATTCACCAATTATATTTTCCCCTATTAGATGAAATATGTTTCTAATTTGGCTATAGTTTTGTTTTATTAGACCTGTGGCAGCAAGGGTGACCCTGTTTCAAAATAACCTTTTCAGATCATTTAGCCCTAGTCTTTTGCAAATAGAGTTTGATAAAGCAAAAATGTGCCAGTCTATTTTTTAAGTGAGGGTTATGTGAACCCAATTCCTTCCCTGAGTCAGGCAGGGGCCCCGCCAGAGCTTGGGAGCCCTTAGCAAAGCATTATGTTACAGCCGCCTATCTGTGCAGCCGAGCGAGCGTTACAGACCTGATGTGCATAGCTCAGAACTAAAATATTGTTTATTTTGCACAGCAGATTTGGGCCAAAGGATTTTTGTCTCTTTAAAATGTAATAAAATATAGTATTAGCATTTCCTGGGTTTAAATACTTTCAAGCCTGACGGCCTTTGAACACTGGTTGAAAGGCTGCGCAGTGTGACTCACTGGCCCCAGCTACAGATCTCCCTGTTTTTCTTAAAAGTAAGGAAGAACCCTTGCCTCTGAACGAGAGAGCACGCATCCATCAGGTATCTTTCAGGATCAGCTTTTGCTTTTTGTATGTGGTGAAATACAGATAGATTAGTTATTTTTACTTTATGCAATTCCATTTTTCTCCTGGCTTATCTGATCCGCTTATTTTACCAAGGGCTTTATTTCCTCCAGGCTCTGAAAGAAAGCTCAGAGCTTCTTGGAGCCCGGGGCCCTATTCAGCCTCCGCGCCAGATATCCATCAGCTCTGATGGCTGTGCGCTATCGCTGCCTTATCACGCCTGCTTACAAATCCGTGGAGGAGTTTAACAACGTGGTGGTGTGTGTCTGCAGAAGTTTTCCTCCGCACCTGAGGTCTTCGCCCCAGGTCTGCCCCTCCAGGCAGCCCAGGTGCTGTGGGTGCCTTGGCCCTACAGCCAAGCACAGAATGAGTGCCCGGACCAGAGGGGATTGCTCCTTGAACAGAATTTTCTTAAACGGTCCTCCCTCCTCTTATTGCCTGCAAAAAGTGTGTAATTAACTAACTTCTCCCTTTCCCCGACTACTTCAGTCATATTTCCTGTATTCACCAGCTAAGCTCCTGGCTCATCAGCCACTGGCAAGGGTGCAATCCCAAAAATAAATCCACAGGGAAGGGCTCTCCTGTCCCAGACTGCTGGCCCTCCAGCCATGCTGTCAGCACCTCAGCAGCCCCCGGGCTGTGTGCAGCCTGTCGGTGAGGGGACGGGGACCCTCACAGCCTGTTGCTAAGGGGATGGGGACCCTCACAGCCACAGCCTCGTGGGTGTCACATGGGCTTCTGGCAGTTGTGCTTCCCCTTAGCTTCTCCTGCTGCTCATTGGACTTACTGTGCATGATGATCGCCTGAAAAATAATAGTGAATGGCCATAAATGTGGTACCAGTGCATCCTGCTTCTGTTGGCTTCATTTACATGACCACGTCGCCATGTGTGTGTGTTGATGGACCGAGAGCGAGAGCGTCCCATTGCAGAACAGCAGGAATGGTGTCATTGCCATTGCTGTCATCATCATGAGTCACTGTAATTCAATATAATTGTAACAGTAAAGCTTTTCACTTTGAAATTAAAACCAGTTGGAAAGCAGGATGTATCTTATGCAGAAAATTATTTTTAAAATGATATTTTGAACTGAGAAAGTCATGCTTTAAAGTTTTCTGAGATATGATCTTCTTAGCAAATATTACTTGTTACTAGTTAAATATTTGATAAACACAAAGATAAAGCCCAAATGAAAAGTATCAGCAGTAGCAAAACGAAATCCATGTAAAAATGTACTTGAAAATCAATGTATTCCTGTGAAATGTTCTCATGCCACTGAAACTGCAGTTTCCAATGGAAAAGCTCCACCAGAAAATTTCCTACTAATGCTACTCCAAGCCTGGAACCCCAGAGCTATACTGTTTCAGACACAGTTCAAAGCTGTTTTTGTTAAGTCTTTAAAACCTTTTAAGTCTTTATTGAGGGAAAATCCCTCTCTGCGCTGTCTCTGAATTTAATGCACATCATCTCTCAGGTATGGGAGGACACTCCCCTCCTCGCTATCAGAATAAAATGTGCTGCGGGTTCCCCTCCCCGGGGGGGCATCACCCCATCACCTTGCCAGGCAGCACCGCCCCAGCACCCCGCTTTGCAGAGCGAGGCTACCTCAGCAGCTCACCTCCTGGGTCACCTCTGTTGTGCTTTTCTTTTTTCCCCAGGAATCCTCACTGCCTGCTAAGTGATAGTAACAGGAAATCTTTTTGCTCAGCTTCACTGTTTGAGAGAGGGGTTTGCTCTGCCCTTGGAGCCCAGTGCCTCCAGTCCGAGCACGGCATGTGCTGCAAGGGGGTGGCTGCCCGAGCCCCCCGGCACAGCTGACATGCTGACAGGACCGTACAGTTTCTTGTGTCACTCTGAGAGTTTCCACTTGCTCTGGAGGCTGCTGCCAATGCCGAAGTCCTCTTAGACCTGGGCCAAGCCCTTGCACCACAGAGAGAAGGTGGAACTTGATCTTAAGCAAAACAGAAACCTTGCCAAGAGTTTTGACTGAAAAACCAAAGCTGGAAGGAGTAAAATTTCCAGTATCTCAGCCGGGCTGGACAGCCTGGGGCTGGATGTGGCTGGAGGGGCTGGAGCCCCGAGCCCAGGGCGGGTGGTAGAGCTGGCCACCGCTTGCTCTCCTGCAGCTCTGCCCCAGCACGGGCTGGAGAGGAACAGCTGGAGATTCCCCAGGAAAGGGAAATAAGGGAAACCCTTCAGTGATATGTTGTGTGGTTGTGTGTTGTCATTCTTCTTTTCTTTCCTCTTTTTTTTCCCCTTCACATTTTCACCCAGGTGCTTTGTCCTGTTGCATTAAAGGATGATTGTGGTTGTGCACCAAACTGTGTGCCAACACACAAGTGAGTGGAGAAAGTGAATTTATTTCTAGGTAGAACCCTAACTTGGGAATATTGCCCCTGGGATGTCAAACCCTGGTCCTGCACAACACACACGCTGAAAATTAACTACGGACTTAAATTCTGTCCTGAGAGAAAGGATGTATTTTGGAACTGAGGATGCAGAAAACAATGGCACACAGCATGGGAAAGCAAAGCAGGTGCAGATCACCAGAATGCTCTTCAGCTTTCCAATATTGAAAACAGAAATTTCAGTATCCAAAAGCTGAGAGGGGATCAAATGTTCCCAAACGGTGAAATCTCTAAAGAAGAAAAAGGCACCTGTGTTTTTAAAAGAATCCCATGGTCTCAATGCTGTAAGTTACAGCAGTCATAAGTGTTATTTACAGCCCTGTTAAAGCATATTCTGTTTACAATGTCTGCTAACTGTCCCAGGGACTGACTGAAGCTATCAGAGATTGAAAAAAAACCCCATAATATCTTTTATTCAGAAGAATGGGGAGGAGCAGTCTCAAATTTCCAAGAGCTGTATGTCTGCTGCCTGCTTCAGTCTCTCCAGCAAGTGCAAGTTCTTCAAGTAGCTTTTATATGATTATGTTTCTTATAAAAGTAATACTTCACATATGAGATAGGATATTTATCTTTTGCAGATAACATCCCCGAACATGCTGGTAGCCCTTACCAGATAGGGGTGGATTATGTGGAAATAAAACAATAAAGATTGGACTCCTTCCATTCAGTATTTACCAACACACCGGAGAGAAAACATTTCTACAATTGAGAGATGTATCAGCAGTGTGATACTCTGGTGCCTCTGCCCCATCCTGGGCCATCACCGAGCATCACCCAGCATTAGGGATGGGAATGGCCAGGCAGCAGCACACGTGTGGCTGCAGCACAGGCGTGAGCAGCTTTTTACAGGGACCCCCCCGCCAGCTGTGGCCAGCCCAGACAAAGGTCGTTTCCCTCTTTTGAGAAGCCCAACATGCTCCTCACCAAGCAGTGCTGCTGTGTAGGCTTCTCTGCATCGTTGATGTTAGTGTTGTTAGATATGGATCCTGGTTTAACTTCCAGAAATAATAGGACGTGGCTTTTCCCTAATATTTGGAAACTTGCCCTTGCAACTATAGGGGCTGTGTTTTCCTATCTAGTACCAAGGTCAACTCAGAGATTTTTAGGTATTTAGTTTAATTTAAATTTCGGCATTTCTGAAGTAAATTCTTCCTGTAGTTTCTTGTTTGAGAAACAGGGCTATTTAAAGTAAGATTAATGTAAATAAGAAGGCTGGGTATTTACTTCTAACTTGCTGGTTGTGCATGCTCCAGCAGGGCTGTGTGAGAGCCCCAGCACCGCGCAGAGGCTGGGGCTGGGAGTGGAGCCAGCCTGGTCCATCGCTGGCCCAGACCTTTAACGTGGTGCCCGTGGATAACCCAGCTGTGATGGGCAGGGTGTTCTGCCAGCCTCAGTGGTAAAACCAGAGCACGGTGAGGGGTGATAACACCTGGCACCCCTTCCAGGTGCCAGGATTGGGTTTCCAGACCCAAAGTAGTTAATGTGATGCAGAATCCAGCAACACTCCTCAGGCAAGAAAAGGGACACTAACTGCAGACTTTATTATCCATATGCTGTGTCTGTGACATTTGTTGGTGGACTAGTGCCTGCATTTGCAATGGGCAAGCATGGTTTGTGTGCAGAAACCCACAACATGTTGGTTGTTCTGCCAGCCTGCCACAGCCCCCTGCGTGTGGGGCAGGAGGTGACAGGGAGCACGGCTGGGCTGGCACAGGGCTGGGGCATGGCTCAGGGTGCCCTGGGCTTGGCAGGGCTGTCTCAGCCCCTCAGCTGGCTCTGTTGTACCCCCATGCAGGCATGGTCAGGCCCCCAAACGCACACAGAGAGGTGTAGCCAGCCCAGGCTTCAAACAAATGGCAAGCGCTCTGCCTGCACAGGATGGCTGTCTCCTCCCAGGGACTGGGGTCAGAGCTGGAGCAGGGAAAGGTGGGTCATTTTGTTCTGTTGGAAGGGTCTGGAAAGCATTTGTGTGTCCTTGCTCCCACCCTGGCCGCAGAGCCAGGATGACCTTGCTGGCAGATCCCAGGTCCTCCAGGCTGTGGGTCTGGGGCTCGCCAGAACCTGCTCATCCAGAGGCTTCTGCTGCATGAGGCATAAGCAAAGAGATTCTTCAGCAATGGAAAAGTTATTTTCCTAAATGGACATTAATGTTTTTTCCATTAATTGGAAGAAATTCTGAGGCTATGGAAAACCTTAATGTGATATCACTGTGAAAAACTGCAAAAAATTCACACTGAAAAGGGCTTATGAAATCCAGACTTTTCCCAGCCAAAAGGGACTTTAAAATAAGCCCCTCTTCCTGGCTTCCCAGAGCCTCCAGTGTGTAAGGATGGCAGATAGCAAAGGGCACCTGCCCTTGGTGGAGCAGTGTGATGTGGGCCAGGAAGTTGTTTTGGCTGCCAGAGGGAGCAGCCATCTCATCCCATCCCACCCCACCCCATCCCAACCCACCCCACCCCATCCCATCCCACCTCATCCCACCCCTCCTCTGTGCCTGACCCCCCTGAGAGCAAGGAGACACCTATAAACAAGAGCCTGTCGTCAGCTCGACTGGCTCATTACAGGTGCTGTCAGCAGCAGGGCTCTTCTCCCTTGATTTATCACACCAAGTTCCTGGAAGAAAAGGAGGACAGCCAGCCCAGCCCTGAGCAGCACAGCAATCCCTGGAGCCCTTTGGGAAGGAGGGGATGAGCCAGCGCAGTGCAGGGTTGGCACAGAGCAGCAGGATGAGCCTTTGCCCCACAGCAGACAGGGTGGCAGGGGGTTGCTGCTCCTCCCTGGACCCTCTGCAGCTTGGGAGCTAGCAGAGGCATGAGGGGGGGTCCTGGCTGTGGCCATCCCTTCCTGCAGAGAGATGGGGGGCTCCTTTCTCCCTGGGCTTCCAGCAAGGGCCAGAGCTGCAGCAGAGCTCAGGGCTCTCACTCAGCACCACTCCTGCAGCTCCGCTTGACTCAAAAGGTTATTTTTGTTTTTGCTGTTGTTCCTTGGTTACCCACAGGCTTGAAGGGCAAGTGAGACCAGAAAAGTGGTTCTGCAAAAATGCCGTTTGCCCACCTCCGCCCCTGGCCAGTGCTGGGGTCAGGCCGGCATCAGTTCCTGATGCAGGATTTCACTGAACCTTGGCTCCTGAGCTGCACGTTCCATTCCTGTCGCTCCATCCACCCTGCCAGCAGCTAAGCCTGGAGCTGGCGAAGCTTGCAGCAATAGAGCAGGTGGCATTGCACCCACCTACTGCCCGCTGCAACCCTGCTGTGCCCGCTGGCTGGGAGTGGGGCGGAGGAAGCAGCCCCCAGCCCCCTGCCCAGCCCCAGCTGCAGGGGGGCCAGTGCACCGGGATCACCCGGCCGGCATCACTGGAGCGCTCGGTCCCACAGGCATGTGTGTGCCTAGCTTTTGGCGTCAGCGGGCAATGGAACAGACAGCCTGGTTCAGACACATCAATTAGCCATGTGCATAATTGTTTGCAGAATTGGAACCTTAATTTGCTTTTAATTCTTCCCAACTTGCCTAGTCCCCCAGTATCTCCCTGCTCCATCAGACATTCTCTGTTCCAACACAAATACTGATTTTTCTGGAATTGTGTTTTATTTCCTCTAATTTTGATCTCTTCTTGCATTCTTCAGTTTAAGAAGCAGAACCCATGAAGAGTTTGGCTAACATGAGTATTTGTGGAAAGGTTTCCTTCCTTTTATCCCCTCTTCCATTTTTTTCTCAAAAACAGCTACCTAAAACCAAATAAGATTAAGATAAAAACCTTTAAAATGGGTTACATTAATTTAGTAACTAGATCCTTTGTAATGATGAAAGAAGCACAATATTCTTATGTAATAAGTCCTACTTAATAAATGCATTAATTCTTAAACTATATTGTTTTAATAAACAAGGCTCTAGACATGCCCAAGGGCACTGTTATTCTCAGAAGAGTTTTCCAAGAAGGCTTGTGTTGTTGGATTATTATTCCGTGATTTCCAAGTTCACTGAGTGGAGCTATTTTTTTTATACTCATATTGCAGTAAAAACAACAACTTTCAAATACTTTGTCAAGTAGATTGGGAATCAAAATGGAAACTATTTGTGTAGGATGAGAAGTGCTGAAAGCCTCTCGTTTCATGCAATTAGATTTGGAATCTGGGGCCTGGCTCACATTTTTTAAAACAGTGTTTTCAGAAGGCTCCATTAATAAGGGGTGGAGGTGTAGGAAATTCAGGTCACTGCAGTGCTTCACAGGCTAATCCTGCTCTTGGGGACATGCCTGAGAAGTCATGGCCAAGGCCAAGAGGTGCAAAGGCAGCATCCCAGGGTGCAGGCAGGACCCAGCTGCTGCCCGTGCCCAGGTGGGCACACACGTCTGGCAGAGCCAGGTCCCACTGCGCCTCCCAGCCCATCCCACAGCCGCCTGGCTGGCAGTGACCTCCCTCCCTCTCCTGCTGCAGGAGATGCGCATCAGCTGCAGCGATGGAGGGATCCTAGGCAGCCAAGTCTCGGGTGCTCCACCCCTGGGCTGCCCTGAGGCTGTTTGGTCACTGCAGTAAAGTTTTTGGTGATTCCTCCCTGGGGACCTTTCTGGCTGGATGCTTTGTTTGTCCAGAGCTGCTGCAGCACCGTGTATCCCTTGTGCCGTACATCCTCTCCCAGTGCTTCCGAGCCCTGCTCCCCTGCAGCTCCCTCAGATTCACCCCAAAATGGGCAACCCAGACTCCCATGTGCGTGGGCTGCCAGCAGAGACAATAAGAACTTTAAAAACACCCGCTGAGGGTGGGTTGATTAAAGAAGCACCAACAAAAGTGATAATAATAATAACTTGCATATGCCCCCAAACCCAGCTTCTTGGTGTCACAGCCCCTGCTTGGTGCATCCGCAGCCAGCCAGCGCCTGGGAGCACCCACGGCCTGGGGAGGAGAGGGGCAACCCTCCCAGGAAGAAAACAAGCCCCAGCCTGGGGGAAACAGGTTTAATTCCTGGGTATTTCCCTTGGCGTAGCTGCTGCCGTCACTCAGGGCAGCGGGGGGCTCTCAGCCTGTGCCACACGGACTCACGCCTCAGAAAGCCAGAAAAGGCCTGGAAAATCTGCTTTGCTGCGGCAGCTTTTGCCATCTTGAAAGGAAGAAATATTAATGGTGTGTTCACACCATTTAGTCACTGATAACATGTCGATGTGCAGTTTTGGGGCTCTGTGCTCTCATCTGACCGTGCTGCCTACCATGGGGGGAAAAGCAGCTCCTGCCGAGGCAGCCCGCAGGGAGCTGCTCCCCTCTCTCACCTTTTTGCTGTCACTGGCGTTCTTTCAAAACCGGATGCAAATGAAGGGAAATCTCACCCGTTTGTGCCTCCGTCGAGTATCTTCTGCTTTATTTCCTTGAATTATTAGCTCTCTTTTATTGGGTTTGGCTTGCAGGAGGATGACTATTTCATCCATCAAATCAGAATCTTTTTAACACTAATACTGAATTTATAGAAGTGGTTAAACGAAGTGTTGACAATATGGACAATGTGTTTCTGATTAACGCTGCAATTTAACGTGAAACTGCCAACTGCTGAGAGTTACTAAACAGAGCAGCGTTTTTCCAGACCCAGTGGGCTGGATCTCAGCGTCGCAGCATGAGCAGATGTCAGACACCGCGCACCGCACTTGCAAAGGACTGACTCTGCAGCTGGGGCTACTCCCCAGAAGCTTTGCTCTTCCCTCCTGGCGATCATATCTGTACTTTGTTCTTCCCATTTTATTGTCCTGGTTGGGCACATTTGCTGGTGTAGGTTACTAGCAGTGACACCTTTTCCTGCTGGTCCCCAGGGAAAGGTGGTAGTGGGGAAGGACACCCTTCCCACCTTCCCTTTGGAGTAGTTCTCTCCCATCAGTTGTTCCATGCAGGGCAGTGGGCTGGCAGCATCCCACCCCACGTGGACCTGGCTTTGTGGCCATGGGGCTGCCATGGGGCTGCTGGTGCTGAGCTGCACCCTCCGGGCATGAGCACCCAGTGCAGCATGAGTGTGGGTGGGTGGGAAAGCGGAGATGGGACCGAACAGCTGGTCCCTTTAACTTTGAAGGACAGCAAAGCAGATTAAAATATCCTTTCTTTTTTTTTCTTTCTTTTTTTTTTTCTTAATATGTGACACAAAAAAGGAGGAGTTGTACAAAGGAAATGGTAACGGGAACAAAAGGGAGAGGGAGAGAGGGGAGTGCAAGCGGAGCCAAGCCATCGCCGCAGTACCTAACAGAGGCGGCGTGATCACAGCCAACATAAGAAGTATCACTTCTACCTGAAATCTCCTTTGAGAGCACTCACAGGACCGGGAGCTTTGATTCCCTCTTTTCCTCTCCTCGTTAATCGCCTTCAGTTGCAATACTGAACTTCTGAAATTCAACAGCTACTAAAATATCAAGTATTTAGGGCAGGGAAAACCTTGTGGAGTGGGAGGTTTTGCAAAATGTTTTGGCTTCTCCAAGTTCAGAGCTGCAGTTGGAGTTCAGGAGTTTTCTTCCTCTAGTTTTACATCTGCTGGGTTTGATTTTTGCTCAAGGCGGAGTCAGTTTTGAAAAAAATGACGTGTCTTGCCCATGTGCAGGGCAGGGTTAGAAGGGCCAGGTAACCCTAGGCAGGTTTTGAAGAGCACACTGAATTTCCATGCAGTGCCCAGCCTGCATGCACAGCGTGACCTGCACTAATGTAAATCCCACTGTTTATCCCTCTGCCCATGTTCAGCAAGGGCATTCAGCCAGAGTCACTCTCACCAGTATAAATTTCACCTGCAGCAATGGAGCCGTGGTCACTGTAGCGCTAAATCTCAGCTACCCAGGCTGCTTGGGACTTGCTAAAACCAGGTTCATCCCTGGTAACACCGGTGAGGGGGACGATTTCCAGGCTTGAGCTAAAATAAAATCACTTTTAAACCTTCACTCAAAGCTTGAACTAAAGCCAGGGTGACCCTTGTCTAAGCTCCCTTTTCCTCACCCCGCTCCCACCCCCCAATCTCTTGCAGTCCTCCTCCCCCACCCATCCCCAAAATATTTCAACCCTCTGGCCTTGTTTAAGAGTCAGCTTCAATAGTACCATTGTTAAGGGAAAAAATCTCATTAAATTTGAGGTAAGAGGAAATGAAAAAGTGTAAAATATCCAGATTTATTACCTGTTGTCTTCTGAGCATTTGAAAATCAGGAGCTGGGGGCAAGGGGGTGAGTGGTATCAAAGTGGAGAGCCTGTAAGCCTTCCCATTGCCGCCTGCGCTGCCTTCTGCTTTAAGGGCACTGCTTGCTTGTAGCGCTGTTTTATCAAAAGAGAAAAAAATCGAGTTTTGTGCTTTTTGAGATAAAAAAGTGAATTGATCTTAACACATCAGACTGCTGGTTCTGAGCTCCATTACCCTGTGTACATGCGGGTAGGGATGTTTATTTGCTGAACTCAGAAAATTTTCTCAGCTCAGAGGGAAAGGTTTTCCAGGATAGGTACTGCCTGTTTTTCCCCCCCTGTTTCAAAGGTGAACAGAAAAGCAAACCCAGTAAATTACAGGTCGGCAGCCTGTGGGTCGGAAGCGAGAGAGTGAGACCCGCCGCTCTTGGGCACTGCACCTGAGGTGCTCCCAAGCTGCTTGTTCCCTTTCAGGACAGGGAAAGGATGCCAGGGCTCCAAAAAAAAGCACGTTAGAGAGAAACTATAAACCCTGATAAAACAGCTCTGGTCTCTGAACAACTATAGTGAGCCTTGTGAGAGGATGGAGCACCGCAAGCAGCTGCTGGGGCTGAGTTACTGCCTGTCGGCTGAACCCCGACAGCCACCGGCACAGGGGGTCTGCGTTTGCACCCTGGCTGGGGAAGGAGCATGTTTTACCGGGGTGGTGAAGTGCGGAGATGCCCGATGTGAGACCCACGGGACCTGAGGGCTGCTCGCCAGCACCTCCGGTGTCCGCACGAGCGCTCGCCCACCCGTGAGCGTGCAGCTCCCGCTGGTGCAGACCCCAGGCAGCCCGCACCGGGCGCTCGGCAGGGGCCGCGGAAGGAGCAGCCCCCGGCGAACACCGCCTCGTTGAAAGGACTTTTCCTACCATCACGCGAGCGCTCACACCGGGGGCGGGAGCACCGGGTGCCGGAGGGCAGAACCGTCTGTCCAACGCTTCCCCGCCGGCACGCTGCGGCGCCCCCCGCCCGGAGCCGCTGCCTCGTGCCTGCGCCCCCCGCCGCGGGTGCCGAGCCCCCAGCAGCCAAACCACAGCCACGGGGCTGGGGCAGCACCGCGCCGGTCCGCGTAGCCCCTGCATCCCCCATCGCCAGGGCGCTCCGGTTTGCTCCCGCCCCGCGCTCTGCTAACACGGTTTCTGGTATGTAATTCGTGTGTCGAGACAGCTCTGCCTCTCACCTTCACTGTACTTGCTGGATTGATGTGCTGCTTGCTTTTGTCCTTTAAATGAATTAGTTGTTAGGGAGTAATGAGATAATTTGTCCTCTCTCCACGTGATGCACGGGGGGTGGGGGGGTTGGTGTCACCTGTGATAAACGTGCGTGCCACCCACCAGGCTGGGAGAGGCGGCGAGGGGGCTGAGCGCCGTCTTGTTTTCCAAACAAGTTGCCGTTCCTGGGCTTGTTGTTAGCCTGGTTACCATGGGAAATAATGCCGGCAGCCCGGGGAGCCGCTCCGCCAGTGCCGGCTGCTGCCGCCCGGCCCCGCCCCGCCCCGCTCCGCCCGGCCCCGCCCCGCCCCGCCCCGCTCCGCCCGGCCCCGCCCCGCCCGCTCCGCCCGGCCC
Organism: Falco biarmicus; assembly: GCF_023638135.1. Taxonomy (NCBI): domain Eukaryota; kingdom Metazoa; phylum Chordata; class Aves; order Falconiformes; family Falconidae; genus Falco; species Falco biarmicus. The sequence goes on along the minus strand of NC_079288.1, from coordinate 28,087,198 downwards.
CGCCCCGCTCCGCCCGGCCCAGCTCCGAGCCGCTGCCCCGCGCGGACAGACGGACAAAGGCAAAAAACAGACAAAAGACAAAATGCTGTGCGGCGGCGGTGGGCAGCTGCTTTCCTAGGGGAATGGAAACGGTTAACAATTAAAGCCCGTCCTCCCTCTCTGCCTTCCCCCCGCCGCTCCATGGGTCTGGCTGGACCCTGCTCTGCGTTTTCGGTGAGCCCCGCAGCAGTCGGTCACCCCGCCGTGGGCTCCGGCAGTGCCCGCAGCGTAGGGGGCATCCCGGGGCAGGGGGAGGTTCCTGCCGCCCCAGTTCTGGAGGTCCTGGGCCGCGGGGCCAGGAGGGAGAGGAGGAGGGAAAAGCTCACAAGCCAGGACTGGGATGCCAGGGAGCTGTCGACCCCCCGCAATGAGAAGGCATCTGAGTCCCTCACTGATGCCTCCAGGCTCCTTCCCCTGCGAGGTGTGGTGTGCGGCGGTCTGCTCAGAGGATACAGAGCTTACAGAGCATCACAACTGCTGCTTCCTTCACCCTGAGTGCTCAGAAGACTCATATTTACCGTAATTTTGGGTGCTTGTGGCTCTCTGATAGCAAGAATCAATAATTCCTCCTGTGTAAGCATCCCAGCGGAACAGAACTGGGGCCCCACAGAGCTGGATGAGCTTGCCTGGCTCATGGGAATGGCATTAGGACTGACAATTCAGGGCTGAATTGCCCTGTCCTGCACCTTCCAATCTATCAGCACCCGCATTTGGCTTGCGGGGCCTCTGAAACATCACAGACGGCTGCAGGAGATGGTTTGCACTGTTCACGGCCTGAAGCTGAGATGTCAAGCAACGCCTTGCTTAAGACCAAGGCGTGTCAATATGCTGTGAAGGCCCCAAGTGAACACTCAACCTGGTGGGTGCACTGGAGGCAAAGCAACACATTCATCTGTTACCAGTTCACTAAGACTGGTGAATGTAGGGTGACCAAGAGCTGCTAAGAGAAGCTAGTCAGTACGCAGGTCTGGTGGCGTCCCCACCAGTGTTGATAGCTGCTGGAAAACACTGAGCCATATCTCCCTGGTAGCATACATCTTCCTTCATCTGGAAGTGGCAGGCCCGCTGGTGCAGCCCTGCAGCCCTCCAGGCTGGAGTTCGGCTATTTTTTGCTGCCCTTTGGGTCTGGAGCCAGGTGGTGCTCTGGGCATGTGGAGGCAGCTGGCTGCACACCACATCCCCAGGAACTGGCACTCTTTTGTGCAAGGGAGCCCCCAGCCCAGGCTGTGCCCTTGGGCAGCACTGTGTGCCAGCATACAAGGGGTGTGTGCCCCTGCTTTACCCATGACAGCATGCAAATATTGTGGTTTAGAGCCTCAAGCAAATCCTCAGCCCACTCCTGCCTTTGTAATTATGTGCCTGTGATCCTTGCTGGCATGGGGACCCTATCCTGGAGTGATGCTCACCCTACCCAGCCGCCTGTTTGCTGTGGGACCCCTCAGGCATGTCCTGGTGTGCAATACCAAGCAGTGCTGGGTACTGGGGCTTGGCAGTGGGCGCGGGGCTGGATGTAGTAGCAGATGCAGGGCCCAGATTCTCATTGTCTCCACAGAGGCAGTTTTAAATCAGGACATTAGTGAGTGGCGGGGCTCTGGGTGCCTGCTGATTCTCCCTCCATCCACTCTGTATTCTAACCCTAATTGTCTGCAGCAACCTGTTATTACCGCGCCTTTAACATGATAGACACAAATAGGACGCACTAATCCACTACTCTTTGGTTTAAGAGTCATTACAAAGTGCTTAATTAAGTAAGCCTCACTTAATCACAAAATGTTTGCATGCTAAACGAGTTCTTGTGAAGCACGACACTTGACATATTCTGTACAAAAATAATTACAAGCGGGAGGCCTGGTACATTGAGCCTCCGAACATTTCATTTCAGGCCTTGCCCATTCATCACCAGGCTGGAATTAAAAGGCTTTCAGCACCGAGCCGTGCAGAACTCCCACATTCCTACTGGCTGAGTCACCGTGCTGCGTTGATGCCGATGCTGATGCTGATGCTGTGCCACCAGTGTGCTTGAGCGGCTGCGGCGAGGCCAGTGCACTGCCAGCTCGATGGCGTGTGACAGGGCCATGGCACGGGTGCTGCTGACATCAGCTGGTGTTTGGCAGGTGCGGGTTCCACCGAGGCAATGGACCTGGCATCAAGCTGGGGAGTGGGACTGTGTGCCAAGGTTCCCAAAAAAGCTGGCGATGTCTGCAGTCTTCGTTAGTGTCAGGGTCTCCAAGGGTAGTGTTGTGGTGCCCTGGGATGCAGTGCCTGGAACAGGCAGGGGGAAATTTGGTGCCTCCCTGTCCCAGAGCCTCCCCCTAAAGGCAAAACCACCTGGCTACCTTCTGCCCCAAGGGACATTGGCGTTCACAAACCCTGCGCCCCTCGACTGCACAAAAGCTGCCTGAATGGGATTGTGTCAGGAGCAGCCTGCAGACCTTTGTTGGACATGCCAGTGCCCATTAAAATCCCTATCCCTGTCAGGATAATTGGGAACCTTACCCAAGGCTGCCTTTTGCTGGAAACCTGTTAATTAGTGTTCTCTATGTGCTGTAATGCCCTCAGCACCCCATTTCTTATCTCACACACTACTGCTCTGGTCGGAGTGTTTTGAGCTCCAAAACACACTGCACAAAGTGTGCAAGAGCATCCTCCAGTGCCCAGGGCCCATGCAGATGGACAGCAAGCAAGCGTTCCTCCCTCTGCTCCCCAGGGTGCTCTCCTCTTCCTGTGTTGGGTGGCCACTGCAGCGTGATACATGAAAGCAAGAAGACAAAATGTTCATAACATGCTCAGGCTCTTCTGAGCATGGGGGCTGCACCGGGACAGGGGCGGTAGCTGGAAGGTAGCAGGTCCCACTGCCCCCAGCATCCCCAGGCGCACTGGGGCCAGGTTGCCACTTTGTCCCATGGGCTGGCCGGAGCTGGCACAGACTGGCTGCTCGCCAGGCTGGTGGGGAGAGAGCTGCCAATGTGGGGCCATCATTTGTCTTGATAAAGAAACATGTCTTCGGTGTTTATCAGGGAAAAACAAACAATTTATATTAATTAGGAGGGCATTTGCAACCGGCCCCTTACTGCAGTATCATACAAGGGTTTTATCTCGTAGGAGATCACACTGCATCTTGTCATGATGCAAAGACAACTCATTTCCAAACAGCCTAAAAGGCATCCAGTCTCTGACATTCAGCTCAGTCTTCCTGTGCTGCCAAAGGTACCTTATGGCACAGACAAGACTCCCATCCCTTCCCGGGGACTGTATCGAGTCTCCTCTAAACCCCACCTTGGGAAAGGGCCCCTCTCATTATTCCTTGGTGTCCTCTTAGTTGATGTCAACGATGGTGTCAAAGCATTGCTCAAACCTGGTTTAGCTTTAATTGCACATACTGCACCTCGCTCTGAAATCCTGGTAACATTACTGGGTTTTGCAGGACTGTTCTGTCACTTTAGAGCACCCTGATTCAGGACAGAGTTTACCTGCAGCGTGATGCTTTGGGGTGGGCTCGTGGCCAGGATAGACTTCTCCTCTCCCTCTCTCTCTGACCCTGTCCAAGGCTATCATCCTGCTGAGGCAATGGTGGTTACCCACGGCTGCCAGTCTTGCTTGTGTGCAGGAGCTTATGGAGATGTGATATGGATATGTGAATGATAACCCTGCTAAAATATGCAGCTTTTTTTTTTTTTTTTTTTTTGGGGGGGGGGGGGGGGGGGGGCTTACCAAGCTGTGTTTTTCTAACAGGGGCACGAGAAGATATTTTCTTCTCATTTCTTGATGTCACAGTCCTACCCTGAGCCAGCTGTGACTTCATCTTCATCACCTCACGACATGGATGTGTGCCAGGGGCTCAGCCCCTGCCCATTCCATGGGCACAGGTCAGTGGCTCCAGCCCAGCCCGTGCCTGGGGCTGGTTTGCCCTGTTGCCATGGCAATCACTGCTTCTGCACATGGGACATCCTGCAGGAGCCACAGGCACCATCGGCCTCCTGGTGCCAAGGGGAGTGGTGGGAGGGCGTGGAAACCGGGAGGAGCATGGCTCCTTCCCGACCCCTAGCACCCTGGTACTTCATGAGCTGGCTGGATTTCAGCAGAGTTTTGTTTTGGGGGAAAGCCGGAAAAAAAAATCCAACATCGCTGTAGCCTCCTGTGTGACATTTTCATATCAAATCATTTCAATTTTTACTTCTGAAACAGTTTGTATTTCAATATTTTCATTATTTATCACATTACGTTTTGTGTTTTGCACTGTAACTGTTGTCTTTATATTAATTTTGCATGATAAATTATTTTCCTTGAAGTCAAAATCAAAATAAAATCCAAGCAGTTTTGTCAAAACCGAAACATTTTAGTTAAGCTGCAGCAATGATTTCCAGCATGTTCCTCCACAGACAATTTAAAAATGTTTGTTTCTGCTCTCGTTCCAAAAAAAATTTTTGAAACCTGGAATTTGTGAAGCAGATCTGCTGGGTGACTTTGATTTCCAGCTCGCATGGATGCTTTGCATCCCTCTGTTGTGAAGGCAGGAGAGGGCTGGTGGGGGAGAGAGGAGGGCGGGCGATGCTGGGGTCTGCAGCCGGCCCGGGGCTCCCAGGAGGAGCCGAGCCCCTCCTAACCTGAACGAGCCTCGCTCTTGGATGCCGGCACTGACACGGCACCAGGAAACACATATGGTAGAAGTTATTGAGCAACATTTCCAAACTTGGTCATCTCTCTTACACAGGCACGGTTTGCCCAGGCACACTGGGAGACTCTGCCTGGCGGTGGCTGCGCAGCGAGGCTAGGGCCGGGGCGGGCGGTGGGTCGTGCCGCAGTGCGGGGCGGTGGGTGGACTGGTACGTTCGGCAGCCCGGGTGAGCCCTGGTGAGGGGAAGCTGCCTCGGGGGGATGGACGGTCGCGCCTGGGAGGAACCGAAGTTATCTGCAAACTTGATCTTGAATTAGACTAATACATTGGCCCAAAAAGGAAGGAATGGTCTTTCTTTTCCAAAACCTCAAAGCGTATCAGATTGCCATTTTCAAAATGAGGTTTTTCATTGCAAAGTAGCATTTATCAGTTAAGTACCGATTTGGGGAGTTGCCTTTGTTTCTGGAGGGAAGGCTTTAGGAAAGGGGTTTGATGATGTGAAATGAAACACCATACTTCAACCGAGTTTCACGCTTGCCCCCAAACAGTCTTTTAATTATTTGTTGCCCTAAGATTCCAAAGGCTTCATCTTGGGTTCACTTTTTGCAAATGAAGTAAAAGCAAATCCGTGATTTGCCTGGCGTGCTCTGGGTGCTGCCAGATGCTTCTTGGAGTGGAGGGACACTCACGCCCACACACCCTGTCCCCATGCCGGCACACACGGGGCCTGGTGGGGAGCAGAGGGAGCACAGCTCGGCAGGGAGAAAGCGGCACGGGTTTGCAAATTGTGTGTGTTTCACCATGTTTATTTTGTGCTTTGGGAAGAGCTGTTGATATTCTGACACTTGCCAGCTCCATGGGATCTTCAGGGAGTCTCCTTCCCTCCCCTCCCACTGCCCACATTCCCCCTTCAGCTTTTGCTTTTTTTTTTCTGCCCTTTTTTTTTTTTTTTTTAGGCAACCTTCTCCCTTTTGCATTTCTTTTGTTCCCAGACAGGGTGTGAAGAGGAGCTGGGAGAAGGGCTTCCGTGCTCCAACTGCTCCCAGCTGGAAGAACCACCAGGGAGCCTGCCCAGGGTGGTCCAGCCTCTGCCAGCTGCAGCATCCTCTGGTCCCTGACCTCCCGGCACCACGTGAGCATCCTTGGGGTGCGCTGGCAGCCAGAGAATGCCCACCCTCACCCCCGGGCACAATGGCAGCACATCCCTATGTAGTGGGCAAGGGCAGCCGCTGCCAAGGGGCCACCTGGATCCATCCCTTTGCCGGCCAGGCGCGCGTTAGCCGACGGCAGCTCCGTGCCGGATTAGCTGGGTTAAACCGCTAATGCTGCCGCTGTGTGGAGGGCTGCTTTCAGTAAGTGGCTCCCTGTAGCTTATTTGACTCCAGGCCCAAATCTAATGTCTCAGTGGGCCTGTTACATTAAGCAGGCCCAAGTGGTAGGAGATTTAAAGCATCAAAATGAAGTGCTTTATCACTCCGTACTGTGTTCTTGGCTGCTTTCGTTGGCCTCACTTCACAGGAGCCGCAGCCTGCGAGCCGAGCCCTCTCGGCAGGCCCATTACAAATTCCACTTGTTGACGGTTGCCTTGTTGCAGGATTTAATGGTAGAATAATATTTACACAGTAAACTCCTCTGGAGGTGTTATAAACACCATAAAAAGGATTTTAGAAGCTTAATGAGCGTTAGTGAAGTCGAGACAGGATAATGTGGCAACTGTGCGCTGTAATCTGATTTGGCACCTTCTGCACAGCAGGAGTTAGTGGGTGGAAGAGCTTTTTAGTTGGTGTTTTGGTTTGGTGTTTTTTTTGTTTTGTTTTAGTGTGCAATATTGTTTGTTTAGCACGGTGCTAAAGAGGGGATGCGGAGCGAGGCACCCGCAGGACCGGCCAACCTGAGGGCACAGGCTGGCACGGGGAGCATGTGCTTCAGCACTCCCAGTACCTTTGATCATGACATTGAGGTTGCTTTTTGTCAGATATGGAAGGATCAGTGTTTAAGTTTATGCTCAATGACACAGCCTTGAACTCGGTCATAATGGTAACATCAATAATTTTGGGACATTTTGGGCATGGCGAGCCAGGCAGGCAGCAGCCAGTGGGAAGAGTGGCTGTCCCAAGGGGTGAACACAAGGCAGGGGATGGGTGAGGGTTTTGGGGCTGGGATCTCCTCCAAACATCAGTGCAAACATTCCACCATGGGAACAAGCTACTGTGCTTTTAGGACCCTCCTGCCCCGTGCCCATTTGCTTGTGAACGTTACCAGACACCCTGGCACAGCAAAATCCCTCTCTAAATCTGACTTGATTTTATTTCACCAACAAATGGTCAAGAGCCGATGAGGGGTACCCCAGGTCTGCTGCTGGCAGAGTACAGCAGCAATCCTGAACCACCTTGCCTGTGCTGCAGTGCCATCACGGCCGTGCTGGGGGGCTGGCCCAACCCGCTGGCATGCAGTGGGTGCAGGAGGGGCAGGAGCAGTCCTGGGGACAGCAGGCACAGACTCTGCTGTCATCCCTAGTGCTCACAGGTAGCATGCTGCAGCTGCGTGTTTTCCAGTATCTTTTTGATGTTATAATTCACGTTTCCTCCTTTATCTGAGCTGAAAACGCCCTCTTCTCTATTCTTGTGCGTACATATATATATATGTGCATAGATGCACACATGTATCTGGACTATTCTGGGAGCACTTTGCGAATCAGCCTAGTGTTTGGTTATTCATGTGCAGATATTTTAACGTTCTTTTTCAGGGAGGCAGAGGGTGCAGCTTCTCTGTGTGAGGCTCCTGTGCTTCTCGGTGGGCGGTGGGCATCTCGGTGGGTGGTGGGGGGAAAGGGGACTGGCTGCTGTGCTCAGGAGCGCTGAGCTGCCCATCTGTGACCAGCACTGGCTTCTGCTGGTGGGAAGGCTGTTTCTGAAAGGAAAATTGTTGGTGGGAACCTTCCCATTTTTGCAAAGCACTGATTACTGAAAGGTATATTCTTGGGGGTTTGCTAAAATGATTGTTCAGAATTTAGATTATTTTGAATTTTGAATATTTTTGTATTTTTATTTTGGTGTTACAATAACATATAAAAGTTTTTGTTTTTTTTAAATAGTCTATTTAATGCATACTCTTGAAAACTGGTATTTCTTCACCTTTAGAGCACAAACCAAATGTGAAGTCCAGTATTTCAGCCATGAAGTTAATGGCTGCTCTGTCCCCAGCTCCTCTCCCTGTGCTTGGCTCTGGTTCAGCTCCGCTGGCTGGGGTCTGTTCTGCAGCACAAAGCCCTCTGTCCGCCTGCTTGGTGGCAAAACCCACCCCCTTCCACCACCTACGCTCTGCAGGGGTTTGTGAACTTCGAGGACTTTGATTTTGACACTCGAGGAACTACCCTCGGCTTTTCCAATTTCTGAGGGACACGAGCAGCCGTGAATCTTGAGGCTGACTTGCCAGGAGCAAAAAGCTACCTTTTGTAAATAAGCCAATATTTTCTTTCTTTCAAGGGGAAGCTGACAAAGATCAATACCAGCCTGCAAAAGACATTGCCCTCTTAAGAATTAGCCCTTTGCGGAATCATTAATCCAGGAAGCTGTTACAGGGTGACAAGAGCATGGAGGCTCTGCCAGCTCTTGGAGGGATCACAGCAACATCCCCTTATGCACAGAAAAACAAACTAAATGAAATCACTGGGAAAATAGCTGCCATGCTACAGGCTCATTCTGCCTGAGGAGCCGACCTGACTGTAATTAAGAAAAGCTGGTTGCACTTTTGTAAGTGTCGTTAAAGTTACTTGGTATTTTGCTCCCCTTTGACTCCACCTAGGACTGGGCAGGGCAGGGCTGGCTGCATGTCCCCTTGCACCATCCTCTGTCCCTGCAGCATGCAATGTGTTGGAGCATGCCCAGAGCACGCCAGGGAGAGCTGCGCTTGCCCATCTTACTGATAAGGATGGAGTGCTAAGAAAATCAGTAGCATTATACTGCTGAATAAAACAAAGGCATTATTTTTGTGTTTGGCTGCTCTTAGGCATTGCCACAGTTTTCCCAAATGCTCCAGCACTTTTTTCTCTTCTGACCACTCTGGCACAGGCTGAGTGACAAGAGATGAGCTTGAACCCACTGGCAAGTTCACAGTGCTGAGTTAGAGGGACCCCGACAGTGGGATTTATTAGACACACTAGTCTCCTGGAGGAAAAGATAGATGCCCTATCCCTTGAAATATTTAATGGCTTAATTCTGCACGAAGCACTTAGGTATACGCTCTGACGGGTGCTCAGAAACAAGTGGTGAGTGCAGTACGAGACCCTATAAAACAAAGAAAAGATTAAAAGCAAACAGCTAAAGAAGGAAAAATGCTAACAAGTGGGCACGTTCCCTGTCCAAGTCCTGCAAGCTCACCTTCTGGCTGCAGCCAGGTTGTGGATGCCCGGGGCTGGGAGGTGCCAGGGCAGCTTTGGAGGGGGAGGGGGAGTCCCCTGCCAGTGCCAGGGCTGACACGTTGGGGGCTGGTGCCCCAGGTGGCGCGGGAAGAGCCCCTAGGGGCAGATGTGCCCAGACCCCCCTGCCTGGCAGGACGGCTCCAGCCCTGGGAGCAGCAGCGCCTGCACTGAACTCCTTTCTCACTGGAGGTGTTTTTGAGTCATGAGAATTAAGCCATGCCCCTTTCCTGCAAACACTTGTCTCCTCTTTATCCAGGGGAGGGAAGATGGTAAATGGGGAAAAACAGAAGAATCCAAAGCTCTGCATGCAGCCCGCGAGCTGGTGCATGAGCATCTTCACTGCAGAGGGAAAAATCAATGCTATTGGGAGCCCAGACCTGTTGCTTCAGCAGCAGCCAAGCTCCTCATGAGACAGAGGAGGGGGTGCTGTGAGAAAAGCCCCTCATGCTCCGCAGCACTGTGGCGCAGGACCACGTGCCACTGTCTCAGAACTCATCCTGCAGCCCAAACCTTCCGGCGAGGGGGAGCCGGCAGTGTGGAACTGGGGATTCCATGGTAAATGAAACCCCTGGGTGCACAGTGAGGGTGTGCAGCCTCCTCGCCTCTCCCAGACACCCACGGGTGAGCAGGGTGCAGAGGGCACGTCTGTTCTTACCCCATGCTGGGGGATTCACCTCCCCGATGCAAGGCAGGGCCATAAGGGATCAAACAACAAGTGTTTAAAGGGAGCAGGGCTCGCCAAGTGTGGTTTTCTAAATGGGGTGGGAAGCTCAGGTAAATCAACAGTGTGCTACCAAGTACATGTAGAGGGGGAGATCTGGGGACCAGTCTGCAATATGGGTCCTGAGTTAACAGTTTGACTTGATCTTAAAGGTCTTTGCCAACCTAAATGATTCTATGATGTTGGCTTTACGGAATAAGTTTACCCATACAAAGGTTATCAGGAGCCAATTTAGCTGATGCCATTGCCAAGGGGGAGCCCTCGCTGTCTGATCTGTTGCTGCAAATCCAGTTAATGACCAGTGCAGCTGGGAAAGAGACGGGAGCGGTCCCAGTGCTCTGGCAGCTGCTCCCAATGGAGTGTACAACAAAGGGCATGGGGCAAGACTTGTTCTGTAAGTACCTGCTGTGGTCACTAGCACTAAAAGTATTTCACTGCTGTTGTGTGGAAAGTCACCACCTTCCTCTGGTCTCTGCAGCTCTGCTCTTTCCCTCTGGTCTGTATTCAGACCATAAAAATGCAGTTGACTCTGTGAACCAGCTCAGTGAAGCTTGAGTACATGGCTTTGTTGAAGCTCAGGAAGCCTGCGTGCACTCCTAACATCAAGTACCTAATCCCTCTCAGATCAACAGGACAGTTTGTTCACTAGAAACAAAGCCCTGCTGGGCCACGGTCTGGCGTGGTGGCACAGTGGTGGAGAAGCCCTGCTGCGGCACCAGTGGGAAGGTGCCCGTGTGGCAGCCAGGCAGCCCCCAACCCGCAGTGGGCCCACGAAATGGCAAGTGCACGAGGTGAGCTGTGGCGGTACGGGTGAGAGATGACATGTATAACCTCATTTAGCCAAGAAGAAAACTCAGCCAAAAGCTGAACCGGTGGCATGTCTAGTTAACAGCTAGAAATGAAAAAATAATTCCAAACAAGGCGTTTGTCACAACATTGAAGGGTCACCCGCTAAGCAAAGGAAGCCAAAGAGGGATACAGTTTTTAAGGGTAATTACAGTTTGTAAGAAGTTTTGCACTCGCTCTCTAATTGTCGGAGGGTGGTGATTGGCACCGCAGTGCTGCAGCAGCGCTGGGGAAGCACCACAATAGAGCTGTAATTTACAGGGCTGGAACCGTGAAGTCAGAAATGGTTTGGGAATTATTACTAATCTTTATGGATTCAGTGGTTCGTGTGCTGGCCAAGGTGATTTGGATTACAGATTCAGGAGGAACCGTTAACGGTGTTCTCAGGTGTGCTGTCATGCTGCCTGAGCATCTCCTGCCCGAGACCCCATGTTTCGGGGTGAGCTGGAGCAAACATTGCTTCACTTCTGCCTCAGTGAAGAGCCCTCCGCTCCTCAAGGCTTCCATGGGAGGTAGTTATAAAGAGCAAGAAAGTTGCCTTATCACCTTTCCTTAACAAACTAAATGATTAAAAGCGCTTTATAGCCAATACCAGCAGGCACAAGGCAGTCCCTGTGCCCACCCCAAAACTGGAGAGCAAACCCCATCTCAGCACCTGGGATGCTGCTGGGGGGGGCAGTGTGTCCCAAGCTGCAGGTGACATTCCCAGCTCCCCAGCTGCCAGGGAAGGCACTGGCTGCAGTGTGGTGCCTGTGGGCTCGGGGGTCTGCCAGGCTCCTGCCCATCGTGTGGAGCATCACCCTGGCCCCACGGGCCCCTTCAGCTGGGCAGGCTTGCCTGCTGCCTGAAGGGCTTGTGGCCAGATTGCCCCCACCCCCCACCCCGTGGGACCCAGAAGCACAATTTGGGGCAAGATTATGTTTTCTTAATGAGTTATTTTTCCAGGCGGTTCCATTCCCTGGGTTGCATGGGGCTGAGTGAGGGCAGCACAGGTTACGAGAAGTGAATTTCTGACATAAAAGCTCCTCTTTGCTCTTGGTAACGCCGTCCTCTGCCAGCGCGGAAATGCGCAGCTCTTTCACGTCAGGCAGCTGCCCGTGTTCGGGGAGAACTGGGGGGGGGGGGGGGGGGGCGGAAAAAAACCCACACTTTTTTCATTTGTGCTGATTTGCATATTAATAGTTTGCATATTAAACAACTACTTCAGAGGGTGGGCGGGCTAATGAATGCAGCAGTCTCCTCTATTTTAACTCAATTTGCCTCATCCATATTCCAATGACTTTGGGGATTGGTATTCAGTTTTCATTGAAATTATCCAAGCCAGACCTAATTTGTGCTGCCCTTCCATTAATCCAATTAATTAGCACCATTGATGTGTACTGCCTTTGTAATGCAGCTTTGTTCAGCACTGCTGCCACTAATGACAGCCTAGTATCAGAGCAAATAATGAGCAAACCAAAGGAGCATTTGACCCTTGATGTACCCTCACACAATGCAGCAGTTTTTAGTCTGGAGGCCCTAATTTAGGTTCGATAGCCCAAATTATAGACAATAATTCAATATTCTTTGTGGGGAGCTGAGCAAGTGTCACCCTGCCATTTGTTTAGCTTATCATTTTTTTCCCTGCCTCTTTATTTATGTATTTTTTTTTCCTTTTCATTATTTTCCAACCTGGCCTCCCTGCTCCACCTCCAGCATTGATTTCTGACCTTGTTTTCACTGAGAGGTCTGAAGATCTCTTTGCTCTGAAGGAATTCATTAACCTTTCCCCCTGCCCAGAACTAGAGAGAAAATCTTTATATTTTTAAGTAAGGCAAATAAACACTGTTAGTTATTATCAGAGTCCCCTTGCTGGCTGCTCCCCAAGAACTTGGCTGCTAGCTTAGGAACTGCTTCTGGCTTTCCATTTTTGGGGCAATTTTGGGTTTGAAGTCATTGTTTGAACACCAACTAATCTTCTCCAGGGCCTGGGTTCCCCCTGGTGCTATCCACGCTCTGTTGCCACTCTCTGCACTGGGTGCCATCGCACTGCTTTCCCTTCACCACGGCATGGCTCCGGCAGCTCCCGTGCCCCCGCAATGGTTACAGACCGACACGCAGTTAAATGTGGCTTAAGAGCAGCATAAAGCCAAGCCCATGGCCACAGACCCTGTGCCAGGATACGTCCCCACAGGGGCTCTGCCTGGGGAAGGGGGATGTGGGGGAACTCGGGGAATGTGTCCAAATGTTGTGAAAGCAGCCGCTGCACCTTGCACACCAGGTCTTCTCCATCCCTCCATCCCTGGCCTAGTGGTGCAGGAGAATCTATTAAAGGAAGCATTCAGCTATGGTTATCCACAGGTAGGTCACTAAATTCATTAAGTTAATTAATTACATGCGGCACATTCACTGTGTCCACAAGTGTTTGAACTGTAAGGAGAAGGGTATTGTCAGAACTGGGAGGAGGACAGAAAGTCAATTTGCAAAGGGATACGGAGATTTTGATGCTCAGCCTCCTTTTAACTGGAACAGGAACATTATCAGGAAGGTAGCAAAACGCTGTTCCAGGAAGGCTGATAAGTAGATTTGGCAAAACCGCTGTTTTAGATGAAGCGAATCAATTCATTTTAGACTTTTAAAATCTCACAACAGATAATTTTAAAAGTTGCTGCAGGAGTAAAGGTTGAACATCGTTGTAACTCTGCTTCGTTTTCCTTGCTTCTACCAAAATTTCCATTTGGGAAAACGGACACAGTTTTGTGAAGTGTTTGCATTGTGCAAGAGCGATGTTATCTGGAGTTTTTCCAGAGGTTTTCTGGAGCAGCGTGGCCGTGGCTCCCTGCAGATCGGCTGAGATGCTGCACAGGTCTGCATGGGCCATCCCGCTGCTGCAGCTTGGCGGGGCTGAGGCGCTGCGGGGGATGTTTGCTTTGGCCCTGGGCTGGGTCAGAGGACAAACCACCATGGACCATTGCCACAGCCTCTGGGACCATGGCACAGGGCACAGTACCTCCACCAGTGTCCGCCGAGCTGCAGACATGTCTTTCACACTGCAGAATGGGGAATCTAAGCAAATATCTCCTCCTGTGGCTCTCCATGCTGTTCCCAATCACTTCTCCTCAGTATTATAAATCATGCTATTTGAATAGAAGCTTATACAGTTAGTTGCCTGAAAGATTTTACTGATTAACCTTAAAATATGCTATAAATCTTATTCTTTTACTTATGGAGCATCAAGAAAGCAAATAGACTCCTGCGCTGTTCAAGGCTGGTGTGCACAGAGGGGCAGGCTCTGTTGGCAGGGGGTGAAGGAGCTCCTGGAGCTCCCAGGGTGGCAGGGGCTGAGGGATGCAGGGAGTCCTGCTCTCTGGGGCAGGCTGCAATCTGCATCGCAGAAAAAAGGTGCTTTTATACTGGTCTGTCCTCCTGTTGGGGTGTACAGCCAGTGCTGCACCACAAGGCTGAGGTCTCCAGCTGACCTTCTGGCAGTGGAAGAGGGCTGCGAGCTGGTGGGTAGGTAATTCCAGTCTCCTTGGCTGTGCGTTGCCTATGGCTTCAGAATAATGTCTCTTATTCATCTCTTCATCCTGAAAACCACAATGAAACTGTAGTCACTGAGGTGTGGTGTGTCTTGCCCTGCAATTGCAAAGAGCTCCTATTGTCCTCAGGCAAGTCTGTGCTGTCAGTGGAGGTGAACCACCGGTCCCATCGCACAATGTGCCATGGGATGTTCACGTGCCAGGGCTTCAGGAACACTGTGCTTGCTTTGGACCTGTGATCTTCCTATGCCGGGGCTCAAGGACAATGTGCAGCTCAAAGGTGAGATTCATAGGTCCTAAATATTGCTGCTGTTTTTTCAGGTTGGATGGTACAGCAAGCCGTTCATGCTAAATTGTATTTTCTGTGTGTACACAGGGTGGTTTCTGCTGTGTTGGTGCTACTCAGCTTCTGATGAAACCTAAGGGAGGAGGGTTTTACCATCTTGGTGTTTTAGTACTTCTCCCCTCATGCCTTGCTGTGTGACAGAGCCTTGCCTCCAGCAACACACCTGAATTTCTCAGCTGTATGAGCTAATCAGCTATTTCCTGAGAAATAAATATAAATACTAAGAAAGATGCATCACAAATATATTTAGCTCATATGTTCCACCCCATGACATTGCTTTATGCTGCATTGTGATGTATGAACTAACACAGACCATGTGGTTTTAAAAAAAAACACTGAAAGCATCCCTTCTCTCAGGGCTTTGTGCTCCACGGAGGAGGGAGGCACGTTTGTGGCCAGTTGCCTGCTGTTAGCCTGCGGTGCCAGCTTTGCCAGGCTGAGAGGTCTTTTTAAACTTCCCATAATCCCTCTTTATGATCTTTGTTGGTGGCAAGAAGACCGAGTGGAGCATCCCAAGCCAGGTGGTATATAATGAATATTTCTTTGTCTGAGATGGGGGCCTTCATACCAACCTGAATGATACTGTTGTCAGCCTGGCACTGATGCAGTGAGATCCTGTTTAGTGGCATCACTCAGGACTTGTCATCTTACTGTATGTCACAACATGTCAGCCTCTGACAGGCTGGATACCTGCTATTAACTCGCAGACTAGTTGCAAATACAAAATACAGGTGGTGAGCGAAGGCGTTGCCAGGAGCAGAGTAGATACCCTTTCTGGCAGTTGGGGTATGGCTCTGCAAGCCCGGCTTTGCAGAGTAGCCCTGGGCTTCAGCACGCTCAGCTCAAACACAGCCACATGGGAGGGCAGGCTTTCTGAAAACGCATGAAGCAGAAGCAATCTCCAGAATGGTACCAGACATCTGGATTTGGAAAAAAATCCTTCCTGACACCAAAGTATCAGTTTAATTCTGATACAGCATCCAGCCACCAGAGCTGTCAGCATCACTAGAAGCAGCAGCACATGCAGCCAATGTCCCTCCTGTAGCTGTGGCTGTATCTGATGCTCCAGGGGAAGGTGGAAAAGCAGAATGAGGCTGGAGGCCAAGGTGTACATCAGGCGGGTGGGGGATTCCTTCCTGCTCTTGCATCTGGCCCGTGGAAGTCCCTGGAGCAAGTTTAATTAATTGGCTGCCTGTGAGTGCAGTACAACAAACACAGTAGATCAAGTCTCCTTTTGCCCCTGTTGGTGATATAATTCAAGCCTCAAACCATAGGTTTAATTACAGGATCACCCTGCCTTGTCATGCAGTTCCTCCCATGAACTGGGTGAACTCTGTCCTTAAGCCAACTGTGCATCTTGCCTCCAGAACCTCACCCACTGGGCTGAGCAGGGGAGGGCCCTGCTGCAGGAGACAGCATCCGCAGGAGTGGCAACAGCCAGAACCAGCAGCCTGGGATGGGGTGGCCCTTCTGGGCCCCCTCCTGAAGAGCTGCTGGGAGCGTGCAGGTGCTGCCAGGACAGTGTCTGGTGATGGTCCCTAGGTCGCTCCTCCTGGTACCCGCAGGGCTGCATGGGAAGCCCTTCCCCCGGTTTGGGAGCAGGGGCAGCAGCACCGCGGGGCTGACTGGAGGAGAGCTAAGGTCCAGCTCTGCTGGAAGCCAAAGCAGAGCACACGAGCTGCTATTGAAAACCTGGCAGCTCCCCATGACGGTGCTGGCTGTTGCTGTGCACATTTGGAGGCTTTGTAGCCACATCTTTCCATAGATCCCGCAGGGACAACAGCTCCCCATCCCTTCCTGCGCTGGGACAGACCTGGCTGACAGGCGATGCGGATGGTTCCCAGCCATCTGGCTGAGCCAGGGACACCCAAGCAAAGCAAACCCTGCACCCCGCTGACACCCGAGACAGGCTGATCCTCCATCCCTGTACTCCCCTGTGCCACTACTAAACCCCTCATCTTCCATAGGGTTCCTCATGCTATAACAAGCCAAAAACCAGGCTGATTTTTATTTGTTTTATTATTAAGCTGATGAGGTTATTTAGCCCATTTTATGCCCCATTAAATTCTGTGTTTGAAATTCTGCTGGAGCTCTGCAAACAGGCATGCTCCATGGCCATCAGTGATGCTTGCAGTGTTTGTCTTGGAGCATCCAGGCCCATGGCCCCTGTTTACTCCCTGGATATTCTTTTCTTTCTGAGGCTGGTGTGGCTGAGAGAGATGAATGCTCTGTCTGTTATTGTTACCTCTTCTCACTTTTTTTTTTTTTCCATGCTCTCATCACTAGTTTGAGTGCTTCTTATTTTCCTTGCCTCTGAAAGAAGCCATAAAATTCCCCAGACCGTGTGTGGTATGGTGTGCACTTACAAATTACCATTGAAAAATGAATTGCCTTGACAAAATCTAATGTTTTGTGACACAGCACAAATATGCATTTCATTCTTGAAGAGAAGGAAAAGGAGCTCATTGGAAATATTAAATTAAGCAGTGTAACAGCTGAGAATAATTTGGTTTTCTGCTCTGTTGCTTGTGATTTGGTATGGAGTTTGAGGTGGCAGGCCAGTTCCTGTTTAGAGTATAAAGCACACAAATGCCTCAGATTTTATTCCTTGCATTGGAGCAACTTGTTTTTGCTGGTGCTGGAGGCTAGGTGCAGTTCAGAACATGGGTTTTGGGAAAGATCCCGGAGGCAGGAAGCTGAGGTGGAGAACATTGTGGCCAGTGTGTGGAAATGTTTACCATCATGCTGCAGTGGGTCACAGGAGACCAATGTGCAGTCTGCATTTTTTCCTGGTTCTCTGGTGGCTTAGCATAAAAATCCATCCCCATTAAGAATAAAGCAGAGCAGGACTGGGCTTGGGAATTCCAGCTAACAGCTCTGAATCCCCACTGCAGAGAGGCATAAATAAAGCCTTTATTCTCTTCAATCATCCAGCCTTTTAATTACCTGCAGAGTTTCGTACAGTGACTCATTCCCCAGAAGAAGGACCTGGGTGGCTTCTTGCAGAGCAGAGCAGATGTGAAACTCTGTGGGGTGTCACGTACCCCTTGCCCTGACAAAAGCCTGCACCCATTTCTTCTCCCCTTCTGTGCCCATCACCATCCACCTCTGGGCTGACGGTCTGGCACCATGAGGCTCAGCGGGAGCACAAAGCTCTGCAGGGCTGTAGCTCAGCAGTGATGGAGCAGAGGCATCCCCTGGGGTCTGCCCAGCCACGAATGGAGCCCAGCCGTAGCTTGGTGGGTGTCACAGGGGCCAGAGCATCAGAAATGTGCCAGCTGATAACTGGGCAGTGAGGAGCTGCTCACACAAGACCTTTGCCTCCTGGGCAGCACGGCCCCGCAAGCTGGCTGTCGGGCTGATGCGTGTCTCAAGCTGGATTTCTCAGTACAGTTACTGGGGCTTATATCATCTGGATTAGTTAGTTATTTGTCTTAAAGTAGTGTCTGGAAAGGGACCAGATATCCAGGGGGACAAACACCATGAAAACACTTGGAAGGCAAGAGCCCCTGTCCTGAACAGGCTGTGGGACTGTGGCAGTGCCGTAACAAGGGATGTCAATGCCCTTTAACCCCCCAGGAGAAGCGAAAGAATAGAGTGATCGAGTTGTACACTCCAGCAGTACCTAGTCAAATGTCTGTCTTTGCCCCTTTTTATGCTGGTGATGGATGCTCTGGAACTGCTTGTTCCTCCATTTTCCCAGGTTTTGCAGTTGGAACAACAGTTAGCTGTGGAAGCCAACGTGCTACCAGCCACCAAAGCCTGTAAATACGGATCTGCTTTGTCTTGCTGAGGTGCTTATGGCACAGCCGTCTCTATGATCTCCACTTCAGTGCTTATTTACTATTTATTATTTACTGTTCCTTAAAGCTGGACAGAATTTTTCAATCCAAGACATGTATTTTGGTGGAATCAGAATATTTCCTGAGGGAAATGTCTATTAGAAAACTCCATGTTTTCTTAGCAGGTTTGAACACAGCTCGGTGTTTCTTCAAGAAGCCCTTAGCTCTGTCTGGCCAGGAGATCACCAACACTTACTTTGTGGCTGAACTCTTCAGTGTGGTGCAAAGGCAAAATGAAAAAAATCTGGAATTTTGTATTCTGTGAAGAATATGCAGGATTTTGACCAATTAGGATGGGCACCAGATTCAAATGTTGTCATTTCCCACAGGGTGGGCATTGTGTTTTCCAGATAACTGTTCTATTTCCATATGTCCCTCGAGGGAGATGCTTAGAGCTGAACTTAAAACTCAGTATCAAAGATAGAGCCCTCTAAGGGTTTCCTCACCCACAGAGGGGCTGTGCCAGCGGACATCCCACCACCCCACCGAGCCCTCTGCCAGCTGGGTGCTGTGGTGCATGCACCAGGGGAGGGAGATGAAAGCACATAACGGATCAGGAATGGAATAAAGGTAGCGAGATCATGATAGACCATGGCAATAAAACTAGCATTTATAGCTCATCCTGTATGGTGGCTGAATCACACTGCTAAGGCACTGAGGTATTTGTGTCTAAAAACACTTGCACGTGCCGGTGGAGCAGGTCCTGTGGTGCCAGGGAGCACAGCCCTGTGGTGAGGCAGATGCTGGACCCTCAGGAAGCAGGGTGGGCATTATGCCTGTGGGTGTCACAACTCTGTCTCCATATCTCCATTGTGGAAATGGTCATCTTCTAAGGTCATGCATGGCTGAGGAAGGTGACCAAGCCCAGATGCAGTCATGCTTTCGGCTTGGTTTTGGGCAGGCAGGCCATGACTTTTACACCCTTTCCCTCTGATCCCAGCTACCCCCAGCAGCCAGAGCCATGGGTGGCAGTGAGTGATGCTCACGGGGAGCACTGCAGCCCCGGCCTCTCCCCACTCAGTGGCCAAGCAGAGGGCAGCGGGGAGCTCGGCCGCTCGGATGCAGGGACCAGCCCAGCCCTAGGCATGGTATGATGGGCTTCACTTCTCTCCAGCAAAAGCCAAGTGCAACCTGCCACTCACGCCAAGGTATCTTTGGCACAAGGATGTGGGTAGAAAACCCATGGGAGTGTCAAAGCCATGGACAGTCTCCAAAGTGAGAGCAGTGTTTGACGGGGGAGAATATGCTTTGGAAAATGTACTTGATCCTTGTTTGGAAGCAGCAATGAGAAGCACACTGAGCCCTTCACAGACGCACACATGCTGCCTGGAGGGTATCTGTACAAAGCAAAGCACTGGAAACATGTTGTCATCCACCTCCTCCCTCTCATTCCTGGCAATCGAGTAAATATCCAAGGAGCTGCTTAGATCCGAGCACAGGAAAGCAGCTACCCCGACCCAGCACCAGCGGCAGGGACACCTCCGGTGCTCCGTCCCGGCTGGCAGCCGGGTGGGCACAGCTGGTCCTGTCTCCTGCCTCCCGCCGAGGGCATGGCATCGTCACACCTCCTTGTTTGCTGGAGAGAGACTAGGCAATGAAAGGGTGCCGTGGGCAAGCTCAGCACTTATCTGGATCATTCAGCACTTGCCAGGAGTGCTGGTTTCTTCTCTCCCATAGCCAACAGTGAAAGCCAAGGACTAGACATGGCACAGCTAGTGTTGTTTTAGCATCCCTCTTCCTTAAAAAAAATAATTAAAATAAAATAAAAAAGAAAATCTGGATAACTTCCCAGATTGTACATCTGTCCGTATAATTTACACCACGAGGATGAGGAAGTGAGGAGGGCTGTAAACTCTTTCCATCTGTGCAATGTGTGTGATGATTTTTCCATTCCTTACTTGCCTCCCCCACCAAAAAATCCTGGGCTTGCAGAGGGTTTGCCAGCCAGTGGGCAGCCCCTGTGTGCCAGGGGCCCCTGCGTGCCGCGGGTGGTCTGTCTGCCAGACCTCGGCTCCCCTCGCCTCTTCCTCTTTCAGGGCAGAGCTTGAGCAGCTCCTCCCGCACGCCGTCCCTCAGGAGCACCCAGCCACCTGCCTGGAAATTGCAGTCAGCTGAAATTTTTCCCTTATAACTATTTTGACTGAAAAGGGTATTTTTTGTCAATTAGGTTCTTTTGCAGGATGGGCTGACTTTCCTTTGAAATAATCTGAGTCCTGGTAAGGCAGCCCTCTCCTGAAGGTTGAGTTTGGAAATGCTCCTTCAGGGGAGCTGCTCTGGGGTCCCCCGTCCCCCTCATTATGGTGTTCCCCTGGCAGCAGGGATTTGCTCATGGGGTCCCCAGCTGGGCTGTTCTCACCCCTCTTGCTCCTCAGGTGCCCAGACATCCTGGCAGGGCTGGCAGCAGTGTGGCAGGGTCCCAGCAGCTGCTAGACAGTAAGGGAGAGGAGCAGGAGAGGGCTGAAGCTCTGGTCCATGGCACATCACAGCAATGGCTCGAGCTGCATGGTGTAAACATTGGGCCCCTCACTACAAGAAAGGCATTGAGGTGCTGGAGTATGTCCGGAGAAGGGCAACAAGACTGGGGAAGGGTCTGGAGTACAAATCTTATGAGGAGCAGCTGGGGGAACTGAGGATGCTTAGCCTGGAGCAAAGGAGGCTCAGGGGAGACCTTCTTACCCTCTACAACTACCTGAAAGGAGGTTGTAGACAGGTGATTGTTGGACTCTTCTCCCAGATAACAAGCAGTAAGACAAGAGGAAACAGCCTCAAGTTGTACAAGGGGAGGTTTAGTTTGGATATTAGGAATTTTTTTTTCACTGAAAGGGTGGTCAGACATTGGAACAGGCTGCCCAGGGATGGGGTGGAATCACCATCTCTGGTGGTGTTTAAAAAATGTGTAGATGCTTAGAGTGTAGTGGTGGACTTGGCAGTCCTGGGTTAATGATTGGACTTGATCTTAAAGATCCTTTCCAACCTAAATGATTCTATGTTTTTATGATCTCAGGTCCTCTCCCCGTTTGGCCTCTGCAAAGCACTGGTGGTCCCTGGTCCAGGGTCTCCAGAGGCTTCTAATGCAAACCCCATATTCCCTGTGCCAGTGCCCCATGTGTCCCCACATGGGTCTCTCCTGAGCGCTTGGGTTCCTCCTCTGTGTGTTCAGGGCCAGGACCGGGAGAGGAGAGCTGCTGTGCTCCCCTGGGGCTGGGGGTCCTCGCCTCACCCCCCACATGGGTCATCACTAGCAAGCCTTGCTGGTTCACTGAGGTTGGGGAAGCAATTGAAATGATTTCTGGGTCCAGGTTTCCAAACTGATTTGTAAAAGCTTTTGTTCTTACATCAGTGGGGTTTCCTTGGGGAAAAGCATGTGCTCCTGGCAGCGGGAGTGTGGCTTGTCAGCACAAAATGGGACCCACCGAAGCTGGCCATGAGGTGGGCTCAGCTCTGAGCTCAGCTCCCCATGTGAGACAGGATTTGCTAACCTCAGACTGCTCTCCCAAGCTAGCCAGCTTGTTATAAATGTGCAGATACCAATATAGGCTGAGTGGGTGGTGAGAGGGGACCTCGTGTACTGCATAACTGGAGGGCTTTTGCAGCTATATCAGATGAAGAGATGAATGAAGGAGCGGGATGTTGTCACCTTCCAGCGCCCACTCGCTCCCTGGCACACCAACAGAAGTTGAATTTCTTTCAAACATCCGGTGAATCACCCCCGGCGCGCAGGCGGGTTCGGAGGGTTTCTCTCGAGCTGCCAGGGCCCCATGCACCAGCACCACAGCTCCTCCGAGTGCAGCCCCATGCCCCAGCCTGTGCCAGAGCACCCTGGGGCTGGCTGTGCCCCACCGGTGCCCACAGAATCCTCCTGACACCACTGACCCGCTCAGGCTGCTCATGCCAGGGGCGTGAGGACAGGGGTTGACGGGCTGCCTTTGGGGTGGCCCTGGTCCTGCGCCTTGTCGCTGTCCCACTGCCCAGCACAGATGCTCTGTGCTTACCCCCGGACTGCAAAACCAGCTGCAAAAATAAATCCCAGCAATGCTGTCTCTGCCTTCTCCTGGGCATTTCGTGCCTGCACGAGGACCTCTTCCAGGAGGAGTAAAATGAGGGCTCTGTTTGTGGTTCCAGGAAAAGGCTGGTGCCTTCCATCTCAGCAAGACGGCTCCCTGGCACCGGTGAGTCCCTGGTTTGCAGCCCTGTGCAGGGAGCAGACAAACAATATTTGTCCTTCCAGGTGCTCTCCAGAAAGCTCTACATAACCCTTTCCTTGCCCGTGCCCTGCAGCATCCCTGTTTGCAGGACAGCCATGGCCCTGAGCTGCAGGCACTGCTGAGGGTGCCCAGAGGGCTGGTTTGCCAGAGCTGGTAGTGGGAGCAGCACCGATGTAGTTAAGAAATACTAATAAACTTTCTAGGCTAGGCACTCAGGCAGGCACTTCCTCCGTCTTGACATTAAATTCCTATTGGTGTGACTCATTAGCTATTTATTTATTTAAAGCCACTGAGCTATTTGCAATATTTTTAAAAAGCAAACACAGTGTGTGGGCAGGAGAGCTGTTCTGCCTAAATGTTTGTCTCAGTGACACTGATGATAACTTATCAGAATAAATAAGGAATCTTCCAATCATTATTTTTTTACTGGGAGAGTGTTTAGTGTGTTCTGTAGGAAAAAGTCATAATGTTTCCTTCTCAGAAACTTTTTACCAGCCTGTGTGTTACATCCAGGTTATATCCCTATGTGGGTAGCTGCCTGCATATTCTCCACAGCCCCAATTAAAAACAGAATATATCATCCCTTCGCTCCTCTCTTGAAACACTCGTAGCTCTGCTGGGTCCCTCCTAGAGCAGCCACTTCTGTGGGGCTGGGTTGGAAATAGGCACCAGAAAGGGTTGTGCAGACCCGGGTTTGTGACAAGTATTCAGGGCACCTTTACAGTCATACTGTGAGAACAATAATTTTGTTATAATTTTGGCTAATTATAATTCGGACATTATATGTTGTTTTCATGCCAGCAGCAATCTTCCGAGATTGCATTCCAACCTGGGAGGTCTGGAGGTGTGCAAAAGCTCAAATCAAGCATGGGAACCTGAAAAATCAAACACTTTGCATCCCCTTACATTTTTAAGTTATCTCATTTTTATATAACCCAGCTTGGTACAAATCCAGGAAAATTTTCTGCTACCATTATTTCCAGGGAAAATGTGGCTTTTCTGCCATTTTGAAGTTCAAAATTTCACTTCCTGAAAACAGGAGTGTCCTAAAGTCTTGAAAGGCACTGAACTTATCCGTGCAACAAAACCCCAGGAGCAGTTTTGTTCATTAAATCTTCTGAAGTGTTCCCTTGAAATACCAGGAATCCCAGAGACAGAACTTGCCTGTTCCTGCCTGGGAGCCTGTGTCCTGCTCAGGAGAGCAGCTGCGAGGGGCGGCAGGACCATGCAGGCGGGTGCCCTGTGGCACACATGGGTGCCCCATGCCACTGCCACACTGTGTGCACCACTGGTGCTGTACAGGCTCCTTGGGCATCACCATCAGAGAGGAGAGCAGGCCCATAAGTGCCCAACATGGATACTCATTGATCAGATTTATTTTTCACTCCAATTCTCAAATTTTTCAGAATTCTCCCTATGGCCACACTCTTCTCTTCACACATTTCTGTAAAGAGCAAAGGGAAGGATGCTGAGCTCACCTGAGCAGACCTGTCCTCAGCCGTCTGTTGGTGACCACTGCAGTGGGCACATCATTCCTTCCCACAGAGCCAGGGGTAGGAGCTAAACCCTCAGGCGGCTGCTTGCTGAAACATCTGGATTATTCTTCAGGTGGTTCTGGGGGATGTTTAGCGCCAGGGCTTCTGCCCCAGGGTCTCTGGCTTCCCCAGCACCCTGGCTCCTGCCCTGCCCCACTGGTGCAGGTGACTGCAGCACACCCTGCTTGCTAAATTTTTTGCATTTGTCTCTTTTTCTTCTTTCACACCATTTCCCTCGCTGCTGAACAGGACCTGAGGGAAACACGTGCGCAGCTCATGCTGGACCGAAGCACAGGGCTGAGCACACAGTGCTGCAGGGGCACCGGCGCTGTGGGAAGCATGTCAGAGGCTTGCGCTTTCCTGCTCTCACTTCTCCTCTGACTACCCTGATAACTGCCTGTGATGCCAAAAAAGCCAACCTGCCACAGTGCTTGGTACCAAAAGTCAACTGTTTTTACCTTCAAACTCAGATTAAAAAAAAAAAAAAGTGGATATAATGTCTTGCAGAATGCCTCCCTTTGTAAATCTCCTGCCTGATGCACCAGTCACATCATGTTACATTATGCTTTGAAACATAACATGATGTGACTGATGCAACATATGACGGATGGTGTATCAGCCAGGAAACGTAAAAGGACCCAATTTTCTAAAGAGCATTGTTACAGAAACAAACAAGATGCCCTTTTAACTTGTATTGATTGATTGCTAAAGAATAAGCTCTGCTCATACTTTTGCAAGTACTATAATTAGTTGGTAGAGCTACCTGGAGAGGGAAGAACCAAACAGGTGCTGCTTCCTCCTGCTGGGAGGCAGAGGAGGATGGAGAAACACCAGAGCCGAAGGGAGGTGGGACCGTCGCCCCGGTCCCTGCAGCGGGGCACCCAGGGAGGTCCGTGTCTGGGCGCATCCCATGCTCACGGTGGGATGGCAGACCTGCACCCATCTTGGTGTTTGGGCTGCCCATGCGTAAACCACTGGAAAAGCAGTTCCTGGTGGGCTTCCATCGCTGGTGCAACCGTGCTGGCTCAGACACCCTGCACTGTGACACTCCTGGTGCACTGGCAGCAAATGGCATCTCGTCCAGGGTCCCATCGCGGCCAAGGGGAGAGCCAGATCACTCGGGTTCCTGCAGCTCTTTGCATAACAGTTGCTCTTTCCCCCCTCCCCCCTTCTTTCTTTTGATTAGCAGCTAAAAATCACAGATATGTCTGGCAGGACAATGCCTTTGACAGCAAAGGGAATATTAGGGTCAAGCTTTATTAAGAAAGAAGCTATTGAAATGACATACTCAAACATATTGCTATTAGGGACTTGAAGAGTATTTGCCTCATTAATGTAAAAGGTAGCTAGCAATCTTCTTGATCAACAGTGGCAATTTATTTTAAAGTGTCCATTTTCTGGATGTCAGAGGAAGACTTTTATTTATAATCTTATTTTCAATTTCCACAAAGAACACTTCACTCATGCTCTGTGCAGGTTTTTTTTGCAGACAATAACCGATTATAAAACTGTGCTCTCCCCCCCACACACATCCCCCTTGTAGTAGTGTTGACATATGGAAATGAATCAAAATGTAATAGGCATAATTACAAGCATTGTGTGCAGGCTACAATTAGTGTCTCTTCAAAGCAGACTTGTAGTCAAAAGACACCAATAGAAGAGGGAAAGAAGCAAGTGGACAGTTCCCGGGATGAGCTGGGGCTGGGAAGAAGTTTCCCACCAGGTGGGAAGGGAGGGGGTGCCCAGCGGATGGGCGAGCTCGGCAAGTGTGGGACGGGTGACAGTGGCCAGGGAGCAGCCGGCTGCCCTGCTCAGTCAGCACAGGCTGGGGTGGCACAGACCAACTTTCCTCCAAAGACAAAAGCTGTGAGAGGCAGGCGATGATTTCGTATCCCCAATTGCTCACCGGGGAAAATGCAAGAGTACAAAAAATATTCGGACACCACATTTCAAATGTGATTGTTACATTTTTCAAAGAAACAAAATTAATTGGAATTATTTTCAAAATTCGTTCAACAAGTCAAAACAAAATCTGAAAATAGTATTCAAAATGAAATAGCAACTTTCTGTATAAACAGTTGCTCTGTGCACCTTGGAATTAGCTTGTTAGAGCTTTTCAATTCACCAATGGTCAAAAATTATTTGTATTTTATTTTTTCCTGTGTTTTGTGAGCTGGAGAATATATTATTCACACAGCTCTAAACATAAGATACAATTTGAGCGTAAGCAAAATCCCATTACTTTGTATTCCTTCTAACTCTGGTTAAGGTGGTGGATCTAAACACAGCTGGTTGACAGTTTTGCAATTCAATTTTTACCTGTCAGAAATGTATCAAACTGAAACTATTTTTGCAGAAACATTTCTATGTTAATAAGTTTTTGCTTTGAAGTAAACTCCCCACCTTTTAATAAGGTTAAAGCATTATCTGTTGACCTTATTGGAAGGGACTGCTGGATTTTCTTTTTCAAATTCATTTTGTTCCCTAATAGGTTTTAAAATTCCAAGTCAGAAGGAAATATTTTTTTGGCTATTATTCAGCTGACTGCTGTTATTGACCTAAACCCCACTGTTTGGTTTTTTTTCCCCCAGGAAGGTGTCAAGAAGGAATTGTTCAGATCAGGAGCACAAAAATATTTCGGGACTTCCCTCGGAATTCCCGGCTGCTGCTGGGACACCCCCCCCCCCTTGCAGCAGCCCCCCTCAAGCCTGCCACAGCCCCGCGGGGTGCATGGGGAGGGGCAGTGCTGCGGGGGGGCAGGAGGCTCCCAGCACCGGCACCTTGGTGCTGCAAACGTTTGGGTGATTGTTCTCCCTCGTGCTTGGACCTGGGGCTGCCAATGCAGAAACAGCGCTTGCCCTGACCGTGTACATCTGCGAAGTGGCTGCTGCCTGCCCAGATGTCGTCAGGCAGGAGGTTGCACGGGGCCACAGCACCTTTTGGCACCCCTCTGTGCCCCAGCCATCCTGCTGCCGGTGGGTGCAGGAGCCTCTGGGGGATGTGGGGTGAAGCCACCCTGCCTGCTCCCTCTGCCGCCAGCTGCAGGGTCAAAGTCCCATTGTTTATTAAAAAAACTGAAGCTGAGCAGAGCCTTAATCAGCAAAAGAGCTGCCAGAGTTTCTGGAGAAGACAGTTAATACGGGACTGGACTTAGACCATGCAGGTTTGCTTGTCAGCACATGAGCACAAAACACACGCACTGTGACTGTATCCGTCCCTTGCAGCCTGGCCCCAGGCTCACATGCAGTCTTGTTCCGAAGCAAGCTTGAAGCATCCCCTTGATTGTCTTTATGCGCAAAACAGAGGTATAATCTCGTAAGTACCTTTCACTTAGGGACTACAAAAAGCTCTGCGAACACTAACTTCAGTTATCTGGTCCAACTCAATGATCTTAAAGATCTTTTCCAACCTAAATGCTTCTATGATTCTGTGCTCCAGTGCAGAGCCCACCCTGTTGGTACCAGCACTGGCTGGGGAAGCCCTCGGGCTCGGGGAGGAGGAAGGGGTGATGGTGGGGATGTGAGAGGGGTGTGCTCCTTTGCTGGTGCCACAGCCTCTCCAGGAGGGCAGCTGATTCCAGGGGATAGCTGCTCAGAGCAGGAGTGGCTCCTTCAAAGTCAGAGGAGAGATGCTGATGTCATCCAGGGAAGGATCAGTCCCTTTACCAGAGCGTCTGTGTAGGAGGACTTATATTTGTTTGCAGGAGCCAGATGGTTAAAGAAGAGAGTGACATAATTGCAGGAGCAGGAGCCATAAAAAGAGAGGGAGAGAGAAAGTCACTGGGGGAAGCGGGACCTGAGGAGCATGGCCCCATTCACCCTGTGCCACAGAGTGGCAGCAGCAGCAGAGGGGCACGCAGCACCAGGCGTGCTGGCACTTCGGCTCTGCTTCCCACAGGGATTCATCCCAGGGTGCTCTGGGGCTTTGCTCCTGCATTTGGACATCCTTCCTCCCTGTCTTCGGATACACAGAGACACCAAAATGTGGCAGATACTAATGCTGGAAAAGTTATGAGGACAGAGTAGTGGCAGGCATGACCTTGTCATAGTCATGAAGTTCACAATCTTAAGCAGCTCTCCATTTATTAATGGAGGAGCCATTTATTAACCTGCTAAATTCAGTTATGCTGGCATAAATCTGAAGTAACCCTACTGAGTATGGATTTATATTGGTGTAACTGAGGGGAGAGCCTGACCGGTGTCTTTGTCCACAGCTACGGGAGCGGCAGACCAGGTTGTCACACTGTCGTGCCGGGGGCTGGAGAGGAAACCTTAGATGTCAGTAGCAAAGTTTAAAACAGTAGCTCAAATTCTGCAGAACAAAATGTTCAGGAACATGAATGCTTCCCGCATAGCGTGTGCCTGCTGAGGCTGAAGCTCAGCTCACCTTTAGCCAAGAGGAGGTGTGAGATGAGGGCATCCACAGGTCCTTGCTGGTGGCAGCGATGCCTTTGCTCACACAGAGTCTGGTGAGGCTGGTTCTGCCATGCTCTCAGCATCCTCCTCACACACCCACAGCAGCAGCTCCCCCTGCCCAGAGCCCTCTGCTCAGGGGATGGAGAAACTCCACTGAAACCGTCTGTTGTGGGTGCAAGGTTATGTGCAGTAAAGCAGGGAAGAAATTAAACAAATCCCTCTATTCCACCCTCAGCTAAAGCCACAGGTCTCCTTCTTCCTGCATGGAAGTGTGGGGTTTAAACCAGCAGAACGTATCTGTTGTGTTTTATTCTCACCTTCCTGGCGTTTAGTACAGACTACCAAGCAAAAGCAATGCCGAAGATACTGGAGAGGAGGAGGAATTTTCCTCTGAATTTTTAACTGTTCCTTTAGGTCTTTGAAGGAGCTGAAGAGGAAACATGACTCTGAATTTGGAATTACATTTTAAGCCTTCCTGTAGCCTTTTAAAATATCAGAAGGAGTAAGGGTCTGCTATCCTAACCATCGAAACTGGGCTCAACCTCCGCTTTAAATGTGTATAAAAAATACCCCATGGCTTACTGTTGCTTTCCCTTATCTGTCTGCTATTCTGAGACTGACTTCATCTTCAGCGTGCAGTGGTTCCTTTCACAGCCCCCAAGAATAGCAAGGCTCTCGCTATTCCCGTCACGCACCGTGCGGGTCGCCTGGCCCCGCTCTTATCAGCAGAAGGCACATGGAGCGCCGGGGGATGCCCCGCTTCCGCGTGCACTGGTTCCAGAGCCAGCTCCAGCATCGGGCAGGGGCAAGCCACTGCTGCGACCTTGAGGGTCTGGTTTATTCCCCTTTTCTGAGAAAGCAGGATCTTAGCAGGCTGGGACTGAATAGACCTTGGCAACTCCTGCGGGAAAACATCTTTGAAGCTGTTCTATAGATGCAGTAAAAGCCTTTGCATGGAGTGTTTGTGTGCAGGTTTCCCGGGCAGGCTGAGGTGCTCACAGGGGGAGCGAGCTCCAGCAAATGCTTGGTTTGGTTGTAGCTGTCCCCTGGATGGGAGCTCTCCCTGTGCCCGGGGATGCTCCCACTGAGACAAACTCTCTGCCACCCGGGAGCTCCCGAGTGCAGCTCTCTGGGGGTTTGGGGCCGGGGCTGGGAGAGGCACCAGCAGAGCCCATGGCCAGAGCCTGGCTGCTCTCCCTGCCCGGACAGCGCGGGGCAGAGCGCTCTGCTGCCTGCGAGAACCAGGAGTCATCTTGCTGTGCATCCAGAGCCAGGGAGAGCACCTGCATTGGGCTCACTCACTCCTGCCAGCCCCCGCTGGCTTCCCACCTGCCCCTGCCTGCATCCCTGTCCCCTGTGGGGAGTCCCACTGGGTCCCACCATGCCATGGGCAGCTCAGAGCATGGTGGCAGTGCTGTCAGTGCCCTGCCTGCTGGGTTCCCACACCTCCTCCTCAATGCCCTGTGATTGCTTTGACTTTTATGACACCTGGTGCCATTGTGCAGATATATAGTGTACATTGGGACATTAATATCGTAGTGAAATATTCCTACAATAGTATAATTAGTAGTGCTATTATTTCACTGTCCTGCAGAAATGCATCTGAAGAGTGGAGCTGGGCTCAGAATAAAACCAGAGAATAAACATGCTTACTCTCGCAGGAGCATCCCCTCCCGCACCATGGTTTCATGATCCACTACAGAAATAAATATGTACTTGTCTGTGACAGCCAATGAACAGCACATGTAAGAAGCATTTTCTTGACGAATTAGTGGGCTTCTGAATAAAGAAACACTCTCCCCTCAACACACCTACACACTCCTGCGCACACCCGCTCTCCTGCTGCCTATGGCAGAGCACGCACATGTAGATGCAGATGCAGACATGCACATGCATGCACACGCACACACACGCATGCACACACACAGCCACCCCTCCCAGCCTCCCTGTTCCACCTTCTCCCAGTCTGATCCTGGGAGGCACTGAGTGTCGTGCCCAGGGAGGAGTGGGCATTCGGCACCTCTGACAAGCACGCCCACACACTCCCACTGCCCATATGGTTTTTGCACACATACTTTTAGCTGAACTTGCTTAGGAAGCATTTTGTTCTTCAGACCATTGTAGGAAAATGTATTGCTGCCTGTGATTGTTTTTAGCATTTTTTTCCCCCTCCTGTCTTCTTCTCCAACTCTGCTGGAAACTGTAATTGAAAATAGGCTGCAAAGCGTTGCTGTGGCCCCCACCCCCAGGAATGAGTGTCCACACTCCTTTCTGCTGCCTGTGATGAGGAATAATCTGTGCCACTTTTGACACTTAACACAGCTCTGTGGGTAAAATACTCCAACAACCTTAAAAAAGCCCTTCCCACATTCAGCAGAGACTGAAAAGTGAAGCTCTTCCCTCCCTCAATTCTTTGGTTTTGCACCTCGCATTCCAGTGTCCCCCCTGGGCAAACCAGCAGCAAGCACTCAGTGCCACGAAGCCCTCTGCTCAGGACAGGGGAAGCAAGGACCAAACCCAGCTGAATCACCCTGCAAGCCTTGTGTTCTGGTTATTTTTAGGATTCAGTTCCCCCAGCCAGCCTGTGCCCTACTAACAGGCTTTCCCTTTCTCCTTCCTTCTCTCACAGTTCTACTTGTAAGTAAAAGACAGCATTTCCATTCTCTGTAAATTTTATATTTGTGAAATGTGTCTCTGCTGAACCGGTGGCAAGCCTTGCAATTTTAAATCTGATTTAGAAGCTAATTTCTAGTCTGATTTGCATCAATTGGAAAGCTTCATTTGTTTGGTTTTCTGTCTGTCTGTGCATTCCAAGGTCAAAAGGGATGTCAGACCGAGCAATCTGCCCTGCACTCCCCAGTCTGTGCATCTCTACAAACCCGAGAGCAGCTTTGGTGAGAGCAGAGCCTGGCCAGGGAGCTGGGACAGGGGGATGGATCCTCCCGGGGCAGGGCTGGATCCATCATGTCCCACCACCCAACCCACTGCACACGCAAGAGCAGAGTTTCCCCCAGAAACTGTGCTCAGTCGTCCAATTTGGGATGGAATCTAATCTTGCCTTAATTTTCTTAAATAGTATAAATTCCTAAAGAAAAGACATTTGAAAGCGAAATACCAAAATGTGACATTTGGAAAATGTTAAAAAGAACATTGTTGCATTATTGAGATACTTTGTTTCAATTTCCTTTGAAATTAAACTTTGTCAAAATCACATGTTGCCATGGGAAGTTTGTTCCCATAAAATAGCAGTTTCCAAAGAAATGGCTTCTGGATTTGCAATTTTTGACTAGCAGTAGTGAAATGACCTCAATGGGGAGGGTGGACGCTAGATGTGCATGCAGTTGTCCAAATTCCGAACACACATTTGCAGGCAGCGTGGCGTGCCTTCGGCCCCGAGCAGCCTCTCACCGTGCCAGTCACGTCTCCGACAGCCCCGGCAGGCGCAGGCGTATGGAAGAAAGCACTGCTCTGGGAAAAAACAGCTTTTACAGGAAGACGGACCAGGAATTTGGGCTCCAGG
Source organism: Falco biarmicus (assembly GCF_023638135.1). NCBI lineage: Eukaryota > Metazoa > Chordata > Aves > Falconiformes > Falconidae > Falco > Falco biarmicus. The sequence continues at coordinate 28,055,176 of NC_079288.1, read as the reverse complement.
ATACGGCACAAATTCAGTCAGCCTCCAAGGATATTTCAGTTTTCATTAAATGTTCACAAGGACAGTGAGTTTTGCAGGCTTTGTTTCACATTACTTAATAAAGCCAATGTAAATTGTGGATTTAAACTTCTCTGTTCTGGATTAGAACAGCCTTAAACCAGGCATAAACACCCAGTGTGGTTGTAATTGTTCTGGCCTAGTTAACCACGGCACAGAACAGAATCAATTGGGCTCCATTTATTTATACAGCACTTCTGTGATTTGCATTTAGTACGCGATTAATATTTAAAATCATAATCGTGCCCTGTAGCCTGTTGGAAACCCCCCAGCCAGTGCCGGCTTGGTGGGAGCGCTGCAGGAGGGCAGCGTGGGGGGCTGCCAGGCCGGGTGGGCTGTGCCGGCTGCTCCAGCCCAGACCTCACCAAACCTTCATGCTGTGACTGGGGAGTGTGAGCGCTGCTCGGCCAGCCCCCACCGTGCCGCTGAGCCCCATGGCACTGGCGTGCAGGGCTGGCACCGGTTAGTGGTGGTCCCGGGGCAGATGCTCTCATCCCGCTGAGTCAATTGCCTCGTTCCTGCGCTTTATTTTGCTTTGTACAAGTATAGGTCCTGCCTTGGCATGGGTCCTAAGGCCACACCTGTGTCCAGCTCCAGGTTTCCAGTCAATCCCAGCACTCACGGGGGTTAATCTGAATTTCTTCCCTGGTCTCCAGAACTCCTGACACAGTTCTGCAGCTCCTTCCCCCACGTGTGCAGCGATCAGAGCAGCAGCAAAGCACACACTTAGAATACACTACCAAAACCCAAGATTTTCTTTTCTTCCCATCCCACCATCGGGCTATTTATGTGAGTTAATTCATTATTTTGTAGTGGTTCTTGCTTCTCTGCAGCAGGAAGAGAAGCTGAGCTGACACGAGAGCAGCTCGTATTCAAATGCAGCTTTCTGCAGTCAGCAAAAAGTAGGCAGAAAATGACTGTTCAATTAAATCACGTATTTTGGGTAAACCTTCGCTTCTGAAAAAGTTGGTCTCTGCTTTAAAACTGGGTGGCATGATGAACTGCTGTGAAATCATCCCAGGCATTAGAAGGAAAAGAGTATTTCATGTTTGATGAATTTAATCTGTTGATTAAAAAGCAACGTTACTGAAAAGCTTTGCACCAAATGGGTGACTCTTGTCCCCTGTTGCTTGGTGTCTCACAGAAATTATCGCTATATGCCTGATGAGTTTTCAGAGTGGTCTCTTCACAGAGCCACTTCCCAGCCCTGAGTCTCTTCGTGGGGTACTTGCTGCGTTTCAGTGAGGTCCTTCAGGATGAAATTAATTCAGTTTAGCAGCCAACAGGCTCCAAATCGATTCATTCTGCAGTTGGGATAGTTTATGGCCAAGAAAGATGGTTTTCACCACATGGTACTGCGCCGACACGTCTGCAGCCACTGAAAGGGAACTTTGTGGAAAAAAAGGTACCCACAAAACTATCCCTTTTAAGTTTGGGAAGTAATAGTTATTTAGCTGCTTAAAAGGCTGACAAAGACTCGCAGGAAAACTCTGATCACAGCCGTGCTGAGACACAGCCTGCGCTCAGCCTGCAGCTCTCTGCTGTCCTGTACTGCACGGGAGACACATCTGCAGGCTCCTTTCTACCTGTCATTCCGGCTCAGCCCCGCGCTACATCCCAGCACATCTTTGTCTTTTTCTTGATAGCAACAGCAATTAATAGGCAATCACAGGGAAATGGGAAAGGTAGCAAAGAGAAAGGATGTGGTCAGGTGCAACGTGGCAAGGGGACTGCGGGAGGTGGATGGCAGCACCACAGACCGTGAATGGAGGGCAGGAGGGACGGGACAGCTGGGGTACGCCTGCCTTCCCCCTGCGTGGTGTGCACCACGGTTAACGTGCAGAAGCTGTAGCCGGGGCAGAGGCACAGGCTGGCCTTCCGCTGTGCCTTGCTAAGTGGTTTTTACCATCACGACTCAGTGTGGGGGCAGAGCTGCGGGACCCCCAAGATGCCTCGGGATGGAGAGCCGGGAGGGGCCCCATACCAGCAGCGGTGCCTGCAGAGCTGCTTTTCCAGCAGCCAGGGGTGGGGAGAACCAGGCACCGCGGCGAGGCTCAGGCAGGGCTCTGTGAGCGCGGCCACTTCTGAAACCTGGGCTTAGGGCAACGCAACTGCCACATCAGACCCCTCGCTGCCCTGCACCAGTGCCACACACCTTCAGCTGCCTTCGAGGTGTTGCACAAGCTCCGTGTCTCTGCGGGCTGCAATGACTGCTGCAGACAGACATGCTGACTGCCTGCGAGTCACCCGCACTCAGACGTAGATTTTGATTACGGCTCTTGATTCTCCAGCCTGCTTCTCAAATGCTAATGTAGTTTTTGATGTACATGTCTTCATCCTTCAGAAAAAGCATAATCCAGCTTTGGACAAACGTAGCACCGTGCTGACTACAGTTTTGCAACAGGAGCTCTCGTCCTGTTCCTTGACTCGATACCAGCGTTTTGTCATTTTTGAGGGAATAACAAACTTGAAAGTATTCGGCTTTGGTGCAGCAATTGCAGCTTAATTGCACGTCTCCTTCTGCCCACACAAATGCTGAAAAGTGACTTGGCAAACTTTAAAGGCAATCCAGGGACTGAAATGGGAAGACTTGACAAGCCAGCATTCATCAGCTCTGACTAACGCGTCTGTAGTCTCAAACCTGCTGCTGTTCCTGCTTTGGCCTGACATCTTGCTGCCCTCAAAGAATTTCTTTTGAGTCTCAATCAGTGTCTGCCGGGTGGTTGTGTCTGAAAGGTCGCCCCAGCATTTAGGCTGCCAGGTTACCCACAAACCAGTACAAAACCATTCCTGGGGCAAGGGCTGTGCTGGCAGTTGGGCTGGCATTAGGACGGGGTGGTTTTGCTGCACAAAGATGGAGGGTGCAGATGCCCTGGGGCATCACTGGGGTTTGTGCTGGTGCCATTCCAGGGGACACGGGTGGCAGCACGGCTCCCCTGCCCCACTTACCTGCAGGCTGGAGGGACCTGCCTCCCCAGGAGACCCCAGTGTTGGTTGATGTGCCGGAGCTGTGGGTAGCAGTGGGCTTGGGGAGTCCTCAGAATCCTCGTCTGATGGAAACCTGAGCTGCAGCAAGTCCACAGCTCCGGCGAGGGGACTGCTGGACAGGGCAAAGGGGAAGAAGGAAGGGAGGGCAGCAGCCACTGTGCCGCAGGAATCTCAGTATCATGGACAATGGGAAAGATGCTCTGGCCATGTCGCCGGGCTGGGAGGCAGCATGTCTCCAGGTCAGGGGCTATGGAAGCTGCGCTGGTCATCCCTGCATACTTAGCAGTGCAAGGAGGGTTTCTGAGCTCTCTGTTGCTGCTCTGGGTGCAAGAGACTTGTCGCCAAACAGTCTCGTGCTGCTGCCTCGGCTCCTACACCTCCTGCTCCTCATGACCCCTCCACAGCCCACATATCCATGGGATGTCCTGGATCAAACCCAGCAGGTGACACATTCCCCGTGTTACTTTCCATCATAGCCATAGGCACACTTGCTTTTACTAGTGCCTGCTCTTCAGGCTTTTCACGTCACTGAGGTCTGAGCCGGCTGCAATAGGTTAAAGAGGGTTTTCATAGAAGCATAGAATCGGTTAGATTGGAAAAGACCTTTTGGGTCATCAAGTCCAACCATTATCTCGCAGGTCTTGCAGGCAGGCTCCAGGCACTCAATCACTGGGAACGTGGAGCCCAGGGAGCCAAAGTGGATTCACCCCCTGCCCTGTCTGAAGGCAAAGTGCACCCATAGGGGTGCCCACCCAACACAGCTGCCCTTGGTCATGTTTTCCCAAGTAGAAATTCAACCAAGATGCCAGAGAGGCCTCAGATTGCACTGCAGGGATGATAGCACAGAGGGAACTGCTTGCTTGCTTTGCTTCTCCCAGAGACTGGCTGCCCTGTGATGGTGGGGGGTGAGGGGGTCCTTTCTGCCTTGGCATGCCTACACAGCTTGTGAGAAAAAACACTTTCATAACCCCCCAAAACATTCATACCCCCAAAATGTTCCTGCTCCATATGAAGGCAAAAGAGATCTATGCCCAGGCAGCCCTTTCTGTCGCAGGGACACCAGGGCTGCATGATTTGGGGCAGATGCTGTTCCCAGTTACAGTAAGGGTGGGATGGGGGGGAGGGGGGCGGGGAAGGGTGCGGGGCAGGGCAGTGCCTGAGGGCAGGGGCAGACATGATGCTCAATGCTTGATGCTCCATTCTCTCGTTCTATCTGTGCTGCTGGCAGTGCTCCCTGCTCAGCTGCCAGGGCTGAGAGGTCGCTTTGAGGAGACAGGGAGAGGAGTGAGCTGAGATTAGCGGTTAGCCTGGGAAGCATGCAAATGAGGTCATGAACCCCCAGAGGAAGAGCAGAGAAGGCGTCAGACAACCACAAAAGATCTTGTGGTTATTTGCTCAGGTTCAGATGCATCTCACAGGGGCTGCTGCTTTATCTATCCCTCCTTCCTCAGGGATGTCTGGACAAGCAGGCTTCTCAGAGGCTCTAGCTGTGGTGAGCCGGAGGCCTGAGGCACAGGAGGAGGTGGGATGGTGCTGGCAGGGCTGGCCCAAGGGAAGAAGGTGCTGAGCTGCAAGCCTCCGGTGGATGCAGAAATGAGTTAATTGCAGACCCCAGCTCACCTTCCTCGGAACAGCATTTGTTTGTGATCAGCATAAAGTTAGGGTGCACTTTAATTCATTATTTTGCTTGAACTTCTCTGCATGGCTGAGCAGCGGTTTAGTGTACACAGTGTCCTGCTTACACTTGGCATGGGGAACATTGGGTCTATAAGCTTTTGCAAGTAAAATATTTAAGATTTCTCAGGAAATGGTGCATGCAGTTTTTCAGGAAGATGTTTTGCTGCTTTCCCAATGACCAGGCTCATCCGGCATGTTCGAGCGACAGCCTCATTTATATACGGCATTGGAGAAGTGAGGGGAGTAGATGTTCTCTTCTTTCAGAAAAGGCACAATTTACTGAAGGACAGGAATTATGCAAAGCAATGTGATTTACTCACATCCTGAAGTCTGTAAACAGTGTGAGTTATGCTGCATGGCACTTTTGAAAAGATAACTGGGGAAGGAGGCCCCTTGCTTCATTTTGTGAATGAGTGACTCTATTGTATAATGTTGGGGTTTATTCCATTTCATACTGTGTACACAGTACTTACTGCGCGTTTGTAAATGAGCAACTGAGGAAATAGATCTTTGCTGGAGGCAATTGCTTTCCCAATAGTGATAGAAAACATCATGCATGGCAGACTCGAAGGTTATTATTTTAATACCTTTCTTCTTGTTGTAAAGCAACGTGCCCACATGCTCTGGCAGGCATGCTGGGTCACCCCCTCCCTCCCCGTCACACCAGTTACCGTCAGGCTGCGTTGTTGCAGTGGGTGTAAATCCCCCCGTCAATCCCGATGCCATGCCCCTGCCGTAGAGCCAAACCCTTGTCTTGCCCAACTATAGCAACCAGGCCATTTGAGATCTTTGCTCCTTCCTGCTCTGGCCCTGATAGCTGCACCCTCAGCCCCTGCTCCAGGGTCTGTCCGCCCAACCCTCCTCCTCTGCTCCTTCGTTCCTCCAGTCATCTCCTCCTCACTAGGAACAGCCACCTGCCACGCTCTCCCATAGACCTGAGCAACAAAATTCAACTTTGTGAAAAAGCATTGAGGTTTTGCATGTGTTCTGTATAAGACTCAAGATAACATTTTCCAGGAGAAATCTGTTGGGATGATCTAAACTTGTGGGGAACAGGGTGGCTTTAGGGGCAAGGTGAGAACAATAGCATCTCAGAAGAGCAAATAGTTTGACTGGACAGTCCAAGTGCTTAGACCAAATCCTTGGAGACTGGTCTGGCTGGACATTTCTGGGGGGTTTCCACCTCACCTCTACTTTCACTAGGAATTCCATCCCACACCACAGACCTCCCTCTGAGGGCACCTCATGTAGACCAGTGAGTTGCGTTAACTCTGTAATCTCCTGTTTTGTAACCAACAGAAGATCACAAAAGAAGTTGAAAAATTCCTGAACAATAGAAACTCCTCTGCTCCTGCAGCTCTGAAGGACTTGCCTTTCTCAGTGAGGTGCTTGGGATGGCCTGTCCCTCACATAACATGCTCTGGAGCATCCCCATCACTCCCTGCCCCAGCCAGTCACCTCGTGGGGGTGTTGCTTTGTAGCCTGCAGTCCCTCCGAGCAGGCCCTGCTTGGCAAGGTGGCACTTTGCACCCTGCTTGCAATGAGCAGCACAGGACACCGCTCTCTGGTTACCTCTGTGGAGGAAGAGATGCAATACACTGAAAAAAGCAGGTAGCACTGATGTAGCCATGCTTAGGGGACCATGCACTGCCTGCCCCTTCTGCATGGGAATGCTCCAGGAGCAGGGGAGGACACGGCAGGCCCCTGCTCTGCCCTGCTGCTTTGAGTGTGAATGCCAAAACCACAGGGCTCTCACACCTGCACAGCTGCTGCAAGGCTGCCTGTGTCACGTGAACCGCACATGCAAGGCGAAAATTCTGCAGCCCTTACCAAAAAAGCTGCGGCTGTAATGACAAGGCTGCCGTTGGCCATCTTCCCAGGCATGAGGCTTTTGGCAGGACCCGCGGCTGGGGCAGGCGGAGGGCTGGCAGCTGGCTCGTGCCCGGAGAGCCACTGCCTCCGTTTTCCAAGACTCCCTGTTTATTTGTTCTACAACAGCTTGAAACCAAATAGGGTTAATAGCCCTCCCTGTGTCCTAGTGAGATGAAACTACCATTGGGAGACCCAGGACAATTTTTATGTAGGATTAGAAAACAAAAATCAATATTTAATTATCTGTAAGCTTTTTGTGTCACTGCATCCTTAGCTTGCTAACTGTGAGTGCCGGCTGCCATGGAGAAAGTAAGTCATTAAAGCTGCAGTATCTTTTACTGGCCCTTTATGGGCCTGCAGTAAATAGAGTACATTATCACTTCTCACACACCCGTATTGTTATTTATCTTTACAATCTCTATTTACCTATATTTATGGCAGATTTCTCCTGTATATTATATGGCTAGGTTAACTTTAATAGGGTTCATTAAAACGGGCACTTAACAAAACTTTGGAGCATCCTCATTTGAACAGATGGCAAGAAACTGAAATAGGGAAAGGAGGAAGAAAGGTGCTTCATGTCAACAAGTCCACAGCGCTCAGGAGGCAAAGGGTGGGTTTTGGATATGCTGGTGGCTTCAGGGATGGTGTCCCAGCCCAGGGCTTTCCAGGACCCACAGTCACTGGGTCAGCCTTGCTGAGTCAGGAGGAGGAGGATGATGGACCTTTTGCTGGGCTCCAGGAGCTCAGTCCCAGGATGTTCCTGGTGTCTGGGGAGCCGTGAGCTCTTGGCTCTGAGGGGCTGCTCAGGGTCTCCCCGCCTGATCCCTGTTACACCTTCCTTCCTGACCCCCGGCTCTTTGCTGACACCCCAGCATGGTCCCCATGGGGCAGCCTCCCACCCCAACACAGCCCCACGGGACAGATGGACAAAGTGCCCAGCACCACTCCTGTGCGAGCCCACCCGGTATAGCTCTGTGCACCCACGGAGCTGCCAACATCCAGCGCCGTGACACGGCCCATCCACCTGTACGTGCAAAGCCATGAAATACTCATAGCAACATTCAAATGACAATAAATAAATACTCTGGAAAATGAAACCTTCCCCGACGCGGAGGGGAACTGGCAATTAGCGGATCTTTTTGCTGCAGTAGTTAATTTTTTACAAGCCTCCCTTATTTTCACTGTTTCCCCTGGTTAATAATGACTAGCAGCCGCTTACACCATAAATAAGTTCCACAAATTTCGCAGATGCACCGGGCTGTTTAAGCAGGGAAATTGAGCAGCATATGTCTGAATGGTTAATTGACTTAATTGCTGTTAGTTGGGCTATTAGCACACTTGATCCACCCCAATGACCGCAATACTTCCTTAATGGTGTTCATTTTATTTGGATGCCAAGCTCCAGTTACCATTACAGGGAAATTTCCAATTGCTGATTACCTCATAAATATATAATTGTAGTCATAGGCTAAATAAAGCCAACAGGCATTAATAATGAACAGCGTTTGACTAAGAGCCTTTAAAGGATGATGGAAGTTTCTTTAAAGACCTTAGCTATTCTTGAAATGTAAATAATCTTTCATGCTTCTATTTTTAATGATGCTGCATCCTTTTTCCAGTCGGCATCAAGCACTAGGAGAAGTAAAGTTGCGTTCTGCGCCCAGGTAATGCCCAGAGAAAATAAAAGGCTCCAAGAAAGGAGCCTCCCAAGCTCTCACTAGTCCACCCCAAGCACCAGTTCCCAAGGGACGCTGAGATTATTTCTTTCAGGTAAACACCGGCGTGTGAGTGACCAGTGACACAAGCCTCTCATGCAGGCTTTTTTAAAACAATTTTTCCCACTCCCTATATGCAAGGAAAGATAAAAGCAAAGTACCACCGGGCCAAATCCTTCCCTTCCGTGCATGCGGGGGGCTCGCAGGGTGGGTAAGGGGAGCAGGTGAAGGATGCTGCAGCTCATGCACAAGGCTGCTGAGACAGGCAAGCGTGTCACCAACTTCATGCATGTCATGCTGGGTGGGACAGCTGTCACCTCCCTGCCCAGCCCTCCACGTAAAGCAAGGCCTGGGTTGCTGCCCCGTGGTGGGGACCTGGTGAGGATATCCCCAAGAGCAGCACCCACAGCAGGGGTAGGAGAGCTGGACCCCTGCTTGGGCACCGGCCTGGCTGCAGCCCTGGGTCCAGCCACCCCAAAATATAGTCCATTGCCAAACAAACAACAAATAAATAAATGCACCTACGAGTGCAGATCTGCCCCAGAGGGCAACACTAAGGACAAATATGATTTACCCAGAAAAGGAACAGCAAGAGAAAAATAGCCTTTTCTAACTCCAGCATTGTTACTGGCTCTAGAGACAATTTAATTATCCTAGGCTATTCTTAACTGACCTAGTAAAATGAACCTGTCTAGCTCTGTCCACAGTCATTACCTACGATTTGCTAATTCATGTGGAGAAGAAATTACTCCTAGATAGTCTGTTAATCTTTGATTCCTAACCATGAGCTCATTTACTCTGGACTTGTTCCCTACTGGTGCCAAATGGAGAGAATTAAATTAGTTATTTTCAGATATTAGAGAACTAGTTACAATTAATGTTGTCTTTGACGATAGCTTGATTCTATGCAGATGCCTCAGTGGTGCTGCCGTGGGCAGGTGGTGTGGCGTGGCCATGCTGCCAGCTGGGGCAGGGAGGACTTTGGCTGCTTGTTTTAGCCCAAGAGCCTTCTGCACTAATTAGGGTTTGGGTCTGTCCTACGCATCCCTGTGGTAGGTTTGCTCTCACTAACAAGTGGGGCTAACGAGGTGTGGGAGCAAGGCTGCATGTGCCTGCTCCTGTGCCAGACGTGTGGGCTGTGGACACTGAGCGTGGGACCAGCCACCCTTGGCTCTGTGGGGTGAGGGTGGTCCCCACGTCCCCAAGCAGCATCCCATCCCCACCCCACCATTGTGCTGCCAGAGAGGTGGGGTTGTGTTGCCCCAGAGCTACATGTCTTGTGGGACCACGGGCTGCCCCCACAGGGGAGATGGCATGGGGGGCTCTGCTGCTGCCCTGCTGAGAAGCTGTTTCCTGTTTCCACCCCTCCTGCCCATTTCTGTGGACACTGCTCTGTGGTGGAAAGCCAAAAAATCACTGTATGTGTGCAGGGACGGATGTTGTGAAGGAAGAAAAAAATCAGGAGAGAGAAGGCTTTTGAGGAACAGGGGAGTGAAACACCATTCATAAGCTCCCGCCTGCCCAAGCTGCCCTGCCTCCAGCACCAGGGTCCCTCTGCATCCCAGGGCCACTCCCCCTTATCCTGCCCTCACACTGGGAGAAGAGGAGAAGGAGGGACTGGCAACTGTCGAAATTCCCAGCCCAGGGCTGGCACAACCCAAGGGCAGCAGATGAGCTTCCTTCTGGGAAGAGCCACCTTCCCGAGGGTAGCAGTCCCCCCACCATGCCCCATTCCTGTGGGATGCATCCCACCAGGATCTCCCTCTGCAAACCCACCAGGGACTGGCTCCCCGCAGGCATCATCAGGACAGCTGGCACAGACCCCCTGCCTGCCCATCCCTCATCAGATGGAGGTGCAGCTCCTCTCCATCCTCCCCACCCTCCCCGCTCCGTGCCTTCGCAGCCGGCCACAGCCTGACCCAAGCAGCCTCGGCGGCAGCCTTCAGCCAAGCTGCTGATACAAACCAATTATTGATGTAAACGGGGTCAGGCAGACTGCTCTTCAAACCCGGCGAAAACGAGAAGCAGATGTTAGTTTCAGCAGAGAAAAGGTCTTGGGATATGAAATAGTTTCACCTGGTGCCTTCATCTTCTAGAAAATCACACGTGCCAATTCCTTTTGAAAATGATCAAAGCCAGGCACAGTGTTTCCTCTCTCCTTGCCGATCTACTTGAGTCTGTTTTATCAGATGGAGTTTAAAGCAATAGTGTGTTTTATTTTAAAACAGACTTAAAAAATATTCTGGCCTATCAGCTTGACCATTCAAACCATCTGGTTTCATACATTTCAGATGTTAGCCTGAAGAAGAGAAACGGTGTTAACAATAAGCAAAAGTACCTAATAATCAGTTTAATACAATGCTGCATAGTACTTATAAAGTTGGCATATCCAAAATTATTACCAGAAGCCCAATCTTAATCCTTTTTAAGTTGGGGGGGGGGGGGGGGGGGAATGGATCAAAAATTAGAATGATATCAAGCATAAAATAATCTTCTGTCTGTGTCGCACTGATAAAAAAATAGAATATATAATTACCATGTAAAAACTGCTTATGTTTGTGATTATATGTTGCTGCCATCTCCAGGTCCTCACTGTAAATGACTTAATTGGGTTGTCCTGATATATGGATGCAGAGAGCAGGAGCTCGTGCCGGATCTTGCAGGGGTGCTGATCTCCATGCCCGGGCTGCACGAGCACGTGCCAGGCTGGGTGCCTGCCTGGGGAGACCTGACACACGGCCCAAGTTTTGAATCTCTTGGAGATGCTGCAGCCTGTCAGGGGGCTGCTGCTGAAAGCATTCCTGGGGGCTGAGGTGCTCCCAGCCTGGGGTGGCTGCTCTTGGGTTTTTTTTTTCACCCTTCATTATAATTGCCATCTCTCACCACAGATATGATTTTTTTTCCCCTCTGGTTATTTATGAGAAGAGTGAGCAGAAAGTCTGGTAGAATAATGGCGTGGAGGTGATGTGGGGTGGACGTGGCATGGGATGGCAATTTTTGAATTTAGAAAGTGCCTCATGCCTGAAGGGCTATTTAAATCAATAAGGGAACTGGGAGGAAAGGACAAAGGACCCAATGCCCTGTCTAGACACTAAATGTACTTGAAAATCAAGTCATGGGATTATCTCCCCATAAGAGCAGACTGGGCAGACATACAGCAACCAGTGTTCAGGACTGAAAGGAAATTGGAAAAAAAAAACCCCACCAACAAAACAAAACCAACTCAGAAAGCTGGCAAAACTAAAAGGATGTGCTCTTTTTGTTGCTTTGAATAGCACTTGGATAGATAACTCACTGCCTATGAAAGAAAAACAGGAGACAAAATTCCAGGGTATTTAGAGAAGCATCTTTCCATACACACAGAGATATCACCAGCAGCAGGCAAGCCAGCGCGGGCTTCTGCATCCCTGCTGGGAGAGACATGTGGGCATGGGTCAGCATCACCTTCCCAACACTCAGAACTGCTCCAGGCAGCGGGAGCAAGTGTAGGCAAACAACACCTGAGTGTGTGGTGTAAGCCTGCTTTACTGTTCATTAGCAAACATTTCCCCCAGCTAGGGAACAAAGAGTAAGGGCACAAAGTCAGAATTTCCGTCATGGGAGAGGGGACATGCTCCAGCTGGGAGCCGCAGGCAGACCTTGGGCCACCTTTGCCGTGCCCAGGGCAGAGCTGAGGAGCATGAGGTCTGGTGGAGCTGATGCAGGAACAGTGACCTGGAATATCCCAACCAGGGGAACGAGTCCTATTTATGAATGAGATAAATAACAGCAGAATGCTCTCTAGGTAAGGGAGATACCCAGAGATTCTCTGTATGAAAGCTTGGATCTGCATCTCCTCGCAAAACAGATAGCTGTGTATAATAATAAATATCTGCCCATGGATAGACCGTGAATAAGTACAACATGTATAATGCACCAGGATTACGTGATTTTTATGTATAAAAATGTCTTATTAGCTTTCTGGTTTTTCTCCCACATATCAAATAACAATACCCCACTTACAGCTGAAGTATGCTCCTTTTTACTACCCGCTATATTTATTACAGCTGAGAAAATAGATTTTTTTTCTTTTTTGTTTGTTTTTTTTTATTTGCTAAATTTAGCCATTTTTCTGGTGATGATGTTCAGTGGCATAGAAAGCAATATTCTCAAATAAGTTCATCATTCTCAAAAGCCTTTGGTGTCATTTAGTGAGGAATTCTTACTCTGAAAAACATTTGAATGCAAATTAGGGCTATTACCACAATTAAATATTTATTTTTGCCCCCAAATGTGAAGATAATTTCATAACTAACTCAGCAAGGTAGGCAGCAGCAGAGGGGAGTGTGACAGACGCTGTACGTGTGGCGTGCGCTGAGCTGCACTGTGGTGCATGCCATGCATCGGCACTGGGGTGGCTCCTCAGAGCTGCTGTGCTGCTGTCCTGGGAGCGAACCAGGATGAGGTCTACTGTGGATAAAGCTGCGCAAGCCCCCCCACCAGCATCCCTCCCTACTCCAGCTCCCGGAGAAGCTGGGGTGCTGAGGGGAGCTAGGAGGTGGTGGCCTCAGGGTCCCCGTGCACTTGATTGCCACTGCTCGCCAAGTCCCTTGGGAAGGGCAGTTTTGCTTTGGTTTTTCCCAAAGAACATTTTTGAGTAAAGGAAAACATTGGTGAGAAATCCAGAAAACATGAATGGAAGTTTGATGTTTGTGAAAACCTCACGCTCCTAGTTCTTGACTCATTCAATGAAAACCTGAATCTTTTACTGAAACACAGAGAAAATTTTATGAAACTTCTGAAAATATCGCTTTTCTAGCAACCCAAGGCTGTGCCTTTCATCAAAAAAACCCCAGTGATACCATCGTTTTGAGAGAGTTTTGCTCACCCTACATTGGGTGAGATGGCATGAGTTTTGCTGAGGAGATCAATGGGTCTGCTCTTAGTGCTTTTTTCTAGAAGCTTTTACTGGTCCTAAGTTCTTGGGCAGAGAATTTTTCATAATAGCTTCTAAAACTGCAAATCAATAAATGATGTTTGCTAAACAATCCAGTCAAATCGAAGTTATATTTTGAACCTGAAAATGTACCTGCTGCACTTTTTACCATTTACCCAGTGCTAATATTTACCTGGAATTAATTCTGTTCAGTTCACAACTAAAAGCATTGCCTTTCGGGGACGAAGCTGGCTAGCAGGGTCTTTCATTGCTCCTCTGGGGTGAAAATGTTTTGGATGAACATAATTTGTTCTCTGATTTCCCAGGATCCAAAACCTATTTGATAGCAAAGGTCAGAAGAGTTTTCAGTCATGCAGACAAGCTGCCAAATATAGATGGCCAGAACCGCAGAAATATGTAAATTCATTCACTTGGACAATTAACATTTAAGCTAAATTAAAACTAGAAGCAGTGAAGACACAAGAGCAAAGGCTGTGCTCATTGTGCCTTTTGAGGCTGGCACAGCACCACTGATCCTACTCCTTCGGTCCCATCTGCACTCAGGTTGTTTGTCTCCAATAAATCAATAGTTTGGGTAACACTTTTCTGGTGAGTTTTGGCTGCTGTGTCATGAACTCATCTAAAATCCAGAAGAAACCTGCTGCACTACCTCTTGCTGTGTAATTCCTTTGGAGGTGCAGGGCAGCGGGTTTGGCTGGCAGATGTGCCGCGCAGCCATCATGGGGATCGCACCGTCCATTCCTCCATGCCCTCCGCTCTGTAACCATTCCTGGATCTTTTCAAGCTGGGAGGGAAATCGAGCCAGCAGCTGGTGGGGTTCTGTGTGGCCCTGCTTCCCTCTGCTTGATCAGCTGTATCTCTTGTGATGACCCTACCTCCACCCAAACTCCACTTCTCCTTCAGCAGGGACCGCAAAATCCCATCTGCTGCCTCTCTCTTTGGCTTGTCATTTATTCCACTTTTTAAGCCACAGGTTCCCACTGTAGCTGGGATGCCTTTGCCTACAGTGACTCTATCTGGAAACTTCTCATTTCATAGAATGATAGTTTAGGTTCCTCCCAGCTCTTTAGGAAGCATATGTGAACGGGCATCGCTTTCCTTAGTTTTTGCTTACAGCACATTTAGGGCTAGTCGATGAGCTCCAGTCAAGCCAGAAGTTGCCCTGAGTTTTTGATTTTGCCATAATGCTCCAGATTGCTGCCAGCCTCTTAACAAAGCCTTGAGGCTGGCAGAAAAGGGATGTGCTCTAAAGCTGTTTGCTCACCGACCATTGTGTAGGAGAAATTCCATACGGTATGAGCATCTCTTCTATAGTGCTCAGTAAAGGTGGGGCAGAAGGCAGGAGTGACTCTTTAATGAGGGGGGATGTCTAAAGAAGTTTGTGAATGGACTGGGAAAGTCATGGGCTTAGGATCACATTGCTCCTGCTGAAAGAGGTCTGTAAATGGAGTCATTATTGGTGGCAGTAACCGATCCGCCTCCTGGCTGAGAGTCATGGAGATTAGACATTAATTGAACATGGTCTCTAAGAGGGGAGTGTTTCAGGGTTAAAACGGGGAGGCAAAAGAAACATTAGAATTGTAGAATAGAGAGGGGCTGTTAATAAAGACACAAGGGCAGCTGTGCACCGAACGTGGGGGGTTGATATAGAATTTCAAGAGCTGGGGTCCTCTTTCCACTGAAAGCTACCTTACATGGGGATGTAACCCTAGGAATTGAGCCCCGGAGCCACTGCTGCGCCATCCTCTACTGCCCTGGGGAAGGTGAAACAGGGCAGTAGCAGCTCTTGCCCTGCAAAGGGGTCTCCAGACAGCGCTGCTGTGAAATCTGCTTTGATGGCGAGATACTGCATGGGGGGAGAAAGGGTTCCTCATTGATTCCCACCGTACACGGGACCTTTTGTCTCAGTGACTTGGGACTTTCCTGTTGTGCAAACTGCAATTAGTAGATCAGGAGGGATGTGATGAGCAGAGAGAGCGCCTTCAGAAGGTGGAGGTTCACTGGGGTGTCGTGCCCTAGCACAGCTGTGGCTGAATTTAATATCGAAGTCACGACGAGACAATCAGTTTTCTTCGTCACAGCTTTTCAGTTCATTACTCTCCCTCTTCCTTTTCTGCAAATAAGTAAATGCACTTAACGGGTTGCTACAGGTCATCTAAGCTAACTGTCATGTGTGCACTCTTATCCCAAGGTAATTGCAAAGTACTGTTACCCATCTTAAATGTCAAGAAAGTGATTTAAATATAAATTTACGTTTGCTGCAAACTAAGAACACATACACAGGCAGTTACTGCAGCCCAGCTAATGCACCATAGCCTGCAAAATGTGGTAATCTGATCAGGTTTCTCAACCTGACTTATGTTTATATGTACAGGAAATTTCAGAGGAAGATATTGCAACTTGGAAATCAGCTGTCACCGCTTCTTGCTGCAGGATGGGCCATCACAATAAATCTCCACCTCTGCTATAGCAGCTCCTCAGACTGTTTCACCTCCCTTTCAGCAGGGACAAGAGGAAGACCACATTTTGCTGGTAGGAGTAGAAGGACTTGCACAAGGCTGTTCAAAAGATACGGCTTCTCCCCGCTCTGTGCTGGCCAAAGGTGGCTCAGGGTGGAAAGAGCTCAGTTGGAACCCTTATGTATGTGTCAGACGGCTCCCAGCTGTAACGTGAGTGATGCTGAATTCCCAACAAACACCTCTGCTGCATGCACATCCCAGCCATCACCACTGGCATTTCTGGGTATTTGACAGCCAGAAGGACATCCTGTGAAAAACCTGGAAGCAAACCTCCCATTGGAAGTGGTGATCCCTCTGTCGATTGTAAACAATGAGCAGGAATAGCAAGGCATGCAGCCAGTGTCTTGCAGACATCGACTGGAGTCGAGACACGGGCTGCCCTCACGGTGGGAGCAGCCCAGTGTGGGGTCTCCACCGCCTGCTTTCTGATCCCCAGCCACGGGAATGACCGTCTGGGGCGTGAGCGCTTGCACAAGCTGACATCTGCAACAAAACTTCTCCTGCAGGAGCAAGCAGAAGGCAGCACAGGAAGCCAGCAGCAGGGTGCCGGGAGGGCTGCCCTTGAAACGTGCTGCCTCTGACGGCCAGAGGGAATGGGAAGTCAGTCGGTCTGTGCAGCTCCCAGCTAGAGCTTGGGGGGGCAATGGGAGGGGAATCATTTCCAGGAGCAGGATAACAGTGCTGGTGCACACAAGGAAGAGAACGTGGCTCCCTGAAGCTCCCCAGTTTCATTGCCAGCCTGGGCAGAGGGTCCACAGGCACACAGCAGCACACCACAGCCCAGCCTGGCTGCAGGGCAGTTCTGCAGGTCCCAGCTTTGGACAGCTTGCTGTCAGGCAGAGTTTCAGGAATTAGACATTATGGTGTTTTTTCAAAGCGCATTTAGAAACACCAGTTTGGGGTCTGAAAAAGAATGTGTTTTCCCTCCCTGAATTTCAGGATCACTTAGAAAATTGCAAGTGAAATTCCCATTCGTGGCCAACCCGGGCTCCAGTGCTGCTGGAAGCCACCGTGATCCATGTGTGGAGGGGAGCCAGGCTTTTTGGACAACCCTCTTATCGATGTATCCAAACTTTGGAGACATTGATTTTGCCACTTTCACGTCTGACAGGCTTTCATTAACAGCTTTGATGTAACTCTGATACAGAGGATAATCTGTGTTTTCCTAGTTGAGCCTGTATTTCCTCAGGCACGAAGATAGCTGGCACCTTTCTCCTTCTTCCTCTCCCACAGTTTCCACATGAGTAGTCCCAGCAATACGCAAAAACCCATTTAGCAAATGGATTTTTTCTTGTGAAGTGTTCAAAAATAGTCACCCTTTATTATTAAAAATGGTGACTGTTGTATCATGACTCAACAGTCTGAGGGCAAATCTGCACACTGTATATCAATACTTCACGTAAGCAAGTGGAGTAATCAATAGTTCAAGTGTATTTCTGTATTTATTACATATTCAATTGACTAACTCATGCCCTTTCATCAATACATTAACTGATAATAAAACTCTGTTTACTATAGAAAATATTAGACACTGTGTAACAAATAATTGAACATTAGTATGTGCAAGTATTGAGCTACAAAGGAGCAGCAGGAGGGAACTGTATAATATCCTCCTGGTTAAGCCCACCTTGTGTGATTAAAGGGAAAACAAAATGCCACAGATAAGAGATTAAAAACATCTTGTGCTAATATAGATCTGAAGTCATCAAAGGAGGAAAGATTAAAATGAGCCGGTTCCTGGTTTCAAGTTGTCACAGTGTTTGAAATGCCTGCTCCAAAGCAAAACTCCCTGGGAGGTTTGATGGCAGCAATGGCTGGAGCATGGGTCAGGTTTGCAGAACGTGCCCTTCAGCAGCAGCGAAGTGCCGGGCTCACCCGCAGACCACGGCAGGGCCGTGCTGCTGCCAGCGCACGGTGCTGTGAGCGGCTGTGCTCCTGCAGGGCTGCTGACCACCGCAGAGGTGGGAAGGGTGGCCCTGGGGATGGTTGGCTGGGCTCCAACTCAAAGGTTTATTTCTGCTACAGTTTTGGACAGGTAACATAGACCTCAACGGCTGTGACTTGGGCATAGACAACCTTCCTCTTGCCCAGTCTTTGCTGGTGGAAGGCATAAGCTTTTTGGGGCAATAACCTTCTTCCAGGGGAGGTGCCCATGCCCTGCACCTAAGTGCTGGCCCACAAGCTGGGAGCCTCCTTGGAGCCCCTGCTCTCGGGTACAAAGCAGTGCAGTAAACCCCCATATGTGCACTGTGGAGGATGAGAGCCCAGCGTCAACCCAGAGTGAAGGGAGAGCACTGGGAAAACCTCACTGCTGCCCTGACACACAGCTGAGAGCCATGGGCATCATCTGGGGACTGCACAGGCAACAAAAATCACATACTTGGTGTAAAACCACGGTACTGAGAACAGCCAAAGCAGGTTCAGTGTCTTGCAGCAGGGATAAAGTCTGTAGCAGGAGGAAGAAGTAGGATTTGGATACGTTTTATCTGGGACAACCGCTGGCTTTGACAATATTTTAGCTGAGGAAACCTAACTGAACCTATCTGGTTCCAGGGGAAGGAGGCACCAGGAGATGGGAGGTTCAGGGCTTTTAGGCAGCACTGAGCAGAGATATCCAGGACTCGATGGTGTACAACTGCACAGTTTCCAGCTCTGTGACCCTGTCCTCCCAGAAAAGCATCAGGGCTGCAGACGCAGTCAGGGTCTTCTTGCTCGCACAGGGTAACCCCTTTAAATACACAATGATACTTAACAGCCAGGAAGCATCTTGTTACGATTTACAGGGTATTAATGAGCAATCTGGTACATATGGGAACAAATGATAGCAGTCTGCGTTAATACCAGGGTCATTAATGCATACTCTAACAGAGGAAATAATTAGGGTGAATTACAGCTATAAGGCTGCATTGGCTGGTGCGTCTAGTTCTCGGATTGTTCTCTGAACTCACCTATATCTGGCTGGGTTCAAGGTGGCATCTCGGAGGGGAGTGGTGTTTCCATTGCATGGAGGCGAGCCAGCCAGCACCAGCTCTGCCACCGCCACACTGCAGCTGGGTAATTAGCAGCAGAGATGGCCTCTGTCCTTAAGAGAAAGGAGCCGATGGGTTTGAGTCAAATGTGAAAGAACAGTTTATTTTGTGTCAGTTTTAATCAAGCTCAATAGCAAAGCCTCTATTAAGTGTGAGGAATGTGTCCTGTGAATGCACTGCATTACTATTAGTTATATTTTATTTTTATCATTGTTATTATTTATTAGTCTGGAGACCCAGTAGTCCATCGATTTGTTTCTGAGTACCCCAAATGAGGCTGAGCAATCATAGATCATCTTTGACTGAGGCTGACACTGGCATTTTCTCTCCTAAACCCTTTGTTACAAGCGTGCAGGCTCTGGAGCAGGTTTGGTCTGAGGCAGGTGATGACCAAAGCCCTGGCTCTGCTGGGTGGTGAGGCTGTGAGGGAGCTGCAGGCTGGCCGGCGCTGCATCCAGGGGATGCTGACAGCACCGTGCTCCCCAGGGTGGCCTGAACAGAACCTGGAGCAGCCCAGGGAGGCAGGAGCCAGGTGGGCCAGGGGTTGCTGCCCCGGCTGAGTCACGTCCCTGGCAAGGACACCGCTTGTGCAGAGCAGATCAGAGAAGAACTTTCTGGACTAAGAATTGTACTGTGTGCGATGCAGCCAGCTCAGCGCAGGTGAATAACCCTTACACATTCACTTGGAGAATATAGTGGTGGTCCCCCTGCAGCAGGGCAGGGTGCTGGCCCCTGCTCGGAGTGAAAACACAGCATGGATGAAAGAAGGGGGTGCATTTTCCTGCGGCTCTGCAATTATTAATAACACACAATCCCTTTATGAAAGCAAACTGAGGAAATCAAAGCATGAAAAGTAGGATGCAAAGAAAACTGAAAACCATTTCAAGTGCAGTGAATACAGTGTGAAGGAGTGAGGAAGGACTGTGGACTTAACATAGCTAGCACCATTTGCACTCACCAGCACACTGCATTTGCGTTTGCTCCAGGCACTGGAGTGCCTCAAAGCAGGGCATGCTTTGGTTGTATTTAAAGCATTGCTCTCCATAACCTCAGTTCAGCAAGGTGTTCAAACATGATCATCTTTCACAAAAGTGCAGAAAAACAGTAGGCACAGCATTTGGAGCCTGACCCTCTCTCAGCCTGTGCTGAGCTTACACTCAGCAGCTGCCCCAGTCCCCAGATTGACAGGGTGCCCACCGATGGCATGAGCTGTCGCACCCTGGCCGAGCAGTGAGCGCTGGCACCGCAGCGTGGGGAACCCCAACCCGGGCAGCGACATGCTTCCCCATGCCACAGCCAGGGAGGCAGAGCCGAGGCCGTGCACCATGTATAATGCAATGACCAGCCAAGGCATTTGTGTCCAGATGTGTGTTTACATCCCTTTACCCTGGTGTTTTACGAGGGAGAACGTCTGTGTCTTTGTCACTGCTGATTGCCCTCCACTTGTTCTTGCATTTGATAGTTTCAGACAAGCAGCCTTCACCTGAGGACATGTCAGAGCGTTGCTGGTTACTTGTCCAAAGGGGAAAACATTCTTTATCTCCTTCAGTAGCTTGTGCTTTATGATGCAGTAATATCCTCTGCTGCCGGAGCTGCAGCCTCCTCAGTTAGCATGAGATACGTATTATATGTATTTCAGTGATTCTGCAGATATTCTGTGTATTGAACAGACTATCTCAAGTGCTATGCAAATGAAGGAATAAAAATCTGCAATATTTTCAAAGTGAAAAAGGGGCTTTATTTCCAGATATAGATTTTTTGTGGCAAAAGGGAAGGGTAGCTATTTACAGTGCACTGCAGCCTGCAGCTCAGGAGCAGGCTGCCCCACTGCCAGATTTACCTTTGCAAACAGACGTTGATCCTGTTGGAGCGAGGCTGTGACAGTGGAGGATGACCCAGGGGGCTGGGTGGCACGGAGCCCTCGCTGTCACAGCTTGCTGCAGGCATCCCTGCCCGTGTCGGGCTACTCTGCCTGCCTTGCCATCACCCTGGCAGGAAGATGCTGGACACCCATGGTTGACCTCAGGCAGCTGAACCACCAAGCTGAAACAAATTTGAATTACTGTTCATCACACTAAAATAAAAGACTTTCACAGGGGCCCTTCAGCATGGCCAACAGCAGAAGGTGATGGAGACTTGGGCTCATTAGCGGCTTGCTGCTCCGGGTGGGAGCTCACCCACAGCCTGCTGCCAGTGCAACAGGACTCTGGGTGCTGGAGAGCCACTGGCAAGCCACCCCAGGTCTGGGCAGAGCTGGGCTGGGAAGCTTGGAGAGCTGGAAAGCCAGCAGCCCCAGGGTGGGCAGGGTGATGGGAGCGGGATGTCTGGCTGGGGACGGACATGGGAAGCACCATCAGTGCCCCATTAAAGCCAGTTTGGATTGTGTGGGTCACCGTCCTGCCCTCAGTGCTCCTGGTGCAGCCCTCAATGCCCCAGACACCCCCTGCATGCACAGATATATGGGTAGTGTGTGTGTTTAATAAAACACAAACTTACATTTCCCTTTCCAAATGAAATTAACATACTTTATTGCCAGCTATAAGAAATATTCCTTAAGGGTAAGAAGTTTATAAAAAATTTAAAGTAACAAAGGCAAACTTATAAAAAATTCATCTTTTAGTAGTGATTGCTCTATAAAAAAAAGAGTGAGTTTAAGTGAGAATACAAAATTCACAGAATTAATTATGTAAACAGAAAAAAAGGCACAACAGCTGAGAACTAAACTAATTAGCAGCAGAGTCGCCCTGCAAGTGTCAGCCTGGACCTGCAAGTCGGCTGCTGAAGAGTAACCCACAGTGACAATTGTGTCCTGAAGTTATTTATTAAATAACTCTGCTATGTTCCAAATAGTGTTGACTTAATTAAATGAACTGTATGTGTGGGGAGACACCAACTTTTCTCACCTGTGCATCATGCACAGCAGGGTGTCCCATGATCTTTATACCAACAATATGTGGAAGGATTTGCTGAAGTTTGCTCATTGTTACTGAGGGCACCTCCAGAGGAGCTGCTGCAGCTCTGCTAGCACGGAGGTACAGGCAAAACATATTCATGGTCCATACTGGGATCCAGGCAGGACATTTCAGCAGACCTATGCCATGGCTTGCTGTGGCAGAAGAGGTGACTCATAACTTCATCCCAATACTTGAGCAACATCAAGTCTAATCTGCTTACAAGGTGCTGTGGCAAGGCACTCACTGCTTCCCCGGTTTTGCCAGTGGTAGTGGGTTTGGCGAGTTGCCTGGCCATGAGTCCCAGGAGGAAGAAAAAAAACGCAGACCCATATAAATAAGAGTACCTGAAGGGAAATCCTCCTGCAGCCCTTCTGCACCGCAGCTTTCCTGCCCTCCCAAAGCCAGACAAGGCTGTGGTCAATCGCTCTGCACCAGACTCTCCCTCCTTCCTCAGCGGAAAGCATGGAAGGGACAAGAGAGAGAAGACTGAGTCTGGGACAAGGAGAAGCCACCTCAGCAGGGTGCACGCAGGTGCTTGCCTTGGCTCAGCCTCCTTCCCTCTGCTTTGGCACAGAGGGAGGGGTGAAATCCTGCATCACCATCCCTAGAGCTGGTTCACGCCTCTCCACACATACCGGTTCTTGCCTCGCTGCCTGAACACGCCAGCTTGGACTCCTTCCTCCAGATCACTCAGGTTTAATGATTGCCCTGCTAAATTCAGAACAGCCAAATGCAAAGGACGGGACTGGAATGAGCAAGAGACTTTCCATTCACAGGCACATTAAACGTGTCATTGAGATGGAAGTCACTTGCTCATTCCAGCCTGTGCCTTGCATTATTTTTCACTGTAGGAAAATTTTCAGGAGGAGAAAAGAAACCTAAGGAACACATTTAAAAGTAAAGTTGAATAGAACAGAGCGGTTGGGAATACAAATGCTGCTGAAGTTTCATTCTGGTTCTTTCTCATCGCTGTCCTATGCCAGAGAGGCTCGGCCGCCCCTGCCCCGGAGGACGTGCTGTCAGCAGGATTCATGCAGCCGTGCACCAGCTCCCACCACAGCTCCCGGGAGCCGGGGATGGCGAGTGCCCCAGCCCCCGTGGGTACACCCAGCCAGAGCGTGGTGGGCCTGTCTCTGCTGGCATCCTCGCTGCATGCCATGTGCAGCTGAGAGCACAGACAGAAACCACAGCTCACAGCTCCTGAACCTGCAGGAGGGGATGTGAACCAGCCCTTATGAAATCTGGGTCAGTGAAAACCAACCCGCAGGGAGAAGCCACAATGTCCGTTCTCCAGCCCCATTCCACTCTGTGCCGGTCCCCGTGTGGTGAGCTCCGGCAGAAATAGCTCCGGCTCCGTGCTTGCTTTGGAAGTGCATCTGATTTCTCTGCACTTTTGCTTTTTTTGCCTCTGTGCTCCACTGCTCCGCTGATAACTTTTCTCTGACGATGATCCCTTTGGCAGGTGACTCATGAGAGAGAATAAAGGTCTTTGTCCCTCCTCTGTGCCCCGGTGTTTTCCTTACCTGTTTGTTTTTCTTCACCTGGATAAATGAGATGGCTTAGGTGACCTGAGTGGTGGAAAAATTGCTTTTCCAGTGTACGTGGGCACTGGTGAAACCACTGGCCGCAGGCAGAGCTGTCAGCCCAGGTACCCATGCACTCATTGCTAGGGACCCACCAGTGGCCAAGGGCTAACAGGGACAGCAGGGAAGCCATGCCTGGCTGGAGGTGGCACTTTGGGTGTCATGCTGAGCCTGTTCGGATACAAGGCTACAGCATGCTGGGGCAGCCGTGCTGACTGGTGAGTGCCGTCCCACCAGCGTCTCTGCGGTGGGACTTGGTGCAGTTCCCACCCCGGGCAAATATCAGGTGCCTGCCCCGTGCCACCTGCCACCCACTCTCAGGTGCAGGGTCGGACGAACGCTGTCCTCCTTCCCTGGGTGCAGGCGAGCATGGCTGGGCTTCTGGGCTCCCCTCCAGCCGTGCGTGGTGCACTGGTCCTGGCTGCAGAGAAAGAAGTGCTGCCCCTGCCGAAGAACCCAGGTGGAGCTGTTCCTGTGTGGGTGCCACAGCAGGGCAGAATGGGGCGGGACAGGGATGGGGGTGGGGATGGAGATGGGAACAGGACAGGGGCCGAGGGCTAGCTCTGTCTCCCTCCCTGCAAAGCCTCTCTGGTCCTGCCACGTAAGAGGCAGAAGCATCATCTCACATGGGGAAGGAGCAGCTACATTTAGAAAGTGCATGAAAGGAAATGTTTGAATTTCACAGGAGCCCCTCGCCCACTCCTTTTTCTCACTCGCTCAGCTTAATGCTTCCTGAAGAATCTCCTTTCTTTCTTCATCTGTGGTTATTTTTGCCTGTGAGCTATAGCACGAGTAGGTGTGGATCATCTTGCCGTGCCCAGGTGTGCTGTCCCAGGAGCCTGCACAGGTTTTGCAATGTGAAGAAGCTCCATTATCCCATTGCCTTCCCACGCTGAAATGCCTGGAAGGATTTACCTTCCCTCCTGCATCCTCTTCTCTCCCTAGATCTGGTTTTCCCCTGCCATGTGATAAGGCATTTTTAATAGGAGCTCTAATGGTTTATGCTTCACGTTGCTCTTCCCTGGCAATATTGCAGTGAGGCAGACACCCATGACACCTGGGTGCTGAACATCCCTGCCCCAATTTCCTCCCCCTGCATGGGGATATGGTGCCTATTTTGTGAGGGGAGAAGGGATCCGCAGGGCTCTGCTCATGCAGTGAAAGGCCTGGAGAAATGCAGATGCCAATGGCAGGGTCTGGCAGCCCCCACTGAGGCCTCCTGAAGGCAAAGCAGGGACCAGCTGCTGCTGCAGAGCATTTGCTAGATGATGCAAAGCTGAAATAATCTCCCCCAGCCGGGTGTGCTTCTGCCAGCCCCTCCAATTTAAAGACCGTCCTTTCCTTTTCTCTGCTGACAAGTGCCAGCAGCACAATGCATGTGCAAGTAAACGCTCTCCAGTGCCCTCTGCTTGGCATCACTGCCCCTTCCTCTAGCCAGTCTCTGAAGTGACTTTTAATGAGGATTTTAAGCAGTTCCTTCAGGCAGGTGCCTGCCAGGCCAGCCCACCAGGAACAAAATCCACCGTGGTAGCTCTTCTAATGAACACTGCAGCCAGAGGAAGGAATATATACGTGTATTTCTTTGCACTTGCATTTGCTAGAAACGCAGGCACGGCCTGCGAGCGCTCTGCTCTGGCTGCTGGCTGTGGCACTGGGGCCAGCGTCAGACGTGCAGTCAGAGCAGTGAGGGAGCAGGGATGGGGGCACGATGAATATTTCATGCTGCAACACCAGACCTTTTCATTAACACTAGAGTGGAGGGCTCAGCACTTCTGATGTTTGTTACCGTACATGGGAATGTCACGGCAAGCAAGCCTGGGTGGGCTCCGCTTGCCGAAAAAGAACAGCAGCCAAGGTTGTAATTGCTCACGTGGAACCTGCCGGTCAGCCCACCAGGACCTGAGCATCAGCTGCACGGCTTGGTGGAGACACAGCAGTGCAGGACCACTTATATGGGAGGGCAGGGATTGCTCTGCCAGGAGTTAAATTTCTAGGCTGATAATAACTCCCTGGATTTCCTCGGGGCTCTGAAAATACATGACTAAAGACAAAATGTTCATTATAAAGTGAGAGCAGGAAAGGTTGGACTGACCTTCTGATAAAGCACTGGCCACCACCAGTAAAAAGGTCACTGAGAGTATTTTTGCTGCCTCGGTTCCCTGCAAGGGGAGCTGGCTCCCAGCCCATGGGGCCAGCAGGGACGGGATCCTGCTTGACGTAGGTGGGAGCTGTCTGGCATTGGCACCAGCCCATCCGGCAGAAACCCCCCTCCTGCTCCACCACGGCTCTGGGAACTATTGACTGGTTTTAAGGCAAGAGCTTCCCGGGGGTCCAGATGCTGCCTGGGGCCCAGTGACAGCCGACAGCATCTCCCTCAGCAGAGACCTGCAGCCGGGTGCTCCGCTGCCCTGCGCTGAGCCTGGCTTTAGATCGTCTCCTGCTGTTGTACTCCAATCCTGGTAATATCATAGCGGTACTTCAGAGCTGGAGAGCTCTCAGCTGGGAGGTGCTCCCTGCCACTGGCACTAGTTCAAGCCGCTTGGTGAACTAAATTGATTTTTTATAGTTGCTCTGGAGCAAGTTTAATGAATCTGTTAGTAGCTGCTCCCTGCTTAAACCTTTCCTTAGTGCTGGAACTGCAGCACGGCATTTCATAAAACGGAGACGGCTGCTTAAGCCGTACCCCTCACCCCCGAGCAGCACCGCTGTGATTAGCTGCCTGCTGCATAATTCCACACCATTACCGCGTGCACTCGGAGAAAGCCATCAGCTGAGTGAGCCGCACCGAGGTGTGAGAGGAATCAGATGCCAGTCTCACATGGGAACCTTGTAGAAAACACAACATACAGGTGTCTGCGTGCTCCTGATTTTCATCTGCAGTCTTCTGTGTTAGGCCAGCACCAGCTCCAAGTGTTAAATCGCTGAGATTCACGCTCTGCGATCACAAGACTGCCTCAAAGACAATGAGGTTAAAAATTAAAAGCAGTTTTGCTTCCATTTTTACAGAGGTTTTTTTCTTCTTTGAACATTTTCCTCACATTTTTGTGCAGTAAAAGGGCTGGAGAGCTGCTGCCAAACAAAAGCATAGGCTGAGATTCACATGACTCTGGGACCTGGAGCTTTGAGAAGACAAAGGCTACCCCTCGCTCCAGGGTGGGAGCAGAGTCTGCACTCAGGCTCAGGTGGTGCAGATGAGGGGGCTCAATGGCTCCTGCACAT
Organism: Falco biarmicus; assembly: GCF_023638135.1. Taxonomy (NCBI): domain Eukaryota; kingdom Metazoa; phylum Chordata; class Aves; order Falconiformes; family Falconidae; genus Falco; species Falco biarmicus. Next base: position 28,028,624 of record NC_079288.1, on the reverse strand, counting down.
GCTGCACCCCTGGGGGCTTTGGACCCAACAAGAGGCATCGAGAGAGGTGGCACTGGAGTGGGACAAATCCAGCCCAAATCATCCAGCAAACCCCTCAGAGGGTCTGCTCAGAGCTGCGCCGCACCACTGCTGCCTCGTGTCTCACTGCCAGCGCCCAGCCTCAGCATGCAGCACTGCTTCCCCTGTACCAGGCGCTGGCGGCTGGGGGTGCTGAGCTGGCAGAGCATCCCTCCCAAAAGCGGGGCCAGGACGGAGCTGTGCAGTAACGTGGATGGCACCATCACGGGCGGTTTCTATCACTACACACAGCTGCTGAGCGTGCCTCTTCCTTCAAAACAGCTGCTGGGATCTGACCCTGTCGATCAGGCAGTACCAGGAAACCCAGCGAGCCTGCCGGCAGCCTGCTCGCTGACATAAATGTTTTCAAACATGCAGGCAGCTATCTGATCGACGCCTTCCCCAGAGGACAGGGCTCTGGGGCCTCGGTGCGCATGCTGTACGCTGGGTTTTGCCAGTAAATGATGCTGCTTCCGAGCAGAGTGTTTAACTCTTGAAGCACAGTGGCAGCTGGGCTTGGGCGGGTGCTCGGTGCTGTGCCAGCGGCTCCCGGTTTGCAGCATCCTGGCACCGGGGAGAGTGGCTGGAAGAGAAGGAAACTTTGGAGAAGGAAGAGGCAGAACTGGAGAAGACAAGGCCAGTGGGAGGTTTCCTGGTGGTGTCACCACCGGGGGCAGAGAAGCACAAATCCCATATGACATCAAACTAATGGGTAGGGAATAAAAAAATGGGTTTTGTTGACTTGGGACAAAAGATAATTAATATTGATTAAAGCAATATAAATGTCAGCAAGCATTAGCAGGAGAGCCAAGTAAACAAAGGATGCCTGCACTGGAGTAAGAGCGGGGAGCGGAAGGAGCAGGGAAGCCATGGTGAGTTCCCAGCTGGGGCCAGCTGTTGATGGCAGGTGACTTCTGCCTCTGGCACCACCAAGGAGGATTTGCTGCTGTAGGGACCAGAATCAGGAGACCCATGTTATACCTTGAGCCTCATCTGGGCTCTGGCTCTCCCTGTTGTGGGAGACATGGAGTTTCCCCATCAAGATGGCTCATGCTTCGCTCTCACCTATGCATCTGCCAGGAAAGCCTGACCAGCACGATGCCAGCACCCGCGAGGAGCAGTGTTTGCCCATCCCTCACCATAAATCACAGCAGATAGGGGAAGTGAAACCGTGCCATTCCCCCAGGGTGGGGAGGAGTCTGGCCCCATGGTGCTGCTGGCTGCCACTGCAGAAACTGGCACTGCTACCAAGTGGGGCCACCAGCAGCACCAGCAGCCTGGCTCAGGTCACCAAGCATTCTTGCCGCTGAGCCAACTAGTGCTTGTGGCAGATGGGACCATCTGTGCCCGTCTGATGGTGCCCCAAACCGCCTGTCCCCCCTGCTAGCTGGGGATGGATGGCAAGAAATGGCCCTGCCCCAGCTCCTTGCCTGCAGAGCGATGGCTTGCTTTATTGTTTTTCTGACTTTAGAAAGTCATTAGGCTTTAAGTGGAGGAATGCATCTCGGAGCACCCTTGTTAATTTGAACAACTATTTACTTAAGCATCCAGCACGCTGCCCTTTGCATTATGTATGCAGCGATCCTCCTGCTTTCTGTGTTATAACTGCAGTATCGATCGGTACCACTTCAATAACCTCATTGAGATTCTGGACACCTGCTCAGGGACTCTATCTCAGTGTCTGGTCAATAGCTTATATTTTTAATTTGTCGATAATCAGTCAGGACCTTGGTCTGAGTGCTGCTGAGGTTCTTTGCTCAATGGGGAAGGTGAAATCACTCAAGCAGGGTCATGTTTATGGCCTAAGCTGAACCATGGGAAATGGAGATATCAGTCAGGCTTATGAAAAATAACATGCTATATTATTTTTCATAAACCTGACAAAATCATATTTATTTAAAGACAAAGATAAGGCACCCAGCTGGCAGCATGCACTTTCTCTTCTCATCTGAGCGTGCTATGCCCTGGAAAGTGCAAACAGCTCCAAAATGTGCAAGCCCTGCACCAGCACCAGCGCTTCCCAGGCCCTCCCCCCACCTAGTCTCGGGCCAGGTCTCCCTGGGGAGCCCAGGGGGTGCAGGGGGAGCTTCATCTGTGCTTGCTGCTGCCTGGGGCCCGGGACGGAGACATGCTCATTTCAGCAGCAGCAGCACATCCAGCCTCCAGCACAGGACATGTACCTGGGAGCCAGCAGCAACCCCCATCTGCAGCATCACCTCGAACAGCCTATGCCGCTTCTCCTCCTCACCCTTCTTTGACTTCAAGCACCAGCTGAAAGGCAACTCCTTCAGCCTGGCCTGTACCCTTAATTAGCAGCAGCTGGGGGAAACAAGGCGTTAGGGCTGGGGTGTATATATAGCTCAGAAGAGGCATGCTCTGGCTTGTTTGCAAGGTGATGTATGAGGATTGCTGGCTCTGCTCAGGGCTCTTCAGGATGTTTAAAAGAAAGACATGTGATTTTAGTAGAAGAGAGCAACTGTTTCCGGGTGAGTGGTGTGCCCCAATGCCTTTTCCAAGTACTCAAATAGAGTATTTAACTGCTTTTAAGGGCTTTTTTGAGAGTTGAGAATTTGATAAGGCAAAGGTTTAATGTCTAAAAGATACCTTGGCTTTTGGAATCTATATTTATGGACAGTGTCACTAAAGGCGAGTTGCTAATGGTGTTGGCTTTGCCATAAATGTGCCTGTGAGTTTTTGGTGGAGGGGGGAAAAAAAGCTTGAAGATGTAATTTCAGCCCCTAGAAAGGATAACTTGTTTTGTTGGGCTTTGCTTTTGCCAGGGGTATGTGTACCAGTGTGTGAGACCCTGGGCATGGTGTGTATGGGAGGTGTCAGCGCACTGTGTGCAAGGACAAATGTGTTATAAATAGTTCCCAAGCAAACTGGCCTTGGGCTCTAGCTCTGCAAGCTGGTACCTCTGGCGTGTGCGGAAGTGATGCTGGCTTGTGTCCATGAGTAAGGAGCTTTGCTGGGATTTGGCCCCTCTAGCAGACTTACCCATGCCTGGCTGGGGTAAGTGGCCATGCCCAGGCTTGGGTATGGAAGGCCAGAGGTGTTGGTGCCTGGGCAAAAAGCAGAGCTCATTGCAACAGCTGTGAAATAAGCTTGAGGATCTTGTATCTTGGAGATGCATATTTTCGTGTGCAATTTGGCTGCAATCATTCACATATCATGCACTCAGTTGTACTTGTGGGGGAAAAAAAAAGCAGAATAAACTGTCAGAAGCCCCCAAGGCAAAACAAGCTGACAAGTCAGAAAATGCCTGCACACCTGGAGAGGTTGTATCTAAAAAAAAAGGGCTGGAAGACCTGGAGCATTGATCAGGGAGACTTCAATTGCCTTGGCACAGCTGGAAGAGAGCTGCAGAGTCAGTGAGGGAAGGGGCAGGGCTACACACATGGGGTTGTGCCTTGCAGAGGTGTTGTAGAGTCAGTGGGATGTGAAGCACTTCCCAATGCACCTAGGCAGTGAAGTGGGCAGACAGACCTCGTGTGGGGCTTTGTTAGTGCTGGAAGGGGAGCTGGGGCTGCATGTGAGAGGAGTTTATACAGGTGGAGTGAGAAGGACCCTGGAGAGGGATTTTGGGGAGACCCTGAAAGCTGTATGAGAGACTGGGGTGAAAAGAGGAGAGAAGCAGGGAGATGACCTGCTGAACAACCAACCAAGACAATTCAAGATGTGTAAAGAAGTTGATGGTGGGCTGGTTAAAGGACTGGCCATCTAAGCATGAGGCAGCTTGTGGTCCTGGTGCTTTACGTTGTACTGCAGGGATGTCTCTGTGCTGGGGAGGGGGCATCTTGCCTCGGCTCCCCTTCTACCTTGCAGGTGTGCAGACTGGTCCTGGTACAAGGAAGAAGAGGCACTGCAGGTCTGGGAGTGGGGGGGATGCCTGTGACCCACCTGCATGGGAGGGAGTGATGCTCCTGGCCCAAGTGTGGGACTGACCCTGCCTCTGCTCCCAGGCTCACCCCATGCTGCCAGCGCTGAGAGCCCCCTCTGTGCCCGGTGCTGCCCTGTGGCTCTGTCACCTCTCTGCAGGTAGCTGGCCTATGCCCCCCATGAAACCAGCTGCAGGCTGACCAGACAGGCTGAGCTGGGTGGGAAGCTGCATTTCTGCAGCTCTCATCCACCAAGGAGTCCTGTTCCCGTATCTCACACTTGTCTCCTTCGATTTCCCTGACAGCCAATTCTGGAAAGTTGGAAGGTGTGCCATTATCTAGGACTACATTATGAAAGTGTCACGCGGGTGATGAATGGCAGCGCTCACAGGCTCCTAAGGAACAGGGAGGAAAGAGTGACATTAGGAAAGATTTTCTTTTTATGGTTTCTTCAATAGGGAGGTTTCTTCAGAGGGCTGTATTTCAAATCAGATAATCAAACACTCCTCCTGGCCTCCCCAACTTTGTAAGAATCTGCTGAAGGAGTGTCCTGGTAGGGTGACAAGGGGAGAAGACTCATTTCAGTTCTTGCCTGCCTACTGCAGCGGGCTCCTGGATGGCAGTGTCTGACCCCCTTACGCTGCTGTCCTCACTTCCCACAGCCTGAAGCTTGGACCTGCTGCAGAGATGCCTGTGCTGGGTGTTAAGGTCCTGCCGGGGTGGGAAACTGCTCCAGCAGTGGGATGGGTAGGCTTGCTCTATGCCAGGGGCTGGAAAGCAGGAGGGGACATGCAGAGGAAGGCTTGGGAGGTGCATAGGAGCTGTGACCCCAGTGCTCTGTGGCTTCTCACTCATGATGAGCATCCTGGGGGTTGTGGGCATTGCCTTAGGGCACCAGGGTTGGAGAAGAGGGGACCTGGGCAACCGTCCTGGTCCTCTGCAGAGCAGCAAGCATGGCATGGGCAGGGGTGGCTGATGTTGGCTCCAGCAGCCAACATTATCTTTGTGTGTTTCTGTTCTGGGTGCTTGACACCATGAGTGCACAGTTCTCAGAGAGGCCCCATCTTTCTCCCAGTTTCTGTCCAGTGACCCTGTCCCCCTGCCCTGCAGACAGGGCTGCCTGCCAGCCCCACACCTGCCCTGGGCTGGGCTCTGATGCTTCCCATGTACTGCCTCGTGCTCTGCTATGGGAGCAACTAGTAAGGTACATGGGCACGTCATTTAAAATGATATTTAATACTGCTGGAAAAACCCTAAAGACCTATTGACCACGCAGTATACTGTGTCAGTGCATTTTACAGGCAAGTACAAAGCGAACATCAATAACCCCACATGTGCTATTACTACACACATCTTGCCATTAAAATAAAGATCCAGCTCAGCAGCTGAAAGCCCTGTTTGTGTTCATCCTGTCATGGTAAGCCCAATGCCTCCCTGGGCACAAGGAAGGGACAAGACTGTCCCTCTGTGTGCTTCCCAGTGTCTGCCTGGCAGCATTAAGTGGGTGATGGTATGAGCTGGTAGGTAACACACACCCCATAGCTATGTGTTTGTGCCTGCAAAGCTTTACTGATTTCCTAACATTTTAAAGCTTACACAACAGGCAGAAATGACCCCTGCAAACCTCTCCAGTATCATTGTACAGGCTCAAGTCCTGGTTACAAGACTGTGGGCTGTGGTGTTCTGCAGCTTCCCATCACCTTTAGACACTTCTCCTTTGTGTTTTCCAGTGTACCAGAATTTCCTGTTGGGATGAAGCAGGTTTTGTTATCCTACGTGGTATGTTATTTTGTTATCCTATGAGAACAGAGGGGGGAGTTGAAAACACCCTCTTGGAAGTAAAAGTTTACTTGTTTGTTTTTGCATATTTATATATAAGCAAAACCTATGCCTTATCTGTTGAATATTTGAAAGTCAATGGTTGGCTCTGAGATAAAGCAACTCCCTTTGCTCTAATATGTCTGTGCTGATGGTATCAGTGTTAGTCTCTGTATCACAGGGGCTTGAAGGGGTAACAGCCCCTTGAGACCAAACACACAATAGCTGTTGATACGGAAACTCCGTAACTAATACCTAGAAATTACTCTGCTTTATACTGGATAATGAAATACAGAGTGAGTTTAAGTGACAGAGTACAGCCATAAGGGTTAAAGATGTAGCCAGGGCCATGGGACATCACCACAGTGGCTGGCAGGGTGGGCAGAGCCCACATGGTGTGAGCAGTGTTCTCCTTGCTGGTGCTCCCACAGGACCACAGTGCATCCCCACTGCATGCATGGAGCACAGAGGAAGGAGCCCAGCCTGACATGCTGCTGCAGGAGGCTCTGGCTTGGCCTGGGGAGAGCACCAGGTCTGGGCCGAGTGCTCTGGTGGGTCTCTTCTCTGTATTTGTAAAGTGAACTCTAGACCCCTCCTCGTGCAGCTTTGCCTGCCTTTCTACTGTCCCACAAGCCGCTTGGCAGGCACCACTACAGATTATGCAGCATGTGGTTTAACAACACCTGGCTCAGGATAAACCTTTCTGGTAGGTGCAAATTAATAGTATCAATATTAATGTCGGGCTGACCTCAGCAGAGGTCAGGTACCTGGTGGTGAGAGAGGCGATGTCTCTCCCCATCTGTGGGACTTGTGTGGGGTCTTGTCTGAGATCTGCTGGGACCTGGCTGGTGCTTGTGGAGCAGCTCTAATGCAGGCTGCTAGTGTCAGATGCTTGCACCGTCGCTGGTAGGTAAAACCAATTAGCTTCAGCACAAACTTTGTGGTGCTTTTTCTCAGGAATGCTGGGCTGGGGAGCACAGTGCTAGAAGATGGTCAGTGTGGATAGAGGGATGTACATGTGGAAATCTGCCACAGCGCGGTTAGGCCTGTGGTGCCTTTCTCCAGCATCTCCTCCTGCTACCTGGCAGCAGATGGCTTTGAAGCCATCGCAGGGAGTCTGCAAGGCTGGAACTTGGCTCCATGTCCAAGAAGGGAGAGGGCACTGAAAGGCTTATTCCTTTCCTTCCAGAAAGATGGGGTGTGCTGTCCTACATACTATAGCTGCCCTATTTATTAAGACAAAATACAAGCAGCACCAGCCATTTCAAAAAGTAAAAGCTTTTCTTTTTTTTTCTTCCTGTTGCCTTCAGGATATTAATAAAAACAGATTAATAAAATCAAAGGCAGCACAATTAGAGAGGGCATCAAGGAAAAAAATGTTTGCTGTACAATCTTTCAATTTTCATGGCAGTTCTCACGCTGAGAAAATCTGTCTGCAATTGCTGATGAAAAGATAGAAAGCTAATGTATGAAACACAGGGGAGGTATGTCTAAGTGCGGCTCCCTTTGTGTTCCTTGTGTACAACACTTTTGTGCAGCAATATTTAACATGTTCCCAGCTCAGTGATGTCCCATGTATTTGTTTGGCAATATCTATAGGATGGTGCTTGCTTAATGAGCTTGGGGTTTTAAATAAAGATGATGGGCAGAGGCTCTGGTGAGGGGTGAGCCGTGAGCCCCTTGTGGGGATGGTCACCTGCACCCAGCCCTGTTCCCCACAGGAGCCAGTCTCTCTGGGGAAGGATCCTGGAGAGTCTGGGGGCTTCCCCTGCGGCTGCAGCCAGTGCAGTGGGCAGGTGAGCTCCTGCGGGGGTGAGGTGCTGGGGCTAACGGACGGCTTGCACTAGTTTCCATGAAGGCTGGTCTCTGGAGCACTGTGTTAGATCTCTCCTGTTTCCTGATTCTCCTGCAATGTATCATAAGGAAAGCATTTATTTTAGCAGCGTTGCTGGGTTACCTCCATTAACCTGGACCCTGTTTGTAACAGCTGAGACAGTCTGGCGTGTATTTGGGAGTCTGGGTTTGCTGCAAATCATAAAACACCTCCAGCATCTCTATTTTTTTATAAGATTGAAGTAGGGATTGCAGTGGGAATGATTCAGAGTGCTGCTTCGGCTGGCTGGGAAGAAGCCTGTCCTCAAGGAAAGTGTGTCCCAGCCCTGGGAGCCTTCTCCGTCCGGCACATCTGATTTGCATGTTGTATATGCGGCTCATATAGGGCTTGTTCTATTTGCATAATGAGGCTGTAGGGACTTCCCTTGCCTGCAGAATCGCAGTGTAAATGCAGAGTGAAGGCAATTATATCAGTGTCTACATTTGCAGGAAGACACCTCCTGATGATTTTGTGTTAGGAAAATTCCTTCCTGGTGGAGCTGCTGGCCTGGCTTGCGTGTTGCTGTTCCTGGTAGTGCCTATTGAGACCAGAGAGGAGAGGAATGCAGGCAGAACAGTTTCCTTGATCAAGGCTAAGACGTTTTCAATCAACAGGTCGTTCAGGTTGCAGTTTTGTTTTAAATTAAAAAATATTTTGAAAACCACTCGAAAGTCTCAAGCCAGATAAAAGGCACTCTCGCTGTGCAAGGATGCTTGCTGTGTGTTGTCGCTGTGGGGCTGGGCTGGCTCTGGGGCCTCCTGTGAATACAGAGGATGTGTAACGGCAGGGCTGGGGCACAGCCCCATCACGTATGCACACCGCACAGGCAACCTGACGGCTCTGTCTCGCCTCTGAAGCCGTTCATCATCTTCAGAGCTGGGGGAGCTGGAGGAAACAGCAAGAAGCCTTGACTGTTGTGTGGTTGGGGTTTTTTTGTTGGGTCTTTTTTTTTTTTTTAAAAAAGACAGCAATAAATCTGGATCCAGTTTTGCTGGTGTAAACAGGAGCTGGTCTCAGGAAACTAATCTGGAGTGTGCTGCTGAGCAGGAGACAGCAGGACACAGTAGGACACAGTCCTTGAGGCTGTAGGATGGAGAAAAAGGTGCCTGGAGCCAAGCCCTGAGCAGCAGAGGCTCTCTGGCTGTCATGGGGGGTCCAGGGAGGATGCCTGTGACACGATGGGCAAGGTGTTCTGGAGCTGTGTGTCCCCCATCAGTCCTGAGAGAAGTGTTCAGCTGCACGTGGATCCCTCCTGTCAAATGCTGGAGCACTTTGTGGAATGATAGTAATTATTATAGCACTAAAACAAAGCACCAAAAGCTTATTGCTTTGGAGAGATCACTAACTATCTTTGTCTAATTACTTGGCTCCAATTAACATTTTACCACAGACTACTTCTGCAAGCATTTTTCTCACAAGAAGAAAAATAAACCCAGTGTCAACAGCAACATAAAATAAAAATACAGTAGCCTTGAATAGTCTTTGACATCACACTGGAAAAAAAAGCCTCGTCCTCCTGTGGCCCCAGAGAGGAGGGTGCTGGCACTGTGAGCTGAGGGGTGGGATGTGTGGGCAGGGAGGGAGCTGGTGGAGCCCAGGTGCCCTCAGGGCTTGTAATGAGCCAAGGAATGGCAGTGGTGGAAGCCTGGCTGGGACCAGCTCCATCCAGAGATGGGGACAGGCAGAGCCACCTTCCTCCCACCAGCACTCCCAAACTGTCCTGCAGCTTAATGGCATTAGCTCTCTATAGGTGTTTCCCTTTACAAATGACATGACCTCAGCTGGTACAGGGGAGGAAAAGGAGACCTGGTCTATGGTTTGGAAAATATCAGGAGGGTGAGAACTGAAAGATTTAGTAAAGATCTATAATGAGTAAATGTAATAAAAAATAATGCAACAGCCATGTCAATACAGAGAAGAGTACATGCTATGAACTGTCTTTGGCAATACAAACACCAAATAGGGGTGTGAGCAGAGAAACTTATCCCAGGGGAGGGAACAAGGGTTTTTGGAGAGGGGGCTCTCTCTGTGGGAAGAGCACTGTCTGGGGGGGTCCTGCCTATGCCCCCCACCCCTGGGCTGGCCACAGCACCCTTTGACCATCATGCTGGCTGCTTCAGTGGGAACCTGCCAGGGGTCTCATGGAGCCTGTGTCATCTTTTTCTCAGCAGGCTTCCCACTTGCCAGCCCTGGCACCTACTGCTTTGATCAAATCCCATTTGCTAAAAGTCACCGTTCCCATGCACAGGGCAGCCCAGAACTCAGGATCTGAGGTCTGGGGGTTCCTGTGGGGATGAGGTGTGAGGAGGGGTACAGGACCTCCAGGTCCTGGTAGCCCTTACTGAAATGCTGCCTGTTCCCTCCAGGCAAGGGGCTTCCCTGCACAGCTGCCCAGAGCTGTGGTTCTGGAAACACCAGCAGCAGGTTCCCTGTGGGCTTCACTGCACATTTCTGTGGTCTCCCTGCAGTCACCTGGGGATGCTTTGTCACAGCAAGTCTGCGTGGTGCAGCCCCCTGCACCTGGTACTGTGTGGTGGGCTTGGGGCTTCCACTGCCTGGGATGGCCTTGGGCACGAGCCCAGGGGCACGGCTGGGTTCTGCCCCCCTGCACAGAGGGAGCTGGGCATCCCCCTGGCTCTGACATGACCATGACCATCCCTGGGGACAGTGGCAGATGCTGGTGCTGAGGCACGACATCAAGTTTGGGGTTAGAAGTCTCCTTAGCAAAAGTTGGAGGGAGAAGGTGCTGTTGAGGTGGGTTGACAGATGCAGCACAAACCTTTCCAAGTCCCAGTTTCCTCCTTGCCAAAGGGCCCCAGGAAGGGCCAAGGCAGGCATCCCCCTGCAATGCCTGGATTCAGCAGTGCATGTTGCTGTGCTTCCTAGAGCTTGCATATTTACATACATCCTATAATTACCATCTGCACAGCCAGAGGCATTTGCTGGAAATGGGTTGATTCCATCTGTTGGTGCAATTTTCTCAGAGGAATTTGCATTGATCACTTTTTTATGCAAAGCTTTTGTATAGATCATTTTTCCCCTATTTTTTTTTTTCATACAGCTAAATATTTTTGGGGAGGGGAGAGGCTTTCCTATGGCGGTGCCAGTGACACTCCCTGGCCTCAGACTAACCAGTTGCTGCTCGTTTTCTTCCATTCTGTGTCTTTCAGCACAGACTACCAAGTGCAGGCTGCTCCAAGATGGCATTTATCAAATAATTATAGTTTTGTTTTATACTTGAAGTGGTAACTCATCCTTAATGTGATGACCTTAAATTAGGAGAAATAGGGTGTGGTGATTAGTCAGTTAACTGATTATTCTAGATCAGAGAGTTCAGACTCCGTACCTGGTAGGACCAGATGGGACTTTCTGCATATTTTTGACAGCTGTAATGAACAGGGCAGCATTGTATTGATTAAATGTCTAGGAAATTAACGCAGCCCTCTGGAGCTTCTTTATTTACTAGAACTGTTCCAAGTCTCTGTAAAGTTTGGGCAGGAGGTGGCAGGGGATGAGCTGGGCAACGGGGTAGCCATGAGGTTCAGCACCCTTGGGGTTGAGGTGCTGGGACAGCCAGTGGGATGCAGGGCCACCCTTCCTCCAGGGAACGTCACTGGCTGGCCCTGGTCTCTGTCTTGGGACTGTTGGGTTCCTCCTGGTGTCACAGGCTGGGCTGAAAAGCACTGATGCCATAAGCTGGGCAAACAGGGCACTGAGACCCCAGGTGTCAAAGAGCTGGGGGCTGCCAGACCCCCCGTTACAGCCTGACTTCATGCTGGCAGAGCAGCAGCCCCCAGCAATGGGGAGGAAACTTTAAAAAGCTTTAAGAAAACAAAAATAGCTGCTCTGGTGCCATGCAGATCTTGATTAAAGAAGTTATTCTAAGGAGGTTGTTAGACTTGCTAATTGGGGCAGGTTAACTGGGCTTGCTGGGATCTGCAAGTTTCTGCTGCCATGAGCTGGGGTGGGTGGGTGGGGGATAAATAAATAAATAAAATCCATTGTGCTGTAAACAGTTATCAGGAAAGAGCAGAGAAAATGAAGTGAACTCTTCCAATGCATCATGGAATATTACAGTATTTCATTTACTGTGGCACCAATTAGATGAGAGCCTGTTCTATTAACGTGCACCCTTGCAGATCCATGCTAAATTAACTGCTAGATCTTCACTACAGCAGTAAAACGATTGATTTCTCCCCTTAATCAGTTTATTTCATTAGTTATACATTTATTTTTACATGCATTTTGCCAAGCCGTAGTGAAATGACCTATCAAGGTATGTGACATCACAGAGTGATTTGAATATTAACCAAATAGCTATTACAGCAGTGGTAGTGCTTAAAGATCATATGTAAATCAAATGTCAGGGGATAAAATTGCATCAAGGGCTGTCAGAAAACAATTTAGCAGTGGTTAAAGGGACAGCTCACAGCTGGGAGGATTGTGAACTTTGTAAATGGATGATCTTGTTGCCTTTGTTTTCCCTCCTGGTTCCACGGGAAAAACAATAAAGTTTTCCCCATACTGTACTTTTGGTTTTGTTAAATTAATTTTACAGTTTCAAAAGCTTTCCCTTTTGAATTCAGCATCTGGTTCCTAAGCAGCAATTGTAACTTTAAGGTTGAGCTAGGTGCAGAAGAATTTCCATTTCTGACCCAGGAAGCCTAAATACGTTAAATATAAATAGCTGTGAATAGCGAGAGGCAAAAATGGCTTCTCCCGTCCTGTAATTATGGGAAATGTACTCCCAAGAGGAGAAAGGAGAAAGCTGAAGTCTGATGACATATTTCTCATCTTGTGTGTCTTAGGCAGGAGGATGAACTGTTCATCCTTTTCTTCTCCCATGCAACAAGGAGACTCTGGAGTGCTTTGTAGGTCACCAGCACTGGCTGCAGGGAAGGTCCCCGAGCAGGTCTGGGAGCAGCAGGGTGCTGCTGGTGTGCTGGGCTGCGGAGAGTCAGGGTCTGCAGCCCCAGGTGCAAACATCGGGGCTGGGGGTGTGTGCCCTGTGGCCAGCTGAGCCCCCTGCCATGGGCTTTCTGCAGAGGCTGCCATTGCAGTAGCAGCTCCTCCCAGGATGGGGCAGCCACGGGGGATGCTTGTGGCAATGTGGGCTTGGAGCTGAGCTTGCCTTTTCCCACCAGAAATACCCTTTTCTGTGCCAGGAGTGGTCAGTGCTGGTCTGTCCTTCCCCTGGGCTTCAGGGCTGGGGCTCACAGCAAAGCCTTGCTTGGAGAGCAGGAAGGATTTGGATGTGGACAGAGCCCAGAGTTTAGGGGATGAGGAGCTGCCCATGGGTCATGATGACGATCTCCTGCTCCAGGCCACCAAGCTATCTCACATGTGCCTGGGAGGGGTCCCAGCAGGGTAGGGGGCTCTTGGGCCACACCAGAGCCTATCGGCACTAACGAACCCTCGCAGGAGCAATGGCAGCCCAGGCTGGGAGGTCTCTGGTGGTAGATTGGTGCTGCACATGGGTGTGGAAGTGCAGGAATGGCGCAGTTTGGGCAAAGTGGCTGAGCCTCCTGGGGCAGAGTGCTGTGCGCGGCACAGGTGAGCAGCGAGCGCTTTGTTTGTCTTTGGAGCAGTAATGAGGAAATGAAGCATCAATGACCAATAATCAAAGGCAGTGGAGGGAAAAAAAACCAGTGGCAGATACCCCTTCAGAACAAATGAACAGGCAGTGGGTTATGATGTGAGTCGTGCCATAAAGCTATCTGGTGAGTGCTACCTTTCTAGGGTTTAAATCCAGCTCTTGTGTCCCTGGGGCACCATCTTACAAGATCCGTCTGCACAGAGTAAACATTGAAATTATATAATTAGCCCCTCAGAGAAAAGAATTCTAAATTCATGGGAAGTTAAAGTTAAGAGAGAAATATTACATCTCTTCCACCCCTTCCTATCATCTCTAAACGTTGAGCTGTGCAGTGGGAGAGGAGAGCTTCCAGGAGGGAGGGAAGGGCTCAGGGTGGGTTGGCTGTGCTCAGGGGTCCCACAGAGCCCTGTTTGCTGGGGTGGTCTGTCAAAGGGCAGCGGGTGCTGAGCACAAGCCAGGGTGCAGTGCAGGGTAGGTGGGCTCCAGCAGCCCATGGGAAATGGCGGGGCAAGGGATGCATTTGGCCTGGGTCTGCCAGCACTGGCAATAACCTGGGATTATAAATGGCAATTGTACTCCATCAAAATTGATTCCAAGGTAAATTGAATATTGAGTTAAATTCCAGTGCCTGGTGAAACCTCTGCCTTCCCCATTGTTACCATCCAGCACTGAAGCAAATCCATCCCCGAGTCATCTGGATATAACGCGCTGCTATTTGACCTTGGGTTACTACAGTAACCTTAAGTGCACAGTAATATACTTTCAGTCACTGTTCAATGCTCAGGGGAATGTTTTAAGGCCCTTGGCTGGAGTGAATATTTTTATGCAGGCTATAATTTCTTTTAAGACCTTCGCCAGCAGCCAGGCAGCCTTCACGGCGTCCTTCTCTTTCACCGCATCTGGAGTGCTGTGGGTGCAGACCCCATCACAGGGGACCCTGAGCCAGCGCAGGCATAGTGGGGCAGCTCCTGGTCCAGAGCGTGCTGATTGAGGGAGGTACTCGGGGTCAATCCCTCCTGGGGGACTTGGGGCAGGTGAGGGGCTGCGACTGGACCACCCTCCTGGGTGGGCAGCCCTGTGGGAGCTTTCCATGGCCTCTTTCAGTCAGATGAAGGTAGTCACTGGACCATGCGTGGCCCTGGATGTGGTCACACTCCCTGGGGCAGAGCTGGAAACAGGCAAGAGAAGAGGAAGAAGGAGATAGACAGGTATTAAAAAAAACATACCTGGAAGGGGACATGTGGTTTTCCCTTTCTCTGCCTTGCTCCAGGACGTGAGCCGCAGCCCACCAACCTGCTTTCCCCTGGGAAAGCTTCCCCATGTTGGCTTTGGCCCCTGCTCAGGGCGTGCCACTGCAGAAACCCCTGCTGCCACCTCAAAGCCCCTTGCCCTTGCTGCTGCTGGGGTGCTGGGGAACACTGGCGCGACCAACCTCTGCCCTGCCTCTGGGGCTGTCTGGGGCTGGATGCACCCCACAGCCAGGAGGAGGAGATTTTGGGGTCTATCCGCTGCTTTCTGCTCTGGGCAGCCTGGCTACCCTGTCCCGTGCTGAGTGAGGCATCGTCCCTGCTCCCTGCCCTGCTCTGCCACCCCGGGGCCTCATTTGAGCAGAGATTATGCTAAATTCAAGTAAACTGGACAAATGCTCACTGGAGACCCAGAGAAGAAACCCCCAAACTGATTTTCATCTGTGGATCAGGCAAAATTTGATTCACAGTTCAATTCTCCAAAGGGGAAAATTTGCACAGAATCCCTGCTTAAATTTTTATTTTAAGCAAATCCTATAAAAATCCATCTGAAGGAGACAGTAACTCCATCTTTCAGATCCTGCACACTGTATCTGGGAACATGAGTTCTGCATTTATATAATAAAAAATGTAGAGTTTCCTCATGTTGCCATATGTTTTTGCATTTATCTGTGCACTTGCTATAACCCTATCTGCTGTGTGTGCCTACAGTGCTATCTGTGTCAGTATTGAAATGCATCGAGTGAGTATCATTCATGCAAAAAATGAGCCTAAAATCTCCCTGAAGAGTAGAATATAATAGAATACAATTGTATCATTTAAAAAACTTTGCATCATATTACACAGTCAAAAAAGATAATATATGCTACAATGGAGGAAGGAAATGAAATATCACATTAACTCTTTAGCTACCTTGGCTGCAGCAACCCTCACCAGCTCTCAAGGCGTGTGGCTCGTGGTGTCCCTGTGATGAGCTGCACCGTGGCTGCCGCCGCATGGGACATGTTCCCTGCCTTTCACATGGAGCCCATTGCTCTGAGTTTTCCCTGGCAGGACCAGGTGTGTTTCCCATCCCCTGTCTCCTGGTTTGGCTGGAAAACCTGCAGGATTGGGGAAAGTGTGGCTCCACGGACCTGTCTGTCTGCTGTGGTGGTGGAGTTACCCCTCCTGCTAGTGGGCATTTGACGGGCACCTCGGGCTGGATGTTTTGGGGAAGATGGCATTGCTCGCTAGGTGCTATCAAGTGGCCACAGCAACTCTGCACTTGCAGGACCCCCTCACTGGCATGGGGCACCCACCTCCCCACCACAGCCAACCCAACCCTGCTGCCTCCTTGCCGTAGCTGGCATAAAAAGGAATATTCTCTTTCTCTCTTTGAGTAGTATCTGTTCCCAAATCATGTATAAAACATTTGCAGAAACCACTTACTTCTCATGTATTTTTTATGAGTCCGATCCTAAGTTAAAATATATAAACATAAAAATATCAAGAAGTACTTTAGAAAAAAAAGTTATTTCATAAAATATCAGGAGACCAATTTAAAACCTTGCTGAAGCTCCTGCCCGCCTGTGCAGCCCTGCCTAACGGTGAGATGTTCAGTGGGTTTCTCCCACCAGCGGGGACCGTTCCCATCATTTATCCAGCCCCTGCTTCTGGCAGGCTCAGGCTTTCACACTTGAGAAATAAAACCTATAATTTTATTTAATCCAGGGGATAATCTTTTTGTAATGTGCCAGGACAAAGATGGGAAGTTTTATTTCCCGAAGACCAGATTAAGACAGTTTTGCACTGGCAGACAGGAAGGCCAAAGTATTTGCAGAAACCCAGCCAGCATCCTTTAAGGGAGGCTTTTGCCAGTAGCATCCCCAGGCAGCTGGTGGGGAGTGGGGCAGTCAGGCCCTGCCTGGCTCC
Source organism: Falco biarmicus (assembly GCF_023638135.1). Classification (NCBI taxonomy): domain Eukaryota; kingdom Metazoa; phylum Chordata; class Aves; order Falconiformes; family Falconidae; genus Falco; species Falco biarmicus. The sequence continues at coordinate 28,012,244 of NC_079288.1, read as the reverse complement.
CAGGTGGTTCCTAACCCTGCTAACAAGGAAGAATTTACAGGCAATCCTAGCTCTGAAGATTTATTTTTTCCTTTTCAAGGACTTGCATCCTTGAAGCCTCCTCTCACTATGGATCATTTCAGCTGCTGGCAGAGTGGTACCAGGTGCTGCTTGCTGCTCTGTGGGGCTGGGTGCCCTGTGGGGCTGGCCATCATCCCCCTAAGGGTGCTCAGAGCCCCACTTGGGGCAAAGTGTTAAGGAATAGCCTGGCCATGCACTTTCCTCCAGTTCATGCCTGTTCCCAGTAATGGTGGGGTTGGCACATGGCCAGGATGCATGGACCCATGTGCCAAAGCCACTGGGATACTTACAAGGGAAAGCATCCCATATGGCTCCAGACCTTCATATCCACCGTGTTTTCCTCCGGCTGAGCCGGCTTGTACTGGCACGAAGCCTGGTGCAGCCACAGCTGTCTAGGTAAGATGGGCTGCCACAAAATCCAGCCTAGTGACCGCAGCCCCGGGGACCATCCTTGCAGGTCCTGCCATTCCTATTCCTCCCTAACCTTTTTAACACCTCAACACACCTCTATAAACTCTGCTGGCTGCTATGAGTCAGGGGCTGCCTCTTAGCAGCAATTCCTGGAAAAAAGTTGATGTGTATTTTTGCCATTTTTCTCTCTAGTCCTGATAAGCAGAGCTGGAATTAATTGGGGGGAATTGCCATCCACATCAATCACTGCATTTCCTTTACTGAATACTTTGTGTTTGTGTCCTGCAAAATAGTCTCTCTGATTTCTGTTCTTCCCTTTCTCGTGATTAATTGGGATGGGGGGGAAAGGAAAAAAGATTTTTTTTAAAAAAAAAAAGGGGAAACAAGCCTCGGCATCCCCAGACTTTGCATTGAAGTCCCAGCAAGATGCCAGCTGTGCGTCCAGGGGGAGCTCATGGGGCCTGGGCAACTGAGAACCATGCTGAACGCTCTTCGGTGTAATGTTACTGAAATACTATTAAGTAAAAATTACAGACAGGGTAATATAAAAGGTCTTTCCTTTCTCCATGCCCTCCCTCTTGCACTCATTGAATCCTCCCTCAGAAAAGCAGCATGCTATCTTCTTGTTAGGGCAGTTTTACTGGAAACCCCTGAGACAAAACCTTGCTTTGGTAGGTAAAAATTGCTACTTTTGTTAATTCCGCCTTTAAGCATTATTAGTTAAATATTGTTTCTTTAAAAATGTATTTAATTTAAACTAAAATGCTGGAAATTTCCTTTCGAGAGTACTTTTTTTCATGCACATGAATATTAATGCCTTTCTCAGAGAGATCTACTTGAAAAAAAACAAGAATAAATTAAATACCTACAGATTTTTCTAATTCCTCTTTTTGGTGACATGCCGTCATTACATCAAATTACTGAGATGTGCTCCCATTTTTTTGTGTGTGTGAAAATTATGGAATATAAAGTATATGTAAATGCAGCAAAAGGCTGTGAAGAAAGAATAGGGACAGGAGAAGCATTAGGTATTCAGCCAGCATCGTTGTGAGCCAATTAATCAAGCAGTGGCGAGGAAAGATGCAGAAACGATGAGTTCGCCCTTCATGTTGATGAGGCCGGTCCAGGGCAAATGCTGCTGCACCTGAGCTCATAGTTAGGCATGCAGAAAGGAATCATGGGAATATCTTCACGCCTTTGTCTTTCTCGTGAAGGATGGAAAATGTCAAGCTGTTGTTTGGCTGCATGTGGGAGACTCGCTGAGAATTCACAGTCTGGCGAAGCAGGGTTTAACTCTTTGTGGACAGGCTCTCCTGGCACATCTGCACCTAGTGTTGCAACAGAGCCCTGCTGCTGGTGAGGGGCTGGGGTTTTGGCAGGGGAAGGGGCGCTCTGCTCTGGTTGCAGCAGGGATTTTTTGTCATCTGCCTCTCCCTGCCAGATGTGCCCCAGCCACAGGGTGCAGAGGGAAGAGGTATCATGTCCCTAGCCTGTCCTTTGCTCTCCTGAAGCACTTTCACTGCAGACCCCTGTCTGTCCCTGCAGCTCTGGTGCTGGCTGCTCCTTCCTGCTGGACAGAGGACCAAGGGCCCTGCCAGCCTTTCCCCTATTGTGTTTTTTTCCCTTTCCCCTTGCTGTGGATGTGTATGTTATTTCCAAAAATAATAGCAATAAAGATTTGGTGCCTAGCTCTCTGTAGGGGGGTGCTGGCCCAAGGCCCCCATCCTCTCCACTTCATGGCAAGATGTGCCTTTTGCTGTCGCTTATTTGGTTTTCCTTTGGGCTGGCTGGGCAAGCAGCTGTGCTGGAGCCTGGCAGAGGTGAAAGTTGTGTGCAGAGCTCTGGCTGGTGGCAGCAGGAGAAGGACCCTCTTCATCAGGGTGTACCATGAATACCCCTGCACTGTAGGGACCACGCATCAGCCTGGGGAGTGGTCCAGAGGTGGGAGGGGAAGGTCTGTCCCAGGAGCCTGGCAATGCCATCACACACAGCGCAGCTCTGTGTTGTCTGGTCAGTCCAAGCCCGGGGACTGCCCACACGCAGGCTGCTGGGCCGCTCCCCGTTTCCCTGCCTAGGACTGGTGTTTTGCACTTAGCAGAGGAAGCCTCACAGGGGATGCAAACTGGAAGCCAGGAGTTCTGCAGACTTTTATCCATTCCCCTCACTCAGGCAGAGGATTACAAATCTCTGATCCTTTTCCTTGCTCACCTTTGGACTTTATCCTGGTGGTCCCTGTTCCCAAACCTGGAACAGTCTCAGCTGTTCCTTGTCATTGCTGAGTTGGTGAGAAAAATTGCATCCCACCCATCACATATGATGCCTTTCCCTTTATGAACCTGCAAATCGTTTGCTTTTCTTCCAGTGTTATGATATTGTTGGCCTAATTTCAATTTCTGATCTGGAATAACTCCTAGATCCTTTCTTCCTATCACACCATAATTCCCTAATGACATTGAATTTCAGGGGCTGTACTTTGCACCTGGATCCATCAGATAAATTCCTGGTTTTCTCAGTTTCTAGCATTTTTCAAGATCTTTACCGTTGTCATTCTGCCCTATAACGCATTCAAAGATTGCAAATTTAATAATTATATTTTTTCCATCATATAGGTCAGTAATACCGAATAGCAATGGATATAAGATAGACCTATTCAACAGTGTTTCATTTCAACAGCAAACCATTGATGACTAGTCTTTAACTGCGGTTTTTCAACTGGTTTTACACTCACCAAATAGTATTTTCTTCTAGACTATGATTCCTCAGCTTGCTTGTGTGAATGTCATATAAGACGGTGTCAAAAATCTTATTAAAGTCAAGATATGACATTTACTGCTTCTCTTCTATCCAGAAGGCCTATTACCCTGTCGCAGATGAAAATTAGATCGGTTTGCCACGATTTGTTCTTGACAAACCCATGTTGGCTGCTACTCACCCTGTTATCTTCTTGGTGCTTATAAATAGTTTGTTTGATCATTTGTTCCAATATTTTTCTGGGAAGTGAAGTTGAACTGACTTAAACGGATTATAATTTCCCAGCCTCTCCTTCCCCTTTACAGAGCAGCTCTGCATCTGCTGATCTGCATTGCCCGGTGCCTCCTGCACCGGCCCCGGGCACCAAGACCCACGCCACAATTTCTTCCTGTGCTTTTTGGTGCCCTGGCATTCACCGTCCCAGCCACCTGAGCATGGCTGACCATTTTTTTAGTTATGTAGAAGAGAGTTTATAGCTCCCACCTTTCCCACACTACCCCTCTGGGTCCTTCCCTTCCCAGTCCTTGGCAGTGGCTCCTTCCCGTGGTCTCCCCTGCCGCAGAGTGGGGAGATGCTCTGTCCTCACCTGCACGGATGGGAACTGCATGGTCCTTTGCTCAGTGCTTGGGCTTTCCCGATGTTCCCCCACCTACCAGGGCTGCACCTGACCTCTGCTGAGCAGATGCCAGCAAAACCTCTCTGGACTTCTCCAGGTAGAGGCACGGATTGCAATTGCAGCCACTTCCAGACACCTGGAGTGGAAATTCCTGGCCAGCCCCACACTCTGTACACCTGCCTGCCCCTCAGGAAGGGGGGTCCTGGCCACCTGCTCCTGGCCCGTTGGTAAGGAGCTGTGGCAATGCCTGGGCCAGCCCCGGTGCTGCCTTTGGACGATGCTGCTTTGGGTCCTCATTGGCTCCCGTGCTGCTGTGTTCAAATGGAAACAAGAGGGAATGGATACCAGAGCATAACCTGGTGGGGGGAGAACACAGGGTCCGTTGCCGGAGGCTTCTCATTATATGGAGAAGCATTTCCTTGTTTTTAATTAAATATAAAGACTATCTTACAGTTATAATTAGTACCAGGTGGCTAAGGATTAAAGGGGCAGCATCAAAGGCTTGCCTGGGAGAAGCAAAGGCCAGGTTTGCTGCCTCCATCATAAATCACCAGGAATCTTTGTTCTCTTGAAATTCCCCATTGCATGAGGCCGCCTTCCAATGCTGCCTGGGTTCCAGTCAGAAATTCTGACCCTTACAAAATCTCTCTTCATATTTTAAAGCAAGAAGAGCAGAAGAACAATAGTTAATGAATATCAGTCTGCTGAGATCAAAAGTTTCTGCAAAAGGGTCAGAGATGCGCAGCGTGGTGAAAGCTTGACCCTCTAAGCTGTGTTATTATGGGGATGCTGAGAGCCAGGTCGGAGCAGGACAGCCCGTTCCCATTCCCAGGATGGTGTTTCAGGCTGGTTTTGTTGCCAGTTTCGATACCTAGGCTGTGTCTGGCCCAGATCCCACTGGCACGGCTGTGTCTGGCCCACGGGAGCTGCTGGCAGGACTGACAGTGGTGAAGGGTCAGCCCCAGCTGAGAGCTGGCACAGCCGCAGGCACCGCTGCCTCCCCTGCCTGGAGATAGTCCTGGGGTCAGCATCCCCCCCCTGGGACAACTGGCATTTCTGTTCCGTGGCCCTGGTGACTGGCTTTGTCTCCTGTCTCTGACTGATTTGTTGGTTTTGTTGAAAACTACAACCAACTCCTGCTTCTCCTCTTCTGGCATATGTGGGACAAAGAGTGGGATGTTTCCAGGGCTGCAGAGATGGGGCTGGGCTGCAGGGGAGGGGATGCTGTACAACAAGGCCTGACCTTGGCCTGCCACAGCCTGGCACGGCACGGGGCCATGGGGCTGCTGAAGCAGGGACCTGCCATGAGGGTTACATCTTCTGCAAGACTGCCTGCAGCTGGAGTGATGTTGCTGGGGGTGTCTGGTGATGTAACAAGGTCAAGGCTTGTATGGAAAAGGAAGGCTGGACAACCTTTCCCAGCTGGAGTCCCCTCAGCAGCTGGTTCTTGCCTCTCTGGACTCCTGGTGCCACTGGCCCCAGCCCCGCTGCAGGTGTCCTGTCTGCTCGGCAGTAACGCCAGGAGCAGGGCTTTGGTGTGTCCCTTCCTGGGGTCTCCACAGGACACCCTGCAGCACACCCAGCTGTCAGAGGGTCTGAGGACCTACTGACACTCAGAACCTTTGGAGCCTCCCCAGCTGCCTTCTGTGTGGGGCAGCCCCACTCGCCTGGCCAGGCAGGGATGCAGGCAGCAACCAGCAAAAGCAACAGCAGGAGTCTGTGGTGCCTCCAGGGTGGGTGATCCGGCCTGGCAGGAGACAGCTTGGTGTCTCTCCCAATCCCAGACTGCTGTTTCGCTCTGTCTTTAATTTTATTTAACATCTCATTTGGTTTGCTCTGCTCAGACCCTGCATAGCCCATCAGCGCTGCAGAGGGAGCTGACAAATACATTCCCCCCGTGATGGATCACTCTGCCTCCTCCCCAGCAAAGCCGGTTGCCACCTGCCTGCCTTGTCCGTCCGCTCCTGCCCACTCCCCGCTGCCTGACCAGGCAGACGCAGCCCCACTGAGGGGCCAGCCACGCGGGCAGCATGTCTGCACCCAGTGCTGCACCAGTGTGGGGAAGGTGCCACATTATTTACACCCTAGGCTCCTGTCCCCAGGGAAAGTCAGGCAAATACACAATAAGCTTTGACACAAATAGTGTTTATAAAATATTGCTCCTCTGGGACTGTCTTGCCTACAGTCATCAGGATGCTACTAGTTGCAATAAAATGGAACTGCTCTTTTACTCCTCACCACAATTACTACTGGTGTCTGTTCCCTGACGGAGCGAGGGCTCGCCAGCCAAGCTCTCCCTGGTGAGGAAGCTAACTGGGAAGTGAGCTGCTGTTACATCCCTGTGTGATGCCCGTCTTGCATAAGCAGCCTAATAAACCCAGCGCAATTCTGCAAGACCTTTCAGTGCATACAGAGCAGCCCTAAGACCCAGTTGCAATGGTGAGATAGAAATGTTAGCTCTGCTCCACAGGTCTGGGGGATTTTATAGTCTGGATGAGATGCCATCGCATCATTCCTTGCTGTCTGCACATCTGAACAGCTGCGGGGAAGTTCTCACAAAGGCTGGGTATATCGTCACCAAATTGCAGTTGAGGGAGCCGCATTCTGCTTTGCTGCATCCCCCTTGCAGCTTCAGACCCAGCTGATGATCAAATGTTTGCTGTGTTTACCTACCTCTGATAACAAATGCTGGGAGAGGAAAAGCAAAAACCATATGCAGTCCAGGAGAATGCCAGGCAAATGGGAGTCCCGTCGCCAGGAGCAGCCTGTGCTCCGATTGCAGCATAATTCATTTCACAATGTATAAGAAAAGTTGAGTTATTGGGACATGTGACATTTATTTAGTTACATATCTCCTGTGGGAGGTTTCTGGGGCCATTAATGTAGTGTATTTGCATGGCTAGTTTACATGCCTTTGCTTGTTATTGCTGTCTATATTCCATGCACCTCACACTCAATTTCAATTCAAAGTTTGGCAGTTGAGGTGTCACGACTAAAAAATGGAATGGCCTCCCTCAGAAATGAAATAATTTTGTTGTTCAGTTCCGAGCGATTTTGTAATTTCATGCTTGTGTATGATAATTTTATGCTGTCCTGCTCCACGTAACTCAGCTCTGCCAAGCCCTGACAGGTGATAAATACAATCTTTTCCACCCGGCATGCGACAGGCCAGGATGAGAAGGGGGGGGGGGGGGGGGGGCGGGAAGTGGCGATTTCACATCTGAGGTCCTAGCGCAGCCAGAGCCACCGCAGCCCCGTTCCTTCATCATTTCACGCCTGAATTCCGGCAGGCTCACCCCCTCGGCTGCGGCACAGGGACCCGAGGGTCAAGGAAAGTGTCCTGGAAATGGAATGATGCTGGAGAGGAGCCAGGCGATGTTGTGTATGAAGGGGGAAAGTTATGACTTTGGCGTGTCCCCATGCGCGGGCTCCGGGATGCAGCGCGTGATTTAGAGCCCAGGCTCTCTCTAATGGAGTTCAATAGAACCGTAACCTTTTGGAGAAATTATTTTTACAAATCTGTTAAACATTTGAAAGACAGCAATTTCCAATAAAAGAATATGAGTCCTTAACATTTATCACCAGGCTACAGATTTTATAACTGTTACTTCATATTGTTCTTGTAAAAAATGTTTCTCCTCCTGAGAGCAGATGAGTCAAAAGACTATTAAGGAAATGCCAGAGGTACAAGGGGGATATAATGGGTGCCAATAAAATGAAAGCAGAAGCAAACCATTTAAATTAAATTCAAGTGGTGATGAGAATCATCATTCCAACTACAAACCTGGAAAGCTAAACACTGCTCGGTAGCTCTGCAGCCTTACTGAGCCGCAGCAAATGCCATGCCTGGCGGCAGTGGGATGTGGTGTGCGGGATCAGCAGCGGTGCTAAGCCTGACTCCATCCTGCTGTTGGGGTGCAGGCAAGGATCAGCAGCAGCACCGAGCCCGGCTCCATCCCAGTGTCAGGGTGCAGGCAGGGACTGGGATCAGCACCGAGCCTGGCTCTATCCCAGTTTCAGTGTGCAGGCAGGGACTGGCAGCAGCACTGAGCCTGGCTCCATCCCAGTTTCAGGGTGCAGGCAGGGACTGGCAGCAGCACCGAGCCTGGCTTCATCCCAGTTTCAGGGTGCAGGCAGGGACTGGCAGCAGCACTGAGCCCAGCTCCATCCTGATATCAGGGTGCTGAGCCACCCTGGGCAGCAGTCAGGAAAGCTGCTCCCAAACCAGTGGCTTTTGGGGGGAAGGTGCTGAACTGCAAATGAGGAGAAGCATGAACAGCTTGAAGCTATCAGAGGAACATCGGGCAATTTCTCTGCTGAAAGGGCTGAGACACCCTTGTGGGAACAAATGCTTCTGGTAGTGGAAAGAGCAGTGACATCCAACATGTGGTCTTGGCTTGCTTAGATGGCATCTTCCTTCGTCCATGTTCTGTCGGTACTGTGTCCTACCCCCACCTCACTTTGCAGTGGACCACGAAGAAAAGGGGCCAAGGAAGATGAGACACCTTGGTCTCCCTGTTGCCTCCTGGCTCTGGCAGCAGAGGAAGGCTGTCCAGGCTGCGTAACCAACAGCCTCTTTAGGGGCTGAATTATTCCTTACCAGGCCTAGGATCACCTGTGGCTGTCCAGGACAAGGACAGGTACAGGTCTGCCTGCCTAGGATCACTAGAGCTGCTGGACCTGCTCTCTGAAGCCATGAATTAGCCTCTGGCCAGGCGCTGCTGCCTCTCTGCACAGGGAGAGCCTCGTCTGCCAGTCCCCCTGTTAGAACCAAACTGAAAAACTCAAGGCGGGGGAAATAAATCAATTGATATCGATTGCTTTTAATAACAAGCAGGTAGCAGTGTTCCCCTGCTAAGGGGACCTGGGGTGGGAGAGCAGGCGAACACAGCTGGGTCGTATCAGACCCTGGGACTGCTGCCTGCCCGCACCCTGCTACTGGCCTCACAAAAAGCCTGGGGGGCTTCAGCCCTGGCCCGCCACAGCCTGCCACACGTCCTGCATGGGTGCCCCAAAAAGGAACGCTGCTGGGTCCGCTGAGCCCCTGGGCACGGAGCCTGTGCAAGCAGCGAGCATCCCTGGATGCTGTGGAGCGGGGAGAGGAACAGGGGTTTCACTGGTGTGCAGCAGTTTGGGGCTCTGCAGCAAGAGTTAAGGGCTAAGGAGTCACTTTGTTTTCACTGTCGTGTGAGCTGGGGTTCCTGCTAATTCTGGCTGTACTCTCTGGTCGCTGCGCAGAGAAGGGGTGTCTGTAGGCTCAGAGGTGATGTTTGGAGGATCGGTGGTGAAGGGGCTAGCCCTGTGTGTTTGACCAGTCGTCAGAAAACCAGGCGCCGGGTGCTTGTGCCTAGCGTATAATGATGTTCGCAAGGAGCATGTTGGAATGGGCACCATGGGGCAAGCTGTGGTGAGGGAACAGCCCTGCTGCTCGAGGTAGCTGGGCTGTGCTGGACCCTGCAGGAAAGATGCCTTTTGCTTCGGAATTCAGGCACCTCTTCCAGTCTTCTCCTGCTTTCCAGAGCCATCCGGGTAGGGGGCTGCAGCAGCTTTCCCGGGGTGCTGGACTTCCCTTCAGGAAAGCAGAAAGCGAGGGATTTCCTGGGTGCCAGGGGCTGATGGTGGAAAATGCAGCGTGTCCAGCTGCTGATGGCAGGAGGCGAGCGCAGCTGAGCCGGGGGCGAGCACTGCCCCCTCCCTTGTGCCGGTGGCCAGCAGCCAGCCCTGCCTGGGCATCCTGCCACCTCCCCATCTGCTGACCAGCCCGCGCAGGGAAACGCAGCTTGCATGTTCGCTGCAGTCATCGAAAATTGCTTCCAGGTCCTGAATAGTCAGTAAGGGCAACTTTCTTGTCTCATTCCAGAATTTAAGCCATCTAAGAAAAACATTGGCAAAATCTTTCTCTTTTTTTACCTCTTTCTTTTCTCTTTCATCTGCCCTTCTGCTGTGAGCTGGGAGTCTGTGGGGAAGCTGCAGCATGCCACATGGGATGGGGAGGCTCTGCCTGCCCGGGCTGGGCACACCAGGCTGGACTTTGGGGCCACCCTGGCTGCCTTGGCCAGGTCGGGGAAAGGGCCACAGCCAGCATCTCTCAGTAGTCTTGATCAAAGTGGTGGGGGAATAACTCCCTCTCCCAGCAGGGGTGGGGGCAGCCAAAGGTATTAACTCTGGAATTATTTAATCCCAAAATTGATTGGAAAACGCCTTTAAAAAATTTTGGAAGGTTTTTTTTTTTTTTTATGGTTCTTAAAAAGATACTGTATTGGAGGCAGGGTTTGACATTATTTTCTTTTTTTAAAATGAAGGTGTATATGGAAAGAAATAAGCCTGTAAACAAAATGAAGTATTTGGTTAGCGACAACTGAATTATTTCTGTCTCTTTTTCATTTTCATATCACTTGCATTTTGGGATAACTAGAAAGCTAACTTTTCTGATCGTGGTGGTTTTGTTTTGGCCAGCAAGCTGAGAGCTCTGTTACTGCAGAGCCCAGGTCTGTAGCCTCATACTGATTCAGAAGTGACACCTGGCTTCGGGCATGGTTTTGCATACGGGATCCATCCTTTCTGGACCTTTCAGAGCTCGCTGGTGGGATATGAAGCTCTCCAAGAGAAAAAAGAGATTGGGTGAAAGCCTGGATTTGCAGGCAGAGCAACGAGAGCGAGCCTACACGCAGCCAGCATTGCCACCTCCACGCAGCCATGGTGCGAGGAGGCCAGCCAGCATCTTGGAGGCTAACGCTGTGTTTGCTTTTATTTGTGTACTTTTGTGTCTGGACTAATGATTTGCAAGAAGTACAAGCCTGTGTCACACTGTGTTAGGAGTCACGTGCCGCTCCAGCTCTGACCGTGTTGTCTGCTAATACATTTTTCTAAAGGACACACATGAAAGATATTCTGAATCAACATGACTACAGCTCTGTTAACGCAGGTTACCCTTAACCAGCAGGTCACTTCACATCACTGTGCTCACAAGACCAAAAATAATGTATTCAGTGTAAACCGTACATCGGAAAGGCAGCATGTGCGTGGGCTGTGGGTCCTTCTGCGGCACCCAGAAGCGTGGGGGACGGTGGCACCAGCTCCCTGCCTCCTCGGGGGGGATCTGGGAGGGGGGAATTATGGATGTCTTATTACTCTGATGGTATTAAAAATAGCTGTAAAGTGCCCAAGATAGAAAGGCTGTGAAAGTCTCCCTCGTGTCCCTGACATGAGGCTTTTTATTGTGTAGCAGAGTTACAGATCTCTAATATGAAATTAAGGCTTTCTTAATAAGGCGTGTGCAGGCTCAGCCCACTGTTCAGCAGCATCAAGAGCCTCACGATGTCTCCCAGTAAAACCCATGGATACTTGGTCTTCCTTGTCCATGTATCTCTTAACTGTATGTTTATTTCTGTGGCGAGGTCTCATCTGCTCTGGATGCTCTGAACCATCTCTGACTGCTGCCCAGCCCAGGCCAGCAGCCTTGTTGTGCTGTCACAGCTGGGTGCTGTAGAATAAATGTAACATCACAAACAGGATCTGGGCTGCGGATTGGGAAGGGCTGAGGAGGCAGGCTGAAGGGGTACGCCCCAGGTCATTGTGCTACTCACATCCACCCCTCTGCAGACCCATGCACCACAGCAGGCAGGTGCATGTGCAAGGTGATGAGTTTTCCAGCAGCAAGTTCCCCTCTGCAGAAGCGCAGGCATCATTCACACAAGCACAGCAAATGCCAGTGTGTTTGTGTGCCTGTATATTTAGGGGATAGGAGCTGCCTGCCAAGGATATGCCTGAGCTGGAGAGATCGTGTGTCCAGGCTGAACCTGATCAGAATTGATGAACCTCTGAAAACCTTCTGATGCATTTCTCTGGTTCCTAAATAAGGAAACCTCAGAGCAAAAGGCTGCTTCAAGCCATAACTAAGGTTCACCAAGACACTCTGCTTCCAGCCCTACTGAGCACTGTCATCAAAAATCATCCTGTGCGCTGTCCTTCTCCTCCCCCATCCCTCACTCAGGCTTGCAGGCTTTGGGAAGCTGTAGATACTGTGAAATGGAATTCAAAAAGCACAGAAAAGCATGGTTAAAGTCAGCCCGGGGTGCTCCATCACCCAGCTGGCCTCACACGTGAGCCTCCTTTGCACCTTATAGTACTGAAAGCACTTTTTCTAAGAGCTTTCATCGACTCGGTCTCTAGGCACGCGTGCAGTGGTGGCCATCACAAGCCTGTCACTTGTACTGGAGGTGAATCAAACAGGAGCTTGGGATCGACAGGGCTCCTGTGTATGGCTTTTTGTGCAATGGGAGGAGTGCCTGCAGCCCAGCCGGGCACCGAGTGCATTTAGCTGGCTCATTAGCCATTTCTTCCCGTGGCATGGAAGCCGGTGTAAGGAACTGGGGCTTTTAGTTCTGGCGTATCACATGATGCTGTCGTGGAGTAACTTACGGTCTGGGAGAGGGTTGGTCAGTCCCATGTGTTTGTGTGTGGCTCTTGGAGCGTGTCCTGCTGCTCCCAGCTCTCTCCTTGTGACCTGGCCAGGAATGGCCCCCGACAAGCCCCCTGCACCCAGCTGGGTGAAGACTATAAGTCCCTCAGGTGCTTTGGGGCTTTCCCATCAAGGCAGAAATCCCAGATGTGGTGGAAGCATGCTCAACCCCTTCCCTGGGCTGGCGCTCCCCAGATCTGCAAATTAACTCCATAATGTAATGATGCTCTGTATGGAGTAATAAATTAAAGTTGAACTTTTTTTTTTTTTTCTTATTTTTACACATCGCATATTTAATGTCTCTCTGAAAATATAAATAAAACATACGTAACCATTAGAAATCCTTAGAATCTGGGAAGCGCCTAAGAATTTATTTGTTTTCAGGAGGATCATACATATTGTATTAAAACTATATAAAGGGTTTAATAAAATGGCAAAAATAAAGCAAGAGCGAAGGCTCTCAATCTGTACTGAGAGGAGGGAAGTGATCTTTCTTTGATGCCTATTAAATGTTCCAGCAGATGAAACCCTATATTCTGCCAGGAAATGAGTTTGCCACAAGCCGATTGGGTGCTGTCGTGTGTGCTCGACTTTACCACTGTCATTCCTCTTCCTCGAGCAGCAATACATTACGCCGCCTCCATTTTTCATTCCTCAGTGCCCGAAATGCAAATTTTCTCTCTGTTGTTTATATTAGGTTTTCAAATATATGGAAATCCAGATATCTGGAGGAAAATGTCAGGGCCAGAAATACTCGTGATCTGTCTTTTCCCCAGCCTGACACTTTTCTCCATCACTTACACGAAAGCATGTGAGGAGTATTAACAGCCGGAGAGGGTTTGGCTGTGTGGCTGGGAGCTGCAGGTCTGTGGGATGTTTAGCAGCCACGGGTCTGGGACGGGGTGGTTTGCTGCTTGCTGTGGCTCAGTGTTTGCACAGGTTTTTTCACCTCTGTAAAACTAAACATATGGCCTGTAGAGGAAAAGGGCCACATTGTGCAGGGTAGGTGTCTGAGCGAAGGGGAGCCGGGTGACAGCTTAACAGGAGCCGTGGGAGGAGGGTGGGCTCTGCCTGGGTGCTCAGCACCCAGCTGGGACAATGTCTGTGGTTCAAGGAATTGCTGGAGCTGGGAAAGGCGTCTGTTGGCGGGGATGATCACTGGGAAGGGCTCCCAGGAGACCCTGTTCTCACACCCTGAGTTTGCTGGGCTTGGGGGAGAGGGGCTCTTTGCTTTGGGGTGGGGGTCTGCAGCTGCGGTTCCAGGGGTTGGCAGTGAACTTCCACATCAATGCTGTAGCTTCCGACTGGAGATGTTAGCAAGGTACCAGGCAGTGACCAGTCATGCACCTCCAGGAGGAGTTTGTGGCCAAATCAGGCTGAGCTTCTGGAGTTCCCGTAAGTTTTCTCAAGTAAGAGGTATACAAATAATTTTCAACAGGGGCAGACATGATCTGGCATAACAAACAGCACTCTGCTTTTAGCTCAGGAGTGTTTGTGAATTACTCACCTCTCCCACACTGACTTACCCTACCATGTGCTACAGCTTTCCCGTTGTAGCCCAGCCCTCAAAGTTAGTAACCATCCTGGTTTATACTGGGCAGACCCAGACTTGCCCTGGTCTCAGCCCAGCACCAAGTCACAGCTTCTCAGAGGCTCACCACTTCTGAACTCGAGGTGCCCGGTGTCACTGGCTGCCTGCAGCTCAGCTCCTGCTGATGGCATTGCCATATTCACGGACATGCCCGGCCACGGATGCTCCCATCTCTGCAGAGGCTGTGATGCTCCTACATATCACTGAGCTCAGCTGCTGGGGCAGACAAAAGGATTGATGTGGGCTGCAGGTTAGATGAGAGCAATCCATGTCATCAGGCACCTTGCCATCCTCTGCGGGCTGGGGAGGAAGAAGTGGAGGTGTGAGAGGAAGGGATAAGCTACCATGGGTGTGTGGACTGTGAATGACACGCCAATAATGAATGTGAATTGCATCCATTGCTTCTTTATGAATAAAAGAGCTATTTTAGGTGCTGGCAGCTTAAGACAATGATCTGAAGGCAAAAATCACTGTCTCCCAGTGCTGAAGAAAGCCTGATGTGCCCTAAATGGTGTCAGGAGAATCCTTCTAGCAGGTACCGGGAGGCTGCACATGCAGGTAACCATCGCTGGCATCAGCACAATGCTAGTTCCTTAGTTGTTTCTCCATGCAACTACATGGAGAGCTGGGGGAGTGATGCATAACAGCAAATTTCCTATTAATAGGTTTTTATTACATCTTGTTCACATTTCTGAATGAGTGTTTTACTCAGCACTGTGCTTCTAAAGCTTTGCCCACGCTGATGGCTTACGCACAAAAACTGCCACTAGGCTCTGGTTATCATTGCTCTTGGCACTGCTTTCATCTTGCAGACCTACACAACTAAACCAGCCCCAGACAAATCATGCATTCTGAATTTTGCAATCAAGTGTAGACTGTGAAACTTGTTGGACTTATTTGAGTACAATATCTGCTTTCATGATCAGTAGAGCTCCAGTACTTGAACACAGGTGCAAAGAAAATCGTAAAGGGTTGCAAATACAGTTACACTGAAATCTGTGTTTGAATAAATTTTATATACACAGAAATGTTTTCATCCGTTTGCTTAGCTCTGCACAAACACTCCTCCGAGCACTTATACATGGAACAGCAAAGAGGTTATACAACCTCCATGCGCACAAAGGCCACAGTCTTTTTAACTAGGCACTTTAGTACCCAGCAAAAAAACAATATTTCTGAAATCACATGAAAAATTCCAGGATTAAGAAACAAACAAGCAAGAAAAATCAAACCCCTCTGGTCAGCACTGTTGTCTGCCCTGTGCAAAGCACACATATACAGAAACAGCTAATGCAGATCTGGAGTCTAGAGAGCACGTGAGAGGTTTGTCCCTGGTGTGCGGCTCACCAAGTCCATAGCGTGCGCCCTCTTTGAGAGGTACCTTTTCAGAATTAAACTTGCATCTTTGTAGCAAATATATTCCTTTTCTATGTCATTCATAAAAGCCTCAAGCGTATGCTTAACTTTAAGCTCCCACTGAGCTGAAATCACTGGGTGCTTTGCTTCATCAGAGCTAAACTTGTGCACAGCCCCTGGCAGAGTGCGAGCTGTTAAGCGTGTTTCACTGTGATGTCGCAGTGAGTTTATCACCTCCAAATTCCACCGGTGATGGCATCGCAGCGTGTTCCTTCACACAACCAGAAAAGGCCCTCCTTGAATTATGGAGAAGTGGTCCTGAGCAGGAGGTTTGTTTGCTGGTTGTTGCTGAGTGCCCAGCTCTGAGACTGGACAAGAGTGGGGCTTTGTACAGGAGCTGGCTCTGCTCAGGCATCTGGACTGGGTTTCCAAGCCCCCTGCCAGCGCCAGCGTGCTTCGTGCCTGGAGATGCTCAGTAGACATCAGAGACAATGCAGTGGTATGTTTCCTTACCTGTGCAATCCAGGAACAGCACTTCCAAAACCCGCTTGTACATTCTAATGTACTTCTGAAACCTTATTCAAAGTGCAGAGGATTACATGACTCAAGAAACCAAATTGCCATGCCCAAATTTTTCTTCCTGGAGTGGCAATCAGGAAGTACACCTGGCAAAGGGAAATCAGATCCAGGGAAATATTTGGGAACAGGGTTTGCATTCTCCATCATCTCTGCTGGAGATGGCTGGTTTTTCCCACAGAGCGGTGTTAATATTCTCTGTGCTTGCAGAAGCAGCACCAAGGCGACTTCAGACCTCTCTTCTATTCAGCTCCCCCTTCCAAGGCTGTGCGTTTTGGCAGACTTCTTGTTCCAAACCAGTGGACCTTGTTACACGTTGGAATGCATAATCCAAACCCTCCCTCCCTTGAAGAGGCAGGAGCTGGGGTAAAGCAGTATGTACCTTCCCTCCTTTAATTACCAGCTCTAAGCTGCTACGAAGTACAAAGGGTTTTCTTTAAATTCTTATTTTCCTCCCCCCCGGCCTGCCCTGCTGTGTCCCACAGACTCAGAAATGCTTGCAGATGCTGCCCTTGCCTCACTGCTGGTGGAGGAGCTCAGAGCTGTGTTACTCGCAGACGCAGCCCCTTCCCCTGGCAGTTAATTCGGGCAGAGCACCGAGAACGAGCTGGTTCTGCCTCCACAGAAGGGTCCAAAGAGCATCTTCCCCTGATACTTCATCACTTGTGATCTTGACTGAAAGGCAGCTTGATCTTTTTGAAACCTTAGAGCTTCTTCAAGGCCATGTGAGCCCGATAAAGAGAACAAGCAGAAGTCTCTGTCAGGAGAGGGTTTGTAGCTCCTCCATCCACAGTCCAAGTCCTTGGTGGTAAGGACAAGTCAGGCAAGCTGGGCAAATTGTGTTCTGCTTCCGAGCATGTTAGATAGAGGAACAGGTAGTCCAGATCCTTGGCTTCTTTCTCTTCTTTCCTTTGGCAATACATTCAAATAATAATGACCAGAGTTTTAAAAAAATAAATTAAATCTCTATGGCTATCGTAAAATCTGGAGCACAAGGAGCTATCACATTGGAACATGAGAAGCTGTTACACACTGTCACTGAGGGCAGAGAGAGCACTGTCCATGAGGCAGCTCCCAGCATATCCAGTTTTAGGCTGATCACAATTTTCAATATTTTTATTTCACCAGAATGAATTAATACAGGAAAATAATTTGCAGATTACAACAGTTCCTTCAGCAACATATGACTCAGAGCCAGGCAAGCAGCCAGTGTTGAGAGTCAAATTATTTGCAGCTATGCTCAGCTCTTTTGCAAGGTCTGTTTTGAAGTAAGCCTGAATGAGACACACAACTTCATATTGGGACACTTGAACACAAGAACCTGAGCCTCAACCTAACCACTGCACTTGACTCGTGTACAGCCCAGATTTCAAATGCAATTTGGATTCGCTTCGTATAGGTGAAGTACATTGGTCACCAGAAACTGGACTATTCCCTGCGTGCAATTGCACAGCCCCCAGAGATGTGGGGAGGGACATCAGGTTTTCCCTTCAATTCATTGCAGTTGCAGGTGATGCATCAGAGTGAAGGCTTTCATCTGATGATCTTGGCAAACAGGCCATTCATCATTAGTGAAGGTCAAGTTGCAGATGAATTCCATCATTTTACAATCATGTACTTCCCCCCACCCCCCCACCCCCCCTTGCCCTTGATTGGGTCTTCAACAAGAAGTGGAGCTCTCTTGTGTGTGTGTGAGCATTTTCTAGCTGACTAGAGAGTGTGCTCGGTGACTAGAATGAACAGTGGTGAAGAACGAGGCATCACGGTTAGTTCTTCGTCTCTTCAGAGGCTGATGAAAATAAATTCTGATGGTGTGTGGGCAGCTCTACAGATGGTACCTGAACCCCCTGGTTCTGCAAAGACACTTTGAAGCAGAAAGCAAGGAAAAACTGTTCAAGTTCATAAAAGAAAGAGCCTTCAAGGCACCTCCGGTGGATGGAGGCTGTATGCACCTCCTTGTGAAGCCTTCCACTGGCAGCTCCTCCTAACTGAGAATGGTAACCAGTCTAACTCCCCACCTGTGTTTAGCTTCAGGTTACCTCAGTTACGCTTGTTCTCTTGGCCCAGAAACGCATTTGAAGGGAGGAGATGAAGATGATAGTTGCAGTCAACTTATTGCAAGATATCTCTAACTCACCAATGTCTTTGAATATGTTGGTTCTCTCTTAGCCACCAGCAAGACCTGAAAATAGGGGCCAAGATGGACCATCAAACTACTAAAGCTGGAAGAACAGCAGAGCAAGGGAAGGAGCTATTAAGGCACGAATGTTGCACGGGCTGAGCAGTTGTAGGAAGAGCCAGGAAAACGTTCAGGATGTGCTTTTGGATGACTCTTTGTGTCTGACCTACTTAAGCCCTGTCTTATGGGAACAAGTTTTTAGCCAAGCTGGTCTGGAAGCCCAGCTTTAGAAAGGAAAGAGATTTCCCTGGGCTCTGTGGCTCCACACCACGGACCATGTCTTGTCACATCTGGGGCACATAAACTGGCAATAAACCTCTTCCTCCTCTGTGCAGTGGATGTATTTCTTTTTTCTGTCATAGGACAAACTAGAAGAGCTCGTAGCTGGCTTGTCGCTGCAGAGAAGCGCGGTGTCTGCAGCATGCAAAGGCGATTATATGTGTCATGTGTGCATCATTTAAATGAACGTTGCTAAAACAACAATGCTATTTTTAATATTTAAAGAGCCCCTTTGAAGAATAGGAAAATCTGTCACCTTTCCTGGTGGATTTGAATCTTGTGTTCTGAGGATATTTCTTCTCTGATTAAAGGAGTTGGCTGCATGAGGAACAGCTACACATGATGTGCTGGGAGGGGGTGCGGGACCAAGACACGTCCCAGGGAGCAGCTCCTGCTTGCAACATTTGAGGACGCTGCTGGGTGGATTTTCTAGCTTGTGTAGAGCTCCCGCCCAGGGTGTCCTCTTTGTGCTAGAAGCCGAGGGCGGCTGGCCAGACAGTGCTTTCCTGGACACCCACCCCTTGCTGTCTCTGCTGAGATGCTAATAGCAGCCTTGGAGCATCCTGGGGTCTGTGGCACTGTAAGCGGCACTGCTCTTTGCTTTCGGTTTGCTGGGGAGTACCTTCCTCCCTGCTGTCTCCACTTTCCAAAGTGTCTTCTGGACACTCAAACATGACAGGACCACCATCCGAGTCTAACCCTGACCCAAATCACTCCTTAATCTCTGTAATGGGCTTTTTTTTTTTTTTTCTGTGCAAAAGCCACATGCTCCATCCGATAGGGCTCCTGTTGGTTCCAAGGTTGGGCGAGTCCCTCCATGTGCCTTGCAGACAGCGTGTTTGCTGTTGTGGCAGCATGAGGTTTGCCTTCTAATCCAGGTCCCCGTCTCAGCAACACTTGCCCACCCAGCCGTGTTTGTGCAGCTGGATGTTCCTGCTGAGCTGCACGACTTGCAGCTGTCTCTGCTGAGTTTTGCTCTGCTTTCTTTCAGGCCAAGCTTCCAATTTGTCAACAAGGTTTTGATTTCTGATCTCCCAGTGGTCTTATGCTCCTGGACAGCCATAAGTCTTTTGCAAATACAGCCTGCCTTCTCCTTTTCCCTCAAAATAAGATCAGTGGAAATATGGAACAGCATCTGTCCCACTTTCCCCTGCAGCAATCCACGCAGGGATCTCATGCATCATTGGCTATTGACATTGGGCTCCAGCAGCTCCACGATCCCATGTCCATGTGTTTAGCTGCCTTTCCAGCTCCCCTGGATTTCCACCTAGATGAGGTTTGCTGTGAACAAGGAGCAGGAGCTTCTTCCTGAGCCTCTGTGGTGACCGGGGACCAGGATCCAGCCCTCGACCTCTCAAATGCTGGCTCTCAGTGCCCTTCCTCTGTTAGAAATGCGTCTTCCTGAGCAGAGCACTGGGAAGTGGAGGAGAAGGGCCCATTGTCAGTGAGGCTGGAGCAGGGAGCAGATATTAATGTTATTGGAGGGAAAAGACTATTAGGATTCTGTAGCTCTGAAAAATACGTAAGTCTGAAATAAGACTAATGAGACATTTACTGGTGCGGTTGGGTTGCATTAATGACCCTTCAGAGGATACAATTGCAAAAGGCTTTCACTGTAATTACCACACTAATGATCGGCAGTGACATCATTTTAGACCAAATGCGATGCTTGTTTTGGATGCGTTTCAAGATCGGGACTTCTCCACGACTGGTGTATGAGGCCCGTCAGCATTATTGCCTGTCTCTGTGCTCCGCTGACCATCTTTCTTAGCTGCCTCCTTGGCTACTGGCTTCCCTCCAGCCTGGCCCCAGTGTGCAACATTCCTCTGCTTTTTAAGGTGCTTCTGGGACTATGAGCTGAAAATGGTGATTTGTCGGCACCAGCAGCTCAGTTCCCGGCACTGGGGATGAATTGGAGGAGGGAGAAGCTGGGGGAAAGTCACACACCTCCTTTTATTCTGCAGGCACCCTTAAAAGGCTTTTTATAAACAATGATTTTGTATCTCCTGGCATGGCCCGAAGCACATCTGTGCCGTGTAACCTTTGGACAATACCTGCTCCTGGGCGCACGTCTTACAGCCAGTGGGGACAGGCTGATCCCAATCTTCCCCACTGTCTCTGGGCTCAGAGGAACATATTAATTAACCTCATTATCCAGGAGCATTTCAGCACTTGCAGAGACAGTGTTACCGCAGCAAGCCTGTGGTCCAAGGAGGGCTGCTGTTCTCGGGCTCAGCCAGAGGCAGCTGGAGCCAGAGGGTCGGGATATTTGCCTCTGCAGGGACATGCAGCTGAGAGCAGGTGATGTGGTGGGGGTACAGGGGATGTGGGGGATGCTCAGCCAGAGGGGGCTCATCCTAGCCCCTCCGCTGATCCAACAACCCCCGGGCTCTGCTCCCAGAGGAGGGATGCTGGAGCCAGTCCTCCCCCAACACCGACTTTGACAGCAAGCAGAGCCCCGTTTGGGGCTGGGAGGGAGCTGGTGGTGGCTGTGTGCTGGAGCCTGTGTATGCTGGAGCCTGTGTGTGCCCGAGCCTGTGTGTGCCAGAGCCCATGTGTGTCCCTGAGACTGTGTGTGCCCAAGCCTGCATGTGCCGGAGCCTGCATGTGCCCGGGCTCTGCTGCCTCTGCTCCTCCCCGGCACCAGGCACAGCTGGGGATGGATTGACAGCGGCTTGTTAAGGCTGACAGAGCATCAACTTTTAAGGAGTTGGAGAAAGCAGGGCTTTTTAATTAAAAAAAAAAAAAAAAAAAAAAAGGCAAGTCATGATTTCTGCCTTTGCTGTTCAGCTCTTCTGGAAACAGCATTCTGGCTCCAGCATTTAAAAACATCAAATTGATAGCCCTGTCATCTGTGCCCATAGGCTACTGCTCCCTGCCCCAGCCCTCCCACCAAAGCTCTGCCTTTGAAGGCAAAGGCACTGCTGTGTGACTGTCCTCAGGGACATTCATTTTCCTTCCTACAGACTTGCTGGTTGTCACCAGCAAATATCCAGCCAGGCTCATATTGTACCCTTGTTCCCAGCAGCATCCTGCAAAATACTGATTCTGGTACCAGGTACTAACAGCAGTGGGCTGCTCCCCACAGCACAGGGCAGCCTGGGAACCACTGCTGGGGAGTCACAGAACCACTCCTGGGGAGTCACAAGGAGACCAGTACAAGTGTGTGCAAAATGCCAAGTGAGTTTTTCATTCTCTGCCTGTGATTTTCTGACAAGTCTGTGCACTTTTCTTATTTTGGAGCTCGTTCTGTCTCCAAAGAAGGTGAATGGTAACTGGGAGCATTGTCTCAGGTGAAGGCGCTTACGATTAGCAGCCATAAAACATGAGTCTCTATCATAAAGGAAAGTGGGGGAAGCAGTAATCTTTGAAAGGGAATAAAAAAAAGGCACAAACATCTGTAATCCTCGACCACCTTAATTCCCAAATCTCCTTGTTCCATCCTGGACTTGGTGATCTCCACACTTGGCCAGCGTGTCCAGCTCACGCACCAGTGGCTGCAGCTAGGCGAGGGTCCCACACCGGCTGTTTCCCAGCCCTGAGGCAGTGCCCACCAGTGACAGGGACCTGCCCAGCTGAGACCCCCAGCCCGCGGCATGTGCCTGCAGCATGCACCCCCCAACAGTGTATCCTCAGCAGGGGGGTGCTTCCAAACGGTGCTCATCACGCCCTGCCCTGGTCCTGGTCCTGCTCACTGCACCGCTGAGATGCCTTTACCCACCGCTGTGGTTGGAAATGCTCTGACGGACGTGCTGTCAACAGGAGAAGGCAGCTGCTGGGAAATTAGTGTGTCAAGGGATTCACCAACTTCCTCACAGTTTGGTGGGATATTATTATATTGTTTAAAATGTGAACATTTCATTTAGATGAAACTGTTCATTCTTGTAATTTCCTTTGTTTTTTTAATCTCTACTTCTGATCATAGAACAACAGAATGGTTTGTGTGGGAAGAGACCTTTAAAGGTCACCTAGTCCAAAGCCCCTGCGATGGGCAGGAACATCTTCAACTAGATCAAGGGTGCTCAGAGCCCTGTCCAGCCTGACCTTGAACGTTTCCAAGGATGGGGCATCCACAGCTTTTCTGGGAAACCTGTGCCAGTGATACAGAATATGGTAAAAGACCCAAAGCAGCAAAGCTGAAGTAAAATGTTTTGAAATATTGTTTTTTAAATAAATAAAAAAGAATAATGCTGATTAAAAGTAAAACCAAGTTTCAAAGCCTTGTAGTTCTGACATGAAATGGAAATGCTACTTTTGGATCATTTCTGGTTGTAGCACATCAGAAGTCCAAGAAAGGAAATTTGGCCTTTTTAAAGGTCCTTCTGAACTACCCATTTCTTTTGCGGCCCCATATTTTAGAGGCAGTGCAGGCAGGGTCTGCCTGTGAAGCGTATATCCATCACAACAGTGCATATAAATTTGCCAAGTAGTTTCAGTTAGATGGTACCAGCTTCAGGAGGTTTTAAAGTCAGATTTGCATCTGAGGCTATTTTTGCTGGAACGTTTGAACTTCGGTCAATGACTAAACACGTTATTTGTGCAAGGAGTGCAGAATCCCTGCTGCACCCCAGGAGCATTGCCCCAGCAAAGCCAGGGATGTCTTGGTGCAGTGCAATTCTTAATCTCTGTGTGTGTGCCTTACCCAACACATCATGGCCACGACAGCAAATCTATCCCCACAAATAAATAAATAGGGGAAAACAAAAAAAAAAAAAAAAAAAAGAAAATAGCTGTCTCTTCTGCTGAAGCCCAGCTCCCAGGCACTTCCTTGGGACTGCTTTCTGGCCAGTTCGTTTCAATCTTGTCTGCTTCCACAATGCCCCCAATACCGCCAGCAGTGTGCTGGGAGGTGTCAGCTCTGCACGGGGAAGGAGGAGAGCCATACCTGCTGAAAGTGTCCATGAAAACACTTTTTAACTTTTTAGAAATTCTTCCTAGACTTGCAATATGAAAATGTCTACTGCTGATTTTTTTTTCTAGAAAATCCATTTTCTAAGAAAAAAAACCCACGAACCATAATCTCCCTTTACTGGTTTCCAAAGGAAACTGCCCCTTGGCAAAGGCACTGAGCAGCATCTCTGTGGGTCTTGCTGCAACAGAGCCACACACTGGGCTTTGCTAATCTCAGCCTAAAGGCGAGTTGCACCCACGTAACCCAGTGCCTGGCCATCGTGGCCCCGTTTTCCTTTGGTCTCTGGCCCACAGACCAGTTCCAGCTCCTCCATGCCCACGCCCCACACACAGACCCTGCTCTCTCCTCCATGCCCGCCATCAGTGCGCGCTTGTTTGCAGATCCCTAACGAGGAGCTGTGGCTGCTGCTGCTCTCCCGGCTCTGCAGGTGCAGGGCGGCAGCGCGGAGCAGGCTTCGATTCAAGGTCTGTTCCCTGCTTGAGCGATCAACATCATTTCCATACTATAATTACATTGCCCAATCCTCTCCTGATTTTACTGCTATCTTGTAAGGCGTCCCGGTTGTGAGTAATTTAAAGCTATATGAGATGTCAGGCTCTGTGAAACAATCACCCCTCAAAGAAATATAGTCTGAGATAATAATTGATAAGTCCCATTAGGCAATGGGGCCCGCTATTTCTGACTTGGCCTCTTCTGAGGCGGCCTTGTTGATTCCCTTAATGCTGGTTTTGCCGCTCGACATCATTGGGAGCGCAGTGCGCCCAGCCTGGGCACCATAGGGAGACCCTCCAGGGTGGCAACCAGAGGAGTCAGGGGAGTGGGGTGATTTCTTACCACAGGGCATAGTGCTGGTAACTGGAGCAATCCAGCCTTCTCAGCTCTGGGATTATAATATTTCAGCCTGATTTATGGGTGTGTTTTCACATAAAACACATTATGAGCATTGGTTACCACCTGTATTTGCTCTGTGGAGTTTGTCTCAGTGGTTTCCCATCAGTGATCAGGAAACTCTCCCAGGCATCTCCCCTGATCCCTGTCCCATGCACCACGTCCCCGGTGCTGCCATCCCTTCCCTGGGATGCCCGGGTGGGCTGGCAACTGCTCCATCTCCCGCAGCATCTGTGCAGCCATGGTCCCCCCTGCCGGGAAGGTCTGACCACAGCAGGGCATCCTTGGCACAGTGCTTCGTCCTCGGTATCTGTTCACTTGGTCTAAAATTTGTTGATGGACTGAGAAGCCACATTTGCCTTTGAGCTACACGATAAGGGCTGGTCTGTGACCAGCTGTGTTGGTGCAGAGTTGAGGTACCTGAAACTGCTGATTCCTTCAAGTTAAAACTACATATATAAATATATACATATTATGTGTGTGTGTGTATATATACACAAATATATCTATAAAAATATACATTATATATTAATATATAAATATATATACATACATATGCCTGCATATAAGCATGCGTGTATGCGTATCTAAGTATCTGTATGTACATAAACACACAGCCATACATGTCCATATACATACATGAGACCATCCCAGCACCTGCGTGTTCCTCCCAGGCTCGGTGTCCAACAAGCCGTGCAGGGCAGCCCAGCCGGTGGCCATCCTCACCTGGGGGTCGGCCAGGTGCCCCCACTCCCCCAGTGCCCCCCGCTTGGCTGCCCCAGCCCCCTGGAGCTCAGCGCTTTGCTCTCTGCATCGCAGCTCCTTCCCGCAGCCTCACCTGCTCGGGAGAGTGGAAACAGAAAACCGTGGTTTATTTCTGTCATTAGAGTTTGTATTTTTTAACGGCATGTCTCCAGCTTTTTAATGGTTGTACAGTTTACAAACTCTCTTCTTTTAAACTTTTAAATTTTTAATTAGAGAAGAGAATGTAAACTTAATTTTTTGTTGTCTGCAAGATAGGAGAGGTCTCGCCCATGACAACAGGATGAGTGATGAATTATGCAAGTAGCGAGGGAAAGGCTGGCTTTTTTTGATGTGCTATTTTATAATTGCATAAACTACTGCACTTCTGAATCGGGCAAACATTATTTTACACATTCTGTAACCTTTAAAAAACGGTGACAGCTAATTTATGATGTTCTGTAACAAAAAAAAAAAAAAAAAAAAAAAAAAACCACAAAAAAAACCCCAAAACAATTTACAACAAGAATTTTAAGAAGTTGACAAAACTCAGGCATTCTCTCCGGAAGAGATGAAGAGTTCAGAGTAAAACAACTTTCTGGGAAAGAGTTTTCTTTTCTCATTGCATTTAGGAATAGATACCACAAATTAAAAGATGTGCTTATGGAGGACTTAGTTGGGGGAGGTGCTTTACTTTTCAGAGCAGGTTGGGTATGTATGATGGGACAGGATTCGGTGCACCCTCGGCTGGGGTGAAGTGGGGAGCACTTCACCTTTGTGTTAACTTCAACCTATTTGGAAAACAAGATGCCTTTCCAGGAGAGGGGGTGAGTATTTGAAATTTTTCTTCTCCAGAGTGAGTTTGCAGAGACGGAAATCTGTATTTCCCAGAATGGAAATTCTGGAGAAACGTTCCAATTCATAAACACTGAAACAACCTTATTAGAATGACACGACCTGACAGCTGTTAAATATTATGATAAAACAGAAGAAAAAAAGAAATATACTATAATTCATCACTACCTTTGAAATGTTTAAGAGAGTGAAGAAAGTCAAAATGGATCGGGTTTGATCTGGGATTATTTCATTGAAAAATTCATAAAGAAGAGAACATCCCCACGGGATGTTTTGATGTGGATGTAAAAGCGTTTTTGCAGAAAACATCTGGCGTTAGAGGGATTTGCTGGTTTCTCTAAATAACCCCCCGAGCTGATGTTATCTGCCGGTGACGGGGCTCAGCCATCAGCCCTGCCCAGCCACAGCCGGAGTGGGAGCCCAGCACCCCAGCTC
Source organism: Falco biarmicus (assembly GCF_023638135.1). Lineage (NCBI taxonomy): Eukaryota > Metazoa > Chordata > Aves > Falconiformes > Falconidae > Falco > Falco biarmicus. The sequence goes on along the minus strand of NC_079288.1, from coordinate 27,986,133 downwards.
TGCCCACGGGTGATGGAGCAGTGCGGGGCTGGGGACCTGATAGGCACTGCTGCTCTGTCCCTGCTCCTGGGAAAGGAGGGCTCAGCCCACCAGGAACAAGTCCGAAACACCGACAGCCCAACTGGGGGGAATTTCCTGCCTATGTAATGAGCGTGGAGGTGGGCAGCTGCCTCGCCTGCAAGCCCCTTCCTGCCCTTTGCAGGTCTGGGCTGTGGCTGCTGAGCTGGAAAAGCAATTTGTCACTCTGGCTGGTGTTTTCAGGGGCTGCCTGACATGGCCATCTGAACTTGAGCACAAGAACTGGACCTTCACAAGCTGCCCGCTGCTGCTTCCCTGACCATCATGCTAAGGGGTGATGCGCATTGGGAGTGGGCAGGACCACTGACTCTGAAATGGCTCCTGCTGAGCAGAAACATGTTTGATGTCTGAAAAATCCTACCCAAATTAAAAAAACAACAACAAACCTTAATGATAAGCTGCAATGTATTCTTCATCACCCTGCCTGGCAGCACTGCCGGCACAGGGAGCATCCCACAGGCAGCTCATCACCTGAAGGGCTTAGGGAGTGCTCAGGGAAATTCTGGGAGAAATCCCCACACAGGGGCCCCAGCCCAGCAGCAGGAGGCTGAGCTGGGTTTGCACCCCACATGGGTGCGCACCCAGAGCCTCCTGCAAAGGGATGGGATTCCCCAGGGCCAGACCCCATGCCCAAGCACGCACAGCACTTGCTGCAGGGAGGACATTGCAATGCCACCACCAACTCCCACCTCCACCTCGGCTGCCTCCCTATGCCCAAATTCAGGCAGGTGGGTGATGCACAGGGCTCCTGGACCAAACCCTCCCCAGGTAATTTTTTCAAGAGATAGTTGTGCTGGAAGGGGAAGTCTGGGTCACAGGAGGGGAATGGCGGGGGACAGGGCACAGGGCTGTGCTGCAGCTGGGACCAGGGCTCTGTGCACTGGAGGGAGGCTGATCAGCTCAGCTCCACCACAGGTGAACACTTCTCTGCTTGGAAATGGCTCAGAATCCCCTGTTCTATAAAGGATTGAGGCTTACCCCACCAACAGACACCCAGGGTACACAAAAGGGGCCATCTTTTTGCTTGTGAAGCTCCATTAGAGAACCGTAGCAGCAAAATAAAAATGCGAATGTTTATCTCAACTCCTCTTTCAGGCTTGCTGCTAGTGAAAGCGGCTTTACAAATTCAGAATCCATTGCCTCCCTGGAGAAATCCCAGCACTGTTTTGTAAGCAAAAGTAAAAGTCTTTGCCACAGCTACTGTGAAAGTTTTGACAAGAAAGCAACTGCTTTTAAAATACATGGGTGGCACACATTGATCAGGATTCATTCCCTGTTTGCTGAGGACAGACATGAAGGCAGAGCTCTCTGTCGCTGCAGTTATTGCAGTGCCCATATCTCTGGGCTGATGCCTGATTATGCAGAAGTATCACTTGTTCCTTTTGTTTCTAAGACCTTGCTGGCACCCAGCACCTTGCCTCAGAAGATCTGAAACTCGAGAGACCTAAAGAGGCTGTAATTTGATATTTCAGAAATAACTAAAATTTGGTCATTTGGAAGCAGCAGGTTCCTCTGAGGTCAGTTTGCAAATGGAGCAGGTAGAGCCAGGGAGAGGCGGGTGAAAAGCAAAGGTAAATGTCAGGGTTCTCCTCTCTCTGTCACAATTCAAAACAAGCACTACAGCTCTCAACAGTGGAACTGAAAAAAATTCTGCCTTCTTCATGATTTTGCTTTTCAGCTCACGCCAAGCGTGTCCTTTTCCTTTTATTAAACCTATTTTTAAGGACCCAAAAGAATTAAATTAATTGCTTTACATCTTACGCTCTTATTTAAAATGTCTTTACTCCCTTTCCTAACTTTCACCACAAATCACTTTTGCTGATAAACCTGCTCAGCCTTAATGAAAGCTGGCACAGGGGCACTGTGCCCGGCCCTGCCGGCTGGAAGGGTCCTCGCTCTGTGGCCATCCCCAGGGACAGGGACCAGCACACATGGGACACCACAGGGCTCCTCTGCCAGACAGGGACAGGGGATGAACAGGGCAGCTGCAATGGGAACAAATACACATTTTGGCCCTTCTCCCTGCCAGCCAGGCACTTTGGGTGCTTTGTTGTGCCCATGGTGGATGCAACCGGCAGGCATGCACCTTTGCCCACCCCAACTCCTGCAGCCCTCTGGCTAGGGACTGCAGCTGCTTTTCCCAAGGCTTGATGCCAGCATTAGCGAGGCAGAAGGGATGCAGTGAGACCCCATCCTCATGGCACGTCCCACCCTGGCTGCCTGCACTCTGCCTGTGCCAGCCGGGGAGGACAAGGGACAAAGGGACAGGAGTAAGCGCTGACCCAAAGGGGAGCTCCAGCTCCATCAATGCACCCTGGAATTACAACCATGATCCAGCATTGCCCAGCACCCTGAGCTGAGGGTCCCTCGGGAGTCCTGGCCGTGTCAGATGGAATGGGGCCTGAAGAGCCAAGACTGTGCCCAGGTGGGTCAGGTCTGGCACCGTGGGGCTTGCAGCTGCTCTGGACACTGCACCACAGTGCACCGCTGGCTGTACCTACTGCTCCAGGTGCTGCAGGAGCGTTTGCTGGGAGAGTGACTTTTATTTTGGCTTTGCATGTTCCAGGCATACTGCCTTCACTTTCAAATCGTCTTTCCTACCTCTTTCTCCCTCTAGCTTGGGTTGTAAATTTACTGCTATTAATTAATTTATAATTAAGTTCTATACAGCAACTGCTCACACTAAGAGAGATGATTTCAGATAATCCCAGTTTGTCAAAATATGCCTGTCTCTTTTCAAAGCTGCAAGGAAAACACTGTGCCGCTTCAGGTTTTGAGATGTGAAACAGAGAGACAGTACGAATATTTGCCCTGGAGGAGTCAGCTCAGCAGTGCGAGAGACAGAGAAGCAAAACACACTCTGATTTTGGCAACACAGAACATTTTCCCGCCCGCAGGTGCGAGGCGTGCAGCCCGGGGCATGCCTGCCGTGGGGCCGGCTCTGGCGGGGGTCTCCTCAGCCTCTGCGTGCCCGGTGCAGGCTGAGATGGGCAGTCAAGGGTTTTCCTCTGCAAAGCAAGGGTGACCACTGCCCACCCCTCCGTGCCCAGCACCCACCCTGTGGCTACGTGGAGCTCTACCTGGGTTATGTCCCAGCGCACAGGGAGACCTCAGCACCATCCCCATCCTCCTCCTCCTCTTCCCACTAACTCCGGTGACCCACACAGACCGAGCACAGGGGCTGCCAGAGGCCCCCATCACCTGACATAGCACGAAGCCTGTAGCACAGCTGAATTAAATAATAACTAATCCCTGCAGGAAGTGCTGAAAGTCATATTTAATACGTACGCAGACCATAACCTGTTTGCTATCTAATTGGCTGCAAACTAAACAAGCAATAGATATCCAATTATGGGATTGTATACCAAGCATCCTATGTCCCGCTGTAGCTCAGAGGCTCAGGGAAGCATTTAACTGCTAATAAACAAGGTGCATGGTTTAATTTGAAAGGTTATTGCAATTTAATATGACTGAATGGCGGTGAGCATTCACATGGCAAGTTGCAGGAGCTGTTATCACACAAAAGCCATGCACACCATTCCCAAAGTGTCTGGTCAACACAAAACCCTCAGGCACATCCATGGGACATAACTGGGGTGGGGTTTGCTTCTGGGTGGTCCTAGGGGCCAAAATGGGATGGAAAAGCTCCTGGGGCTGCTGCTGCTTCCTTAATCCATCTGCTTTTTCTGTCCTGTTTCCATCCCATTCAGTGGGTGAGGTGAAGCAGTGGATCTGCCATGAACCTCGTGACGGGGCAAGTTCCAGGCTGAGGCACTAATAATTCCAGTATAGCAAAAATAACTTTCACTGCTAGCTCCCAAACGTGCAGCAGCGAGCCCTGAGCTGTGGGAAAAGTGTGGCTCTCCAAAGCTGAGGTTCAGTTTTTAATGAAATTGTCATGGGAATGTTGACTTTGCTTGATTTAGAGAGACTCTGAAAGGACCCACAAATCTGTGGTGGGCAGCCTGGGCAGGTGATGTGTTCCTGGCTGGGTCACTGTAATGATGCCTAAGGGAAGGAATAAGCCGAACTGCTTGTGCACCTTCTGAGAGCTATAAAGGAGTCCTAGGCAGTCGAGAAAAAACCCTGGGTGTGACTGTGGGCAGCTCATGGAAAACTTCTGCGCAATAAGCAAGGGCTGAAGAGGAAGCAGCAGGTCAGGGTCTGTGAGGAATGTGGGAGAAAATAGTGCTGGAAATATCCCAATGCCCCCGGCACACCGAGGCTGTGTCCGCCCCACACAGCATGTACAGTCCTGATCCCTGCAGAGGAAAACAGACAGCAGAACTGTAGGCTCAGGGATGGTCCATGATGAGGTGCTGCGAAAAACTTCCCCACAAGGAGATCCTGCCTGGGCTGACACAGCGCAGGGGAGTGTGCAGCAGTGCTGAAGAGATAAGGGTGCTTGGATGGAGAACATCTGCAAAACTTCTGCTGTAAAGCCAAGAATGAAAGAGCTGTTCTAGGAGAGGTGCAGCCCTGGGAGCTGTAGAAGGAAAAGGTTTTATTTCCTTCTTTTCCTCTGGCACCACTTTCTGGGTGCAGGGCTCAGCTCCTCGCTGGTCACTGCCCACATTCTGTTGGCTTTGCCTCAGTGGTCTGCAGCCCCCCGAGCCCCTGGTGAAGGGGACAGTGTCTGCGGTTATGCCTTGTGTTCAGACAGGAGCCAGCTCCATAGCGCACAGGGGTGGAGGGACCCCCAACCCCACAACGTTAGAAATTATCAGAAAGCCAAAAATAACGCAAGCAATATCCGCATTGTTTCTTTCTGGGAGTAGCAGGAGCTAAGAAAAACAAACAAGTCTAACTAAGTGCTTTGGCAATTATACAGACAAACAAATCACTTTCCCAAATTGCTTCTTTGGGGAATTACAGCTCCTGGAAATGAAACACAAACAGATTATTAAAAAAGAGCTTCCCGTTGGGAGAGAAACAGTATTTACAAGAGAAGATGTGCCTAGCTGGACCTCTAATTGCTGTTCATTATCTCATATTGATTTAATTAGTTGCTGCACTCAGGTCTAAATTGCCTGCTGTCCTCAGCAGGGATTTAGGAGCTGGGGCGCATCCCTGACCCACCAGGCAGTGGAGAAGCAGGGGTCCCGCCTGTCACAGTGGGGACACAGTGATGGAGCAAGGGTCCCTCTGTCATAGTGGGGACATGGTGATAGAGCAAGGGTCCCCTCTGCCATGGCGAGGACATGGTGGTGGAGTGAGGGTCCTTTCTGCTATGGCAGGGACACAGGGGTTGAGTGGGGGTCTCCTCTGCCATGGCAGCGGGGGGGGGGGGTGGTGGGCAGGGACGGTGATGCGCCATCATGGGATGCTCCTTCTGCAGAACCTGTGGTGGCTGTGAAGCACTAATTAACTGAAGTAATTAGAAAGAGCATCTTCATAACACAGAATTGAAGTATCTTTGTGAGGGCACGGTGAGATACATCACTCAGGCTGGCTGCTAGAGTGGGAGGTGACTGGGGAAGCAGAGGCTCAGCAAGAAGCAGCGCAAGGGGATGCGGGGTCACAGGAGTCTCCTGTCCTCCATGCTGGGACACGTGAGGGATGCCCAGCCCAGCCCTGGGCTTGCATCCCTAGGCCAATGTGCCTCACCTGTGCTGGCTTCCCAAACAAAAACTTGAGGACTATTAATTTCCCTGATTAGTGACCTTTAGGGACTGACTCTTTAGCAGATTTCTGTTTTATAATTGCAGGTGATGAATGGGAGAGCAGGCAGTTGTGCTTAGAAACATCAGTAATTGCTTCTTTAAGGAAATCATGGCCAGGCGGGACAATGAGACGTTACACCCTCGCTGAAAGCTGAGTTCAGGAAACTGTTGCAAAATTCATATTCTCTGAATGGAAGTGGCAGCAGCAGCTATGGCATGAATTAGAGGAGTCACAGCGTAAGCTCTTTCCCACGCAGGCTGTAGCTGGAGCCTTGCCAGCCCGCACGCGCTGCGGCTGTGGTGCTGGGGCTGCTGGCAAATGCTGGCGCAGGCAGCAAAAGCTGCAGGGCAGAGCAAAAGCAAGTAACGCTTGTAGGCATGAGGGTGGGTGCATGTGCACGCACAGCCCTCGCACACATGGGCACCTGCACCTGCTGCAGCCAGGGGTGCCCATTGCCTGTGCACACTGGAAAACGGTTACCGCCTCCCCTCCTGCCCGCTGCTGGCACAGCGCGAGCACGCTTCTACTGTTAGACACCAGGACTGTATTTCCCTCTTGCTTATCAGCTGTGCAGCCCGTTGATCCTGTCTTCCCCAAGGCACTGGAAGAATTATTATCGTCTAAAGCTAAGAAATAGTCCTTCATGCAGGGAGCCACGCAAAGGTGAGCCATTTCTGGCTAATTCTCACAGCATGTGTGCATGGGCGCGCACACACGCACACCCCCACACCCCCAAGCAATACTGCATTACCCTGGACATCATTCCTGCTTGTTTTATTCATACAGCAAGAGTCAGGGACTCACAGAAATGTGGGAGTTGAAGCAAGGGACCAAAGGGCAGAGGAGGGAGGATGCCAGCTCAGTGGACTGATGCTGCCCGGCATACCATGAGCCATCCCCTCACTGCTCCAGCATCCCCACTGCACACACTGCACGGTGGGATCGAAAGGAGAGCTGGATCAGAGGAAACTGGAGGTACAGCTACTATTAAAAATGATCCTTTGTGCATTAAATCAGTATTCCATGGGCTGCTCGAGATTCAATACATCAAAGGTTGAAGGATCATACAACCTTATTAGCTACAAACTTTAATTTCCCTTCGGGGCTGGTGTGTTACAATGCAACTACAGCACCAATTACAACTTTTCCTTCACTGACAACTTGTTTAGATCAATAATGTCCTCAGCATCTTGAATCTAGATGGGCTCTATCAGCCAAACAACCAGAACAGTCACACCCCACGATTCCCCTTTGTGTAGCCTGTCACAAAAGCCGGGTCCCTCCCTGCCTGTTCTGCCCACGCAGGCAGGCTGGTTTCTTATGCCATGATAGATGCAGTCACCTGCAGCATTTTGCAAAGTCTGACCATCTTCCCCTCATCCTAACCAAGCTGGAGCTCCCCAGGCTTCCTGGTTTCTCTCCATGAGGATCCATCCCTTACCGGTGCTGAGACCTTCCCACTGTCCCTCCAGAGCTGGGGATGGAGACCAGTGCTCCACACCACATCTGCAATGCCATACCTGAGGACCGTGTCTTATCGTCGTTGCTGCTGGCACAGCTAAGGGCAGTGCTGCAGACCTGGCAGGGCACATGGCTTGGTGCCAGGTGCCGTACAGCCCCTGGCCAGGGAGCTGCCTGTCCTCCACCACGGCACAGCTCCCGAGTTTCGGTTCCACCTCTCTCACACACAAAATACTGCCACGTCATCCTCAGAGGAAAGAGGGGAATTTGAAGCCCTTCTCCTGTATTTTGACAGAGCTGTGACACCCCCTCTGAGAGTCTCACAAGGGCAGGGAGCAGAGATTTAGTTCTGATCATCATCTGCGAAACAAACCTCTGCGCAGCACCGAGGAGCATCGCTGACAGCTGCAGCAGCGGCAGCCCCATCACTGGGGTGCCGACCCCCTTCCCATGTGCTGGGGCTCAGCAGGGACCACAGCTGTGAGCCTGGATGCACGATGCAGAAGGCTGTCAGCATGGGACCATGTTTCCTTGTATTTAGAATATTACCTGAGCTGCTATTTTCCCTGTCGTGGCACGGAGCCAGGGAGCACGGAGGAGTAGTAATAAATCAACCCACTGAACTAGAGCTGACTTGGGAATTGAAAAGGAGAAAAATCCAGCAGGAGTGAGTGTGGTCTCCATCCTTGAGACAGATGGCCTGGTGGAGTCATAAAAAAAAGTGGTACAGAACTTGTGGGCGGAACGGGGATGCAGCAGTTATGGTCCTTCAATGAGTAAGAGCAGAGCAGCTTCCAGCTATCACCTATCACCTGCTAACCCCTAAGAAGGTTGGACACCTCTCTCTGACCGTGCGAGGATGGTGACTTAAGGCAGGCACTTAGGATTCTTTCATGCAGCAGATGGACTGGACCTATTGGAAACACCTGAGGTTTTTGCTGGCGTGCTTCTGGGTCCCATGTGCCAGCAAGGGTGAGGGGGGAAAGGATGGCTCTGGGCACTGGGAGCTCCAGGTGAGAGCTGAAAAGCGGCAAGCTTGCACTTAAAATTCATAAAACAGCAGAGAGTGAAACATTTTGCAGAATATTAGGGGCCAGTAAGATGGCCTTGAAAGAACAATTGTGTGATGTGTTGACTCCGAGTCCACTGCTTCGGTACAGGCTATTCCTTCCAGCGGATGTCCTAGAATGAAGGTTAGGGAAACCTCATCAAAACACAGAAGTTAAACATCTCGTGTGCAAACACGTTACAGACCTCTCTTCACTAAAGCCACCAGCCTTGTTTGGGAAGAAATGGAATTTAATCTTAAAAAAGTCAGCTGAGCTGAAAGTCGCAGGCCCATAAGTTTGCAGAGGAGTGCAGACGAGTGTGCACACGTACATAGAATCATAGAATTATTTAGGTCGGAAAAGACCTTTAAGATATATACACATATACGGACAAGCATAATAAATAATGAGTTACACAGCTAGCTTTTTCACAGGAAAAATGATGTCTGCAGGTTCAGAGAATAACTAAGTCTTTTAGCAAATGCAATAGTTTTCCCTAAAGCAGGGCAGATGAAAGGCTGCAGGAAGAGGATTTTTAAGGGCAGCAGCCCATCACTTGCAAGCTGCGCAGACGGAGTATTCCAGTTTATGAACTCCTCAAAGGCAGCATCATGCAGAGGCTACCGCCGGGCTTTGGGAGGCTTCTCATACCCCAGGTTAGAGCCTGGCTACGTGAGGGAGAGACGCGGCACTACTGGAAGTGGAGATCTGAGCAGCAGAGACTTTAAATGACTTGACTAAGGTCACAGGGAGACTGCGCACAGCCGGAGGATCGAGGCTTCCCACACCACACGCCACTGCCTCGAGCATCAAGCCAGCAGCCCTCATCCCCCCCTGCCTCCACTGCTCCTGCTGCACAGCACCGGCTGCTGCGCCCGTGCCTGGGCTCTGCAGAGCTGCAACCACCGTGCGCCAGACACTGGCTTCGTGACAGGTCCACCCCGGGCAAACACCAGCCCTGTGGTGTGAACGTTGATGCTCACTGATGGAAATCGCCACCGCAAAGGTCAGCTTCACCGCCAGAAAGTGTTTGCTGTTCAATAACAAGCTGGACTTGATGCAGGCATGTTCAGTGAAACATGCTGCACAGCTTGCCAGAACTTTCCTTGAGTTATGGTGTGGTGATAACACTCTAACTTGCTCATATTTAACACATATTTCAGCTGGCCCTGGAAGCGTTACTTTCAAAATCAGTGTCGCTGTATGAGGAACAGAATCCAACCCTGTGAGGCTGGGGCACACACTGTACGTGCACTGTGAGCATGCTGATTATCTTGCTGCTCAGCTCAAGCACGGTTTGCTTGATCAGGTAGCAGGAAAACTAAGAGAAATTGAATTCAGTAGCAAACTCACAGCTACAAAGAACAAAACTTAGGGCATCCCTCCATGGGCTGGTGAGCTGAGACCTGCTGCAAGGGACACTGCTGTGGGTGCTGACGCTGAGCTCCCACACCAGTCCTGCCTTCACCATCACCAGGTGAAGAGCTGCCATATGAGCGCAGTGGCAGGGTAAGACCACAGGGAATGGCTTTTGTTTCCAGCTCCAGAATCCAAACATTGCATGTGTGTCTGGTTCTGCTTTGGCAGAGTGTGGAGCTGCTTTGCAATAAGACTGTTGGCAAATCATTTCTAGGGCTCTTACTCAGCAAGGCACTTAAGCACATGATTAATTTGGTAGTCAATAGGAGTTCTCACAGGTTGAAACTTTAGGGATACGTGAGACCTTGCAGAATCAAAGCTGTAGTAATGATTTACTAACAATTCTTTTTGGCCTTGTTGATGTGGGATCTAAAAGACTGGATGTGTTTTTCATAAAACTGGAGTTTAAAAGGTTCTCTTTATCGACTTGCTAGTTTCTGGCAAAGTTCTTGCTTGCAATTATATTCCCTAAGGGTGTTCTTTGTAAGCAATGGCTGCACGAGGCACAGGGCTGAAAGGAGTATGGCTTTGGGAGCTTTGAGTGTCTGCTAGGAAATTTCAGGCAATTGTAGCTGCTCTAGTGATGGTTCCTCTCTCAAAGTGTCAAGAGTGCTTTGCTGGATGTAAAGTGTTTGTCAGAGAATATCTGGTGTTTTCCTAGCTACAGGAATTGTTTGCCAGCAGATTCAGAAACAGAGACAGAGAAGCCAAGTAAGTGTCAAAGTGTAACCTGTGGGGAATTTGAACTTTTCCAACGTGGACTTTAAGCCTCAGAACCGCTATGAATCATGCTGGTGGCAGCTGGGTGGATGAACAGGATGCTGAGGATTTGGTATGGAACACACAGTCAAAGCCAGAGTTTGTTCTGTGCTTTGGAAACGTATTTGGGATAGGACAAACACTGCTCTGATATATAGTGCAGGATCTGGCAAAGATGGCGTGAGGTTCCCTCAAGACAGGGTGGCAGAGGAAGACAAATGTGGGCTGCTTAGAGCCTTAGAGAAAAAGCACCACCAAGCACCTGGACCTTGGCCAGGTATCTGCTTGCGATGGAAGCCCAAGGCTGGCATCCAACATCTTTTATGTTTCCAGGCGGCTTGGTGCGTGTTTGCAGAGCCATTGCCTGGACACTGAGAAAGCTCATCAGCCTGACCTGTCAAGACTGTGCTTGGGCTGAAAAATGCACTCATCTATGCACTCCAGTGCTTTGATAATACTGACCTGTTACATGCTGATCCAATTACAATTCCTACATAAGCATGGCGTCCATGCATCGCACCACGCACCCTTTTTATCACATACCTCTGCTTAACTACAAAGCAGTGATGTGCATGGTGTGCAACTGCCGGGCTTTGGGAACCTGAGGAGAGTTCACTCCAGTTACACGCCACATCTGGAGAGGCAGGGACCTTTGTGGCATTATCCCAGGGCACCCAGGGGACATGCAGCCACTGGGCAGGTGCCTGCTGCCAGCGGTGAAATTCTGAAGTTATCAACTTTGTAAAAGTTAAAGAAATTAAGTTTTACTACAGAGAATGACTCGGGTTTATAACATCTCTAAAAATCTGTTAGGTGTTTGTGAGTGGTCTGCCAATCCTGCCTCCACCTGGACCTGTAAATCTAATAAAAGGCTGTTGCTTCCAACTGGGTCACTGTGGCGTAATTACTAAAGTCCTCAGGTGCCAGTTCTCATGAATAAACAATTGTTTTGTGGATAAAACAAATCAACATATTAAACATCCTTTATAGCTTAAAAAGTTCCAACCGTTATGCAAATAGACCTGTTAAATGAAGAATATTCCTAGGTAAAATAATTATGCAGAACAGTTTCCCCTCTGCATAAGGTGCCAAAAATTATCTCAGTGATGCCAATTATCTGCTTGTTAGCACTGACATTATCATAGTCATTACACAGAACTGGTGCAGTTTATGTAAGATCTACACTGTGTTCTATTGTCATTTTTTTTCTCTATTTACAACTCTGTATAATAAATGTCATTTTTCAAATGTTAAGGTATTTGGTATTTAATCTATCATTAAGGCTCTGAATATGTCTAGCCCCTAATAGTAAGACTGGTTTTAACACCCTGCAGTACTTAAAAAAAAAAAGGGGCGTGGGGGGGGAGGGGGGGGAGAAAAAATTTCTAATCACTTTAGGTGGGGAAGATGTGAGGAGCAAAACAGTTTAGCTGCTGTAGTGACGAGAAGAGGAGGGTTTCACCGCTGGTCTGCCTTTGCTGGGGTCAGTGCAGTGCCAGCGCTTGGGTCCTCCACAGCTGATGTTGGGATGGCCGGGGGGATGCTGGGGCAGCCCCAGCCCATCGTTTCCCTCCAGCAGCTTTCTCAGCTTGTGCCCCTGAGCAGCCCTTGCCCCTGCCACCACTATCACTCCTGCTCTCTCCTGCCCTTGGGAGTCCTCTGAAATCACCATCACTGTGAGTGGAGGAAAGGGGAAATCTTGGGCTGTCCAGAGCTAATTGTGATGAACAGAGCTACACCTGCCCCACCAGCGGGTGGGGGGCAGCCCTGGGGGAGCGGGCTGGAGGAAGCCACATTTGGATCCTTCAGTGCAGGGTGGGAGGAAGGCAGCAGCCCTGGACGGGCATCACTCCGGTGTTGCTGGGACTGCTTCCTTCCCACGCGCCTGCCAGGGTGACTGAGCCACCTTCCACCTTTACGGGTGAATTCCAGGGGCTGTGCCAGCTGCCACGGCGCCCAGCCCAGGGAGCCCCTGTAGTGGTTTGCTGGCTGGGTTCATGGTTGGAACACGCTGACAAAACAAATAACGGCATGATGAATTTGGCTCTTGGCGTGGCCATCTGGAAGCTTCCAAGTGTATTTATGTATGCCTTTACGTACGGAAGAAATGCCTCCAATAACAAAGTTATTAATCTTGAATAACTCTCTTTGGGCCACTCTTTGCTGTCATTTTCTTGTCAGGATCTTTCTTACCCGTAATTCCTCCTTGCTGAGAGATGTCTTTGTTTAATCTCTCTATAATTATTGGAGTATCACACTTAGCTTCAAAATGGTATGGTGTACAATATGGTATATGCTTTACTGTAGGATGCTCCTGAGTGGGAACTTCACTTGGAGCGAGGTGAGGGGACCCTGTGGTCCCTGCCATGGGAAGCAGAGAGCCCGGGGAAGTGCTGGCACCCGCCGCTTCAGTATGGCATAAAGCAGAGGAGAAGTCTCTTTCCACATTAAGAAAATTATTTGAGTTTCCTGAGCTGTTCACCCAGACCTGCTCATCACTTGTGACATGAGGGAAATCTGATTTTTTTCCCTTAAAAATAACCCAGCAGGTGCTCTTTGATTTTTGCAGATTTCTAAATGGCAAAACTAAAGACAGGTTAAATTATCTTAAAAGTTTAACGGTCACGTTATTTATATTAATTGTCACTATTTATGTTCATGTTAGTTATGTTGTTGAAAAAAATACCAGCCTGGCAGCAAGATGTTGAAGCCACATCCCAAGCCAAGCTGCTGTGGTCCAGTTCCACACCGGAGCTCCCTGGGAAGGGGCAGGGCGTCAGGAAAGGGGGGACCTTTCTGTTGTGATTGGAGCAGGAGGGTCCTGCCAGGCTGGGGTCCAGCCTTGACACCCAGCCCAGAGAGCACTGCAGGACCACAAAGGAGGTGGGAAATGCGTCTCCTTGTGCCACTAAGGTGTGTCCCTGAGTTTTATAGAGAAATAAATTAACCCATCTACTTGATTCCATAAGGGCTGTTGAAATGTGCTAAAAAACATCTCTTAATTATTCTGAAACTAGTGATAACTGGCTCTGCAACAGGGTATGAACCATCATATAATTATGTATTATAGCCACAGTATTTCTATGAATCATTAATTAATTATCCTTGGCTATCCAGCATGAAAAATTGATGGCTAGAGAAAACAAATGGAAAAGGAGAAACTGAACACATTCATAAACAGGCAAGAGAAAAAAGAGTCCAAACAGTCAAAGAAGAGGCAGGGGCATGGAGAGCTGGGAGGGAGAGGAGGCTGAGGAGAAAGCGGCAGCTGAGCAGCCAGGGAGAGTTGAGGGGAGAGAAGAGATGCCTGGAAAACACACAGAAAAGAGAGCAATGCCCAGGAAGCGTGGTGCCGAGTAGAGTGAGCGATGCACACCCTTTGCTGGGAGCATGGGGCTGGCATGCCCAAGGGTGCCAAGCAGCAGAGCTGCACCGGAGCCAGCAGTGCCATGGCCACTAGTACAAATGGAGGCATTCCCACAGCAGCATTGTTAACCCTGCAGCAATTAAAATACCTGTTTAAAAAAAAAAAAAAGTAATTACACTCTAATTACTTTGACACAAGACATTAAGCACACTGTTATTAAAGGGAGATAAACAGTAACTTCAAAGCAATATTGCTCTGGAAAGATATTTACATGAGACCAGAAAACAGAGTCCTGCCTGGAAGGGCTTCATAATTTGCTTCTGTTTTGCTCCCAGCCACATGTAGCAAAACCGGGCTGGTGGCAGCACGGCCACCCGTGGGAATCAGCTTCTGCAGCAAAGCCTGGCCGGTCCTCGGATGCTGCACGGCCACTGCCGGCTGCTCGCTGGCTTGCTGCTCTGCCCTTGGACCTGTACCTGCCAGTCCATCCCTATGCAGCTCCATCCCATTCCTCTCAGGATGTGCAGGGTCCGGTGGGCTCCCACCCTGTGGCTGTGGAGTGGCTGGACCAAACAAGATGGGCTCACACCAGTGCCTGCAGCATCCCCCATGCCCCCTGTCACCATGGCAATGGTGCTCTCATCCATCTCTCTCCAGCACCCATTCTTCCAGCTCCAGATCCCTTCGCTGCCCATCGCCTCCCTACCTGCTGCATGAGAGGGCAGCCCAGGGTGAGCATCCTTTGCCTTCGCAGGGGAAGTGGAGGGGCAGGATTTACGGAGTGTGTTGTGACAAACAGGAACAGGAAAATCAAGAAAAAGGAGAAAAAAGGGGCCGATAGCTGTTGTGACTGGGAGCATGTACTCAACAGACTATTCTGTACAGGGGAAACACAAATAAAACTAAAGGTAACGAGGGCACTTGGGCATCACTGAGGTGGAAGGCTGCAGGGAGTAATGGGCAGAACAGAAATGTTTGGGTCTGGATCAGTCTGGAGACATAAGAAGGTCTGGGCATCACTCACTGATCCGTGGTGAGAACCAGCTATGGACAGAAACCTCTGGAAGGCCAAAGAAATAAAGATCTTGGGAAGGACAAGAGTTACCACAGGGAAGGCTGGAGACCAAACAGCATTTCTGATTGCAGGGACAGGCAGGAGCCTCATCCCACCAAACAGTGACCGCTGACTGTTAAGGCTGGTTTGGGTTCTAGTTTCAGCCATGAAAATATTCCAGAAATTGTGCTGGTCCTGGTGCAGGCAGGGCTGGGAAGAGCTGCAGGCAGGCGGCAAAGCTGGCTCCTTCCCAGGAGGGCTGGGCACTGCAAAACACTGCAGGAGCTGCACCAGCGAGTGGCCATCCCCGGCAGGAATTAATAGCGGGGGCAATAGCACTCAGCTAGCAGGTAACGAGTGAGCTGCGCGGAATAATGGTGAAAAATGTGATGTAGTCAACTACAGGCTGGTAAGCCCGACCTCAAAAACGAGCCTCTCTGTCAAACAGCAGCCGTGACTGTCCCTGCCCTTGCTGGGCACCGGCAGCTCATGGCGAGGGGATGCCTGGGTTCAGACACACACAGCAGGGCTACAGATAAATGGAAAGAGTGGCTAAGCCAAAATAAATCCCCCATAATCTGCTGCTCACAGATGCTACAGACCCACTGGGGGATCCCCTCCAGCCCCTGCCTGGAAATGGCCCACGTGGCTGTTGGGAACAGCGCAGCACTGGTGCTGTACCCACAGGCATGCTATCCTGCGGGTGGGGGAGCCTCCTCCTTCACCCAAAAGGGCTAGAAGGGTGCAGCTTGTTCCTGAAATTGCAATGATGGCAGGTATTTACTGATTAAAACAGCAGAGAGAAGGAATCAAGTCCGTTATACAGCCCTGTGACTTTCCCAGGGTCAGTGGGAAAGGCTGGGTGGCAGCCCCTCGGTGAGGGGACCCACCTTGGGGTGGGAGGGAGATGCTGGCACTCCTGGCCCAGAGGCAGTGGCCTCCCAGGGTGCTCCAACTCTCATTTGGAGGCATCTTTGCCCTGACACCAAGCAAAAATGTATTTATACCATGTCAGGCTGGGACGGAACTCAGGCAAGGGCTTTGCTTTGGGATCTTGCTGGAGAAGCAGCTGGTTTCACTCTCTAGACAGTTCAGTATGTCATGATGGATCTTGCCTCTAAGTGATGCACTCGTTCTTCCATCTTGCGAACACGACGTGGGTGATGATGATGCCCCTGTGTTCATCTCCCCGACTGTCAGACGGAGGAGGGATGACAGTGGCTTACCTCCCCGCTGGCGCTGCGAGGCTCTGGGAAGCGGCAGCCCACACCTGGGCTCGGGGCTTGGTGCTGAGCCCCAGCCCCCAGCAGCCCGTCAGCCTGCTTCCCCCGAGTCCTCACAAGGCTCTTGTTTTTATTACCTTTTCTTTGGTCTTTGAGAAAGGAATAACATGTACCTTCAGAAGTGTCCCCTTATAAAGTAGGGAGTGCTCAGAAATATAAAAACCTATGAAGTCTAAAAGCCTTGAGATTATTCTGCCATTAAAGCTTTGATACAAAGAAAAGTCTGATGGAAATGTCAAAATATTTGATATTTTACAGCAAAAAGAAAACAGCTCCACTAATGGAAACTCTGCTTCCTTGTGCCTCGGCACCACTTGTTTGATCATTGAAGGGCAAGAAAATAAATGTTTCCTTGTAACTATGGACTTCAAATTCCGATGTAAAATCCAAGCAAATATACCCTGACCTGGCAAGTGGAGAGGATGAAGGGGGAGGTGGATTTTAACCCCTTGTTGGCCACACCAAAGGAGCCAAGACCATGGTCCCAACACCCCTAACACTGTCTGTGGCCCAGCATCACTGCCGGATGGGCACCAGGATGGTGGTCCTAGATGGTGGCGGTGACCTCAGCCAGTGCCAGGGTGCACAATTTAAAATACTGAATGCAACCATCAAAGGATACGGCTAAAGCAAACAGTGCTGGAGCAGAGCGGGCTGCAGTTGGAAGCGGTGTGGTCCATCAACCAGCCAGACAGACAGACAGGCTGGGTGACCGGCTGGCAGAGCACAGCCCCTCGTCTCCTCCTGATCGCCAGGAAGGGCTGAGCGGGCAGCACGGCCCCAGCGGGAGCCTGCCTGCCTTTTTATGAAACAGTATTTTATTAAATAAACAAACTGGAGCAATTCCAACAGATTTACGAACACTTCCTCTCCTCTCACTCCTGCGACCCATTGCAGATTTATGGTTCTGCATTAACCTCATGAGCACTCATAAAGTTTACTAAGATAATGTTGGCAGGAGGGAGAAGGGATTTTTATGGGTAAGTAATAATTACAAAATGCACAAGTACTCCAGGAATCTGTTTATTAGTTGTGAGTGCTTGGTCAACAGTTACACCGTATGCCTCATCCTTGCTTTATGGAACACTTGCCTACATGTCTCCTTCTGAGATCAATTGCTCTTCCCTATTTTCCCTTTTTTTCTTTCCCTCTAAAAAAGATTCTGTGCCTTTTCCAGCAGAATACAGCGTGTTTTCAGCAGTAAATAATGCAACACGTCCACCTCCTCCTGATGCTGTGCAGGGCACCAGGATGAAGGTGCATGCAGGGAGAGCTCTGGGTGCTCTCCCCATGGCACGGGTTGGGGTTTGGGTGTTCCTAGGGTGACTGCACACCCGCTCTGGGTGTTTCTCACTGTTGGGCCCTGCAAGGTGTGCAGACACCCACTCTGCCAAGGGGAGCTGGCTCTGCCTCATGACTGGAGACCCGAGCTGCTGCAAGAAAGTGAGCCCTGAATTGTGACTGTGGCTGGTGCTGCAGCAATGATGAGATGGTGCTGCTCTCCTTGGGTGCCCTGCTCAGCGAGGGCAGGTCCTATGCATGGGCAGCGCCTGGCAATCATGAGCAGCACTGCCTGAGGGTGCTGCCAGTGCATCTCCCCCATCCTGGGGCATCCCCAAGTATGTCACAGGGTAGGGGGTCCCAGGAAGCCCTCTCTCCCCTTGCACTGGCTGGGCAGGCTCCATGCAGGAAGGGATATCTCAGCCATGCAAGAGCCACTTTTGCCATGAGCCATTGTCAGTTAGGTGACAGGACTTTCAAGGCCCCCCTTCCTGAGCAGAGCAGGTCGCCGGCATATCCCAAATCCCCCTTCGCTGTGACTTCCTATGATTTGAAACTCAAACAAGGCAGCATGAATAATGTAATACGCTCCTTCTTCTCTTCTTGCCTTCAAATCCTCAGAGGATGAGTGAAGCTTCTTGTCTGCCTCATTAGTGGCTGTTCAGCCATTTGATTTCTGTAACAATGAGTGTGCTCACCAGAATTTTCATACCTATTTGCGTCATGAAGTCAACACTGAATTTTTTGAATTCACATAAAAATTTAATGGCGTAATCTGCATATGTCTATATTGCAGTGTAGGCTCCTCTCTCCTCTCCTCCCTACAAAACAATAAGGACTGGGAGGTACTGCTACACCCAGTGCAGCCATCAAAGAGCCCAGCAATAAGCAGTACAGTGCAGGGTCCTTCAGGCAGCAGGGCTGGAGCCAGCGCAAGGGCAGCGGGTACCACAGGGACAGGACTGGTCATGGTGGGATGAGGATGCGGCACACCATGGACCAAGGAGCACAGGGGTTTGGCCATGGTTATGGTGTATTTGGCGGCTGGAGTGCATGCTAAATACTGCATTAGCAGCTGGGGTGTGCTCACCCTGGCTGTGATTTCCCACCCAGGGTCTCTGCTTGGAGAACATGCACCTTGTCTCAGGCTTCAGCTTCTGCCTGTGTAAAAGACTGAGACGTCCCCCATCTCCCTGCAAATAAAAGCAATTAAATTAACAGCTGTAAGTTTGAAATACGTGTAATATATTTGTAATGACCAGCAAGGCTGGATCTGCTGTCTTTCTGCGGCAGGCACCCCAACACACTCACTTGTGCCCTGGGTGTTGCAGTGTCTTCACATGCACCCTGTCTGCATCACAGCTTCCATGGGTGCCCTTGGTGCAACGTTTATGAGGTGGCTTCTGTTTCTAACCTCACCCTGCCTGTCTGTGAGCCTCCTCTGTCTGGGCACCCTCCCCAGCGCCCAGCACAGCCCCGCTCTGCTGCCCTTCCAGGTGCTGCCAGGCAGCACTGAAGCACCCAACAAACTTCTTGTTCAGGGCTGAGTTCAGAAGTTCTGGTTCCAGGGAGCATTATCCCTCAACTGGACTGAACACAGCCCACACAGAAAATAATTCCTGGTGTTAAGGGACAAGAAGGTGAGAACTGAATGGGAAGCCCTAAATCAGGGCAGAACTGATTGAAGACTGGACAAGTAATGACAAATATTATAAAGAAAAAAGGTAGAACAAGCTTCTAGTGATGACTCATAACAAGATTTTGTCAGAGTAAAACCTTTTATCTATTGGAAACATTGTAAAAAAAAATAATCAAAATTATACAGGCATACAATATTAAACTCTGAAACTTGGCAGAAGTTTGCAGTTTCTGCCCAGGAATGTCGAAACACTTTGCACTGATCACAGTGAATCCCTTTAGTAAAGTCACAGCACTACAAGACACATACAGTAGTGTAAAAATTAAATGATAACACCGATATAATGCAACACAATGTTTTGGTAATATGGTGATTTTGCATGAGCCATTTTCAAGTTTTCCTAAATAGAATGTCACATTGTTACAAAATATTCCAGTTGCGATAAAGATGAGTTTCCCCTGGCCATCTCCCTGGCAGGTGCCTGCCTGTTGATGCCCAGTCAATGGAGCCCTGAGCCAGTCCTGCACCCTTCCCGGGGTGCTCAGTGCGGTGGAGCACCCACCTGCACTCACAGGATGGACCTGCTGCTTTTCCAGGGTCGCTCAGAAAATTTAATTAGAATTAATTAAAGGTGAGAAGTTACAGTGGATTAGCTAAACCTCATTAAATGCTGTCCTGCAGTGAAAGGTTTTTTTTAGAATTAAAGTGTGCGTAAGATAAACTAAACCAAAGTAACAGGATTTCAGCTTTGAATTAATGTCCACAGGTGAGGTTAATGCGAGTTAACCAAGCCAATTCGGATTGTTGTTCTGAGCACCCACATCTTGGCAAAACCTAGGAGCCAAGCTTTGCAGGTTAATCAAACAGACTTTAATTTACACAACCGCCATAAAAACACATCAGACAAGGTACAAGTGATTATTCTCAGGAACACAAAACACTTTCAGGCCAAATCTCATTCTTTTTGGCACTGTCCTCAATACAAAGTTCCCACAGCGGTTGCAGCTTTGTGCGGCAGCCACTGCTCGGATGTCTGCAGAGCAATTTGCCTAAAACAATCTCTGAGGCTTCTGAGAGCATCCTGGGTTCATTGCACCAGGTGTAGAACAGAGATCAGCACTGCCTGATGTCGGAGCTAAAGGATTATCTGTGGCTGATGGATGGCGAGAGACTGATAACAAACCTGCAATTCAATCAGTGCCTTCCGATGGTATCGCAGGGCGAGGAGCAGAGGCAGAGCAGCTTGTGGGGTCAGAACAATGCACTGGTGCAGCTTTCACAATCACTCACGCATCTTTGTCTTCTTATCTATTATTTTATTTTTATTTTACTTTATGTTATTTTATTTTTGTTTGGGATTATTCTATTTTATTTTATTTTATTTTATTTTATTTTATTTTATTTTATTTTATTTTATTTTATTTTATTTTATTTTATTTTATTCTACTTTAACAGACATAAATTGGCCACAGGTTTGACTTCTGTTGTTTACAGTTGGCTGTGAAAGATGAGGAAGGATCTTTTTAATGAAACAAGTGGGGACTCCTCGTTCCGCTCACTCCAGTTGGCTTTTCCAATAGCCAAGCAGTGAGCTGAGATCTCCCACCACATCTAGTTTTCATCCTTCAGTGTAACTGACTCATTCACCTCTGCCCACAGGCACCATCAGCGCTCAGTGCTGCTGCCCACATGCCTGTCACGCGCCCGGCGAGGCCTCTGCACTGCCTGCACTGCCCTGTGCCAGGGAACGCTGTCATTCCCACGTGGCAAGAGCACAGCAGAAAATTAAATATTTGGTTACTTTTGAGGCAGGTCCCCAACCCTGAGCCCAAGATCCAGCTCTGCTCCAGGATAAATCCACCCAGCTCCACTGTTTTCCAGGGTAAGTGCCGTGCTGCCAGCTCTGCCCTTACCCTTCAATTTCTCCCAGTGCTGCCTGTGCCTGTGGTATGATTTAGGCTTGTACAGGCAGACTGGAACCAGTGTTAGGATGGGCAGATGTTCTGCTGCCACTGCCAAAACCAGGGCAGCTAAAGATGTGGTGGGCTCCATCACTCGCCATCCCGCTTAGCACCGACAGGCACACAGCAGTGCTTTTGGAAAGGGTTTTACGGAGATGTTCACAGAATCATTGTTGCAAATGGAGAATTTCACTTGCAGCAAAGTCACTCAGACATTAATACTTAAAAAAAAAAAAAAAAAAAAAAAAGAAAGAAAAAAGGCTACATATATGTGACTAATTGAGGACATCTTGTATCAGCCCAGCAGATTAAAAGATGCTCAGGGATAACTCTCAGAAAAACCCTGTTCTTCAAAACAGTCTGTAGGCTCACAGCTTCATGGGCTGAGATGAGAGTTATAAAAAGGGGCACAGATAGGAGCGGCCACGGCTGGGAAGAGGCAGGGACCCAGCAAGTGCTCAGCCATGGCTCCAGTTCCTTTGGGAGCATGCCAACGAGGACATGGGCTTAGTCCCTTTGCAGAGGGTAGAAAGGTGCCAGCAGACACTGGTGCTGCGTAGCAAAGTGCCATGTGGTGTCCCTGGGTGCTGCCATCCCTGCTCCCCACCCCAGGCAGAGCTGGACCCAGCGGGTTTCCCACACTGTCTGCACAATGCCAGGGAACATAAACCCAGCATTCCCTCAGCCAGCCTGGCTACAGTTATATTCTGTCTGTAAATGGGATAACTTAAAAAAACATATAAATAAAGATTTAATTTTAAAGAATAAAGATCCTTTTGGGTCTGGCACAATTGTATTATCGGTACCATTATATTTCCACAGCAAAATGATTTTTACGTTATATCAGAGTGTGAGTTTGTCATCTCGGGTCACTGGGGATCATTCCTGTTTTCTGTATGGTTTACCAACTCATATTTTCCATTTATGACATATAAAGCTTTGGATATCACCAGAGAAAATACTGTAGTAAAACCCTAATAAATTACTACAGGCATAAGCAAACTCTAGTAATTTATGGAGGGTTTTGACTTTAATAATGTTTTGTCTTAGATTTGGCCCTAATTATAAATCATTTGTAAGGACAGTTTAAAATATAAGCAAATCTTACATGGCATTCTTATTATCTACTTAATATCTCAGATCAAAAGATTTACTGTATTGCATTCTGGGAATTAAGCAAACTAGGAAACTAAGTAAGAAAGAAACACAGTAAAATTATAGTTTTGTCATAAAACTTTGATTGATCAATGATTATTGTAAAACTATGGTAACTATGCAGTTGCCAACATAAATCTGTAACAGAACAGGATTTATTATAGAAAATACTATATTTTCCACAATTTTGACTATAGTGTTAATATGGGTCTGGCAGATTTACTGTGGTTTTAGCTTAATTAACTCTATTTGACTGTATATACCCTTATAATACATGTATCCCAAGGTGCATCTGTTACAGATCTAGTTTTTCCCTTCAATTGTAGTTTAAGAAATATTTAAACCTTGTCATAATTATCAGGCTCGGTCGGCCTTCAAAATCATGGGGCACATCATTATATTTAGTCTAAGTGATAAAGCAGCTATACAATTTGCATCTGTTTGATATGCAGATATGCAGCTTTCCAGGGGAACTTATTTCTCCTTGGAGTTTGCCGTAAGTGTCCCGGCTCCTGCCGTGCCTGCACCTGCAGACGCCCCTTCTGGGGTGCTCCGTTTACCACGGAGATGCTGCAGGTGCTCACCAGACCCCTAGATAAGCGGTGGGATTCAGGCACCGGAGAAGACCAGGCACACCACAAGCATGAGCTTTCCTACTTCGTGCACTGGGAGCATTCTCACCACCGCAGCTGTGGGTCCTCTGTGGCTCAAGGCAGCAGCTCAGCTGCCTCTGAGCTCTGCACCGGCTCAGGACCATGTGCTCGGGCTGGCGAAG
Source organism: Falco biarmicus (assembly GCF_023638135.1). Classification (NCBI taxonomy): domain Eukaryota; kingdom Metazoa; phylum Chordata; class Aves; order Falconiformes; family Falconidae; genus Falco; species Falco biarmicus. The sequence continues at coordinate 27,963,188 of NC_079288.1, read as the reverse complement.
GTTGGTATGTTGGAAAAGCAAAGCGAGGTCTGTTTGGGGAGTTCCCACGGAGCTCTGCTCCCTTGCTATGCCATAGGTTGGGGCATTGCCATCCCTCACACCCGTTTGTAGAAGCTCTGGCTGCGACCATCTCACAGAGCTTCACTGAAAGGGAAAAACTGCCAAACAGGCATCAAGTTTCTGAGAACACATTTCTAAGATTAATCACCATGCTCTTCTCTAACTGCTGAAGCCCGTTAGGTGCAATCTGCACACCGCCGGTCTCGGCACCCACCACCTGCCCGAGCAGAGCTCAGCCCCATCCCTGAGCGACTGCGGGGAACAGAGCTAAGCTGAGATCTGTCCAGGGAGCCAAAGGTGCCAAAAACTGGGACAAACCCCACTTATCCATGAATTGTTCACACATGCCAGGTGGGGATGCCTGTGTCCCATCAGTGGCGTGGGGTGAAGAAGGCTCCTGAACACAAACCATTCCTCATGGCAGAGGGTGTCATGTGGGACTGGGTTTGCAAAGACCACACAGGACCCCAGACAAGGGTCTTGTAAAGCGTTTCCCTTAGCGATGGTGAAACCTCCCTTTTTCTTTTGTTTTCTTTTTCTGTGAAAAAGTCCCCCTCCCCAGCCAGCCTGCATCAGCACTGGAGCTCAACAGCAGCAGCAGCCCCACACCCAGCTTGCGCTGAGAAATCGGGTTTTGTTCCATCCCAGACTGCCTCTCCTGGTGTCGGTGCCTATTTTGCCTAACCATGAAATTACTAGACTGCCCTTAAATACACTCCTGCAAATGAGGACACCGGAAAAAATGCAATAATTGTGACAGTAACTCACTAGGCCAAGCCTGACATGTCTCTAATTGCCTGCTAAAATTGTCTCTGTCTCCTAAAGTGCAAATTATCACCCGAAATGACAAGAATAATGAATGAGTAACTCTGATGTAATGCAACAATTAGCCCTTAAAGACACTGTCTAATATGCTAATTCTGAACACCCACTCCTTGTTATTAAGTGGCTGATAATTATTTAATTATCTATCTGCCAGGATGATTTACTTCGTTTATTTAGCTGCAGATGCAGGGCAATAGCACTCAGGTTTGGGGTCAGGAGGAGGCATCCCAATCACTGGCCAGAGCTCCTGCCTTCGCACGTCGTGTCCAACTGCCTGGCTGTCTTCTCTAATCAGCAGTGTCAACGACAGCAACAGCAAACACAGGCTGTACCTGTGTGCAGAGAGTCCCTGCTGCTTACAGGTCAGGGAGATGTCAGGCGAGATCTTCAGTGAGAAATTGCTATTTCTGCTTTTATTCTGTGCTGTCAGAGCCGTCCTGTTGCAGCGCACAGTGATGGGTGAACCTCCAGCTTCTGCTTTGGCTCCGCTCGCCCAGTGGATTGTTTTCTGGCAATTTTGCAATGATGTTTTTGAAGGTCAGAAAGTATCTTTGCACTGGAAGTGTCTGCCATCCTTAAATAGCCCTTGCTGCTGCATATTGAGGCAAGATAAGGCAAAGAGACCACCAGGCATCTTCCTGCATCACTCCCATCACCCAGAAAACAACTCATCAGGGAGAGCAGTTGAGTGCTGTAAGATGCTGGATTCACACAACCCCCTTGGACCAGTGAAGACGTCAATGGAACCTGTTGACCTGGTCCAAGTGGTTTGACTTGGAGTTCAGGAGTGGTCACGGTGACATTATGGTGGCAGAGGGCTTGGGCTGTATGACACCCTGGAAGGAAAAATGAGTTAGTGTGAGCTGTGTCTGTAGGAGAGATGCTGCAGTCTTAACTAAATGAAAGCAAGACAAGGAAAGTCAAAGACTTTCCATCAGAGACTCAATCCCTTTTTTATTCAACAAACTCTTATGAAAAATTCCAGTTAAGCGCAGCCTTTGTAAAAAGAATAACTTTCTACAAGGTGTAAATCCTTTCTTGCCCTAAACACTGTCCAGGGGGACTACACTTCCTGTGAATTAACACTGCCTCCAGCAGTCAGAGGCTTTTTTAATTAGTGGATAGCCCGAATCCTTCCCAGATATATGTTCTGTTTCCTTGTTTGCCTATGACTAATACCAGGGACATGCCACAGCTCTGTTTATTGCAGCTATTCTGTATCTTGGCTTGTCCCTTTCTTTTGTCCTGGGTAATTAAAACACAGTATTTATACCTAAACACAGGCTCAGCCCCAGGGTACCTGTGAAACCCACCCTGCCCCTGTGCCCCCACCACAGCTGCCCCTGCACTGTTGGACAGTGGGTCCCTGACTGGTGACATCCTGGTGACACAAGGGACAATGTCCTGGGTTTTGGTCCCGAGCCACTACATCTGAACGTGCCTTTAATGGGATACTTGACTGAGGTGACCACGTTCTTCACTTGACCTCATTCATGCACAGCTGGTAATGCCATTAAGGCCGTTAAACTTGAGGTCCCTTTGGTCCCAGCAAAACCTGGGCGTACCAGTGGGACTGCTTGTTTTCCTGCATTAAGCTTCATGTCTCTACCGATCACTGAAATACAGCCCCTGAAGAGGGTCTACCAGCCTGGAAAACACGAGCACGACTTTTCCTGGAAAAATTCCCTATCCTCCCCATCACAAGCATGCAGCAGCACTGGCCTTACCACGCTGCCAGCAGACTGGGGCCATCCGCTGCCTTTGTTGTTGGAGACCACCACATCTGCCCCTCACAGTTCCCGAGGGCTTATAGGTTGCTGTTATCTTGTTGAACAGAATATTACAAAGAAAAAAGAAAGAAAAAAAAAAAAAAAAGACCTAGATTATGGGCAAAAACACTTTGGAGAAAACCTGTGACACTGCACTGACAGCCAGCAGTGGAGGTGGCTAGAGCATCCACTGCCCACCAGCCCCACCAGGCAACCAGGGGGGCAAATGCCCCCGACCCAGCACTGCTGCCCACCACACGGATGGGTGGTGAACAGGTAGCACCACACACCTTCTGGTGCTTTGAAGTATGCATTTTTGATGCATGCTGGCTGTATGTTTTCCTACCAAACAAATCACTCTCCGTCTATGGCAGAGCAGAGTGATGGACACAGGCGGAGGAGGGCAAGCATGCGAGCTGGTTTCTTCTCTGGGATCAGCACGCCCACTGCAAAGCCCTCAGCTATCCACTCTGCCCATCTGGCAATTAGCATAGCATTATTTATAATGTTTAATGCACTACCTTGCTGTAATGAAGAAGAATTCTGGTTCTCGGCTTCTGTGGTGAATTTAGTTGACTTTGGAGATTTTATAATGCAGTAATAACTCCACACTCCCTCTTCCACTGTGAAGCCAGGGAGCTGTTCATTATCTGGATTCTGTCTAGAAAGGACTTTTTATCATCAAATTCCCAGGACAGGAGCAGAATTTAATCTTCCAACTGCAGCTGAGCCAAAGAGCAAAGCCACCTCAAGGTCACCTGGCCCAAGGGGCAGCTGGGCAGCAGTGAGGGGACCTGGCGGAGGTTACAGGGCAGTGGCAGCACCGGGAAGGTGCCAGCCCTGGCACAGGGACAGCCCTTGCTGCCCTCCCTGCTGCCGTTAACGTGACTTTCACCCAAAAATAACACAGACGGGGAAAGACAGGAGGCAGTGCTGTGTGCCGGCCTCTGAGCAAGGCAGTGCTCAGCTGCAGCTCTTTAGGGAAGGGGAAAGGGGGTGCACGGTGGGGCTGGCGCAGGCTGCTGCAAGATGCCTGCAAGTGCCAGACACCAAGCAGGGGTGCCAGATGCCATGCAGGAGTGCCAGCTGCTGTGCAGGGCTGCCAGCCACTATGCAGGGTTGCCAGCCAGGTTGCAGGGGTGTCAGATGTTGTGCAGGGATGCCAGATGCCGTGCAAGGGTGCCAGCCACTGTGCAGGGGTGCCAGCTGCCATGCAGGGATGCCAGTCACCATGCAGAGGTGCCAGCTGCCATGCAGGGGTGTCAGCCACTATGCAGGGGTGCCAGCCACCATGCAGGGGTGCCAAATACTGTGCAGGGGTGCCAGATGCCATGCAGGGGTGCAAGATGCTGTGCAGGGGTGCCAGCGGTTATACCGGGGTACCAGCCACCATGCAGGTGTGCCAAGTGCCACTGCAGCCCCCCAGCATTGGCTTTGATGATGAGCCGGCACTGTTGGCAGCAGGGTGAGTGGTTCATGGGGATGGATGATGTTCTCAGGAAATGCTATTATGCTATTTCTCCCTCTCTCTTGCAGCATGGACAGCAGGGGCCAGCAGCCACAGACAGCCCCCCACCCCCTTTGGTGATGGGCTGCTGCACTTCTGCTCCCTGCATGCCTGTGGTGACAGGTTTTCATAAAAACCCACTGCTGAAAAGCAGAAAAGAGACGGCTCCTCTGCTGTCTTGTGCGATTCTTGACTTTTTTTCACAATAATTCTTATTTCTTCTTTCAGGAAGACTTCTTTCCCCCTCCTCCTTTTCTTGTGAATCCCACAGTACAATGAGTTAAATATCAACTACAATAAATCAAAAAATTCTGACAGATCCAACAGGCCCAGCACCCATTCCAGACTCTTCTCAAAGTGATAAAAATTAAGACCTGGACAGTTTGATTTTTTTCTTCTAAACAAAGAATTAATGATGCATGAGAACCTGGGGGGAAAATTGCTAATAATTTATGATGGCACTTTTAGGAAAGGGTAGTAAGTTTTGTAAAGTGAGAGGAAGATTTGAAAGGTAAACACTTTGAACAGCAGCCTGCGTAGCTGCTCTGTCAATTTAGAATCTACTACATACCATTAACCAACCTAAAATAACTCCTGTGGTAATAACCCTTCAGATACAAATGCTTGTGCAGACAAAGGTGTTATTAAGTTAAATTACCCTAAAAGTGTCGGATTGACAGAAAGGTTCAGTCAGTGGTTTGGCAACCAAAGGCCTAAGTGACATGAGTAAACAGTTGCATAGGCTTCATTCCAGGAACCCAGTTTGCAAGGCTCAGAAATGGGATTTCACTTTTCTTCTGCAAGTATTTTAAGCACATTGTCTTCTGGAAGACATTTTAGTGCCTTTTGGAGACGGCTGGTGCTCTGGCTTGAAGGACTTCTTGCAGAGAGAGGTGGTAGCGGGGCTGGCTGCAAGGACAGTTCCTGGACCTTCCCGGCCACGCAGCACAGCCCCGTACACCTGCCCGCAGATCAGAGCCATGGGATCCCTGCAGGGAGGGAGGCATGGGATCGCCTCTGGATGTGCTTCCTCTGAGATTTCATCCCAGAAATCAGGGGTTGGGGCTTAGCAAAAGCACTTGTTTACCTGAAACACTTGCATTTCCACAGCGCTTACCTCCCTAGCGGATTTGCAGAGAACACCTCTTCTCAGCCCTTGTCCTGCTGGGATCACCCTGGCTTGAGCCCTATGCCAGCCACGGGTGACCACGTCGGCAGCCAGCCCCAGCTCTGTCCCTGGGAGTCTGGCTGGAAGGCAGCGCGCTGCGGAGAGCAGGTGTGCCGACCCCAGCCCTGGTGAGGCTCTTTGGGTGCCATTCAGGAAAGTTTGCAGCATTTTTCTTGCAGCACTGAGGGCTGGAGGTGGTCCAGCACCACCCCTGCTCCCCTGGCTGGCACCTTCCTGCTATGGGGTGAAGCATCGTCCCCTGCAGCCCTGCAATCTCACCGGGGGACCGAGACTTCAGTGGCTGCAGCCAGGGCAAGTCCGTCTGTACCGCCAGGGTGTGGGTTGGGTGGAGGAGGGGGAGGGGGGGATGCTCACCCTCTCAGGACCCCCTGAGTGGCTCCATACCTGAGCAGTCCCAGTCCGGGGAAGCCTGAGCTGCCTTTCCTTCTGCAGCAGCACCAAGCTGAGCAGCCTTAATTAAAGTTACTGTACTCGCTTTTATTATAAAACATGCTCATCTCAGCTCCACCACTCCACTGAGAGATTTCAACTACGGTGTTGAGCTGAGGTGGAAAGCATATTTTAAGAGAAAAGTCTAAGCATTACTGTTCCCCGAGATGTCCTGTCCTCCCTGTTGCAGATTCTGATTCCTGTTCCACACTCTGAAGCAAGATAAGCCATTATTAATAATTAATACCAAATAATCCCTTACACTCCTAGAGCTTTGCTTGTCCTGAAGGGTCCCCCTGCTCAAGCTGTTCCCGGGGATGTACAGGGAGGCACTGACTGCAGCACCAAGGTTTCTGCCACATCCTTGGCACTGAGGACCGGCCTCACAATGAAGTCACTTGGATGGGAGCAAAGCAGAAAAATCTAGGGTCACATTCATGTTCCTGACCGCAGCAGGACAGAAAGGAAGAGATGTTTCAAGCTCCTGTCAGCTGTTGGTGTTGATCTACAGGGGATAAAATTCATTTAAATTCATGAAAATTCACTCTGAAATGGGGAGTATTAGGAATGGATGGAAATCTGGCTTTTTTAATGGCGTGGAGTAGGTATTTCCATGGGACGGTGCTGTTCGCACAGGTCTGGACGTTGGGCAATGCAAGCGAGACCCACTCTGCAAAACGTGGTGGAGATGCACCCCACTGCTGTGACAGCCGGTGGAATGTCAGACTGCAGCCGAAAGGGCTTCCACCCCTGATTTTCTTCTCTACCACATTTTCCTGGAAAAAAGAAAGACTGCATCTGTAGTTAGAGACAACAGGAAGTCTAGAGAACTTTAAAACATTCCTACATCCCTCCAGATTTTTTGGTTAAGGATAAGCCTTCTCAGTATGAAGCCCAGCACAGAGGCTGCCTGGCCCCGATGTGTACAGGTAGGTCGCATCCTTCCCAGAGCCCAGGTGAGCTTTGCACCCTCTCCCCTTCAGGATGACTCCACAGGTGGATGCTGCACCATCTTCTCCCCCTCTCTTTCATTTTTCTCTTTTTTTTGCATATTTTTCTCATCCTGGAGGTACCTTTGAAATCTCCCAACGTCAACTGGAATCAGCTCTAGCTTATGCTTTGGTTAATAAATTAAAAATGCCACATTCTCCCAAACTGCATTATTACCGTTTATAATTTTGATTGTTAATTTGCATACGAAAATTAGTCCTGTGACATGCGTGAATTTTATTTTATTCTTGAACTAATTATAAACAAGAATGCCACATTATTTACATAACTAATTATTGTTCCTTCTGTTCTCCCATTTTTAAATCACAGTCCCATTCTACATCGGTTAACGATGCAAATGAACAATCAGAGAACATTTCTAAAGTTTCTGAATTTGTTCTATTTGCATCAAATACAAATTCCTTTGAATGGGAGATAATATGCTTTTCCATTTTAATGGACCTAAATTAGGCTGATCTTAATTTATAGTTAATTTGAATGAATAATTCCTGTCTACCTGGGTATATTTTTTCAGAGGCCAACTGTAGATCTTTATTAACCCATAAATCTGCTTTTTGCTATAAACAAAGGAATATTTTGTCCCCAAAAGTGATTTTCTGCCTTCATTTTGAAGCAGGTCCTCTCATTTCGCTTGCTACCTGCCTCAGTCCCACCGCTTGCCGTGCTCCTGAGCACCAGTAACCTGCTGGCACCATCACTGAGCATTCTGCAAGGAGCAGCACAGCCCCAAAATGCGGGGCTCCTTTCTGCAATCCGTACATAACAGGGGTGCCTCAAGCACCACTATGCAACCAAAACAGCCCCCCACATTCCCGGGAATGACACCCTGTCATTGCTTGCGGCTGCAGGCGTGCCCATGGCCAGAGGAGCATTGCCCCGCGCTCTGCGAGCCAGCAAACACCTGGCCCCAGCACGGGCTGTGAGCCCACCCACACTGCGCATACAGGGAGAGCAGGCTAATTAGCTGTAATGGGATTAGGAACCTAATATGTTAAGATTGGAATGAGAATTTAATAAACTCTAATGTGAACGTGGGGAAAAAAAACCAACCAGCACAGCTTCAAATACTTCCTTGTGCCAGGAGGGAAGAGATAGCCGTGATTAGACCAGCAAACCAGGATCATTACTCTGGCAAATTCTAATCACACAAGTCAAGACATAAAAGAGATGGTGTTTAAAGCAGTATTTCAGGCACAGAGAGGGGCCAGAGCACCAGGGCTTACAGCAGGAGTGGAGCCCTCTGGGGCTGGTGTGGGGAAATGCTGCATAGCCTGTTTGCCCGTCTCCTAACGGCAGCGTTTTGTGCAGAAAAAGAGGACAGCTGACGTGCGGAGCTGTTCCCCCCTCGCAGGACTCAGTGAGTCCCCTCCTGTCCTGCCCTGGTTGCAGAAGGGTGACCCCAAAGCCCATGACACCCAGACCCACTCCTGGTAAAGCTCGAGCTGCTCCCTGACCCAGGCCAAGGTTGGGATGAGACACATCTTTAGGCTTAGGGGACTTATTTGAAGGCTTTTGATGAAATTGAAACATCTAGGGAGGGAAGGAGTCCAAGTTACCAGGACTGCATAGTGAAGTGTTGGCAAAGTGTAAGTACTACAGAATCCCTAAAGAATTACGAAGAATAGTACCAAGTATGAAGCATCAGGATAAGTAAAACTTTGAGTCCTTCTCCCTGGTCTGAGCACCCCTGAGTCACTGGGCATTGAATCACCATGGTAGGGAGAGCCTGTGCCCCCTACATGGTGGGGGTGCAACCGGCCAGCCCAAGGGTAGCACATGATGCACGTTTTTAAAATGGCCTCTAAATAAATGTGTGTCTTAAAAAAAATAACTCTAAAAACATATCTATCTGATAATCATTAAATTGGTTCCCAAGGAGCCGTTATGTTCTATGTAGTAGAAAATATGAATTTTAAAATAGATCCTAAATACTGCTTTTATACAATAGAGCGTTACAGCTCACAAAGAGCCGTCACAGTCTAGCGGGTGGATAATACACATCCTAAAAAATTGTCTCAATTCTTGCACACTTACAGAAGTGATAAATCTCGAAGCTCGGGAAGCCGCAGGCAGGCAGTCCCCTTTCCCAAGGCAGCAGCAGGGCAGGAGGCCAGCCCCGTCACCCCAAGCATCCTGCAGGATGGTGGCAATGTTCCCGCAGGGCTCCTGCGCCCAGTCCCATGGCCACAGAGGCAGCGCAGTGTGAGGGAGAGCAGCCAGAAACGCGTCCTGGTACCTGCAAATCCCTGCAGAGGTGTCACTGAGCTGCACAGTGACATGTATTCCTGCATGTACATATGCAAATTTTTGATTTACCTGGGTATTTTCCATATGAATTCGAATAACACCCTAAGAATTCATGGGCCAATATGGGAAGACTGTCCTTATGAGTTCGTCCTTACCCCAGCCTGTTGCCGCTTGTGTATGTGAACTTTCTGCCAAGGCAAACTTGCATGAGAGAAAAATGGCATTTTATTGAGCTCCACTTTTTTATTGTTTTGAGTACAGTAACAGTTCAGAACCGCCCAGAGAGGAGGAACCCCTATTACTGGGGCTGCCCCATGCATGAGCTCCCAGCACCCTGGGCCAAGTCCAGCTCTGCTAAGCACCGTTACCTTGTTCCATGCATTAAGAAGAAAACAAAACATGATGGGCAAAGTTTTTACTCAGCTTTTATTCAGCTCTGATCTCTGCATGACAAGGGAAGGGAGCTATTCTGTCGCTCCTGTTTAATATAACAGGAACCCAGAATAATTGTTCCTGGATTCTTCAGGCGGGATTCAGCTCCCATTAAAGTCAATAATTAGATTTTCATCATCAGTAATTGGAACGGCTGCCCAGCCAGCTGAGCTGCTCTCCTCTGTAAGCTGTGCACATGGCTGGGATGGTCTGGACTAGCTCAGCTGCTGCAGAAACAACAAGCACTGGGATTTTTTTTAAACATTCCCTGACTCTTACATGCAAAATTCCATAATAGTACAGAGGTGCTTTTCTTGCTAGCGTGGTGTGAGCGCATCAGAGGGCATCTCCACCAGCCCCAGAGGTGCCACCTCTTTCCCAAGCCAGCGGCAGGACACGGGACCATGCTGCACTGACCAGCTGTGGTCCATGGGATCAGTTTTAGATGGGATGGTGAGGGTCCTGCCAGTTGCCTGCTGCCCTGTGCATGCTCCCAGAGCAGCTCTCTGCACTCCCAGCTGCAGGCAGAGCTGTCATGAGGCCGGGGGGGGGGGCTGGGACAAGCTTGGTGGGTGCCACCTTCTGCAATGACCCGCCTTGGGCAGCGGTGGCCAAGGTCAGCCTTGGCAGTGTTGCGAGTCCTGTCTGGAAGGGTGGGAGGTGGCAGTGAGTCCTGCCGATGGCCCATCTGCGCAGGGAGGCGAGAAGGACTGGAGCTCATTTAGCCAGAAATTTCAATCAAATTAGTGACCTGGAGCTAGTTTTTGGTTTTACTAATGCAATTAGAGAATCTAATTGTATTAATCACAATCATATTATATTGCCAATCATTAAATTCCCTTTGACACAATTGTTTACACTTCCATTGCTTATTAATTAGTCTAACATCGTTAGTCACTTATGTAATGGTGAAATGACTCCTTGATAGCCCCTTGGTGTCGCTGGGCAGAAGCTGCTCGGGATGTGCAGCCCCTCCTGCAGCTGGCGGCCCCTGCTGCAGGGCAGGGTGGGGGTATAGGCAGGGGTACAGGCAGGGGCAGGGGATTTCGATGCTCCTGTCTTCAGCAGGTTTCACGGGAACCCAGAGCAGCAGAGCCAGCAGATGTGCCGTGCCCAGCCCTGCTCGTACAAGCACACCGGCCTGAGGGAGCCCCGGGGCTCAGGGCGCCTCTGGAGATCAGCTCCAGACCTGCCTGGCCCTTCCACTTGCCGCAATAACCAGGCGATAACAGGCAAAGCAGGACCAGGTACGGACACCTTTTCTGACAGAGGTTTGTCCTTCTTGTCCTCAGAAGCCTCACTGTCCTTAACACAAAGCCAAATCTTCCTTTCTTTCATGCAGGCTACTCACCTCCTCCCACAGGAGCCAGAAGGGTGACTTTCTTCTTCACTTGCCTTTTACCGGTCCAAAGCCCATCCTCTCCTCTCCCCTCAGACTTTCCTTTTGACCAAACAAAACCAGTTTCCTCTGGCCCTCCTTGCACCCCCCTCTAGCTCTTTAGGTTATTTCATGTGGCTCTGCTGAATTCCTCTGCACCAAACAATTTGTAAGCAAAGAAGACATAAATACAAATGGAGAGGAAACTCTTCTGAATGTGATGCTAATCAACAGAGGAATGGATTGGGAATGCGAAGGCAGCAGGCTGTCTGGGAATGGCCATGAAACAATAACATTTATAATTTCTTGAAGGAAAAAAGGAAGAAAAGCAAAGTGGAAAGAGTGCACTTTTAAGGAAGAGTAATTTCAGAGAATTAATAGGTATAGTATCCTTGGAAACAAAAATTACAGAAATACATAAAGAAGGCAGTTTCTGAAATACATTATTTTAACACACACAAACAATCCATCTCAAAATACAAGAATCACAAGATTCTTGGTGACTTCAAGTCCACAAAGAAAGCGTACAAAAAGCAAAGCTCAGACTGAACTGCTAGGGGTTAGGGGTAAAGACACAGCCCAGGTACACACGGCAAATGCCAAAAGGCTGAATCAGGGGATGGAGCTCATCTCCGGGAGCTGTGAGGGGTGAGCATCAGTCTGGGGAAAAACCAGAAAAGGGTTTATCCCCCTTTCAACAGAGATGGGAATCTGCAACAGGTGAAACTGCTCAGCTTGACTGCAATGCCTACAAAAACACTGTGGGGAAAAAAGTAACAGTGAGGAGATCAGAGGGAGATGGATGATGGTGGGGTGGGCAGGTAGGTCACTTTTTTTTTTTTTTTTCTTTTTCCCCTTTGTGTCCAAGATTGCCTTTGGATAGTAGTGCCAGACTGGCAATGTCACTTTATGATCAGCCAAGCTGCCCTCTCCTCCCAAGGCCTCCAGCTGATGAGTTCACTGTTTAAGGCAGGGGATTTGTCACTACTGATCCCTAAATGCAGGCTTTTGTGCTTTCTGCTCTTCAGTTTCATCCTGTCTCAGCTGCTCAGGTCAAAGACATCATCCAGGGATGACCCCACACCCCTTGCCTGCAGCAAGGGCAGCAGAGGGGTTGGTACAGGTAGCAGGCAGAGCCAGGCAGCTGCCTGCAAGGCAAGGGCCATCATGGGGCAAGTGCCAGCGGTCCAAGCACAGGGCACGGTCCTGGTGTGCATCAAGTGGCAGCAGGAGGAGGGGTGTGTGTCTCTCTTGGGAATTTGAGGAGGAGAGAGGCTTTTCCAGCACAAGTCCATCACTGGGTGAGGGGTGTTTAGCACAGTGGCTGCAGCACAGTTAATTGCTAATTGGATATAACGTTCCCTGTGATAAGCCCTGTCAAGTTGTATCACCACTGCTGAAGTGAATTCATCACTTCTGCGTTGCTCACAGAGTTGCTATTATTGTAATTATAATTACGTATTTCATATGCTCCTTCAGAATACCTCGCAGCTGCTAGCTAATTAGCCCCCGCATGCCCCTGCTCCTCCGCTTGGGCCACGCTCCCCTCAGCCTCCCCTGCCAGCCCTGTGCTTCCCAGTTTAGGGCGGGGGAAGCTCCCTGGGGTGCAGACATGATGGGAAGGGATAACTTGAAGCCCTCTGTTCCCATACTGGGACCCAGTCGCTCCACACAGCAGCAAAACAATTTAGGCGTTTGTCCCACGCTAAAGGCATGGGGCAGTGGGAGGTCAGCAAACGGCAAATAATTTCTCAGAAGAGTGAGTCCCTGCTTGCTCATCCCTGTGCACTAAACGCTGGGGGTCCCTGTTTGCAAAATGCTGTCGACAGCATGGTCTGGCGTGATCTGACCCTGCCCTGCGCTCCCCAGGTCTGCCCGACCCCGGCTCCTGCTCCGGCTGCCTTGGATCCCACTTGTGATTAGAAATTGCAATTCCAGACTGGGAACTTTTAATAACGGTGCACAGAGGAATGCCTGCGAGGCTAAATTGCTTAATTTGCATTGTCTTGGAATATTTTTGCATATCATAAAGATCCGTATTTTTGCTTTGCCCTTTTCCCCCCTTCCTCTCCTCCCCATCTTTTTCATTAGGAAATGGAAGTGCAAAGCCCCGCAGGTTAGAGTAATCACACACTGCACCTGAACGGAGGAAATTTGCCTAATCCTATGCCACTGCTGGATCTCTGGAGATGGCACAGGCCCTGTGAGTGGAGTCCATGACAGGTGACAGCTCGACTGCTGGGTGCTTCTGCAGCAGTCCCCCGCCTCGTCCCATGGGACCCCAGTGTCCTGCTGGTTCAGGACAGCAGGAGCTGGGTCCTGTTTGGGGAAACTGGGTGGCTTTTGCAGGATTTCCTGGCAGGTCAGCTCTGTTCAGAGAGATGTGCCTCCTTCGCTGTCAGCTAGCAAGGAGGAGCAGCCCCCTGCCCCAGCTGCTGGCACCATGCCTGGTCCCTTCCCACGCAGGGCTGCCATGACCCACACCTCCCTTCCCCGGGACCTGCTACAGTGCCAGGAGCGTGCACCCAAGGACACGCAGGGAATGCCACCACCCTCCCGCCCAGGCAACCTAGGGGAGGGTGGGAGGTGTGGGATGTCTCTGCAACATATCATTTTTCTAAGAACAGGTTCAGCTTTTTCAGACTAAAACAAATGTCTGTTAGTCTGCCTGTTGCTTAGCCTTCCTGTGCTCCCAGGCTGGAGTTACCAGCAGCAAAGGCGGCCAAACGCTGCTTACTATGCATCGGTAATGAGAGCGCAGGGTTGATGGATGCTTGCTGAGCCGTCCTTCCCCGAAACAGAGGCCACAGGGAAAACAGAGCAAAGTAGGAGGAAAATCTGCTGGAATCTAATTGTGGAGGCGGGGGAGATGCAAAGGGAGAGGCAAGGATTGATAGCTGTCTGGTCTGCTGCACCTTTGAGGAATCATTAACATCTGATTAATTAGTTAAGGTCGGCTTTGCAAATGTAAAGTGCTGTACAAGTGCAAAGTATAAATGGGATGATCCAAAGTAGCTGGCAATGGTACTCGAGGTAATGGGAGATACTTTAGAGGAGAGGCGGGGAAGAGGGAAGGAAGAAATGCCAGCTGAATGTGTAGCTGTGAACTAGACAAATGCTGCCGGAGCTCCGGGCTGGGCAGCACTGGGGGGGTCGGCAGGGACCTCGAAGGGGCTGTTACCAGCCACAGATACCGCGGAGTTCCATGGACCAAGGGCATAGCCCTGTGAGGGAGCCCAAGTGTGCTGGGCTGGCTTTCCCTGCTATGCCCTTAGTGCTGCTTTACTTAAAAGGCTGCTAATTATATCCTAGGGCAGTAATGATGCTGCCATTATTCCTGCAAAGTGATCTGATAAGCAGTTGGTGGTTGCAGCCTGTTTGGACTGAGGTTTGCATCCTCTGTGCGTCCTATGATCTCCCTCCTGCAGAACTAACCTGCAGCAGAGACTCCCTCCCCTGGGAGCTGGACCTCCAGTCTCGCTCAGCCCTCTTTAGTTCTGTCATCTGCTTTTTTAATTATCACTCCTGTATTAAAACAAGCTCTCTGAAGCCTCCATGCATCTGTCAGGAGTAAGCAGTGCCCACCCAACACCACTCATCGTCACTGCAGGTGCATGCAGGTTGTCAGCACCATTCCTCCAGCACAGTTCAGCTTCCTGCCCCTGCCTGTTCCCAGCACTGGGGGCTCGGGGACACCAGCAGGGGTGTGGGGGAGCACCCAGGTATCACTGCCTGTAGGTTTTCAGGGTGAGGTCAGCACCGATCGGGGTCCTGGCTGCTACAGGCGCAGTGTTTTCCAGGCAGGCAGCATCACTGCTGTGCTCACCCCGATCCTGCCCCCGTGGTTCTGCCAGCCTGCATTCGGGAAAGAGAGAATGACTGGAAAACCTTTTGCCAATTCCATAACCAACATCTATCCTATTAAATAGTTAATACACTTAGATGTATTTTAATAAACTCTATTTAATGGCCATACATTAATTGTCTGATTAATTCTAATAAATCTTTATTTGAGATGCTTAATTTAGAGTGTGACTGATTGTCCTGTCATGGATGGATTATATAATTGTTGTCTGGAATTAGATACTTTGGAAGATACTGGACAAAGGCAGAAATCTGGGAACTTCTCTGATAATTGAAAATCACACCAGCATGAAGAACGCTGCCTGCAGCGGGCAGGGCCAGGGTGCAAGGTGGCAGGAGGCAGCTGCTCTCCCTGCTGCCGCGGGGCAGGGGAGCTGGGAGGGATGAGTGTGTCCCATGGGATGCGGGGACTGGCCGGTCAGCCCCAGTCTCACTTCTGGGTCCTCGTGTCCTTTAGCAGAGGGACCCTCACCCAGCCTGGACCCTGGTCCTCATTAGCATCAGCTGTGTGGGGTCTGGGTAACAGAGCCCTGTGCAGCCATGCCTAGCATGGCAGCTGGGACCAAGGGGGGACACTGGCACCTGGGGTGCAAGGTGCTGTTTGTTTAAGTGTCTGCTGATAGCCCCAAGGACAGAGGTGCCTCCATCTGAAGGCCAGCAAAGGCTCCGGGCCAGATGGATTAGATACTAATTTACTTAAAACGGGAGGTGATATCATTTAGGAACCACTGGCTCTGTTATTGAATTTGCTGCTCATTCCCCAAGGAGCAGGGAGAGAAACAAAGGTCACCCGGTGTTTACACTTGGTGACATTTCTATGAATAGCTGTTAAAGACCAATTTTCTCTCTTGCTAGTGGTTGCAGAAATGCCAGCTGAGCTGTGTGAGGGAGATGCACCCAGCCCCTGGCTTCCTTGGGACTGACTGGGGTCAAGGAGGTCCCCAGGGACCCTAGACCCATGCCTAAGTGGGTCCCAGGCCACCACAGTGGCCAGTGCCAGATGCCACAGAGCACTGCGAGATTCACCACAGATACAGTGAGTGTGGGTGGTGGTAGTGGGGCTGTTGCCCAGAAAACCCCTCTGGCTAAACCTGCGGTAGCCGGGGGGGCTGCAGCAGTGCGGGACCCCGACCCCACTCCCTGCTGGGGCTGCAGCCGTGCCAGGCTCGGCACTGGGGGAAAGGGGCTTGAAACTGCAGCTGGTCCAAGACAGGACAGAGCTCAAAATCTCACTTCTCAGTACATATAAATCCCCAGTGCTCAGCTTGCCGATGTTTCACTTCAGCCATTTCAAAACATGTGGGTTCAGTGCTGACCTCTGTTTACATACTTTTGCTATAAATTAAGCAAATATCAATATGGACTATTTCAAGCAAAATCTGAAATGCTTTGTTTAATGTCAAAACACAAGTGCTTTGTGTTGATGTTTCACTGCTTGCAAGGCTCTTTTTGGGAAAAAAATTAAAAACTCGAAGCTAACTCCTTCCCGGGAGCATCGGAATCAAACTGTTTCTGAGAAGCTCAGTGAGAAACGACTGAATCTATTTGCTTTTGTGGCTGTTTTAGTTCTGGTGTCTTGCTCCCCAAACCCAGAGCCCAGCGCAGCCCCTGCCCTGTCCTGGTGGGACTGGCACCCTCTTTCGGGTTTGCCCAAAGCAAGGCACATGCAGGCTCATGACTAACGAAGCATTTTGCACCCTGGGGAGGCAGGAGGGGAACCCAATGCCCACCCTCTTCCTTTTTTTCCTTCTTCCTGCAAACTCTGAGTTTCCTTTTAGCATAAGCTCTGACTTTTCAGTTTATCACGGCCAAAGTGAATTTGTAATCATACAATTATCCTCCTGCTAAATTAATATATTAAAATGTTCAAACAATTGTTCCAGTAATTAAACAGACAGATATTAGAGAAAATGAAGGCATTTTAGTCCTGTTCTCTGGAATGTGCCGACCTTTCCCCTTTCTTAGCTGCTACTCAGACAGTGTAGAAATGATTGGATAATTGGATGGTTCATGTTCTTCTGAAATCATTGAAGCAAAAGAAAGACGGAATCACCCCAAAGTTTGTGCTGAGCTGTGCTGTGTGATTTTATTAATTAGATGCCACTTTTTTTGCCCTCCACCTATTGTTAAGATTTAGAAATTATCATCTACAAAAATTGTCAAGGTCACCCCTTAACCTTGGCAGTGCTCATGGGTGTGCGTCCCCTCTTAATTATAGCCTGTGCCATGCCAGGACGACCTGTGATGGTCGTCCTGGCATGACCGTATGTGAGCCAGGGGGGTGAGGGGGCAGTGGCACCACACACTGCCTTGCCACATCCATTCACCAGGCCACCTGCATGGCATCAGCATGGTGCCTGTGAGTGTGATGGCCATGGGAGCAAGTGGGGAACTCGGGCGGGGATGTTTGCAGCTGTGGGAGGGCACCGCTGCTTTCTTGCAGCATCACGCAGGCGTCCGTGGAGCTCCGGCCAAACAGCCTTGCTCTGAGCAACTGCAGATCTCTTAGCAAGACATCTGCTCTTGATTTGAGAACCTGAAGCGATGGGGAATCCAGCGCATTCCTAGCTGTGACATCTCTAGCTGGGCTAAACATCCCCTCGGTTTAAAACACATCTGCATCTCCCAGCTTCAGCTCCCACCAGTGCACATTGTGCCCTTTCCTATAGGGCAAAAGAGCCACCCGTGACAAGCCCAGCCCCATGGAGGGTCCCTGGCCAACAGAGTGCCCCCAGCCCCAGCAGCTGGGGTCTGGCAGTGCCACTGTCCCAGCCAGCTCGTCCCCACGCCCTGTGGCAGGGGCTGGCTGGGCTCGTGAGGCCAGCGGGATTTGGTGGCAGTGCTTCCAGGGGCAGGGCTGCCACAGACCATGCAGAGGTGCGAGAGGAGCCCTGCCGGGACCCCATGCCCCGCAGCTCCACAGGGATGCCCTCAGCCAGGTCAGGAAGCTGCTCTGAGGCATTCGGACAGAAGGAGGAAGGCACTGTTTCAAGGTGCAGGGCTGGAGGGAGGGTCCTGTGTCACTCCTTCCCCAGGGTGCCCACTCCAGTGACAGCACTGGGCTGGACCTCACCCTGTATGGGCATCACTGCCTGCCACGCTCCCTGCTCCCTGAGCCTGAAGCTAAACCAGCCTCAGGAGCCCACCAGGACCCTCGGCTGGATTGAGGGAGCAATGGTGGCAGGACAAGGATGTTGGGGGTGGCTGGGGGGCAGTGGGTGCTGCTCCATTCCACCCTGGCCTTACCCAGCGGGTCAGTGGGACCCCCGAGGAGGCCCTCACACCCAGCCTGGAGTGAAGGAGCCAGCCCAGAGGCTGCAGCCACACTCATGGGTGCTACAGAGCTGCAAGCGTGCGTAAAAGCCCAGCAGACTTATCAATATTCAGCAAATGGAGCTTGTGCTGGAAAAGCCAGTGCCTTCTGGAGGAGCTTGCACGTCAGGAGGGTCAAGTGGCTGCTTTGGTTTCCATTTATCAGTTTTCATTTTCAGGGCCTTACAGTTTGGACAAACTAGTATTAGCAGGGTTCATGGGGAAAGTATGCAATGCAGCATTCAGGAAATCATTCATCTCTCCCCACTGTCAGAGACCAGCTTACAGACAGGCATAAATAAAAGTTTTATTGTCTTGCACCATCGCAACACACCAAAGCTGAGGGGAAAAAATGCAACAGATAATTTATTCAGCAGATGTTATCCTTTCATTAGCTGCTCACAAGCCAGTGCTGACATTCGCCACTGATGGCACTCCCAAATAACACCCAATTCCTCCTCCAAACCGCCTCCAAGACAGGAACACGTTTGCTGCCCAGAGCCTGCACTGTGCTGGCCACTGCATCCCACGGAGAAGCGCAGAGTGCGGCCACACGCCTGCGGTGCTGGGCTCCGACAGCTGTGAGGAAGTGCTGCCTGCAAGCCACACCAGCCCCCTGCAGCTGCGGAGCCAGGGCCAGGGCTGGCCTGCCTTACTACTGCCTTAATTAACTGCAAACTCGTTCAAGCTTATTTCTGTTCTCTGACCAGACAACTTTTCTAACTCACAAACATAGCAAGAACTGTGAAATGCCGGTTGCAAACACGTGTTCCTGACTTTCCCATTGAATGTTGCCTCCAATGCATCTTCAGTAAATATTTGCCCTAATGTGAATTTTCCTTGTCTGTTTGCACCAGAGAAGCACAAGACGCTTCACTCTGCACACAGAGATGTGGCCGCTGGGTGCCTGCGGGGAGTGAGGGCGATCCCACGGGAAGGTGGCAGTGCTTGGTACTGGCACCCCAGCTGTGCAGCACAGCCCTGCTGGGTGTGTTGGCAGAGACACTGGCTCAGCCCTGCAGCCCCAGCCCCAGCATCCTCCCAGCCGTGGAGTCCTGAAAGGTTTTGAGCGGAGGCTGGTCACGGAGGCTGGTCACAGAGATGTCACTTGGCTCGGAGCTAGGGTGGGGATGGGGAGTCAGCACCAGCCCTGTGCCCTGGGCAGGGATGTCTCAGCTGTATGGGTAATCACCCTGTGAAGGTGGCAGCATCCCAGCCAAGATGTGCCGGCACATTCCAGTTAGGGGATGGAAGATCCTATTTCTGTGATGGAAAAACATCCTTCAGCCCAGCTGGACCAGAGCAACAGCTTGAGCCGGGCTGTGTATGAATCGTAACTGGGGACAAAACCATCACCCCTGAAGGATGGTCCTGTGGGTGGAGAAGGACATTGTTCCTGCATGCCCAGGCACAGGGCTCTGGAAAACATCTGCTGCCTTGAGAGACCCCCCTGCTCCCCTCGGCTCCTCCCACTCCCCCACCCTGAGCCCCTGCAAAGCCCCTGCAAACCCCCTTTGCAGAAGGGTCCCAGGCACGTCCCAGAAGTGCCCAGTGGAGGGGAAAAGGGACCTCAGAGCTGGCTTTGAACCGTCACAGGAATGCAGAAAAATAAATAAATAATTGTAAGCGCAATATTTCATTCGGGGGGGGCACTGAGCAGGTGGAAGAGAAAACAGACTATGGATGCCTTCTTATATGCCTTTTTAATGCACATGCACATGAACACACACACATACTCTGTCTATCTATTTATCTATCTATCTAATCATCCATCTGTCTACCTATCTACCTATATATCTATTTTTCCAGAATACTCTACTAATTTTTTATCACCTTTCTATTTTGTTCTGCTGTATTTTGACTGGCCCTATAAAGTTTAGAGAGGGAGTTGTGACCTTTTCCAATGTGCTGCAATTAATTTTTACTTCAGACTTATAATGAACTACTATTATCCATCACATGCAGATCACTGCCTTATACTAATAAATCATACCTCACTGTATCACCAGCTGCACTAAAGGTTAGACTACCCATCCCCTTCAGAGCATTCAGACACGCTTGCTATATTTTTTTAAGTGCAGGCAGCTTATTATCCATAACAGTGTGTGGAATTGGAGCAGAAAGGGTCCACTTGGAGCAGCTAGCCGGAGCACATCATGCTGTAAAGCTGTGCTTGGGAGTAATATACTTTTAGTGTATTTTTAATTGTGCCCCTTTTTTTCAAATGATAACTGCTAAGCTGAGACAAGTCGCTGTCCCAGGGACATCATAGTTACAACAAACAGAGCTGTGAAAGCTCCACAGGCAGTGTAGACCCTGCTGCCATGGGGCAGCACCCCCTGCCAGTTGGGGCTGGGGCTGGTGGTCCCAGGGCATTGCCCTCTGCTCACCTTCCCCTCCCTCCCTGTGGCAGCACCCATGGTAGATACCCACCCTGAGAGGGATGCTGCCCACCATGGAAGAAGCTGCCTGCCATGGTGCTCTGCAGGATCCTTCCCTCACCTGGGAGGATTTCTCCTGCCTCATGCAGTGTGGTGAACAGACTGAGACGCAAAGTCTCCAGTTCAAATGCAATGTGACACAACCTAATGGAGTAAATGCAGGTACAACAGGCACTTAAGGTGCTCATAAACTATGTATTGTTTCTTTTTGGATTGCACTGATGTTATTGCAGATACTGTATGAAGTCTGAAATAGGATCGCAGCAACTTCACTGCTCCCTTTCCCAGCTCCTTTTACTGAGGGGAAATTACTTGGCTGACATGCTGCATCCCCATCTTTTAAATGTATTTATTGTTCTATAACATTTCATACACTTCATATGCGTTCAGAAGAGCAATTCAATATACCTGCCAGAAATGAGAGACGCATCAAGCACGCAGAAGCAAGGGAAGGTAGTAGAAGCCCAGTGGAGCTGCAGTGCTCGGCGATACGGCAGCAGGGCTGAGCATGGACCAAGTTACAGCAGGACTGGGCACCCTGGCTTTGCAGGGACAAACCTTGCACCCTGACCAGATGGCTCGGTGCCCCACGCCCCGCCAGCTGCCCTCACCCCTTGCTGCTTCTGGCAGAGCTTCAGCAGAGCCTGCTCAGGGGTTGGGGGTCTCCTCTCCAGCACATCCCCTTGGCCCCATGTTCACAGCCTCATGCACAGAGCTTTGGGGGGTCACAGCAGCGCGACGAAGGGGATGCATGGTCCCCAGGCACAGCGGGATGGTGGGATGCAGGACCGCCTAAGCATGTTATTAATGACCTTAGTTACTAGTTAATAGTCCCTTTTTGCTCTGCAAGGTGCAGGGCCTAGCACTCAGCTCTGGTCTGCCCCCATTAAGATTCAGTGACAAGTACAGAAACAGCTTAAAGTATTGAAATAGAAATCGCTGGTCTAACAGGAGATTTAATGTTAAAATGTTTCAATAAAATAAACCCTTAAAAGCTCCCATTACTTCACAATTGCCCTGCAGATCCTTGTTAACTTTCTATATATAATACCAAGGAGCCTCACGGCCAGCAGCCGGAGTGCCAGGGACACTAATGAGAATATCAGGGATAAGAGGGAGCCGCGTGGCTGCACACATCGAGAGCTGCTGCTGCCAGCCAAAGCATGCAGCTCTTAGCAGCTCACTGGGCACGGTGGCACTGCTTTTCAGTCCCTGCGGGTGGGGATGGAGGGAACCAGCACAGCAAACCCTTCTCCCCACAACCCCATAGCTCTTTGCCAGCACCTCTCTCCAGAGCACTGAATCTCCCAGAGATGGAACAGTGGTAATGCTTTCAGGGCAGAGCCTGGGGTCTTCTTGTGGCTTAACCAGAGGAGAAAGATGCTCCAGCATGTCTGTGAGCAAAATCAGCCCCTCTCCAGCATCGGCATGGTAGTGGAGACACATGGCATTTGGGAAGGATCCCAAGGCTGCAGCCAGGCCAGGCAGAGTTGGTTCAGCAAGGCCTCCAGTTCTCCCTATTCGTTAGCATGCAAATGGGTTCGTTGTGTGCTGCCTCCTATTCCTGTCACCATCCTTGGCACCAGAGCCGAGAATGAGAGTTTTGGTTACTTATCTCATCTGCAAAGGCAGCAGTCAATGGCAAAACTCGGCATCACCACTCTGCTCCCATTGTCCTGTGGCCAGGCGGCTCCTCAGCACGAGACCCCCGCCAGAGGTGACAGGGGCTGCCAGCCCTGTGCTGTGCCAGATCCACATCCCAGCAAGGATGTGGCTTATCCCTCCTCTCCTGCAGCCACCATGCCCCAGGGAACCCAGGTAGCACTTGCCCATGGATTACTCGCACTGGGTCTGGGGCAGGAGCACCGTTGCAAAGAGCACATCACAAGGTTGCCCTGGCACAACCCCCGCGTGAGCATCACTAGGGCAGGACTGGCCAAGCTGGGCTGGGCTCTGCTGCCCTGCAAGCCCCAGGGAGCCCGGTCAGTGTCCAGGTGATGTGTGTGCATGTGTGCATGCGTGCGTGTGCGCATGTGTGCATTTTTTGGCACAAAGTACATGCCGTGCTCTTCTGTGAAGCTTAAAGTAGACATTGCCTTTAAACACTCTAAAGCGCACTGTTTAATTTGAATGAAATACACTAAATAGCATGGTGTCAGGTGTAATTACATGTTACCAGCAGTGTGCCAGAAGTAAGTTGCTAACACATTGGCATGGTTACTGTACACTTGGGTGAATTTCAAATACAGTTTTGTTAGTATTGGATCTAAGGGAAAGAAGCCAAGTCTGACTATTGAGGAAAACAAGTGGATGTGCTGTAGACTCATTATTCATCTCTGCTTCTGTAGCTCTTGGATCGAATAACACGCTCCTATTGCACTGTAACGGAGCCTGCTATCTCACCCGCTGCCTTCCCTTTCCAGCTCCCAGAGCCTCGCCAAAGGGCTGTGGGCATGGCCAGAGCAGCCAGCAGCAAACCGCCAGCGAGAAGTCCACGCTACCCTGGCTCAACAGCACTTTGCAATGAGCAGGGGGAAACCATCCCTGCGATGACCATCCCTGCCCTGACTTTGCTTCCTCCTGCCTACACCGCTGCTTTGGGTCTCCTCTCGTGCAGAAAACAAGCCGCAGGTGGGTATGGACCCATCACGCCAGGCACTGCAATCCTTAGGAGGGACCCAAGCACAACTCAAGGCTTGGGTGCAACCTCTTGGTGCTCAGATCCTGGGCCTCTGGCACTTTTTGCAAGGTCAAGTCATGAATCAGGAACTGGCAGAGACAGGACCACAGCCAGGAGCCCCCACCTTGCCATGAGCATCCTTCCATGACCATCCTGCCATGAGCATCCTCCCATGACCACCCTCTGCCAACTCTGCTACGCTGCGCCAGCCCTGAGGTTCCTGGTTCCCCTTCCCTAGGAAGCATCAGTGGGCAACAGCCCTTTGGAGCCGGGGGCTGTTGTTCAGCCGGCCATGCTGGGGCTGACATCTAGGGCTGCTATCGGGGACACTGAGGTGGAGGCAGTCTGCTTTGCCTGCCCATGGAACCCCTCTGGGCACAGGGCTGCAGCCAGCCCCAGCTCCAACAGGTGCCACGGTGCTGTCGGCTCCCGGCCGCTGCTCGCTGCGCAGACAAAGCTGCCATCTGGCTGGTTATGGGACTTACATTAAAATGGAGCTGTGGCTCCCTAAGTAAAATATTGATGAAGAAGGCCTGAAGCTAGGAATGAAGTAGCCTGACTGTATTTCCTTCCCATTTTTAATAGCTCACTGCTTCATGCCAAGAAGACTAAAGTGTGTTACTTGGCTCTGGATGAAAATGATTTCAATTGGGTAGCGAGCCTGTCATTTGCATCTTGAATAAATAGGTTCTAACAAGAAGAGATCTGTTTAATGGAGAGATTTGGGGAATTCAGACTGAATCCTCCCTGACTTAAGGTCCTGAGACAATAATTGGGACGAGCAGAATAAAGCCGAGAGCTCTTCATGGGACTAGACAGCATATGAGGGTTTAAGCAGAAATTGAACTGTACAACTCTGTCAGTGCATCTGGAATTGGAAATGGGATGGAAAAGACCTGGGAATTCGCGCTCCCTGCACAAATTGTATATTGTGTATAATAAGCTGGCCTGGCTTGTAATGAGTGTGGCTGGAAATTAAGAGACATCACTACACTTTGAGCAGCAAATTGCAGGCTTCCCCGTTACGGCAGAGGCACTGGCTTGGCTCCTGCTGCTGGGTTAGCTGTGCCCACAGCCATGCCACTCGTACCACTGGTAAGAGGCAGATCCAGGTGGGATCCTGACAGGAAGGCAGCACTTGCAGGGGGTCCATGTTGCCTTGGGAACACATGTCCCCCCACATGTCTGGGGATGGGGACCCTCCTGGGAGCAGCTCCAGCACTTCCCAGGGAGCATCCACTGTAGTAAGGCTGGCACCAGCAACCCCTGTGCCACCCCTGGACTTGTGGAGTCCCCAGATGATGGTGCTGATGAAGGGCAGGGGACAGGGTGCTGCTGCTGCTGCTGCTGCTCCTCCTCCTCCCTTGTTGTTGTGGACAAGATGCTCAAAGCAGAGTGAGAGCAAAAAGGAGAAACAGGCATAGCTGGAAATGGAGACCTTTGGCTCCGGGGTGACACTCAGGAGCCAGGCACATGCACTTCAGAAGAGCAGGAGCTCCCAGCACTGGTGCTTTGGTGTCCCAGAGCTGAGCAAGGCCGTGGCACGCAGACCTGTGCCAGCGGAGAGCCGGCTCTGCCGAGAGCCGAGCTGCATTACAGGACTACAGCTCCCACAAGGCACCATGTGAGCAAAGCCCTTTCGGAAGGCTTCCGTCTTTGGCTATAATGATTATAATGATAAGCCATCATCCCAAGCTATAATGGCTTGGGAGAACTGTACTTTTCAAATAATAGTGAAGACTTCTAAGAGCAAACTGATGCTATTTGCAAATAAAAAAGTAAAAAACTTCTGTTAGAAACCAGCAGGTACAGTAATTTTCAGTGGCTCTGAAACAAATGAAATATTTGCTCAGATTGTTGCAGGTTGATGAGGCAGGATGGGCATAAGTAGGACAAGGAGAGTCATGAGACTTTATTTTTTGAGCCTGTTTTAAAGCGGTGTGTATGGATGACGGACCTGTCGGAGCCAGAGCCTCCTGGCTGAGCACAGCTGGGTGCTACCATGGCTGTGCAGGGCTGGGTGCTGCTGCGGCTCCCAAGTGCTGCCATTCTCCACAGCTGACTGCGGCGGCGTGGAGAACAGCTCTGGAGATGTTACGCTCACCCTGTCAATGTGTACTTGGGGAGTCCTTAATCCACGGGTCGCTGACGTGATAAACAATAATGTCTCTTTTGGAGCTGTTACGACTTATCATGTTAATGGGCACTTAGGGAGTCTTTAATTGGTGATTTGTGCATGCACTGTCACAAAATTTTAAAACACATTTACCATCATTTCTGGGGTGTTTTAGAAGCACCAGTTCACTACGTTGAGAGATGAACAAGCAAACCCACCTAAAGTCACTCACCCCGCCTGCTCGCCTGCTGCTTCAGGCTCCATTTCACAGGGAAAGGGCTGTTGCTGCCTTTATAAAATAGATGAAGAATCAGGCCAGGAAGGTAGTGGCACCAAAAAGTTCTTCTTGGCAAGCCACTCCATACCTGCAATGCCCCGGCAGCAAGCCCCGTGAGTCCCTGGGGAAGGCTCACTTGCCGCGGGTTTGCCTGTCCGGCAGCAAGCTGGTTCTGCCAGGGATGCACCACCAGTCCCTCCGACGGGGTTTGTCTGCACGCCCCATGCACAGGCTGCAGGGACACCCACCAGTCAGTGCCCAGGGACCACAGGGTGCTCCTGAGCTCTTTGCTGGTGCGGTGAGCACGGGTGCTAGAAGCCGTAATTAACAGCACCTGCCCTTGCTGTCAAGTTCTTCTTCATTAGGAATAAAGCATGTGTCAATGCATAATTAAAATTCTGCATATTTTTAAAACAGTGCTTTCTAAATAGAGCTCCAGTCATCGGCAGCGATTAATCCAATCAGCCCAGTGCACTTGCTGTCTTCAGGTGAGTTCATCTCTCACTCTTCCCATCTCTATTTTTTCCCTAACTCTCCTCCCAGCCTTGCTGGTAACAGGAGTGGATTGAGCCAGAGGACTTTAACTGATGAAGTTACCATAGCAATGCTATTCGTCACTGCTTTGCCATTTCCAGCTCTGCCTACAGCAGATCATATTCTGCTTTCTGTTTATCCAAGGACCTGACTGTGAGCATTCCCAGCGCCGGGCCGCTGCCCAGACAGCCGCCAGCAGCCCATGAGCCCAGCAGAGCTGGGATGGGTGCTACCTCACTGGGGTACCAGCCACCGGCCCCCTAGGAGTGCCTTCCAGCACCCTCTAACCCTGCTCAGGAAAGCACAGGTTAACCCTGCAAGAAAAAGCAAAATCCAGAACAAAAGAATAATGCTAGATGCTGCTCAGTGCTTGCCACCAAACAGTGACAGCCCAAAGTTAATTACGATCCAGACTGGCTCTCCTTCGCAATGCTCTTCCCCTCATCACCCTTGGGGAGAGGTTGCAGTGGAAGATGCAGAAACCCAGCTCCCAGTGGTCAGAAGGAGGCCAGAAACTGTGCGACTGGCTACCACGTCCTCAGTAGATTCGGGAATGGGGCAGTGTGATCCTGCTCACCTGTAGAGTGTGCTCAAGGCAAGAGCCTGGCTGGGACCGCATCCCTGCCATCCCTGGCTGCCTGGTTCTTGGGCAGTGACCCTGCTGCAGTCCCTCTGGGAGCTGGCCCCGGAGACCTCCCTCTGTCCCCATTCCCTCCAGCAGGGTTGGGAGGGGGGGTCGGGAAAGCAGAGACCCCTCTCCAAGGTGTCCCTCACACATGTTGCTGCATTCGCCACGCAGAACAAGCGCCCAGCTGTATGAGATGAAAACAAACGTGGGGCTTCCAGGGGATGCTGAGCATTGGTTATTGTTCTGCCAGTGTAAGCTTGTTCGCATGAGCATCATCTGGCAGCTTGGGAGGGAAGGAGCATGATAGAGTCTGAAAAATTCATTGAAATGTTGGGTTCCAGCCAGGGAGAAAACATCGCTGAATGGCAACATAAAAGGAAATTGTCCCATAACATTCAGAGAGCACTTCAGTATTTGTCCTCTTTATTTTAAAGCATCGAGGATCTTTGGGAAACACTCTGGAATGGGACTTTTATAGATGGTCTAAATTAAACTTCACTTAATATTATAAGCAATAAATCCTCATTGTCAGGTTTTGTTTAGCGGGTATAAAAATGATTGGTAGGTGCTGTAGCTTTTTCCTGAGACTGGGAGATCAGTGTTTTTACTGTAGAGCTTTGTCCTCAGCGCGTGAGAAGGAGACATCTCCTCCCAGCCCCAGGTGCATACCAGTGCAACCCTGCAGGCAGCTGCCTGCTGCACAGGTCATCTCCCATGCTCCGCTCCTGTAAGAAGGCTCCCACATTTTGGGCACAGATGCCCGTTTTCAAGTGATTCCAGGAGCTGGAGCCTTGAGGAAGCCATCAGCTTCTCTGAGGAAGACCCCAGGCGAACTGCAGGCTTTGGAGGCTCTGAGGGGCCACAGGGCGCTTGTCGCTCGTATTAGAGGTGTTTAGCACATGGAGCAGCCCTGGCTGCTTCCTAGCCCAGGAGCTGGAAGTAGCAGGGAAATTACCTGGGCACCACAGACCAAGTGTACCCTGGTCTCTGTTTTTAGCTGGTGTGAGGCAAGTAAGGCAAATGAGAGCACTGAAATACAAAATACTTTTCCTTGCTTGAGCTTTCTGCAAACTGTGCTTTTACTGGAGTTAAGGAAATATATTAGGTCATTTTTTTTAATGTGTTTTTTAAAAAAAACTCTGACAGAATCTCTAGGTTT
Organism: Falco biarmicus; assembly: GCF_023638135.1. Taxonomy (NCBI): domain Eukaryota; kingdom Metazoa; phylum Chordata; class Aves; order Falconiformes; family Falconidae; genus Falco; species Falco biarmicus. The sequence continues at coordinate 27,935,330 of NC_079288.1, read as the reverse complement.
AGCCACCTGTCCCTTGAAGTCACCGGTCCAGAAAGCCTGACTCCTTTCGCACTAGGAGCGAGCTGGCTCCTGTGGCTGTGCGCGCTGGTGTGCGCTGCCGGGCTCTGCCAGGGGTGAGACCAAAGCGCAGGCAGCCCGTGCTGGGAAGTGCTGCCTGCCTGTGGCTGGCACCCAGGCGGGAGGAGGGATATGTTTTTTTTCTGGAGCCTGCACAGCAGCATCTGCCGGCAGCCCTTAAAATGATAAAAACCAATTTAGTGCCGTTTATGATGGAGAAATAAGAGAAATCATATAACAATTACTTACAGGAGATTTACCCCATTCTATATATTTAGGCTGAACATGGCATTTCCAGTGACGTCCCATCTGTGCTCCTGGGCCAAGCCACTGCATTGGGGATGCAATTTCAGAAGAGATCTTTAGGTGCAAATTGATTTTGCTATGAATATTTATGCAGCACACAAGGCTGCGTGTGTGCTAAAGGGGGGAAGAATGTGGGGCTTGGTGTGGGATGCCAGAGCAGCCGCCTACCCTCCTTTTGCCTGGAATAATAATTGGAATATTTATAATCTTCCCATGGATGAAACGCCTGCGGGGAGGGGGTATTCCTGGTGTGACTGGGCTGCCAGAGGCAGCCGGGGTGGGATGCCGGGCGGTGGCGGGGCTTGCCCTGCGGCTGATTTGGAATGCGCACAGCATCCCTGCACGGTGCAGTCCCCGGCAAGAAACCCAGGAAAGACAAGAAAAATGAAGGCAGGCGCAATCTCATTTTCTGAGGGCTGCAAGTCAGCCAGGAAATGGCTATTATTCCATCGACACTGTCGGTATTAAGTTATTTCCTTCACTAAATACGAGAATGTTCATGAATATCTATTGAGTTCCAGGTACTGGCATCTCCCAGCACTGCGGCTCACTGATTGTAGCTTTATATTCCTCCGACAACACACCTCAATCTCACATTGAAGTGAAAGACAATAGTATTTTAAATTGGTTAATAAATCTCTAGATTGATGCTCCTGGAAGGCCCAGGAACTTCATCTCTATTACACGAATAAAAGTGATAACATTTTAACCACTGAAGTGCTAGGAATTTGGGAAGCTCCTTCCCGATGCCCTTCAGGGCAGCCGCATCCCCGCTCCGGGAACACGTGTCAGGTGCAGCTGCCATGGGCTCTGCCTTTGCAGGGGAAAAGTGTTTGTTTTTTCAAGAAATTAATCCCATCCGGGCAGGACAAGGCGATGGTGCGGTCTTGGCTCCCTTTTCCTTGCTCCAGCCTCCACTTGGGCCCATATAAGGAGTGGAAAATTCCTTTTTAACACGTAAAATGGAAGCAGCTCAGCTCGCCCATGGCCCTGCTGGGAGCCTTATTTGGCTCTGGGGATCCCTCTGCACCCTGTCCCAGCCCCGCACCCTCCTTGCACCCTTCCCCAGCATGAGCAAGCAGGGTGCTGGAGGGAAAGATGCATTTACACTCAGCACCACCCCCAGCCTGGAGGGGGGTCCCCATCCAGCAGTGTCTCGCAGGTCCCATGCGTGCTGCCAGCTGCACGCGGCTGCAGTGCCCATGTATCTCAGGGGGGCCCTGGCTGGTTGCATCTCTGCCTGACCCCGCTGCTCCCCCACCCCAGCCCCACGCTCCCCCAGGGCTGCTTCATGCATCCCCCCGCCATGCCCCGGCCAGGGCTGAGCTGCGCCGGTGCTGCAGGTGAAATGTCAGTGGGCAATTTTCCGCTCCTCTCCTCCTTGAGATCTCCTTTTGTTTGTGTGTTGGGAAGTGGAGCATGATTCCTGCCTGCTCCTGGCACCAGCCTGCAGAGCTGGGGTGGGAAGTGCAGGATGTAGCCCCTCGCAGCGGTGCCAGTGCCAGGCTGTGCACAGCCCCGGTGAGCAGCATGACTGGCACTGCCCCGTACTCACAGTAGTGCCTGCGCTTGGCACCGCTGATGCCATTGCTAAATAGGATTTGGAAGAAATAGAGTCCTCTTACTTCTATGAATTCTTATAAATTATAGGGAGATGAGAATATTTTAATATAAACCAGAGTATTTCAAGTACAAAGAGCTGTTCTGAAAATGTATTGAATATTTTTTCACTGATGTTTAGTGTCTGTAAGATTCCTCGGGGAGTTTACAACAAGTGGAATACTTAAGGATATAGTGCCATAGGTTCTTTCAGTATTTTCTTTTCAAGGAAAGTAACCTCTGAATTATCTAGGAAGTACATGAACAACATGAAAGGAAGATTATGCACAGAAAGAAAAAAATATGCAGAGAATTCAATTATGCAAAAAAAGTGATGTGCTTTGCTTAATTCCCCAAACACATCCCCACACTGTAGCCAAGACAGCAGAACTCAATGCATGCAGACAAGGTTTCCAGGTCACCCTCCTTGGCTCTTTCTGATCATCTCTTGTTACCATTGCTTCTGTATTGTAGGGTGCTTTGCCAGCATTAGAATATCAGGGTTTGTTTATGTCTCTCTCCAGTTCTGTCCCAGGGTGGGGAACCCAGTGGGACCCAATTCTGGGGAGAATTGTGGTGCAAAATCCCACCATTTCTGGTGGGTCACAGCCCCCCAGATGGGAGGGGAGATGCTGGGGGTTCCCTGTCCAGTTACACCCTCCTTGTTTTCCACAGATACACACCTCCCATGGCCAGTTTTGCTTCTTAATGGCATTATTTACCATACAGACAAGTAACACTTGCTTTTCAGCCCTTAGTGCATCCATCCTCAGTTGTGTGCCCTCCCAGCACCCAAACAAGGGGCAATGCTGTGTGGTACAGCCGATCAGCCAGCTCCAGCTTTTGAACACCTGACTGAGCACTCTTCTTGGCCTTTGCATGAGGCACTGTGCATCCCTGGGGATGCTCAGACCTGTTATAGATGACGTTTAACTATTGCTGCTTTGCCTTCAGGTTTTCTTACCTCAGAAGTGCCCAAGAAGACTGTTGCAATGCTGCAGGCTGGGCGGGTTTGCATGGAGCATCACCTCCATGGGAGCCTGGACCCCCAAAGAGTTCTGGCAGCATACAGCTTGCCTGGCTCTGGGCATCCCAACCCCCATGGCCACATCCAGCCCTGTCAACCGCCTTCTTGCAACTGGGTCTGCTTGCAAAGGAAAAAAAAAATCAATATCTTTCTGCCCGAGCAACTTAGTGTGATTGCTGGCAGTGGTGATGGGGTGCTGGCTGGGAAGAGGGAGGCTCGGCTGAGGAGCATGGACAAGATGGGTGGGAAGCACTTGGGTGGGTGGAAAGCACCTAGGCTCTGGGAAGAGGTGATGGTTGACAGTTCTGTTCATTATTTCCACGTCCTTTGTCCTTTGTCCAGGCTTGCTGTGGGGTCCAGGGCCAGAGGCCAAAGGCAGGGGGAAGGCAAAGCTGAGCTTTACAAAAGCATCTGAGCACATTAAAAGCCCAATTCTTGTTGCTCTAAAGAAGAGAGAATGGGACAATTTAGGTGTCCAGCCCAAATGAACATTTCCTTTCAAATGAAAAGGAGCTTGCTCTGAACCTTTTCTATGCCTATCACATCACCCCTGCCTGCTCTCCCCATCCCCTCTTAACCCTTGGTGCCTGTGGGCACTGCATCCACCCATCAGCATGTTCACACCTCCATAAGGGCTTTCTCTGCCAGCTTCATCCTTCACATCTTCTGCCAGTGGAGGGACCCTGAGGAGCCTGGCGGGTCCCCACTGCCCCAGAGCAGGCTGAGCCCCTCTCTGACATTCCCTTCTCCCAGCCAGCATCCCTGTTTGTATATCTCCTGCTTGGCAGTGGCTTGGACTGCTTTTCTCTGGTTTTATTACTCTGCAGACACTGCCACTTGCAGCCCTGTTGTGGCACAGCCGCTGCTCTTCCAGCGCGGTGACCTGGCAGTGCTGCATGCTGCAGCTGGGGACATGCCGGCTGAGCATGGGGGTGCTGGGCAGCATCCCCCCTGGGCTGCAGGACTGTGGGGAGGCAGCTGCATTGCAGTTCTGCACTTGTTCCAGTGCTGGCTTAAAGAATTTTGCAACTGAAATGGCTTTCCAGCCCTGCCTCAGTTTTATTCTCATCCCCTTCTTTAGCAGAAGAAATAGCCTCAGGTCCGGAGCATCTTCAAGCCATGGGGTCCCTCCCCTGTGCTTCAGGCTCTCCTCTTGCACACACCGTGCAGCCAAATCAGGGTCCTTCGTCTTTTTCTTGTTGCCTGTGGCAATGTCATCAGGCAACCTGGCTGCTAATGAGCACGGGCGGTGTCACCCTCCAGGGCTGTGGCCTCACCGGTTGGGGGGTTCACAGGGAACAGGGCTGCATTTTGCCTCGTTTGCCCAAGCACCACGGTTTTGTCTCCACAGTGCCCTCCACAGCGGGGTAGCAGGGGGGAATGGAAAAGGAGGGTTCGCAGGTTCAGCATGCGCAGGGGAAGAGGCATTGGGAGCAGCACAGAGGAAGTTCAAAGGGGACATTTCAGTCCACTTTTAAATAAATCTCTTCTCTTTGTGCCTACAGCAGCAGCCTGCTGTGCCTGTGCAAGCGTAACTGCAATGTAACTGCCCCAAAGGAGGAGTGCTCCGGAAATGTGTGAATAAAAAATACTTGGAAAAGCAAAAGCGAAGCAAGAAAGCAGAGATTTGCTCGTGGTGGAGAGAGCCCTTTGCTCCACTGCCGCTCCGAAGGGCTGCACTGTGTCTCCCAGTGAGCGTCTGCTGTGCACTGCCCAGCCCTGCTGCTGCCTGCACAGGCAGCCCCCCTGGCAGGATCTCTGCCGTGGGCTTCCCGGCCTTCCTGAGGCTTCTCTGGGTCTGCGCATCGCACCCCCTGTGCCTTTTCCCTATCTCAGCATGCCCCATCTTTTTCTATTTAAAAAAGTGAAAAAAATAGTACTTCTCTACTGTTTCAGGGTAGCAAGAGAGAGCAATTTAATGATGCTGTGGCTCTTCAGAAAACTTCCCAGATGTCCTTGCACACGTTCAGATCAGTTTCTTGCAGGGTGGTTACCAGCTCTGCTGGGAGGCAGCACTGTGGGTGTCCCCTTTCTTGGGCAGAGCTGAACCCCCTCGCTGCTGCCCAGTGCTTGGCAAGCAAAGCTGTGTTTCCATCCCCAAAAAGCCGGGCAGGGCCGTGCCGGGCACAGGATGCAGGGTGCAAGGTGCAGGGTGCAGAGTGCGGGATGCGGGGTGCAGGGTGCAGGGTGCAGGGTGCAGGGCAGGCTCAGCCAGGAGGCTGCGAGACCGGTGAGATGCCAGGTAGCACAGCGGGATGCCAGGGGCACTGAGGGAGCTCACCACTCCTTTGCAAATTAACATTTGCCACTTCCATGGCAGAGTTGTGATAACACAGGGATGCTGTTTGTTTATTTATTTATTTATGGCCCCATTAGTTGATCCATTTGCATCGAGTCTTGGAAAAAAAAAAAAAAGTGTCTTCTCTGAATTGAATGACATGAATTATTTCGACCTAACTTACTAATTAAGACCTCATTAGCAGCCCAAATTTGTGATAGATCAGCAGTGGACTTGGCACAGTGGTTTAATTTAATGATTTCTTGCATTACTTTGTTAATCATCTTTAGTCTGATTTAATTTATGCCAATGTGACTATCCTAATTTCTAATTAAGGCATTGATGGCAGGGACACCACCACCGCCTAAGAATTTCAATCAAGGATGGTACAAAAGTGGCCCCTGCTTCTTATTTCTCGAGGGACGGTGGGTGGGCAGCTCCTCGCCTGCTCCCAGCCCGGCGCGTGCTGGTGCCTGCAGCCCCAGCTCGGATACCTCTGGCTCCGGCTGGGCTCTTTCCCGGTGTTCTCCAAGGCTGAGCGGATCCCAGAGGTCTGCAAAGCGCCAGTCCCTGCTGCACGGTGCTGCTGGGCCAGGATCGCTTGCTCAGGCGGGCGAGAAGCATTGGCACGGGATCGGCCATGGAAAATTAGAGAGTTTGGAGGAAAGAACATCTGCTAATGCAAAACATTTATGCTAGTCAATATAAATTTATTTAGTGCAATAAATGACATAATTGAATTTTTATTTCCTTAATATATTTTGCTAAAATAACTAATATTTTGAGTATCCCTAGCCTACAGATGTCTTTCATAGGAATGTATTTCCTGTAACATTACTCTTGTATAAAACTGACATTTAAACGGTTTAATAAATGAGCAGTTGTTTGACTTGTTTCAGTTTCAATACATTCTGGTATATTAATAAAATATATTTCAAAAGGAAGCTCGATAGACCATGCTATAAAAATTCGTGATTTATTAGAGATACATTCGCTATTAGTTGGGACAGATACTCAAAATGTCATTAAGGTTAAAATAATAATCAATCAAACTAATTAGACCCTATTTTTCATATGCAAATATAATTAAGCATACATTTCTCAATAACTTTAAAGAGAATTATTGAAGCTGCACAAAGTGTGCTGAGTCCTTACTTAAGCTAATGAAATGACAGCGTCTTCACTTGCATATGCAAACAAAATTGATCAGCCGCTCTGTGCTTTGCCTCATAACTCAGGGAGCGGCTAGTGGGGAGCGGGGGCTGGGGGGGTGGGGGCGGTGGGTGCAGGCTCTCAGGGACCTACGCAGCCCCTGGGACCCCCACCCCTCCCGCGGCCGGGGCCATCACCATCACCCAATTTGGGGTTTGGCCAGGGTTGGAGGATGCCTTTGCCCTGCCCCCGTGTCCCGGGCACCTTCCCAAGCACACCATCCAACCTGGTGCAGATACTGCACGCAGCTTTGCAGATAACACCACCATCTGCAGATACAGCTTACTGTTGTTTGCTGATGTTTTCCCTGGCAAATCATTCTGACTGTTTATTTCAAGGGAAAAATACCATTTTGCTATGAGAAGGGTTAATAAGAGATGTTTATTTATGAACTCAGCATATTACTGTTGCATAATTTGAATACAGTGCCTATGAGCTTTTTTTATTGCATGCTATAATTTCATTTTTAAAGCTTTCCCTATGCCATACTTTAAAAATGATATCGCAAACAAGAAATAAATTCTGTTTTGCAGCTGTGCTAACTATATTTACCCATGGGATACACTATTTTGTCCTTGACATAAATCCCTTGGGATTTCACTCAGAATTACTTTGGCACGCCACATTCACTACATCAGGGTATTGTACACCAAGTCTATCACGGGGACTCTGGCTGAGCCGCCGGATCGCTGCGAAGAGAAAGAGGCACTTGTTTAGCATATTACCATGAAAATCAGTCAACTCGCACATTAACGATTGTCAAGAAACCCAGGCGAGGGAAATAAGGGAAATAACTGTGGATTAAACCAGCGAGGATCCCCCAAGCAGAAGCAGGGGGGCACAGGGGGGCGATGCCCTCCCGCCCAGCGCAGTCCTTCTCCTGCTCATCTCATCACATGGCTGTTGTGCCCATCCCTGTGCACCCTCAAATGTCCCCGAGTCCCCTTCGCTCTGACAGGCAGGGGGGCTCGGTGTGGCTGTGCATGACATGCATTTGTTTCATTCTTTTTCTAGAATTTGCAACACCTCAAGGCTTTATCCGTATGCAAACAGGCAGGTAATGACCGTCTTGAAGACGTGCGAGTCCATCAGCAGCCCAGGTCCCTGCCCAGTGGGCAGATCTGCTCCCCCACAGCCCCAAGGTGGTTAAACCCTCTGGATAAGGATCTTGCTGTTAATTGGGGACCTCATTTTCTGCAGGTGTCAGGCTCCAGGACATCAGATTTAACGAAATTCAGTCTTCCCCACTCAACTGTACAGGCAGAAGCACTGGAGCTGCCATAAAACGGGGTTTGTGCCTTTTGCACATGGCGGGAACTGGTAGCAGATATGACACTGTCAGCATCTCTCGGGGGACGAGCATATTTTTGTCGATCATGTAGCATCAGGTTCTCATGTCACTGCATTACGGAGCTTGATGGCACTTAATACACCATGACAAGGTGTAACATCAGAAATGGAACACAAAATGAGATCAAACGGCATTGTGGTCCCCAGAGGGCCCGATCAAATCCAAGGTATGGAAATTTGAAGGAAAAAAAAAATGCAAACTCTCCCCCCACCACAGACACCTTTTGAATCCTATTATCCTGGGCAGCCCACAGCCAGGCTGGGCTCACGTGGGAAGGAGGACGTGGGGCCCCGTGAGGTGGCCATCTCACCCCATTCCGGCATGCCACAGGACCCACAGGCCTCCCTGGCCGCAGCCCTGCAGCAGGGAGCAGCTGCAGTGCCTGCCTGAGGGCACTGGGACAGGTTCCCCACAGAGCCAGGGCATCCTCAGCCCCATGCCCGCTCCCCTGGGCTTTCCTTGCCAGAGCAACGCCAGCACTTGCCACACAGTGAGAGCTGCTTGCCAGCCTCTCCGCTTCAATATCCAGGTGATTAAATCCCCCCACCCCATGCAGTAACATCACAGGGAGGGCAGAGCACCAGGGACCAAGGAGTATGGGGGCCAGGGGGAAGACAGGGTGTTGGGAGAGCACGTTGTGGGTTGAAGAGCTTCAGGGTGAGAGTCAGAAGAGACCCAGCAAATCCATGAAGCAGGAGGGGGGCAAGCAGAGGGTGGAGGGGACATATCCTGGAGCTGGGTGTCAAACCACTGCTGTGTCCCCTCCCAGGGCTGAGAAAGGTGACCCCCAGGACAAGGTCCCACCCTGGCTTTGCTGGGTGTCTGTAGGCAATGATTGACCTGAGTCAATCTGCACAGGGAAGGTGCTTCTTGGGAGGAGCCCCAATGGGCAGGTTCTGATCGTACCAGCAGGTTCCTTCAGGAGAATGGGTTAAGAAGCAAACGCTTTGGGGGGGCGGGAAACAAAGAACAACTTTTCACATATCTCAGCAATTTTGAAAAAAGGAAAGAAGCCATTTTTCAGCAAAGAAGAACTCTTTTCATTTGGAAAATGTTAACCAGATGTTCACAAAAAGTACGTCATGGAAAGAATGAATGAGATCCCTTGGTTGGGACTAACCCCACATCCCTGAGGAGCTGCTGGGCTGCTGGGCTGGGCTGCTTTTCACCAAAAACAAAGGCAGATGCATTTTGGAAGCCACAACTGGTGAAAGAGTTAACACCCAGCGCCCGATGGATGTGGTATGGACCACAGTGGGTGAAAAGTGTAATTGCAAACACGCTGCCAGTCCCAAAGAAAGGGTTTCCTTCATCCCGCCTGGCTCTCAGGCACCCGAGCCCATACTCAACCCTCTGCCGAGACTAATTTCATCAACGGTTTGTAGCACCAGATGCGTCTCCATAGAACCATAGAGCCAGAGAATCGTTTAGGTTGGAAAAGACCTTTGAGATCATCAAGTTCAACCATTAACCCCAGACTGCGAAGTCCACCACTAGACCATGTCCCTAAGTATTGCATCCACACATCTCTTAAACATTTCCAGGGATGGTGATTCCTTCCTGGGTTGAAAGCAGCCGCCTGCTGCTCTCAGTAGCTGCATCTCTCCCCTGTGCTCTAATTAAAGCTCCTGTCCAGCAGCTCCTGGTGACCCACTCCTGGCGCCCTGCACCTGGTGAGCACACCAGCTCACAAGCCATGCAGGCACCCTGGGATGCTTATGGGAGTGCCAGAGCTACTGAAATATCAGTAGCGATTCAGATGCAGAACCATTGAAGTTTGCAGAGTTTGAGGCAAACCAGTGATGCTATTTGCAGCCCAAAGCACCACATGCCTCATGGCACTGCCACAGCCACACTGTGTCCCCGTGTGATATGTGTCACTTTTCCCACTGGCCTAGGTGCCCCTCTCGCTGCTGCCACAGCCCCTGTTCCTGGCACAGGCACCGGCACATGGCTCCCACCTTGTCTGCTGCCACGCCAGAGCCAGCTGCCCTGTGCATGCCCAGTGCTGGCCTGTCCTGCACCCACCCAGGGGCAAGAGGGCTGCAGCCCATGTCCCCAAAGCCCTGGGGCTCATGGCTGTGTGCCCAGCTGGACTGCGGTGGGTGCTGGTGCTGGTCGATGTACCTAACCTGCTGCCCTTTTAACCCTTTTCCCTGCCCCTGAAGCTGGCGGGAGCTGCCAGACAAGGGTCCCAAGGTGGCAGCTCAGCAGGGGTCTTGCTGGAGCCCCACACCAGGGTGGAGACCCCGACTGCAGTTTGCCCAGCCAGCCCCAGGGCAGGGGCTAAGCTGACAGCCAAGGAGCTCTCATGGAAGATTAAGGGCAGGTGATGACTTTTTTTTCCTGCAAATGATAATTGCCACTGCAGACTGCTTGCATTAGGATGTACCCGCGCAGGTACGCACCCCCCAGAGCTGTGTGCCGCCCAGCAGCACCAGAGGCAGTTTGGGAGCGATGGCAGCAGTGCCAGAGTCGGGGCTGGGCTGGAGCTGGTTACTGTGAATTATGCAGCAAGCCCCAGAGCATCTGCGCTCTTACGCTCTTGTCTCTTGTATTATTTTTTTTAGTGGCAAAAACTAAATCCAATCAGAACAAAAGGCCAAGGCAGCATCTAAACAACAGCCAGCACTCTGCGAGGAGGGTTAATAACCATGTGCAGGGATCCTGACGCTGGTTAAATGAGGAGTTTGCAGCCTCTGGCTTCACCCAGGGCCATGAAGATCAGCAAATCACTAATAGGACTGAACCTCCACAAGCAGCTGAAGGGAGAAAACCTGCCAGAGGCTGCTCCTGTGCCGTGCCCCTGCCCGGCAGTGTCCTGGGTGATGGCCAGCCAGGTCCCCTAAACCCTGCTAGCCCCAAAGTGACAGCAGCACAGACCAGGAGGTGAAGTCGTGAATAAGTTGAGATACAAACCAGGCAGAGGGACTTTGCAACACCGCAAGGTTAATACTGCAACTAACAGACTTTGTCTATTCATTATGAATAATAATCATAGTTGGTTTTTCTTTGGATGCTTCAATCTGTTTGTCTCTCCACCTGTCCACGTTCACACTGTCTCTCTTCTGCTCCTTGGACTATCAGAGTTCATCACTCTTGCAGCAGAGCAGTGCCTTGCAGAGTGGTTCGTTAGCACAAATGGATTATGATGTTGCATCTGATGAATAGTATCTGTAGCAGCTGCCGAGGGTACAGCACAAACAGGAGCAATTAACACAGCTTCTGAATGAAATGATAACCTGGGACTGCCAAAGCGAAGCTGTCACCACGCCCCACAGTGAAGGTCCCTCCAGCCTGGCTCCTCCTCCAGGCTGCCAACCTGGTTGATGGAGCTCTCAGCCCAGTGCCCCCAGCCCCTGAGCCTGGGCACCTCCCAGCCACTTCTCCGCTGCCCCACGCTCTCCTTTCCCCTTTTCCCAAGGCCACCACTTGTCCGTGCATCCACGGAGGCTGAATTCAGGCTCTACAGCCTAGCAGCCCAACAGTCACCCTGGGGGTGCACGCAAGCAGGAGTGTGGCATCTGGGAGCATCTCACTCCTGGGACACACTGCAAGCCTGGTCAGGAATTAGCTGTCTTTAGGCAATCATCTGTTAACTACCAGACCAGGGGCACGGACACACCCCAGACAGAGAGGTACAGACCTCCCCATCCTCATGGCCAGCATCGCTGGTTCTGCTGCACTGCTGCTGGGCAGGGTCCGTTCCCAGCAGCCTCCGCCAACAACCCCAGAATCCTTCCAGGAGCATTTCTGGGGCGTGTTTGCAGAACCTTTAGTAGCAGCAAGCATCCTCCTATCTCCCCAGGGCAGGGGAGGACAGCAAGGTGGCCTGCGGACGTGCTAGACCTTTCAGCAGATGGCTGCAAGAGCTGTGATTCCTCCATACGAGGGTCTGGGAGAGATGCCTGTGAGATGAATGCCTGCTGGGGCGGGCTCTGACAATCATGTGTCTCCATTTCATCACTAATATACGTAATTAATAAACTTAATTACACGTAAAATTGCGGCAGCTGAAAAATGAGTGGAATTCTTTCTCCTTCAGCTTTGCACCAAGCCTTCGCTGAGGACAAGGGGTGCAAAGGCATTGCCGCTGCAGCTGGTCCCCCCTGCTCACCATCCAGTGACACCACCAGCAGCCCAGAGGCAAAGCCTGGCTGTACGAGAAGCCTGGCACCAGCTCCGCACCAGGAAGCGGTGGGAGCCATGCAGACAGCTGCACAGCAGAGCTTTTCCCTTCCTTTACACTATGTCCTGGGTTGGGAAACCCTCCCCAGAGCCTCCTTCGTCTTCAGTAAACCTCTCCCACAGGGCCCGTTTGCTTGGTCCTCAGCACTTGGGGCGGGCGTGGAGCTGCCTCGTGTCTCTGATTTAAACTGGGCAGGGACGTTTCTTTGTGTCTGTGATGTGCTGCTTGCTGCACAAAGTAATCAGTCTCTGTTTGCTGGAGGATTAAATGAGTCCACAATGCAGAACATCGCCCGGTGCAGATGGCACTGATCCCTGACACCCTGCGCTGATCCCTGGGGGCCTGGGAGAGGAGAGGGGTGTCTGTCCTGGGGAGGGATGGGTGCGCACAGGGACATCAGAGCTCACCCTTTGCAGGGCTGCAGTGCTGCTTAGCTTCCTCTGGGTGGGCTGTGGTGGAAAGGCGAGGGAGATGCATGGTTGTGTCCCTCGCACGGAGGTGAGCCGCCCCCACAGTGCAGCCGGGAGTGTTGGGATGCTGTCTGGAGGTCTTCATCAGCCACCATCTCCAGTTGCTTCATCCAGGGGAGAAAGGGTTAATGGCTCCCTCCATTGCCACAGTACTAAAGTTCATTACTTTTGCTAATTGCTTTGAAGTCAGTGATTCAGCAGCTAATGGAAAATGTATCTCTAGGTAATAGATTAATTGGCCACTGCTGACCAGTTTGCAACAGGGTGTCAGGTAAGGGGCCGCAGCCTCATGCCCAGCTGCCTGCACCGGGCCACCCAGCACCACCATCTGCAGCAAAACATGATTTTGCGGTGCCTGGCTGGTGCCACAGTGCCGCAGTAGGCTGGTCCCAACCGATGGGGCCGCAGGGAGCCACAGCGGATCCGGAGGCTGCACCCATGCGGGGGATGCTGCTGTGTGACTGCAGCCCGGAGCTCCTGTATCGGGCAGCTGGGCTTCATGAGACAGCAACATGGCCAGATGCTGCACTGGTGGCAGCTCAGGTAAAGGCTTTCACTCCTGCCTCATGGCAAATGCTTTCTTTTAATCTTCAAAGAATTAGCATGGGTGTGTGTAGAAATAATTTAAATGCAGGCCTATTAATGACACTGCCAGTGTCACCAGAGAAGCTTTACTTTCTCATGTGATGAATGTGGCCGTAAGTACTTTGCAACCATATGGTGATTATGTTTAATAAAGGACATTTTCTGTAATTAAACAATTTTATTAAGGCATTCTTAGCCCTTTAAGTTGAAAAATAGCTGAACAGAGGTGTGATAAGGTGCTCACATCTGTATTTGGTGAACAGATGGATGGGAAGCTCTCATCCTTGCGCCGAGCGGCCCGGTCGCAGAGCCAGGAGCTGCACGGTGCCTCAAGGTGCAGCCAGCAGCAGCAACATGGGCCATTTCATGTGCTGGATGCCAGGAAGCTCCAGCCACAGCAGGTTCTGCTCGCTGCCAGCACTGGGGCTCAGGACCTCACTGTACTCCCGGGGGGGGTGTGCTGCACTGCTCCCTTATTCTGGGGTGCGGTTACCAATGTGCGAGGGGACTGCCAGCAACCACCCTGTTTGCAGCCACAGCACCAGGGCTGTGCCACCAAGCACACCCAGGAACGCAGCTGTGGCAGGGCCACTGCCACACTGGCAGGCCCCTGCTCCCCTTCCCCAGTGCTGATTTGAATAATTCAGTGTGGCTGTATCTCGGGGGCACCGTTGTCTTCTGTGAAGGCAAATCAGCAGCCTGGACAGCCTGTTAAGAGGGTCCCAGCCTGCTGCCTTCTTCTGTAAATCAGGATTAATGAGACGGTGGAGGAAACTCAAAGCCCAGCACAGCTCTGCTGGCAGCTCGTGCCGCACCACATCCAGGTTCACAGGCAGTGGCTGCTTTCGTGTCCTTGGGCTGTGGTGGTGCCAGCAAGCAGTGTGACCATCACCAGCCCTCGCACTGTACCACCACTCCTTTCTGCTCCCCACCACAGCTGCAAGTTCTATGCTGCCATTAGCAGGGCTGTCCCACCATGCAGAGCCTGTGCCATCACGCCCTGGTGGTGCCGCACGGCCAGCAGTGCCCAGCACGTACCCCGGGGCTCAGCAGGGAGAACATGCTGTTGTGGTGCTGAGCAAGGCACCAGGGCTGGCCCGTGGCGGCAAGGCACCAGGGCTGGCCCGTGGCGGCGGAAAGCAGGGAGGAGCAGTGGTACGGGGTGAGGGCTGGTTACCGGCATGCTGCTGGCTGGACTGCCACAGCCCGAGGACATGAAGGCAGCTGCTGACATGGTGGCTGTGCACCATCGTCCCCGTGCAGTGGGCTTCAGCCCCACTGTTTTATGAGGAGGTTGTGCTGGGGCCCCTTAGCAATTACCCTGCCTTCACAAAGCCGTGCTCCTGCCAGGTCTGGCAGAGAGGTTCTCCTTTCTGCTGCACTTGCCCCCTGTCAGTGGCACTCAGCATCGCCTCAGCACCGAGACTGGCCCAGGAGCAGGACAGGGATGGAGAAAGGAGCCCTGCAGAGAACTGCCCTGTGCTGGCAAGCTGTGCCCTCGCACCGGAGGATGGTTTGACAAGTGGGGCTGGGAGGGATCCTGCAACTCAGGCATCACGTTTGGTGCATTTTTGCAGCTGTAGGCAGGCGCAGGGTTTGTGTTAGACCCCACCAGCTCTGGAGGAGTTGTGGGCACAGCCAGCTGCTTGTGCAAGCACTGACCAGAGGGGAGAGAGGCGTGACATTGCTGGTAATGTTTTTTTCTCCATCTGAATTTGTGCGGCCTGTCCTCTAATCATTTGTACGTTATCCATCATCCTCTGCCTCCCCATCCCCGCTGTCGCACAGCTCCAGGCAATCTATCTTACAGTTAAAAAATTGTCTCTCTTACACAGGGGCTTTCAAACAAGACAAATAGAAAGAATAAGATCTGGTATTGAGATGCTGTATACAGGGTGTGATACATAAAGCGGCGGGTAAAAGATCCCACCTGATTGTCAGGAGCAGATCTGCAGTGCTGTCAGCATGGCACAGCCCCTCTGAAGGGGGGTGAGCAGGATTTGGCCCCAGCTGAGCCTCAGCATCTCCTCTCCACCACAGCCCTGGGGGTCCAAGCAGCCTGGCCAGCCCCAGCACAGGCACTGCACAGCCAGACCAGCTGTTCCCGGTGGCTTTCCCAACACCTGAGGACAAAGTCTGGCAGCCTGGCTCAGCATCTGGTGCAGAGCTCTCCTGCACGATCTACCTGCGGTTCCCAGTCTGCTGGGACTGTCCCTATTGCTGTTGCTGCTGTTGTTATTCTGCCTGTGAAACCGTTCATATCTTGGGTATTTTGAACTTTGTTTTGGGTTGGTTGGTGCACACCATGTCGGGCAGGAGAGGCAGGGAGGGCAGGCAGCACTGCGAGCTGAGCCCACCGCAGCTGCTCCAGCAGTCGGATGGAAATGTGAACCCAGAGAACAGCTCCAACCTGCCAGTCAGGGTAAAAACTACATGTTTCTAGTACCAGCAGAGATATACCCCATCTGTGTTAAACTCTGTTCCTGCAGTGGCTAAGTGTTGCCTTGTTGGATTTCTCTTTTTTCTGTAATAAAGTTATTCTAATTCCTGTGCTTTTCCTCTTCACCAGGCAGAGCTATCCGGGGGTGGCTGATGCCATGGGGAGCAATGCCCTTGGTGAAGCAGTTGCACCAGTGCTCCCATGCGCAAAGCTGATGGCTGTCTGTGCAAAGGCCTGGCTGCGATTCGAGTAGTTATAGTGTTATTAAAAAGCTGATAAGACCATCATCACACCACAGAAGATAAGAGGGGTTCCTGCTGAGCACCCCGCCTCCCCCAAAGGTTTTCTGCTAAGACGCCTGCTTTTGAGACAGAATGGATAAATATATACTTAGAGCCTGTCAGTGCCTGCGCATGCTCAGAATAGCTGAAAAATCAGAACGAAACACTAAATGTTCCCCCTTCCAGCCTGGTTCCTGGGGGTGCGAGTGCCTGGGGAGCCTTGCTGGTGCCAGGCTGTGCAGGTGCTTCCCAAGCTGGCAGGGAGTGGGGGATGCTGCAGCTCTGCTGCGATGCAGAACCACTCTTTTTCCTTGCTCCTTAATGAGACAAAATAAATTTACGTGGTGCCAGATTCCATCCCCCCCCTTCCCTTCTCTTGCGCTAAAGCAAAGGCAGCTTTACGCTAGTTTAGACAACCTCCACTCCCGCCTGAGCCACGCAGCTCGCGAGCTGCCTGCATTTTTATGAGCTGACTTGTTATATGGGGTGGAAGTATGCAAAATATGTCAAGCCCAAGCAGAGATCTGAATTGAAATTACTCTAATTACTTGTAATAATTTTTGCATTCCAACATAAAACAATGTTAAAAAAAATCCATTACAATACTTAAAAGACAAATCATTTAGCGAGTCCCTTACTTTATTGCTTTATTAGACAATTTACTTTGCAACATTTTGAACATGCAATTGGGTGATCGCCCAGAGCTATTCCACTGTAAGCTGCATTACAGAGAGTTCATCCCTTGTCGTTAGTCAAAAAGTCCAACACCATCACTGTAGGACCAATGGCCTTGTCAAATTAGCCACCATCTCCGGTCCTTAGCCTGGCACCAAACTGGGAGAAAAGCTGGGTCCTCTCCTTCCTCTCTTTCCTTTCTTCATCTCTGAAATAAGCCTTCACCTCTAAAATAAGGCTCTCACCTTTGGAGAGAGTGGCTGGCAAGGAACACGGCCGCTGGAGCTGCCCAGCCCTTGGTGAGCTGCCAGTGCTGCACAGCGCCAGCGTGGGGAGCAGGGACGGACTCAGTTTATGGTAACTGGTGAGAATATCCCTGCGGGATTCATTGCAGCCCTCAGCTGGAAGCTGACGTGGGCACTGCCTGGAGCCCCAGCTGGGCAGCCGGCTGGAGAGCGGGCTGACGCTCACCAGTGGCCCAAAATTTTACTTTTTGTCAGTGGGAAACTTCTCTGAGCTGGTCATGCTGGCTATACAAGGAGCTTGCAAAATCTCCTAAGGATGTTAAAGCCGAAGGTGTCTCGTTATCCAGAATAGAGCAATGTTTTGGCAGCAAGAGAAACTACATAATGTCTCATTGCTGCAATGAAACTGTGTCCCCTCCAGTCATTAGTGTTTGGGAGTAACCCGGCCAGGGGGATGACTAATTTGGCTGCAAGCACCAGCTGATGGCCGTAGCTGGGTTTTAGTGCTTTTGGGTTAATGATGCCATAAGAACAAAGCACTGTCTGTTTTCTTTTTCTTCCTCCTTTTTTTTCTTTTTTTCTTCTCTTTTTAAATTTCTATGGCTGCACTGGGAAGGCTGTTAAGATTTCCAAAGCCCAGCTCTAATTCTCCTTCTCTCTCACAGTGCCCAAACTAGGCAGTTAAGTGCTCAGCTTTTCCGTGTTCCCGCAGGTACCAATGCTTACAAGTCCAGCACCCATCGCAGATCCAAGCCCTTACATTTGCATTTTTGAAAATATCTTCCATTTTGCACAGTACAATGTGTATCGCTGGGGCAAGGACACCCTCCTCCAGCCCAGGGCAATGCTGACAGTAGAAGCAGGAGGGAAGCAGCGGAGCAGTGACTCTTGGACCCATCTGACCAGAGCATGGGGAAAGGCTCGGACCTCCTCACGCTGCAAGGCAGAGCCATCCTTTGTCCAGCTGCCACTGCCTCTTCTGCACATGTGGGGTTTCACCTGCTTGGATGGGGCAGAAGGCGTTTAACCCAGACACACCTGGAAGCCCTTCCCCAGGTGAGTTCAGGCTCAGAGCAGCTCTAACTGCCCAAGCGCCCGGTGTGCAACAGACCCGCTGCAGGGACCGGCCCCTGAGGAGGGCAAAGCAGGGAGCAGTGGGGTTCAGTTTAAGGAGCCAGGCTTTGGAAACAGCCTCTCCTAAAATCTTATTAATTCTAAGTTTGCATTCTTGCTAAATATGAATTAATTAAAAATTCTAAATATTAACACAAAAGAAGATACAAATAAACACTAATCAGGAATGTCCATTCTCACTAGTATTTTGGAAAATTTAGCATAAACCATAAGTACAATGTGAAGAATTTACATAAACGTGAATTACATCATGCATCTCTTTACCCTCTATGTTCAGTTTCCTAATTTTTTGCAGTCACAACTTTTATCTTCTTGCTGTTCGATGCTGTTCTGATGGTTTCAGCATTTGGGTCCTCATTAATCTGCATTCTGCAGACAGGGCAATGCATGGCTGTGGCATGTGTGGCCTCCACACATCCCCCGGGGCTGGAGCTTCAGCAGCTCCATGGCTGCATCCTGGCCCCATCACATCTTGCTCCACATGCAATGATCTGCCTCAAGCTTGGCTGCTGTGGTTGTGAGACAGCACTGGATGGGACAGGACAGGACAAGATAAGGTGGGATGCCTTGCTGAACCTCACCTGGAGGCAGCCCAGCCAGCCTGGCTGATGAGTGGTTTCAGTAAGCCAAAATCAAGAAATGAGGCAATGTGGTGCAGGTGTGGAAGTGCCAGGGTTTGAATCTCTGCAGTAGGTCACCTATCAGCCTATTGCTCTTACAGAATCTGATCCTGGTAAGTCTGGGCTGCAGATATACTAACATTTTTTTGTAAAAGAACAATGAAAAAAGATAAGACGTTGCACAAACCGCATCAGCAAATTTATGGGAAATTCCACTTGAAGATGGGGTTTGGGATTCCTGGGGGGATTGGGAAACAAGAAGTGACTCAAAACAAGCCTCACTGGCAGGAAAAGCAAGACTGCTGCTGCTGTGGGGTGGCCTCAGCTCC
Source organism: Falco biarmicus (assembly GCF_023638135.1). Taxonomy (NCBI): domain Eukaryota; kingdom Metazoa; phylum Chordata; class Aves; order Falconiformes; family Falconidae; genus Falco; species Falco biarmicus. Next base: position 27,916,532 of record NC_079288.1, on the reverse strand, counting down.
CCACAGCACCATGGTCCTCAGACCACCACACGCACATCTCAAACCTCCTGGGAGCTCGAGCTGCTTCCCCCTTCCTGGGGGCAGATCAACAGTGTGATGCAGTCCCATGCACATGCTTTCACCCCATGCAAACAGAGAGGCCAGGAGATACAGACAGTACCCACAGAGCCTCAGGGCAGAATTAATCTCTATCCCAGCAAATCAACATGCATTTATGCCCATTTCTGTCTTATTCATGAAGCGTGCAGGATAGATGCTAATGACTGAATGGATGATTATGAACCATTCCTCTCATTTACACCGTGCGTGTCAGTTCAGAAAATCCAAGAGTGTTTGCTGGCTTTGCTGAGGAAGTCAGGCAGTAACCAAACCTGCCTACACTAGCCAAAGCAGGCAAGAACTTTCAAAAGGTCTCTTTGCTTTTGAGAAAAATCCTCCCTTGCAGTCACTCGGCCATGCAGTTTCTCCAGACAGAGCTTGCTGTGCTTTGGTATGCCTTTGCACAGAGCCTAGTGCATCAGGGAACCGGTCCCCTCCCAGGCCCTCAGCACTGGGATGGTAGAAACAGCCCACTGGGAACCTGCTTCCAGTCCCAGTGGTGGCTGGCAGCAGAGCGGTGTCACACCCAGCATAGTCAGGCAGCGATATAGCCTCCCGCACACCCCGGAGGAACCCAGGGTTTGCAGCTCCTGCATCCAGTCCTTGTTCCTCCACAGCCTCCCACTCTCCCCACCCCTGTGCTGCTGCTGGGAACCACTGACTAGGGACATGCTGGCCAGGGACCCCCAGGGATCCTCAGCCACAAGTAGGAGACCCCTGCTCCGTGCCCGCAGTGAGAACCATGGCTCAACACAGCTGCTTACACCACCGAGGAGCGTTCCAGCTTGCTGCCCATGTCTCAGCTCGTGTTTGTATAGCAAGGGAGCCGATGCATGCCAGCTGTCCCGCCAGTGACACGCTGTGGCTCTGCGCGTAGTGATGGAGCAGCTCGCTCCGGCTGCTGCTCTCAGCAAGCCACACCATGGCAAAAACCCCCTTGTGCCACGCCACTGGTGGGATTCACACCAAGAAAGGACTCATGTGTGAGGCAAACACCCACACTCACCATGGCACAGGGTCTGCGCCCAGAGCAGGCACTGGGCTGGCCCTTGGAGCTCACCTGCACCAGCAAGCCAAGCCCGGTCATCTCCCTGGCTCTGCTGGCTGGAGCAGCTGGTGCGGGTGGCAGGGAGGTGCAAGGTGTTTGCTGCTGGTGAGATCTGCCCCTGGACTTTGCATTCAAAGCCTTGGTGCAGGCAGCTGCCAAGCTGGAGATGCAGCCTCTGGATGCATGCAAAACTGCAGGCGAGGGTCTGTGTGCCAAAGCCAGGGCAGGACCACTGTGCACTGCAAGCCTGCCTGTACCCACATCCCTGGCGGCAGCATCCTCCCTGCGGGCTGGCACCCACCCTGCACCCCAGGAGCTGGTCCAGTGCAGGTGACCACAGCTGCCTCGCTGCAAGGTGCTGCGGTGGGGTGGCTGGGCAGGAAACCCTTACACCTTACACCCAGGGGGTGTTTGGCCCCATCACAGTGCGGTGCTGTGTAGACAGAGGCTGTCGTCAGGCCATGCTGCCGGTGATCACAAGGAAGGGAGCATTAAGCGCGTGTCAGCGGCAGCCAACCCGGCCCTTCATTTAGACAGATTAAGCAAGTTGCTTATTGCCTGTGACATAATTTAGATGAATGGTGTGGGTAATCCATCAGGCAGACCCCTGCGCAGGCCCTGCGAGCAGCCGGTGGGGATCCCATTACCTTACATGTGTTAACAGCCAAACTCCTTTGTATAAACAACAAAGTGGCTCTTCTGAAAAGGCCGATTTTCCCTCATTGTCTGGGAGAGGACCGGCGGGTCGGCAGTGATGGATGGCGGCTGGCAGGGCGGGATGCGGCCATGCCGCGGGTGAAGAGGGACACCGTGTGGGGATGCACTGATGCACCGCGCCGTGCCGTGCCGTACAGCCGCGCTGCCACACTGTGAAGCTGCATGGCTGCATGGCTGCATGGCTGCACACCGCATGCTGCACGCCTCACCCCGCACCATGGCACTGCCGGAGGCTGCAAGCTGCACCCCTATGCGCTGCACGGCTGCATCTCTGCACACCACATGTCACGTGCTGCGTGCAGCACACTGCAGCGCTGCGCTACCACATGCAGCACCTGGGGCCTCCCCATGGCCTGGCAGCTCTGCCATGCAGGAAGGGAATTATTTGCAAATATTGTGGCACATCTCTTCTACCCCTGACAGTCACCCCTAGATTTGCAGAGCAGAGAGCTGCTGCTCCCCCTGCTCACCAGGGAAGGGAGAGGCAACCTGGCTGGACCTTGTGGCCATTTGACAGGACCCCGGTGAGCCCCCGCTGACCACCCTGCACCCAGTGCCACAGCCTGCAGCAGCGGTGTTGCAGAAAACCAGGTGGTTTTCATAAGAAACAACTGTTGGTCCTGAGTGTCTCTGCTTGAGTCTGCCCCGCAGCAGAGGAAGCAGCGAGCACCAAGACCAAGGCAATAAGGCATGCAGGCACCATGGGAAAACACAAGCTGCAGTGTTGGGGGGATGCAACCGCAGGAGAAGCAGCAGCTTTCCCTCTCCCACCTCCTTGGGTGTTCGGTTTGGCAGCCCCATGGCTGGGGAGGCTCTGCGGGTTATGGCAGATTCTCCTCCTTCCTCTGGGCTATGCTCAGTGGCCCCACGGGTGCTGAGGTGTCCCCCGGGCTGCAGCCACCCTCCCACTGGGTGAGTTGGCTTAGCCCCCTGGCAACAATCAACACTAAAAATCTCATTAGGCTCTTATTAGAGGCACAGAAAAGAAGGAAAGCAGTTAGACCATCTTAAACATTGAGTATTAAGCAAAGCTTTCAATTAGTAAACCGTTTATTTCCTTTCCCCTTGGCAAGAGCCAAGGGAAGAGCTTTAAAACGGGAAAAAACAAAATCTTTCAGTCAGCACCGGAGATGGTGACACTGCACTTGGGGCATTAGCTGAGACTGGCTGGTGGTGCTGCTGCTGCTGTTGTTGGAGCTGACATCGCTTCCTTGGAGACAAAACAAGAAAAACACACACAAAGGGGATAAAAACAGCAAAAAGAGAAACTGCTGCTTTGGTGTGTGACACCCAGCCCTGCTTGCTGCCTCGGCGGGCACAGAGGGAGCAGCACAGGAGGCAGCGCCTGCAGGGAGAGGAACACAGGTACAAGGGAGGTGGCAGGGGACAAGTCACAGTCAGGGGAGCCTTTGAACTTGTCCCCAAGAGCCAGAGGTGCTGGTGGGGCATCCCTGGGCACCCTGCTCCCCAGCATCCTCCTGGACCAGCATCCCTGCTCAAACCACCCCACTTCCAGGAGCTGAGGTCTCTGTGGCGTCTTGGGGCAACATAATCACTGTGCCAGAGACCTGAAGAGGAGGATTCCCCGTACCGAGCCCTCATCCCCTGGCACAGCCAGCAGAAACAGAACAAAGTGCTGGAGCACAGCCGGCAGCCGAGCCACCAAAGGTCTCAATCAGGAGAGTGCCTGCCTTACCCCGGCCTTAAAACCAACCACCAAAGTCGTTCTTTGCTCATCGCTCCCCACCAGGAACATTATCCCTTAATTGCTGCATTTATTCAGACTTATTCTGTATATCTAACAATAATGAGTATATTAGATATGTAATTATTACTGTCATAAACGTAATAGTGACAAAACAATAATTGAAATAGTGTCTATGAGGATAATTCACCATTGCAATTAATACTGCCCTGCTTAGTTAATATGTCACAGTTTAAAATAAATGCTGTCATTACTCCATTACTAATACCGTGTTATAATAATTATTGCGGCAATAATTAAGTGTCTATAGTGATCATGGATTGCCATAGATCGGAATAAAAATCAGTGTAAATAACGCAGGAGAAATAGCCACCAGAGGAAGAGGTGAGTTTTATCAGAGAGCTTGATGTGGGGATGCTCTTTGTCTGCACCGGCACGATGAAATTCATGAGCAGCAGCTCTGCTCACTGACCCCTGCCCACCCTGGCATGTCAGCCACCTCACCGTGTTGCTCCGGCAAGCCGGGTGCAGCCTGGCGCCTGCCAGCATCATCCCAGGAAAGCATCAGCCATCCGAAGCTAACACCAAGCCTTGCTGACTCCCCCCAGTCTATGCAGGACAGGGGTCCCTCTCCTCAGAGGGCTGACCCACAGCGAGATCGCTACCTTCTCCCTGCTGTCGCCAAAGCATCTGGGATGAGCCCACCTCCCCAGGGAAATGCCACCCAAGCAGCAGCTCTTGTGCAGAGGAGGGTCCTGCACTGTGGTGGAGCGTGTGAGTAAGCCTCTTTGCAAAAGACAGGAGGATAAAAGACCACCAGCAACAGCAATAAAGGGCAGATAGCCTGAGCGCTGGCTAGCAGGAGCGTGGAGCAGATTTCCCTGAGCATTTCCCTGCTGCAGCACCGACACTTGTGCACCCAAGGTGCCCATGGGCAGCAACAAGCCTCTGCGGGGATGTCCTGTCCCTTGGGAAGAGCTGGGTGAGACTGGGTTAGCCGCCAGCTTGGCAGGTTGCTCCCAACACCTGCAAGGAGGCTTTAAAGCACCTGGTGCTACCAGAAGCATCAGTTGCTCCACTTTGACTTTTTCAGGAGGGAAACTTTCTCACTGCAAACTCTCCTGGCCGGTTTGCAGCAGGGCAGTGTTTCTGCAGCCCCACTTTCCCCCCGCGCCTTTGTCATGTGCATTTTCTACCCAATGCAGGTACTTCACGATAACTCAACTTTACTGGAGTTCAACTCAATTTTCTCAGATTAAATAAAATTTTGAAGTGTCACTCACTAGCAAACTATCAGTTGGAAGGTGGTTGATTTTTCTAACCCTATCTCTGGTCCAATTACAATTTTTAATCTATATGTAGATAATGGTGAGCAAAACCCCTGTAGAAATGTCAGGACTGAGGAGGTTATTAGCTTAGTTTTAATTACTGTCTATCATTCTTAGAAAACCACAGTAACCTGATAAATTAGGTGACAGCTCTGGTTGTAGGAGTTTAGGTGGGCTTTAAAGGCGGGTGATCTTTTTAACCAGAGGTATTTGGGGGTGGGCTGTGCTTCCAGGCTGGCAGCATTAACATTAACAGATTTTTCTGGGTCCTCCCCATCTGCAGAGCCAGCACCCGTCCTTCTGCAGCACCCTCCCCACTTGCAGCACCCAGCCCTAACGGCCAGGAAATCCACCACATCCTCCGCTTGGAAGAGGTTGGCAAGATGGCTTATTTGTTCAAACCATCCTTTAAGGGGAGTTTTGTTTCTAAATGAGCAGGGGACAGCACCCAGAGCTCCCCTCATTGACAAACAGTGTGTCCATCGCTTTTAAGGAGACAAGCTGCCATTTCGCTCCCCTGAAAAGCACATAATATGACAGGTGAAATGTCAGAAATGAGACTAAAGGCTTGGGGAAAACATTCTTCAGCTGGGAAGTATTCCCGCTAGGAATGTTAAACCGTAGATTAAAGGTAAATATCTCTAAAAGGCTGGAACGCAGCTCACTTCATCAGCCGCGGCCCCTGACGTGCACACACAGACACACATCGCCGCGCGTGTGCACACGGGGCCATTCGGAACTGGACTCAGCACCCACTCCTTGCAGCTCTGGAGCTGGGGAGACAGGCCCTGGCTGACGGCAGGGCAGCGGCTGGGGAAGGGGCATCAGCATCTGCCTCCCTGCTGAAGGCAGGGGCAGGTTTTGAGCAGGAGTGGGCTGATCTCCCACCCCGTGGCCAGCATCCCAGAGGGTTTCCCAAACCCTGATCTCCGAAGATGCTGCTGGGCACACCGCCCAGCTGGGAGAGGGGCTGGGGCCGGGCTGCTGGCGATGCTGCAGGAGGGTGGGGGGATGCTGCAGCCATGGTGATGGCTCCCGTCCCCGTGCAGGGGCTCTGTGGGCTCTCAGGTCTGCGGGGATCGCCCTGCGTGACAGGGCTGTATCCATCAGCCAATAAACAGTTCATTGCACTGAAAGAATTATCTTTGCTGGCATTAAGGTCGGCTGTAACACAGACATTATTACTAGCGGGAGGCATATAAGTAGAGCCTGTGGCAGATAGCAGCCTGTAACTCTTTATTATTTATACTGAAGCTCCTGGGAGGCGGAGGCGTGGGTCCCCAGAGCCCGCAGGAGTGGCTGCATTCGCACCGTGCTCCATGGGGACACCCGGGGATGGGGCACGGGGAGTGGAGAGCCACAGTGCCAGGTCTCTGTGGCGTGTACTCCTGGCAGTGGGGTCCTGACCAGGTCTGTGCGCTGCCCAGAGCGCGGCTTTAGCCCTTAATAGCGTGACAGCAAATAAAACCTGGAAGACATTTGGGGATGCGGTGAGTTTTTCCCCTCTGGCACAGTGTTTCGGCTGTGTGCTCCGTGTCGGTTCTGCTCGCCACGGCTTGCCGCTCACGGTGCTGCCAGTGCTGCTGTGCAGTGAAAAACATCAGTGGCAAAGCACCCTGCTGGCAGCTCGGGCAGCCGGCGCAGGCAGCTCGGCTTGTGCTCAGTGAGCCGAGAGCCCTTCAGGACTCCACTAGCTGCATCCTTCATGGCATCAAGCTCAATTTTTCTCTAAATAAAACTCCAAGGAACATGTGCACGCTTACCTGCAGCACGCTGCCCAGGCTTCGGCAGCTCCTGCCAAGCCCCAGGGCGATGTTAAATGCCCATGCAGGTCAGAAAACCACTGCCTTCCCAGCCACCTGACATTGTCACGGAAATCCTGACACCCTTCCACACTTTCCAAAATTAAAATGTGCCTCCACTATAAGTTGTTATCAAAAATAGAAGCATTTTATCTATCTTTAGTACAGAACACAGATTGCGCGGAGACATTCAATTTGGAGTCAATTTAAATTTCAATTGTCTGTGAAATCTAAATCAATAGGCTATAGTTCAATGGCGCTTTAATAAAACAGGACATAACAGAGAAATCATTAGGGATTACATATGATAAGAGATTGAAAACAGTGTCTGTGTAATGGTGGAGGAGCCATTAGAGAATTACCTCAAGCATTTGCAAGTAAACCAACAACCTCCTTCTCCTCCTGAGACTAACAAGAAGACTTAATTGTGCTGCAGCAGCTAAAAATACATCTCTGTCAGCCCTTGGATTGGTAGACAATTTACAGGGACATAAAACTATCAGGGTGCTCCGTGGCTCCTCGGCGCGCATCGGCCAGTCTGCTCCCCAGCCACCTCTGGTCCCCTGCTGCTGGCCGCACTCCGGGAGCTGCTCTGCATGGGGGTGCCGCAGATCTGCAGCTCCCCGTCAAGTCCTCAGCACTGTAATCACCATCCCAAATCAACAGGAGGGTAACAGAGGATCTGGGCAGCTCTGGACACACAGCCAGGGAAATACCCTAAATTTAGAGGTGGTAGCTACCTGCAGTGATATATTACTTCAGGCTAAACATCCCCCTGATTTATGTGGATGGTGCGACATGCAGCAGCTCCCAAACAGCATTATTTAACTTTTATTTGCATTTAATAATAATTCACTTTTCCTTAGCTTGTTGCAAATTATCACAATCAGACTGAAGATGAGATTGGATTTCATCAGCATTGGTTTCCCACTCCTAGATGAGAGACTCATCTGCATAGAAATGGTGTTCTTGGGGTGAGAGGGGAAGATGGTGATAACTCATCTGCTCTGTGAGCAGCGCTGGCCCTGACCCAGCTGTGCCAGGTCTCCTGGCAAGGTGCAGGAGCCAGGTACGGGGTGGGTGGGTGACCCTCAGGGGGACACTGGCTGAGGGGTGACACTCAGGGGAACATCGGCTGAGGGGTGACACTCAGGGGGACATCAGCCGAGGGGCTGGCAAGGGAGAAAGAGCTAATGCTAAGCTCAGAGGAAGGGGCATGCCACAGCTGTGCTGATCCCAGCTGCTGTACAGGAAGTGGAAAGGAAGAGAGGAGATTAGGTTAGGTTAGATTTAGATTAGATTAGATTAGATTAGATTAGATTAGATTAGATTAGATTAGATTGCACTGCATTGCATTGCACAGTGCTGCATGGCACTGCATTGCATGGCATTGCATAGCACAGCGCCACATTGCACAGCACAGCACCACACTGCATTGCACAGCGCTGCACTGCATTGCACAGTGCTGCATTGCACAGCATCGTGCAGCATCCCATGAAGTTGCACACACCGTGCAGGCAGCTGGAGGTGAGACTGGCCCCTCACCAGGCCAGAGAATCGTGTCCCTGCTGCTGGCAGCGGTGTGCTCCAGTGCTGGTCCCTGGGCCACTGCTCTGCTTGCTCGCTGGGGCCAAGCAATGACCCCATCAGCAATGAAACTAAAAGAAATTTTGATTGCTGCAAATCCCATTTGCACTGATCTAGGTGGGAATCAAGGCAACAGAAGGCACTGACATAATCGTGAGAGTTTTACAAGGTTGTCAGAAAAACTTCAACAACCAAACTCAAGGTGTCAGCGGCCACCTCAGGGCTTGACACAGCCAGGGCAGGGAGGCTTGTGCGTGCATGTGTGCATGGGCAGATGGACGGAGGTGTTCGCTAGACAGAAATGTAACACGAAAGTGCAAAGACTGAACTGAAACAGTGATCTCTGTCCCTCCTGGGTGGTGCAGAGCATCTGCATGGCCCCGATGCTGCATGGGGAGGCACCGAGCTGCTGCCCGAGCCACTGCTGGGAGGCAGAAAGCTCTGCAGGGCCAGGGAAGGGCTGGTTTTGCCTATTTTATACCAGCATGATAGGGGAAAATAATCTAAACCCAAGATTAATAATTTCAATAACAAACCAAGTGAAGTTAAGGGCATTTGAAAAATGTTTTTACAACCTTTGGTTAACCTGCAGTAACAGCTGTTTGAGTGCGTATAAATAAGACTATTCTGTGGAGGAGACAGGAAAAATTGGTTTTATTTTAAAGGACACTGTTTGGCTCCCGCGGTGCAGTGGCATCTGAGGAAATATTGTGTAGCAGCGACTGCGCGTCATGTTTAATACTCAGAAATGCAGCCATGGAGAGCAATACATTTGCTGGCTTCTGACAGCTGGAAAGCTGGGGTGTATTTTAAAAGCAGCTTCTCTCTCAGAAGGAAAATTTTGAGAGGGATGCAGATGAAAAAAGCCCTGCAAAATAGCCAGGATGCTTTCTAGCTGTGAGGCACCTGGCCAGGGAGCCAAGGGCCATGGTTTGGGGGCCTCCTGGGGCACGGAGGAGGCTTGGCGGGGGCTTCCTGGCTCTGCCTTACTGGCAGTGCTGCAGCCATGCGCCCAGTGCATCCCTCCCACCCGCGCCTTGGCTGGGGACCGAGGTGCCCTGGGTGCTGCCACCCACCCTCCAGACACTGCAAGGACAGGGGCTGCCACCCGCCACGGCCCTGGGAAATACATCCCCTGGAATAATGGCTGTAAAATACAAATAATCCCCATTGCCCCTTTTGTTAGAAAAAATCATGGCCTGGCTTGGAACCAGAGACATTCTTTTCTCCATCTGAAAATAAAAGTGTCATGCTGCTTGCCACTTCAAACCCTGCCAGAAAGGACTCAGGAGTCCACTAAAGACTGAGACTTTAAGCCTCGCCATTAAGAATTACAAGAGATCCGCTGGGCAGCGTGGAAATACAAGAAATACTACAATGCCAGTGCTAAAACCTAATGAGAAATGGAACAAGCTGAGACAGAAGCTTAACAAGAAATACTGGACAAGTCCCCCAAGAAAAACTACAGGCAGCAGTGGAGAGGAGCTGCCAGCCGGCTCTGCAGCCGTATTGATCAGGGCCAGAGAAATAAGAGGAGGTCTTTGGAAAGTAGATAAACAGGGAGATATACAGCGGGAGAGGTCCAGAACTGATGAAAACAGGAGAAAATGCAGTTTAAATCAAAGGGCAAATACACAGAAAGAGAAAAGGTAATAGGATTTGTGTTTATGGCTAAAGAGGAGAGTTGTGGGGAGGTGATCAGACACAGTGGTAATTGAAAAGAAATGGAAAATGGAGCTCAGTATAAATATTTTCTTGGGAGAAAGTGGGCTGAAAACTCGAAATAAGCCATTATCAATATCAGTTCTAGCCTGAATCTGGGAAGAATATGCAGGTAGGTGGGAGGGAGCAGGGGGGGTGGGCAAGGGATGGGGAGGGAAGTTAAGGGGTTAGGGTGCAGAACAGCTTCTGCCTGCCCCAGGCAGCCCATCTCCAAGCTGTGCTGGGGGTCAGGTGAGGAAGGCTGAGCATCTCCATTCCTCACCTGCTCAAAAGCTGGTGGCAATGTCCCCTAGCCCCTCCTGCCTGCCCTGCAGCGAAGCAGTGCTGCTGTGGCTCCGGGGCCTCCTCCACAGGGAGTGGGGCTGTGATGAGCTCCTGGGGCAGGGATGGCATGGGGCTGGGATGGTATGGGGCAGGCATGGTGTGGGGCAGAGCTGCAGGATCTTCTGCCCACACTGAGGCAGAAGACAGGCATGCAGCATGGTCCGCAACCCCTCTGTCTGTGCAGGGGGACACTGCTGGCTCTGGGAACAGCATGGCATTAACACCGAAGTCACGGGGGTCCAAGACTCAGGATCAAGTGGAGGGTCCCTGTCCCTCACAGCCTCAGAGCAAGGGGTCTGGGACGTGCAGTATGGCTGTGCGGGGCCGGGGGACCATAGGGCTGCTGGCTGCTGCCTGCTTCCACCTCCCAGACTCCAATGCCATAAAGCAGGGAACCGACACACAAATTCTCTGCCTCCTGCCTACTAAATCTCATCTGTCTCTGACTTGCTGCAAGGCGCACTCACCAGCATGCAGAAAATATGCATTTGGTGTGGGAATTTGCAGCCACCTTGCTCATTCCATTAGCACCAGGCAGGGGTGGGAGGCTCCCGTGCCAGGGGGCTGGGGGGCATGGGGCCAGGGGCTCAGACTCCCACATATACACCCTGCAGACCCGGGGCCTTTCCCAGGTGAGGGTGGGAGCAGCCAGCTCTGCCCGCTGTTCGGGGGGATGAGCCCCACTGCGTGGTGGGGAGCTGCAGCTGGATCTCTGCATCCCACCCAGCTGCAGTGGGGCTGGATGCATGCATGGGGCCCCAGGCCCCGGGTGGGCTGAGGATCAGAGGGGGTCCGGGTGATGTGGAGTCCATGGCATCCCACCGGGTGCAGCCCACCTACCCCTCTCACAGAGAGGGGGGGGTTGAGGGTGGCTTCGCAGCCCCAGCCAGAGGTCTGTTTACAGGGAGAGAAGCATCCCCCCAGGCCCCTCGCAGCTCTCCAGTCGCTCCCACGGTTGCCATGGCAACGAGGAGGAAGGTTCCCCTCCGCCTCCCGTGATGCTCGGCGCCAGCATCGCTCCGCATGGCCATGGCCGCGCTGCCGGGCCACCCCTGAAATATTAATCAGAGCTAATTGCCAGGAAGCCACCCCCATCCTCCATGCCAAGCCTGGCAGCTGCCAGCACAGCATCGTCCCCAGCCCCCAGTTTGCCCTCCATGGCACCGTGCTGTCCCTGGCGATGTAGGCAGTGCTGGTGTCCCCAAACCTGGGCCGGACCAGGGCCAACTGCCCCTGCAGCCGCACAGCATTATCAGGCTGGTCCCCTCGCTCCTCCTAAATGCTGCCAAACCTCCTCACACCACCCTGTTGGAAAGCCAATATATTTCCCACATCTAAAAGAAGCAATTAAATGGAAAGGTCGTTCTTATTTATTCTTTTGTTACTCAAGCCCTGAGCTTTCAAATAGTCAAATCAAGTCTTGGAAGAGTTTAATGAAGGATGGGGGCTGGAGGCAGGGGCTTGGCGGGGAGTGGCGCAGGGCTGCTCCAGGGCTGGGCAGATGCTATGGAGATGCTTCCCAGGGTGAGGGGAGGGTGGGAGCCAGCAGCCCAACAGCTTTCCCCAGCCAGGAGATTAGTGGCTGCTGCTGCCAAGAAAGAAACTCGTGTTTTATCAGGAGGCAGATTTGGGAAAAGCAAAGAGGAGGCAGCGGGTGGGCCCCCAGGAAAACAGCACATTAGTTCAAACAGCTGGTTCCGTTGCAAAGGCAACCTCAAAGAGCGCCGGGGCTGCCCCGGTGATGGCACTGCGGGGTGCAGCATTGGCACAGCAGCCCATGGGCACCAGCAGCCGCAATCCCGGGCAGGAATGGGGCAGCAGCGCCGCAGCTGCAGCCTGATGCATTACCCGTGCAAGAATGCAATATTCGCAGGGGAAGAATTTTTTTTAATAGGACCCCATGGAGACATCAGAGCAATTTTCAAGGAGGTTTGAAGCCACTGGGAAGCTTATTAGATCCGTTCTGCAGAGTTAATTTGATGTTGGTAATCAGTGAGCAAGTTAAGCAGTTAAGGAGGTGGTGGCTGCTGAATGGTTTGGATGTTTAGCCTGCTTGTAAGCAGTGGTTACTAATGAGCGGTTCATGAATATGAATGAGAGATGATTACAGTGTGGAAAGGGCAGTCAGCAAACCATAAACTTAATTTTAATCTTTTTATTATCAAAGTCACATTATTAATAATAGACTTTACCTTAAGACCAAGCTTCGTCAGCCAATTACTGTGCTCCCTTGCATTCCCCAGCAGCACTCAGCACCAGGCGCTGTGGGGGCCTGAGGATGGGACCCACCATGCTGTGACGTGCCCATCACTGGAGCATCTGGTCTCTTCCATCAGTGCAGGCCAGACCACATGTGACCCTCACCCACCTCCCTCCTCGGGGCTGATGCTTGTAGAACGGTACAAGGAGCCAAGCGCTGAGCCCACCCTGTCCCTCTCCTCCCTCAGGAGAACAGCAGCCCTGTCCCGCCAGCCACAAGCACCCTGGTCACTGTCACCCCAGGGGTGGCACATCGCATTTGAACACAGTCCCTCACTCCCTGTTAAAGGATGGTCCTATTGTCTCTGTGTCTAATTAATTATAATTATTTTCTTATGGCACTATCAATACGGGCTGCTCATGTAATGAGGCAGCAGTTCCTGTGTGAAATGCTGAAGCAAGGAATGTAGAACATGTTAAAAAATATTAATCTACAAATGAAAATGATTTTAATTGGATTCTGCCTTTGGGGTCGGGTCACTGTTACATTTTCAATCAGAGTTGTCCAGTCAGCAAAGCGGCTGCACAGCCTTTTCAAATGGAAACGGCGAGTGGCTTGCAGAGGTTAATAGGAATGCTGGAAAATAAATAGGTTATTGATTGATAATAACAATAAGCTGACTCCAGTCCTACCTTGGTGACCTTCCCTCACCCAACTTAGAGAAAACTCAGTTAGCATCTAATTATGGATCGCCTTACAATCCCATGTATTAATGAGAGCACGCAGCAGCGCAGGCTAGGAAGCTGCTCTCAGCAGAGGGGAGAGCCCGACCACGGCCGGCCGGAGCAGCCACCACCACCCCTGAAGGCACCATGCCCCGGGGAGCCAGTGCAGGGGACCCCACAGCATGGCAGACCAAGCCTGTACGCTAGAAATTGCCCTGAGCCCTTTTTCAGCCCTCCCCACTGCACCACAGGCACTGAGGCCACTGGGGCCACCTGTATCTGGTGGGAACTGGGTTTTTGTCTAGTGAGCTTCTCACTCAGGAGTAGCCGGGCTGTTCTATTACCAGCACTGATCACCCAGCTGGGTGACCAAGAGGCTTTGCCTTTATAAAGCATCCCCGTTTGCCAGGAAGGCAAGTCCCCACGAGGTGCAGCGGGGCAGCGCACTTTGCTCCAGGCAGGACTTAAATATCTGTCCTGGTGCCCAACCATGTTGCAGCCACTTCCTCGTTCTGCAAAGGTGGAAGAAGAAAGGATGGCGGCTTTGCACACACAGAAGTTTGTAACTTATATTTTAATTGCTTCAAGATGTGCCAGGATCTCCTGTCTTAAGCTTCGGCTTTACTCATTATTCCACACATGGCTTTTGACTCTGCTGCAAGGTATGAAATAGTCATAACCATCTGGGAAACAAGTGGATTCCAGCCTGTCGGCATGGCTTTCGTGGCTCTTCCTTGCCTGGAGGCGAGCGTCCACGCTGGCCGCCAAGGACAGCCAGGCACCTGCTTAAACCCTCCCCACAGGAGGATGCTGCTGCTGCCCGCACATCGCTGCCTGCACGGTGCTGCCTGCACAGTGGAGTGATGACTGCAGCTGGTAACAGTTTTCATGCACTGGCTCTTCCCTGCTTTCCCCTGGTTTCCAGGGGTATTTCAGTGCAGACCCTCCAGGACAGCAGGCAGGGTGATGCAGCAGTGCCAGGCACAGTCCTGGTGGTCCCCGGCTCCTGGCAGCCGTGGGTCTCTGCAGGGTTCGCTCCCAAACGGGGCCTGGCAATGCAGGAGGCTGAGCATTAGCTGATGCAGATGTGTTTCCCCAGCTGGCACCACCACAGCCCTGGGTGTAAATGCCATTAAAAGACACCCGAAAAGTTCCTGAAACATCTTTCAATCTGTACTACCCATCTTTTTATCATTTTCAGAATATTAACTCGGTGGAGCATTAGTTGTGGAAATGAGAAGTAGCCAGAAATAAATTAAACCAGGAAAGAAGCTCAGTTTGGGACTTCATGATTTTAATTAGTATTACTTCCACCTTCCTAATGAGGTTAGGTCAAGAGGCTGCATGTGCAGCCGCATTTCAACCCACACTGCAACACTCGGGCAGAGCAGAGTCCCCCTGCGGTGGCCCTGTGAAGGGCTGGGGACAGCAGAAGATGATGCTTCCCAGGATCGAGCTCCCGGACTTGGGGAGAACCCTCAGGGAGGGTCAGTGTGGTGGGTGTGCTGCAGGGTTACAGCCCTGGCATGGCCACTGCCTCCAGCGCCTGTGGGTGGGCACAGCTCCATTTGCCACCTGGGGCGAAGGAAGCAAAAGGAAAAACTGAAATATTTTTTTTCCAGGTTATTTTTGCAGATCTGGGAACAGAGACGCTAAACCTCCCCACGCAGTGCAGTGCAGGCAGGACTCAGGCAGAGCTGCCGGCCTGGGGATGTTTCACAGCTCCTGAGCAACACCCACCCGCAGTGAGCATCCTGGGACCCCCTGGGCTCTCTGTGCACCCACCCAGTGACTGGTGCCAGCGCAGCCAAAGCCAGGCAGCGTGAGAGCAAGGGCAAGGGGGAGAGCTGGGAGCAGGGACACCTGGCCAGGCGGCCCCTCTACCCCCCACCCCAGCAGCTTCCTGCACTCCCCAGGCTCCAGGCACGGCTGGGTGCTGCTGGTGCTGGTCACCAGGCTGGCATGCTGCCCACCTTCCCAGGCCCCTCGGCAGCTCCGTGGCCAGCTCTGGGGGCACTGGGGAAAGCCGGTGGTGCTCAGGGCTTTCACAGTCCCACCGGCAAAGCCCTGCCCGCAGGGACCCTCCCTGGCTCCCTGCCTGCGGTGGCAGAGGCACCCGCGCCGCTCGCAGCCACTCACACAAATGCCACATATCA
This sequence comes from Falco biarmicus, assembly GCF_023638135.1. NCBI lineage: Eukaryota > Metazoa > Chordata > Aves > Falconiformes > Falconidae > Falco > Falco biarmicus. The sequence continues at coordinate 27,901,119 of NC_079288.1, read as the reverse complement.
ATTTCACAGAATCGCTTCGCAATTTGATGCAAATGAACAACATTCCTCGTGCTCGTACACATTTTCTGTCAACATGTGTTTGAGAGACTTGCTGTGACATGTCAAAATGCTGCTTACAGGGAGGAAAATAAACACGGCGGTTTGGCTGCTGCCCTCCACTGCCGGGAATGGCCAGGCACAGGCCAGAGCTGAGCCCCCTCCCCACGGCAGCCGATGGGTCTCCAGCCTCCCTCCCAGGAGAGGGCCAGGCAAGCATCCCCGCTCTGTATGACCGTTGTGCCTTGAGCTGGAGCTGCCACCCCGTCCACAACACCTCCTCCAGAACTGCGGTGTCCCCGGGCTTTACTCCGGGCAGCGCAGGATGCGGCTGCCACTCTGCCAGCTCCTGCCTGCTTGGGGGAGGTCTGGGCTGACCCTGACCCTGCCGGGAACAAGGCAGGGACATGCACAGACCCTGGCACTGCTGCTCATGCTGCTGTTGCTGCAGACATGGGTTTGTACCCCCCAACCTCGCTCCCATGCCCCCCACCTTGCTGAGCTGTGCACAGATCTGCGGGAGCTGCTGGTGGCTGCGGGGAGGCTGGGGTGCTGGCCATTCACCCCTTCCCCGGGGGGCTTGGGGTGCTCTGCAGCACCCAGGCATCCATGGCACATCTCCGGCCGGGGCTGCCCTGGGGAGTGTGGGGCCAGACCGGTCCCTCTGCCCTCGCTTCTGCCACTGGCTTCCAGGGCAGGGTGCAGGCAGGGTGTGGGCAGGGTACAGGCAGAGCTGTGGGCAGGGTGCAGGCAGGGCTGCAGGCAGGGCTTTCCTGGAGCACGAGCTCCACCTGCCGCACCCTCCCGGGCCGGGCCAGGCCAGCATCGGCGGGTGCCTGGTGCCCCACGGGCCGGGCCGGCAGCACCCTGCACCACGGACCACCCCCCGCGCCCCCAAGATGTGTCCCCACACTGGGCACGAGCCCCGCCGCTCACCCCAGCCCCGCGCTGCCTGCGGCCGCCCTCCCCCACCCCCGCCGCATCCTCTGCTGCCTGCGCTGCCTGCACTGGGTGATGTCACTTCTCGGCTCCAGGACAGTGCCCGGAGGGTGGGGGTGTCACATCCCTCCTGCACCCTCCCGCGGTGCCCTGTCCTGCCCCTTCTTCCCACCGGGCACCCAGGGACCATGGCATTTCGGCCCCCTCCTGCCCTGACACCCCGTTGGGTGGCCCTGGCTGCCGTGCAGGGTGCTGACATGGCAGTGGTGAGAACTGCCTGGCCCCCACGTGCCCCACGCTGTGCCCCATGGCATGGGAGCTGGGTCACCCCCAGACCATCCTTGCCCGGCTCCCCCAGGCCCCCACACCCCACAAAGACACCAGACTGCGGGGTGGTTGCACACTTGCCATGTTCACAGCAGACATTACAGGCAGTAGGGACATCCTCAGGACTGTGGGGACCCACAGGACTTCCACTCACACCACAGAGGCAGCCCCAGGATCCCCTCCCCCAGAGCATCCTTGCCCCACACTGGTCCTCAGCCCCACCGCGGCCATGCCTGCTCCCACCGTGCTGGGCATGAGGCGGCAGCGGGGTCCTGCAGAGCAGGGGCAGCCCCGGCCACCTTGGGCTGGTGTGCCCTGGGCAGGATGGTGCCCCCAGAGCCAGGCATCACCCCCAGACCTCTACACCCCACATTGCTGCTGAGGTGGCCTGGCCTCACATCTGTCATCGCTGCAGCTGGTAAAGGGGGAGCTGCATATCATGCCCCGCTTGTGCTACTGCCTCCCCTCTTCAGACAGCCCTGGGGGCACCAGCAAAGGGGGACAGACAGACCGACAGACTGACTCCTCTCCCAGCCAAGGGAAATGGGGAGTAGGGGCAGGGAACCCCGAGGTGCTGGGGGAGAGCAAAGGAGCAACCTGGATGTTCCATGAAGCCTTTCTTGCCCCCCAGCCCCTCCCTGTTCAGAAGTGGTCATCTGCAGGGGGGCGCAGCCGCCCCGCAGGCACTGGTGGCCTGCCCCCACCGAGGAGGCTGTGGGCAGCACTTGCTACCTATGCGGCTCGCATTTGCCCAACGCATCCTCTGGGCCATCTGGGTGACTAGTGGTCCCATTGTTCCCCTCGGTCACTTGCCTGGGGAGGTCCCACTGGGCACAGGGCTGGCTGGGGGGCTGCTCTGGAGCTAGAAGAGGGATCTGTGGGGGCAGAGAGGGCAGTCCCTTGCAATGGGTGGTGGGCTCTGGGAACCCCAGCCCAGTGTTCGTGGCACTCCTGACCTGTCCAGGAGCCCTAGACCTGCCTGCTCTGTGCCCAACCCAGCTGGTCCTCCTGCTCACTTTTCCCCCAGCCCACAGCAGAGCCCTACCTTCCCTTTCAATTAAACACAGGAGCACCAGCCCAAAAATCCCCCCTGGCCCCAGCCGTGCCAGGAAAGGGAGGCACATGGTTAGTGGGTTAAGGTGGAGGTCGGCAGCCGTGGAGCTGGGTAGGGAGGGGAGCCCCGGCAGCGCAAGAGCCCCCAGCTGAAGGGCCAGGCTGTGGGCAGTGCAGAGCAGGGATGCCAAGGGCAGGTGGGCAGCATCACGGGATGAACCTGGCTGCCCCAGGGACCCTGCTCTGGCTCTGACTTCCAACAGCAGGCAGGAGAGCTGCTGTCGGGTGAGACTGAAGTGGGCCAGCGCCTATGGGTTATCTGGGAAGGTCCTCATCATGGGATTAGTGAGCACAGCCAAAGCCAAAAGAGAGCAGCCAGAGATGGATGCTGTCCGGATCTATACACACCCCAGACAGAGCTGCCCTCATGAGCCTTGGTTGAGGCAGCCCCCCACAAGCCGCCCCACAGCCATGTCCCCCCAGCAGCCATGGTTTGGGAGTCCTCATGAGCCAGCCCCTTCCCGGCCAGCAGCACAGGGCTACCACCCTCTGCTGGCACGCAGAGCTTGGTTCTGTCCCACTGGTACAGCCAGCACTTCATGCTGAGGGTGTCTCAGCACAGATCGCTAGCCTGCATGCCAAACCCATACAGATGGGCCAGATCCTGAAGCCTTAACTCTGGCAGAATCCCTGTAGAGGCAGGGGATGTTCATCCGACTAACAGATGGACAGAAAGCAAAGCACAGGCTGCACCCCCATGACAGCCTTACAGCCCCCTGGCCCTGCCAGGCAGCCAGCAGCAGAGCCACCCTCCACCACCCGCTGCCCGCTCCTGCCCACTGGGCTCGTGGCCGAGCCAGGGGGACCCTGCAAGTACCAACCCAGCGGTTAGACGCAGCCCTCGGTGCCGTGCAGTTAGTCAGGACCACGCTGCTGGCAATGGCTTCCACATGCATCAAAGTCACAAGAAAAACTGTGGAGAGACAAAGGGAGTGAAGAGAGGAGCCCGGGAGCACCCTGCAGCCACCCTGGCACCCATGTGCCAATGTGGGGAGCAGCATGAAACCATTCCCCATGACAGATGAACTGGGGCCCCAGCAGAGCGCAGAGCTTGGGTTCTGCTGGGGCTCATGGCAATAACATCACTCTTTGGCTGAATCTTTCTGCAAACTGGGTTTGCTGGACCTTTACAGCCATTACCAGTTGCTATTAACATTTTTCCACATTGTCTTATTTCTGTTCCAGCCTCTTTTCCTCATTTAGCCACAGGAAATTTCCTGGAAAACAGAAGGCCAATTAGGGAAATTTTCAAAGCTCCCCAGCCTGAGTATCTTCCCTCCCATTGCACCGAATGGGAGACAAAGATGCTCAGCAGCACTGAGATTCGGGTTGCTGCAGGCTGATAACCAAGAGTCCAGAAGGAGGCCACTGTTCATTTATCATGGCAAATAGTGTCCGAGAGTTAAAATGCAAAGAGTATTTGTTAGTAGCAATAGAGAAATAAGTCAGGAACAATTAGTACAGGTTAGTAACAGAAGCATGGCACAATCGGTCTGACTTAGAGGACATACATACTGGAAGAGAAATGAAGAGAAAAGCAGCAACGGTTAGTTTGTTTAATTCAGTTCAGGAATGTGTTAGTAACAGAGATCTACTGGCTTAAAAAGGAACTGAAAAGCTTCTGCTGATAAAACCGTTTTAGGCTCCTAGTCAGCAACAGACTCCACAGGCAGACCCGAGCACGGCGTGCGGGGAGAAACCCTCTCCTCATGCCAGCAAGGGCAGCAGCGCGGGGCAGGGGCTGCCAGCCGCCTCCTGCCTGCTGTAGGGGCTCATGCTGCCTGGCCCTGCCTGCGCAGCCTGTCACCAACGCAGCAACGCCCGGCACTTATAAGCGTACTTACCCAGCTTTTCCGTTCCCCTTTAAAGGCTGTCGGCGGTTAGTGCGAGGTGAGACAAGGCCGGTTAGTAGGGCATGCGCTGGAGCCAGTTAGTGAGTTAGTCCATTTGCCAGGGGCTTGGGCAGCCCCCGGCAGCCCTGGCAGAGGGGGTGGCAAGGGTCCCGGAGGGTTAGTAGGTTAATATCGGAGCACAGCAGCAGCATGCAGAGCCAGTCCCGGTTAGCGCCCCGCCGGTGGAGGAGCACTTTACCAGGGTAGGGTCTGTGTGGCTCCTGGGGACGAAGCAGGGCTCTGGCTCAGGACAGTGAGAGGTGTTCCTGGGCTTTGTCACCAAACTGAGATTTGGGAAGGTGTTAGCGGAGGGTTTAGCCTGCAGTAATGTAAGGCTTTCTGAATTAAATGCTTTGCAGGGACCTGCCCCTATCATCCATGCTGGTGAGGTACAAAACGCCCAAGCAGCGTGTGCCCACACACAACATGTGTTTCCCACCCCTGGTACTGGTGAAAATGAGAGATGGGCTGCACAGAGGAGACAATCCTGGCAGCGCCAGACTGTGACTCAGCATTGCAAGGCTCTGGGGTAAGGGCACAAAAGGAGCCGGCAGAAGCAGAGAGGGAAGGGGTGAAAACATTACTGGAGTGCCAGGGGCAAGGCTACAGGCAGCTCTGCAAGAGCAGGGCTTCTGCAGAGACAGTGACAGCTGCTCTGGGTCTCCACCAAGCTCCCACTGCCCATGGAGGGAGGAGGAGGTCCAGCAGGGAAAACCATGACACGAAGCAGAAGAAGGGTGCCCAATAGGTTATCCCCTCCCCATCAGAAGCTGCCCCTCCACGGGGCTGCCTGCAGGAGCAGGCCGCTGACCGGTGCCAACTGCTGAGGGGTGGCAGGAGCAGTAGCTCTGAACCCTGCCCCAGCACCGAGGGCACCCTTTGCCCCATGTTCCTCTGGGTCACCTCCTGCTGCAGCACTAGCTCCCTCCATTCCGCATGAGGATAATTTTCCATTGTGCACTTCAGGGGGCTGTGTCTGCCCTCAGCCCCCAGCCCACTGCCCACCCAGCCTTCCCACCTGCTCGGGGGACGCTTGCTGGAGGGGGCTGCGAGGGAAGGCAATGGTCACACCTGCTTATGGGGCCACTGGGAGCCCCACATGGCCCTGCAGAGGCCTCCGGAGGAGGATGCACTGCCCGTGTCCCTCCCCATGCTCTACAAACCAGATGTTTTCTCAAAGCAGAGTAGAGGCAGGATCCTGCCAGGACATGACGCTGGCAGTGCAGGGCACTTCCAGAGTAGAAAGCACCAGGACTTTGCTGACAGAAGGACAGGCAGGATCAGTGGGAAGAACTGGGGTCCCTTTGGGCTCTGGCCATCCTGCCTCCTTGAGCTGGCACAGCTCCACTCCCATCCCCTTCTCCTTCCTCCTACATTGCATTCGGTGCAGGTGATGGGTCTCATCTTGCCCAGACCCTGCCCAATGCCAGGGAGGGCACATGGGGAGGCCCATGCACTGGGTCTGGCTGGGATGGAGCAGCAGGAGGGAAGGAGACCTCAGGACCTTGTAGAAAAAATGTGCACACATGCAAACCCATGTCCTCAGGTGTCACCACCGCCGTCTCTTCAGCCATGTCCCCTGCAGTGGCCAGGCTCATGGCTCCAGCCCATGGCAGCTGGCACCGGGTTGCTCTGCTGGGGCTGGCCCGGCTCTGGCATCCATGTGTGGGCAGCGATGGAGGCTCCCCAAGCTCTGGCTCCCTGAGCTCTGGCTCCCCTCCAGGCATGGCCAGTCTGACCAGGCAGGAGCTGGGGCTGTGCCCCTGGGGCTGGTGGCACTGGGGAGCAGAGATGTTATAAGACCCTGGGCAGCATGGCAGCCACCCCTTCCCCACCACTGGGCATGCATGGGGGATGCATCATCTCATGCAGGTGGCCCTGGGGATGGTGTGAGCCCACAGACCTGGCTGGAGCCTGGGGAGAGCCCACAAGGGGATGGGACCCTGGGAAGGAAAGTTGGCTCCCAGCTGCCCAGGGCCCTCCCAGGTCATGAGGAGTGGGGAGAGCATGGGGCTTGCACCACCTGTGTCACTCTCCCTGGGGGTCCTACCTGTGGTCACCAGCTATGTGAGTGCCGTGCAATGTCCCCCCGTCCTGTCTGGTTGCTCCACCGTGGAGGCTGCGCAGGGGACTGTGTGTGAACAGACCTCAGGTCAGTCATTAGCAGCTGCAAAAGAAAGCAACCAACGCAGCAAGGGAGAGCAACACGGTACCGTCATCCCCAGGCAGAGCTGAGCTGAGCCAAGCGGAGCCAAGGGGGGATGCATCGTGCTGCTGGGAGCCTGGCAGGAGGGCCGGGCAGGGCCGGGCAGGCAGGAACACAGGCAGAACCTCCCTTGGCTCCCCTGCCGTTCCTGCAGCTCCCCATTCCTGCAGGATTAAATCCCTGAGGCAGGATCCTCTGCTCTGAACCCCAGCACTGCTGGCACCATTCCTGGTGCTCACAGGGTGGCTGGGTGCTGCCCAAAGCTGGGGGCAAAGGGCCAGATCCTGCAAGACAGAGATGTAAGACCTCTGCTGGGGAGATGCTGTACCAGCACCCAGCCTGCCCTGCACAGCTTCCCCCTCCCACACGCTGGGCTGCCCTGGGGAGCAGGGACTGGCCCAGTCATCCTCCCAGCTCAGGCAAACTAACACCCCTCTCCTGGCACCGCCTCAGGGCAGCACGGCAATGCCCAGCTGACTCCTGCACTAGATGAACACCCTGCTCCACAAGCACCCCCCCAAAGCCAGCACTGCCCCTTGGTACCCAGGTGCTCACAGCAGCTCCTGCAGCTTGCAGGCAGATGGTGCTGGGTTCTGCTGCAGGCAGCAGTGGGGCAGAGGCAGGCAGGTTGGAAGTGAGGGAGCTCCAGCCCATGCTCCCCATGGGGGACCTGCACTCACCCCCACTATGTGCATCTGCTCAGCTGCCCACTGCTTGCTCAGGGACACCCAGTCCCCAAAGAAATACCACCTCTCCCTCCTGTGCCTGTCCCCATGCAGAGCAGGAGGGAGCCAGACCCACCAGCAGGAACAGAGTAGGAGGCACCGGGAAGAACCACACCAAGAATGGTGACAATGCCCCAAACTGTCCCTGCCTGCTCTGCAGGGACTGCCTGCCTCTGCTTCTGCCACTGCCACTGCCACGGGGATGTGGGCACACGCGGCTGGCACCATCAGCCAGCCTGCGCTGCCTGCCTTCCTCCAGCCCTGCCCGCGTGGAACAGCCAAGGCTGGTCCTGGGGGAACTGGGCCGAGATGACTCTGCAGTTCAGCTGCGGAGCTGCTGTTGCTTCTCACGGTTCATTGTTGCCGCAAGTTGCAGGCGCTGCCTGCAGGATAGTCCCTCTCATGAGGACAGCACGTCCAGGCAGCATTTGCAAACCAGCTGCTGTGGGGCAGCTGGGTGGGGTCTGGGCAGCGGCAGGCACCAGAGATGCCATCCAGCATCTGGCAAATGGACTCCCCTGCCTGGATCTGAGCGGGAAGCGCCCATGGTGGGGCAGGAGGGACGTGTCTGCATGGGGTGACTGCTGCAGGATGGCCTCTCTCACCCAACAATGAAGTACATCCCAGGAGAAGGGTGGGGGGAGAAAAACAATTTTGTGTGGGCAGCACATAACCAAACACTAATCTTGTGCATGGCAAGCAGTGATTACCAGCTGCGAGCTCGACTGCCGCTGCCACACAGGGCTGGTGGCACATAATTTGTCCCTGGGGCTGAGCGCCCAGGAGCACTTGAGTTAAACAGGGGCTAGAAAAACCTTTGAGCAAGGAGGAAGGAGAGGAGCACGAGTTCCACTGCAGGCAGGAGCAGGGAGGCAAGGGCAGCAGGCAGGCTGCCCATGCACAGCAGGCACACCACTGCTGCGAGTGCCCATGTGCTCCCGCTGTGCCACAGGCACGGTGCGGTGCTGGCTGCTCTACTTACTGCCCATGCCCGGAGAGGTGATCTCTGAGAGGTGTCGTCTGGGCACCCCAGATCCCCCAGCTCCTGGCAGGGTGGCCAATGTGCCCCTGTCCTCAGCACTGCCCACCCTCGCTGCCAGCCCGGGCTCTGGGGCTGCCTCCCTTTGTCTGCAGCTCTCAGGGCTGGGCAGCCTGGGCAGCCCTGGGAGAAGGAGGCGGTGAGAAAGGCTCCCTGCAAACCCAGAAACAACTGAAAACCTGATTATTTCTGGGCTCCTCCTGGCTCCCTGGGGCAGGATGTACTCACACACACAAAAGGCGATGAGACAATGAGGGAGAGAAAATGGCTCCCCAAAAGCAGCCCGGATAGCATCTGTCAGGTTTGCTCTTTGCAGGGGGAAGGGCTGTGCTGAAGCGCCCTGGGGGGGTGCTGGCCCCAGCCTCTTCTCTAACCCCCTACCTATCACCAGCTTTAGGAGAAAATGGTGGTTTCAAGACAAAGAAGTAAACCAGCATTTTTGGCTACATTTCCTTCCAGGAGCATTGAAAATCAGGCAAGAATCCATTTACCTGTCTCGAGCCCTATTCTTGATGAGGTTTCTGGAAAAAAAAAAAAAAAAAAAAAGGAAAAAACAAAAAGGAAAAAAAATACAAACAAGCGGTGCATCAGTTAATATTGACTGTGGTACCGGGGATGCAGACGGTGCGCAGAGGAAGCCAGGCCCCCCGGGGCTGCCCAGGGCGAGCATCGCCCCTAACAAAGGGAGTGGGGCCCGGGCTGCCCCAGCCTGGTGTCCCCCGGGAGAAGCTGGTGGCTCCAACCCATCTTGAGCAGGGGAATTATTTATAATCAGGGAATAAGAATATATGCGGTGGCGCTTTTTTAATTTTCTTTTTCGAGACGGAGCGGCCAGAGCAGAAGCGCCTGCCGCTCCGCAGCCTCCCGGGAGGGATGCCCGCAGGACCCGGGGCAGCATCTCTCCCTGCTCCTGGCTGTGCATCACGCCCGGAGGTGGGGGGCGGCCCCCGGGGCTCCGCCTGACGCCCCCAAACCCCACCAGCGCCCGGAAAGGAGCCGCACTTCCATCTGGAAAACAGCAGCGAGAAAGATAAGCGCGGCTTTACCTGACCCACAGGGGAAGGCTGGGCTCGGGGACCGCCGGGCTCCGCACGCTCCTGGCCGCCGCGCAGCTCCTTTGTGCTGGAGCTTTCCAGAGAGCATCCCTGAGAAAGGGATTGCCATGCAAACTCCTCCTCCTCGCAGCCCCCGCCGGGCCCTACCTACGGCGCAGGAGAATGCTGCAACTCCCATTAAATTTTAATGCTGGAAATGCGGCCGAGCCACCTGCCCCCCCCTCCCGCCGCCCCCCACCGCTCCTGCTGCGGCAGACCCGGGGACACCCACCTCCCTGCAGCCGGGCCCCCCCGCAAAGGCCACCGTGTCGTCGTCCCCCACGCCAAGCCACCGGCCTGCCGTGCTGGCACGGGCGCACCCCCACGGCCATCTGGGGGGGCGTGGGCACCCCACACCCACGGGGGTGGCACAGGGATGAGGGGTGGGGGACACGGGGCAGGGGCGCTGGGCAGGCCACCCGGGGACACGGTGTGCAGGATCCGGCCGTGGTGGAGGGAAGGATGGCAGACAGGCCAGCCCAGCCTGGGGACACGGTGGGGGGCAGACCCCCACCCCGGGGGCCGGGGGGCTGGGGCTCTGCAGCTGCTGGGCTCTTGCATTGTTCTCCAGGTCGTCACCAGATCCCCGGGGACCCACTGGTCCAGCCGCCAGCTGCCTGCCATGCCTGGCTGTGTGCTGGCCCTGCTCCCGGCACCCCGCAACCCACACCCCGCCTGGGGCTGGGCAGGGGGGGCTGGCCAGGATAGGGGTCCCCACCAGATGTGGCCATGGAGGGGCTGGGGAGCTCCACTGCTCCAGGGCTTGCTGACTGGTGACCCCGGATGGGTTTGCCTTGGGGTGGCAGGAGGGTTTCACTCAGCCCATCCCAAAACTTTTTGTTTCTTCTTTTACTCTGCATTTTTAATTGTGATTTCCTGCAGAGAGAACCCTTCCTGGGCAGCATTGTCTCCGATGGTGATTCTTCTGCTGCAGAGGTCAGGAATGGGACATTTTCATCACATCAAACCTTTTCTCCAGAGCTTTTCTGAAATGAGAGATTTTTGCCAAACCAGCCTTTTCCCTGTCACATTTTCAGCTTCAGTTAATGGCCACTTTCTCATGAGCTGAAGAAGATGGTTTATCGGCAGCCCCCGACTGCTTCTTGCTGCCCCAGGTTTCCTGCAGTGACAGCCCAGGTCCAGGCAGGGAGGAGGAGGCCCTGCCCGTGCCCGCTGCGCTGCTGGGGCAGACAGAGCCACGAGCCTGTGGTGCCACCTCGCTGCTCCAGGGCCACCACGCAGCTTGGCCTGGTCCCCTGCACCGCTGGAGAGAGGAGCTTGCCTGCCTCTGCCCTGGGCTGCCCGCTTTGCCCCAGGCAGGGGAGATGCTGCGAGGCTGGCAGGTGCTGCAAGCTGGTGTGGGTGCAGGAGTGTGTGCATGGTTGTGCATGAGTGCAGGGGCATGCATGGGTGCAGGAATGGGTGCAGCTGCAGCTTGCTGGATCCTGCAGCTCCTTCCAACTCACGAGCAAGGCTGAGGCTCAGCAGTTGCCACACAGTGTTCTGCTCAGCCTTGCTGCAGCTGCTGCGTAGCCCCCGGCTGGTACTGGCAGAGCAGGTGGAGTCTGTGGGGCGGTGGGGATGTGTGGGTCTGGCAGAGCCCCTGAGCCGGCAGTCAGGCTGGTGCAGGGACAGGACAGACACGGTCCTCACAGGCGGGATGTGCAGCGCTGTACAAGGGCTGCACTGCTGCTGCTGTTGCTGGCTCAGGACCCAGCTCCTCACCCCTGCACTGGGCCTGACCACCGTGCACTGGCCCCCAGCCCCACAGCTCCTCCGAGGCTGGCCAGGGGGGCAAGGACAGGCTTTGCAGCTCTGTATGTGAGCTGGGCAGGGGCTTCATCTGCCTCTGACAGGGACATGTGGATGCCTGTGCTGGCTGCAGGGGCAGAAAAGGACAGTCGTTCTCCCCCACCCCATCCTTGCCCCTGCAGAGCCTCCACTCTGCTCCCGGCCACACACTCCCACGGCACCCCCTCCCCAACTGCCAGCGTGCCATCTTGGACAACTGAGCCTTTATTGAGCTTTGCCCCCGCCGCCCCGCGGGAGAGACGGTGCCCAGGGCATGTGGCTGGCGGCATGGTGGCTCCGGCACCGGCGGTCACTGCTGGACCCTGCGGATGGACTGGACCTGGCCCGTCTGTGCGTGGGAGCCCCACTCCCGCACATGCTTGTACTCGCCCGCATGGCTGTCACTCTCGAGGAGGTACTGGAAGCCCCGGTACCCTGGGTACTGCGAGCAGACCCACCTGTGACAGAGCAGAGAGCAACGGTGGCTCAGGGCTGGCAGCACCATGAAGCACCTTGCACTGCAGGTGCTGGGCAGCAGGTAGGGTGCCCGCAGCTGCCAGAGCATCCTCAGCTCTGGTGTGTGCCCCCAGTGCTGGGTCCTGGCAGAGCACAACCCCCGGGGTACTCACGCGCCGGAACGGACAAGGAAGGAGCCCACGGCGCTACTGCCCCAGCCCAGGGCAGGCAGCGAGGGGCAGTCATCACTCAGCTCCCCCCGCTTGCCCTGGAAGTTCTCTTGCTCGAAGAGCATCAGCCTGCTGCGCCCATGGTCCTGCCACCAAGAGGAGCATGGTGTTGGCATGGCTGCCCTGCCCAGCCCCCTGGCTGGCAGCTGATGGTGGGTTCTGGGCACCAGCCCAGCAGTGGGCTCCGGGGGCTGGCCCTACGGTGGGGAGCCGGGGCAGGGGCACTCACAGCGCAGGCAATGGGGCGGAAGGAGCACATCCTCTCCACATGGTAGGCGTTGCTGCCGCTCCATGCCTCCCAGCATGGGTACTCGCCGCGCTCCAGCACAAACTGCTGCCCTTGGAAGCCACAGTGCTCGAAGCCCGCCCACCTGCCGGGGTGGGAAAGGGGGGTGAGACCTGCACCCTGTGGGGATGGAGCCATTGCCCAGAGGAGGCAGCCCCATGGCTCAGGTGGCAAAAGGCACTGGAGAACTCCACCCTCCAACCCCCCTGCCTCCATGGAGTCCCACAGCACCATGGGGTGGCAGTACCCTGTGACCCTCACTCACGCGCCGCTCTCGATCTTGCAGGAGCCGACAGTGCTGAAGCCATGCTCTGGGGTGCTGTAGCAGTCAGCGGTGAATTCATGCTTCTTGCCCTGGAAGAAAGCCTCATCCCACACCACAATCTGGGGAGGATGGAGGGAGTCAGTGGGCTTCATGGGGGCAGGGACCCCAAGTAGATGCTGCAGCCCCATGCCCAGGCATTCGCAGGGCTCAGGCTGCATCGCTGGTCTTCCCCAGGTTCCCATACCTTCCAGAGACCGGAGGATTTCCTGCAGCGATGGGTCATGCTGGCTCTGCCAGGGCACAGGGGAACGGGACCATTAAAGCCTGCCCCAGAGCTGGTACACTGCTGGCCCCCATGAGCCTGGCCTCACCACTGCAGCCTGGCCAGACCCACCAGCCCTGCTCCAGGGCTTGGCCCTTCCCTGGGATCCCATGTCCTGGGACCAGGCTTTGGGCCATGCTTTGCACAGACAGTCAGGCAGATGGAGGCAGGAGGCTGCAGGTAGCCAGACCCTGCTCTGTGGGGCTCATTCCAGCCTCTGCCTGGATGAAAATGCCCTCAGGAGCCCACGCACGTCCCTTCGCTGGTGGCATGGGAGGCAGTGATGGGGTTGCTTCATACTGGAGCAGGCAAAGAGCAGGGGCTGAGGCTCTCCCTGCCCACCTGGGGCTGCTGTCTGGGCCACGTGGAGCAGCGGGTGTCTGGCAGGACAGCCTGACAGCACCTCAGTGGGGAGAGCACGCTGCTGCCCGTGCATGGCACTGCCCATGGCTGCTAATGCCCAGGGAGAGTCCTCCTCCTGCAGGCAGATCCCCGAGGCAAAGCCCCTGTGCAGGCAGCCCTGTGCGGGTCCCCAGGTGTGCTCACCATGCACAGGCAGGGCCAGCACTGGAGCTGCAGCCAGGGCAGCACTGAGCCAGGAGTGCTGCAGATGTGGCCGCATGCCCACACTGAGCAGCAGCACCCCGCCACGCTGCCACGGCCAGCGGTGCCCTCCAATCCCCCCGCCACCGTTCCCTGACGCATGTGACGGCAGAGCAGTGCCATGGCCCATCCCCAGTGGCTGCCCTTGTCTCATGCCCTGGCTGCAGGACCCCGCAGCCCTGGCCGGGTCGTGCCTGTGAAGCAAGGTCCAGCCCCAGCTCTCGGATCCTCCTCCACACGTCCCCACATCTGCTCCACTCCCAGGACCCAGCCATGCCGGGCAGGGGCAGCTGCTGCCAGGCTCCCGTGCTTACCTGGGGTGAGGCACTGGTGCCCGGGGAGGTGACATGTCCAGCAGCCCTCCAGCTGGGTTTTTATAGCCTCCAGATAGAGACAGAGCCCAGGAGAGCATTACTGAAACCCCTAACTCAGCACATGGCAGGGAGGAGGGACCGGGCAGAACAAAGGCGATGCTGCAGGGAAGCTGATGAGCCGGGACACCACAGCTCCTGCTCCCCTGGCCCACCAGGCACAGGTTCTGACCCCCAGCCCTGCAGCTCCAGAGCCGGGGCATCGACCCCGGGGTCTGCCAGCCCTCCTGCCAAGTGCCCTGCCCCAGCTTGGGACTGGGCTGGGACTGTGCCCCCCAGCTTTGGCAGAGCTCCTCCTGCCCACAGGCAGCACTGCTTGCCCTGTGCCTTGGCTGGGTGTGCTGGGAGGTTTTGTCACCTACATTTCTGGGAAGTAGGAGGAAAGACCTGTCTCTACTTGTGGCAGTGCATGCTTCTCCTGCTAGGGCAGAGCAGCTCTCCCTGAAAGTCAGAATTGCTCTTTTTCAGGTTGAGCATACAGCAACCACGGAGCATCATTGTAACAAGCAGGGAACAGGCATGCAGGAAAGGAAGGGGCAAGCTTGCAAAGGCATGAGAGGGACTAAAGATGCAGATCAAGACTTAGGGAGTGCTGCAGCAGGCTCCTGCCTCTCTGTGCAGGGACCTGAAAAGAGCCCGCTGCATCCACAGTTTGGGTACCTAAACACCATCAAGCTTTGCTCATGGTGACCCCCCCGCCAAATTGTTCTGGGGTTGTGCTGGGAGCGTGCAGGCTCCGAGGGCTGAGCACCTTGCAGAGGCACCCACACAGCCTGCCCCTTGGAGCAGGGAACACTGAGGCAGAAGCAAAAGGAGGCTGTTGGGCTGAGTGGCAAAACCCACGTTCCGAGGTAGTGCTGTGTTTTGGGACAGGATTTGCCAGGAAACTGCTGGGTGGCTGAGCTGAAGCATCCTCCTTCACACAGCTGCAGCCCTGGCAGCTCTGGGCACCATGGGGAAGGCAGAGCAAGTGAACACAGCAGCTGGGAGGAGGGTGGTCACATGCAACGGGCTGCTCCTGGCTGCAGTGGGGCTGCGTTGGCTGTCCCTGACACCTGCAGCCCCCAGCAAATGTGTGCTTGGCACAAGTTGTCCCCAGCCTCTCACCATGGCCTGAGCTAAAGTCAGCTTGCTGCTGGCCACCAGCATGGTGACGACAGCTCACTTGCTCTCCGTGATGTGCCCCATCACTGGGACATGGTTCTGTAGAGCCTGGGTTGCAGCTGGGTGCACTCACAGTGATGCTCAGTGCAGGGGATGCAGCAGCGAGAGCTCCACATGCAGCAGAACAAACCCCTCACGCCTGTGCCTGCCAGGGCTGAGCTGTGTCAGCTCCAGCCATCTGCACCAGGGGTGAGGCTTGGGCAACCCTTGCTGTGTTTGAACTGTGCATCCCATGTGCCCGTCCATGCTAGGGCAGGGCGGTGCAGCGAGGGGCTGGCACAGAACAGGCCGGTGCAGCAAGGGGCTTTCCAGAGCACCTGCAGCCAGCAGCAGGGATGCTCAGTGGGGAGAGCAGGGATTTTGTGTCCAGGGACTCCAGAACCACCAAGAACAGATCCCAGCTGTCAGCCTTTGCACAGCACGGACTCTGGGAAAATCAAAGTAATGACCAAAGCAGCGCAGAGCAGCCATCAGGAGTAGAGCTCAGTGCCTCCAAGCACGGTTTTCCAGTGGCCAGTTCCAAGGGTGCTGGGAGCTGGGAGGGAAAGCAGAGCAAGATCAGGGCAGCAGAAGCTGGGAGTGGGTGAGACCCGCTGATTAATGCCCAGGAGCCACAGGTGAGGCACAGCAGTTAAAAAACCTACCCTGGCTCTGAGAGGAAGAGAATGCAGATTAAAATAGAAATCTGTCTAACAAACATGAAAATGAATGCAAATTGAAAGCCATGAATCATAAAAAGCTGCCCAGCATCAAGGTGAGAGACCAGACTGCCAGGAGTGCCCAGGGGAAATGGGGCAGCAGCACCTGTGCCCGGCCATGCCTGCAGGCACAGCCCATCCCTCTGTAAAACCATGGGAAAAGAAGAAGGGATCAATAAATGCTTTTTCTTCGGGATTTTGGCAATAGTCCAGGGGGTGCAGCTGAATCCCACTGCTGCTGGTTGACACTTCACTCTGGAGAGGAATAAAAGATGACGGCAAAACTGAGGGCTCTGAGCTTTCTGAACATGCACCCTTGGGTGATTTACTGCTGCCAGTGATGAAAAGCCAGACCAGGAGCGCTGCTGCTGGGTGTTGTGGGAGGCTGGGGGTATTGGAAAGGACCAGGAGGAAGCAAGTGTGCAGGTATTTACATGACCAACAGGATCACAGCAGGCAAACGGGGAGACCCACTGACCAGAGGCTTGGTGGGAGTCAAGGGAAGGTTCCCCCAAGGTGCCTGTTGGTGCAGAGAGCGGCCATGTGGTGCAGGAGACGTGGCACTGTGGGTTGAGCTGCCCTGGGGACTGGTTACCCAGTGTACCCCTGGCCAGCCACCGTGCAGCCCCCCCGCCGTCAGTCAGACACAGCACTGGTGCACCCAAATCCCACCTGCGATTTGGTACCGTGCAGTGTGGTGATGGCAAAAGTAGGGATGGTATAGAATGAGCTCAGCACAGGATAACTGGGCTAAAAACTAGCTAATGCCCGTGCCAGTGGATGCAGTGAGTGGGGATATCCTCAATAAAGAACACCATTTTCAGGGACTGGGGTGGTCGGGAAAGTGTCAGCTTTGATTACACAGCATTTGGGAAAACCCAGCTCCTGAAGCATTTGAAAACACTTAAGTATTGCATCGTGGCATTTTCAGTGCATCACACTCAGGTGTTTGTGGGCACAGAGTGATGTTTAAAGCAAGAGATCAAGTGTTTAGAGGGAGAAATGAGCACGGTGCAGCTATAAGGCTGGGCACCACGAAGCCATGGCGCTGCTGGTGCACCCTCCCTGGATGCAGCAGCACTGCAGCTGAGTGCCCGTGCAGGTCCGGTGGCAGGGGCGGTGGGCAGGGGACGGTGGCGTGCCGGCACCGGCTGGGCCGTGGGAGGGCTATATATGCCCTGCCAGGGCGGCCGCACGCGGGGCAGCGGGTGCTGCCGCACGCTGCAAAGTGGCACGGTCAGGTCTTCTGTTGTGCCGCAGGCACAAAGGAAAGTGCTGGGTTCAGCGGCTGGGCACGGGGCCGGGGAGAGGCTTCCAGCTCGCCCAGCGCTTTGCAGGATGTGATGACTGGGCGGCCGCGCAGACACTGATGAGCTGGCAGTTCCTTTGTGCGCCCGCCTGGGGGTCTGCCCTTGCCAGGCTATAAAGTGGGGGCCTCGCTGCACCCCGAAACACAAGCCCGCTCACTCCAACAAGAAGCAGCAGCTGCCCAGGTAAGAGGACAAAGTCCCCGGGCACCGGGCTGCAGCCGGACCCGAGGTGGGGAGAGGGAAACGCAGGGTCTCAGCTATGGCCACCGCTGTGGTCACCATGTCTGGGAGAGTCCCGGTGCTCAGCATCCCACCACCCTTCGCTCCCCCAGCAGCTGCTGGTGACACCTGCGGAGCTACCAGCAGAATGCCTGCTGGAGGGCCTCAGCAAACCAGGGCTGTCCCCTTCCCACCCCCTCACACGCTGCCCCGGTGCCCAGCCAGGCTCCCAGGCATACCCTGTGCGGGATGGCCCCAGCACCCAGGGCAGCATCAGGCCCCAGCCTCGCCAGGGAGAGCAGGGAGCCACCAGGCACTGGGGCTCAGGGCTGCTTTGGGCACCCCTGCAGTGGTAGGATCATGCTCAGGGCTCTCCTGACCACAGAAGGAGAGTGTGGATACCTGAGACCTCCCACAGTCCTCCTGGTGAAGGCAGGACCCCCTGCCTGTGTCTGCCAGAGAACTCCCCCTTGCAGCTCCTCTCCCAGCCCCAGCCACCCACCCCATTGCTGAGCCCCCCCATCCTGATGCAACCATCCCCGAAGCAGGGCAAGAGCTGGGGTGGGGGGTGGGTGCCCACATCCATGCCTCCCCTCTAACCTGCTGCTGCCAACTCTGCCTGGTGCCCTGTTCCAGACTTGAGCCCAACACCACGATGTCTGAGACCACAAAACCCGCTGCTCCTGGCCAGGCTGCGGAGGAGAAGGAGAAGGCAGCCCCTGCGCCAACTCCATCCCTCGACCCTGCTCCCATCACAAACAGCAAGGGCGAGGAGCCCTCCACAGAAGCCTTCAGGGTAAGCCCTGCTGCTCCCCACACACAGGGACACGGTCCGGGGCTGAGAGATGGTGGCAGCATCCCTGGGGCGGTCAGCAGGAGGAGATCGCAGGCATCCCAGGGGGAAGGACCCCTGCTCCGAGAGCAGGAGGGGAGCGCAGATGATGCTGTCCCTCCTTGCTCTGTCCCTCCCAGGGGCACAGGCTCATCTGGCACAGGGTTCAAGCAGCTGCCTGTGGGGCTGCTGCAGGAGGGATGCTCCAGGTGCCCCTTGGCTGGGATGGCTTGTTGGGGACCGCAGGCTTTGGAAATGCTCTGCCTTGGGTCATGGCGTCAGGGCTGGGTGCTGTCACCTGCTCCCTCCAGTCACGGGTGGGTGTCCTGTAGTGCTGCGGGGGGGTGGGGGGGTGGAGGAGGAGGCTGTGAGTGACAGGGCCAGCACTGAAACACGGCAGTGACACCAGGGCACTGTGTCACCAAGGTGCTGCGCTGGGGCTGGGGACAAGGGGCAAATGATGTGAGGGCCCCAGTGACACTTTGCACATGCCAGGCAGCCAAGGCCACAGCGCGGATGCAGCTCTTGGAAAAGCACCTCTTTCCCAGCCCAGCTGGGACCCGACGTGGGCACCGGCACAGGGAGACATGGCTTTGCAGCAGCAAAACCTAGCACAGGATGAGGCTATCTCTGAGCAGGGATGTCTGTCAGGAGGGGATCTTCCTGTGCTCAGCTCATGTTGAACGGGGCTGCTCAAGCAAAGCGCAGCTCGGCTTGCCTGGGCACCAGCCCTGAAAACCTGCAGGAAGCCTTGGAGATTCAAGGTGGTTGCATGGGGCAGTGGGCTTGTGTGTGCAGGGTCCGTGCAGAGACACACAGCGCTGCCTTGCCCTCCCCGAGCATGCCTGTGCCTGTCCAACCCTTCCCCTCTGCTCCCAGATCATCGTCTTTGAGCAGGAGAACTTCCAGGGCAGGCAGATGGAGTTCACCACTGAGTGCATGAACCTGGGGGACCGTGGCTTCGACCGGGTGCGCAGTGTCATCGTCACCTCTGGACCGTAAGTGACCCCAGCCACGAAGGGACCATGTCCCTGGGGATGCCCCGGGGAGGTGGAGATGTGGTCCTGGGGAGCAGCCCTGGGCGCAGTGTGACATGCAGGGTATTTCCCTGCAGCCCAGGCAGGGTACGGAGCAGAACCAGCACAGGAACAGAGCTGGGGACCCCGGGTCTCCTTCAAGGAGGGCAGGATGATGTGGGCAGGTGGGAAGGATGCCAGGGTCATTTGTAAAGCCAAGGGCACTAGAGGCAAAGCTGAAAGCCAAGGAAATGTGTCCATCAGATCTGCTACCTGAAGCTGCCCATGAAATGCAGGAGACCTATAGATTTTAGAGAAGCCAGGGTGAAACAAGGCACGTGCCTTGGACCAGGCTGGTGGCCAGGACCACCGTGGAGACAAAACTGGAGCGGGCAGGGGAAGGCAGGCAGGCGGCCCCACACGCCTGCCTGCACCCCAGCAGCTGAGCAGTGATGAAAGGGCTGGGAAGCTCTGAAAGCCATGGGAACAGTCGACACAGGCAGGGACAAAAATGATCACCAAACCAGATAACAGAGCAGACAGATGATCTTTATGTTGAAAGAGCATCTGCCCGTGGCTGCACCCGGCTGGAAATGCCGTGCCTGGGAAGGCAGCCTGGCAGCAGCGGGACAGCCAGGGGGTCTGAGTGCTGCCGGGGGTGGGGGTGTGTGGGGATGGTGTGCATGGGAAACAGCTTGCCCTGACAGCAGCGCTGAGGGACTGGGCAGGGTGACCTGTGGTCACCTTGAATGACACCATTGTAGCACCAGTGATAACTTTTTATTAGGAACCCAGAATATCCAGCTCTTACTGAAATGAAAGAGGATGGAGCAGCCTCAAAGGAGCTTGGGTGGGATGCCTGGGAAGCTGCACTAGATACAGAAAGGGTGAAACTTGGAGAAGAGGGTACATGTGTCATTGGGGTCCTCAATTCTCAGAGTGTTCTTGAGAGTCACTGCTGAGACTCTGTGCCCAAAAATGTATGTAGAGGAAGATAAAATCAGTGAAGCTGAGCCTTAGAAGTCAGTGTAAGGTGACGCTGTCTATGGCGCTAGAACACATCTCCTGCCATCAGGAAAATACCTGTGGGCATCGGCAGAAACAGCCCCGTGTTGCATAGAAACGTGAAACAGCAAGTGCAGGGCTGTTCTGCTCCCAAGGGCTTTTGGAGCCCAGAGCCTGTGACATTCATAGCACAGCAACACCTTCGTGGCATTTCTGAAGAGGTGACATTGCAGCTGAATAAGCCCTGAGTGCCCGCATCCTGGTAGTGGGATGAATGCCAGCTCTGGCTGACGCTGGTGCAGTGAAGCATGCAAGCGTGCCAGGATCCGACAGCCAGGGCAGCCCTGGCTCAGGCTTGGTGGTGCAAGAGGGAAAACAGTCAAAGCTGCCTTGGGGTCCTGCCGCTCCCTGGGCTGAGAAAGGGGAGCACTGCGAGCACACTGGTGTCTGCTGCAGGCCTTGAATGCATGCACCAGCAAGCACTGAGCTGAGAGCCTGCTGGCTCGCTGCTTCACATCAGCCACCGGCTCTGCACATACCACAGTGTCTAGGCTGGGGGAAAGATGGGAGCAGGATGGTGGGACCAGTCCTCACACCCGCAGCCTTTCTGGGTGCTGAGAGCCCAGGTCTGGAACCCTGCAGGCTGGCTGAGCAGGAATGGAGCTCTGGGTGGTGTCTGACCCACTGTCTTGTCCTACCCCTCTCCCCAGCTGGGTGGCCTATGAGCAGGCCAACATGCGCGGAGAGATGTTCATCCTGGAGAAGGGCGAGTACCCTCGCTGGGACACCTGGTCTAGCAGCTACCGGAGTGACTGCTTCATGTCCATGCGTCCCATCAAAATGGTGAGTGGTCCAGGATTGGAAGGCACCCAGCAGGGTCTGGCCAGGGCCGGATCTGTGCTGCTCGATGTCTCCCTGCAGCAAGCTCCAGGGCTTTGGCCGTGCAACCCAGCACCTTCCCTCTGTCTTCCCCAGGAGGCTGAGGACCACAAAATCTCCCTGTACGAGTCTGCTGACTTCAAGGGCAACAAGATGGAAATCCAGGAGGACGATGTGCCCAGCCTTTGGGCTTACGGCTTCTGCGACCGTGTGGGCAGCGTGCAGGTGCCCAGTGGAACGTAAGCCGGGCTGCAGCAGGGGCTGCCTCCTGCCAGGCTCCCTGTCCTCCCCTGTGCCCCAGCTTGCTGCCTGCTGGTCCTGAGCACCCACAGGGGGCTCTCGGGTGCCCAGAAAGTGCCACATGGCTGTTTTTGGTGGCATAGCCTGTCACCCAGGGGTTCGCGCCCAGCACACGGGAGGCAGGGGGGCTCTGCTGGCTTCTCAAGAGCGTGCCGGCCATGTCACTGCTGCCTGTAGTGGCCGACCCCACTCAGGTGCCCTCTGTTTGCTTTCCCTGCAGCTGGGTGGGGTACCAATATCCTGGCTACAGAGGCTACCAGTACCTCTTTGAGACTGGAGACTTCCGACACTGGAACGAGTGGTCTGCCTTCCAACCCCAGATCCAGTCCATCCGCCGCATCCGGGACATGCAGTGGGACCAGAAGGGCACCTTCGTCACCCCCGACGCGCCCTCCGACTGAGCGTGCCGCCTGCTAGCTACGAGTCCTGGGCCCCGTGGGGCACCCCCGCCTCCCCTCGCACTCGCCTGCTCAGCACTTTCCTTGTACATTGCACATTCCCTGGATGTACTCTACCTTGTGAGGCAAATTAAAAAAACCCAGAAGACTAGAGCTGCTGGGGAGTCCGTGGTGCATGAGCTGGCGCTGCTCTCCTGCCCCGCGCCAGCCCTGCGCTGGAAGCCGGGTGGGACGTGGAGGGTGATTTTCCCAGGGGAACCACACTCGGGCAGGAATCCCCTCAACACTGGGGCTGCAGCGGGGGGGATCCTGGTGAAAGGAGGAGCATGCATGGGACAGCGGGTGGTGGGAGGCTCCTCCAGCCCCTGTGGGGCCTCTCCCGGCTGCGGGGGCTCAGGGCATCCCAGGAGTGGTTGCACCATGGGGGGGGCTCCCTGCTCCCTCTGTGCCTGCGGGGTGGTGGTGGCGCAGGGGGCCTTGCCAGTGGGTACATGCCACGAGGCAGGTGTGTGAGCCACACGCAGCGGCATCCACCTAAGCGGTAAATAATTAACAGCACTAATTGCAGTCAATCCGTGACCAAGTCACTCACAGCGAGGTTTATTTTTTTTCCCCCTCGGACGCTGTCCCTCCCCACCACCCTCTCCCATCCCCGTTCCCTCCCGGTGAGGCGTCCTCAGTGGCGTTCTCCCGCTCTCCCAATTCGCTCCCACTTCGCTAATTTACGATCGCGCTGATTGCAGCGCCGGCAGCGCTGCCGCGCCCCGTGCCCGCAGCACGCCGCGGCTCGCCGGGGCGGGGGTGACCGCTGCCGGCGCGGGTACCGTGGCGGTGGTGCGGGGCTCCGCGGCCACGGCGGTGTCGCGCGTGTCCCGGGCACTCGCGTGTCGGGTGCCCCCCCCTCCAGTGTCACCCGCCGGCGGCGGCGCGCATGCGCAGTGGGGCGGTGCGCGGCGCGGGGATCCCGGCCCCTCGTGCGCGTGACGTCGCCGCGTCTCGCGCCGCTCCGGGCCGGCGGCGGCGGCGGCGGCGGCGGCCCCGGTAAGTGAAGGGAGGGGGTGAATCGGCACGGCACGGCACCGCACGGGCTGCATGTGTCGCCTGCGCCGCCCGCCCCCGGCACGGTTTCCCCCCTCCCGCTGCCCGCCGCGGCGCCGGCCGGCAGGTGACAGCGGCGGGTCTGCACGGCGGGCGCTGCTCGGTGGCACCGCGGGCAGCGCTGGGTGCTCGGCGGGTGGCCGCTGCAAGGTGGCCGCTGCAAGGTGCGCGGCGAGCGGTGCACGGTGCAGAGCGGACGGTGCGTGGAGCAGGGTGGGATGCTGGGTGCACGGGCGATGCGGGGTGCTGGGCGCACGGTGCGTGGACGGTAGCGCAGGGTGCCTGGTGCACAGCACGCAGTGCAGGGTGCTCAGAGTAGGGTGTGCCATGTACCTTTCTTTCCCCCTCGTTAGTGCCTTCTGGCACACTCCCCTCGCCCCAGGGCCCCCCCGTGCCCGTGGGAGCCCAGACCAGGCCGTGCTCTCCGTTACCCTTGCGGCGGGGAGCGTGGGGAACACGGGGAGCGTGGGGAGCAGGCTCAGGCGCGCTGCCCACAGGAGGCACCCACGGGCCAGGGCTGTCTGGCCATCCCCGCACCCAGGGCTGAGCCGCGCCGTCGGGGCAGCAGAGCGGGGCTGCCCTCTGCTGCTGGGGCGAGCGTGCCTGCCGGTGGCACGGTGGCCTGGCCAAGCAGTGCTCGGTGACAGGCTGTGCCTGCGGGTCTCGGGCAGCCTTGGCCTCAACCTCGGGCACGAAGGGGTTTTGCAGCAGCTGAGGTCTGAGCAGCTGCAGCTTCTGCTGGGCGGCCGCGGGGTGCGGGCCCCTTGGCAGGGGGCTGCAGACATGCTCCTGAGTGGCTGCGTTGGTGCCTCGCACACACTCCTGGCTGTGCCAGTGTATCACTGGGCTGTTGCCCTGCGGTGCTGCATGTCAGGGATGTGAGATCCATGCCGTTCAAATTCCCTGGGACTCGTGGCCAGGTCACAGTCCCTGGTGCTGCTGTCAGCGTGTTGCCACTGCCAGCAGTGTGAGCTGGGCCACAGTCTTCCACAGGGAGGGTATGGGTTGCATTGTGCGGGCCTTTGTCCTGTCCCTCGCTGTGTGTGTTTCCATGCTCAGGCTCTGTCCAAAAAATATCTCACAGCTTGAAACCCCTTCACGTGTCTTCCTCTGCGAGTCAGAGCCCAGCCCCACCAGCTGCTTGTACTTAACGTATGGGCGGCGAGTCCCCCCTCTGCACAGCTGTGCTGTTCCCTCATGCTCGGGTACCGAGCAAGGGTGAGTGGAGAGGATAAAATGATTTGTGCTAACAGGTTTCCAAATTTGACGTTGCTTTTCTGGGAATACTGCAGCGCGCTCGTGGGGAGCTTGTCAAGTGCCGACGCAGGTTCAAACATTTCCTCCAAGCAGGGTTTTGTAATAGCGTGCCTGACTGCAGCTTGGGCTTGGTGGCCGCCTGCATGTGGCACCTGGCAGGAACAGACGTGCTGTGCTGTCCGCAGAGAGAGCCAAGACTCTGCAGGGTGCTCACACAGGGGAGGCAGCCCCTCAAATAGGGGGGCGATTTCCAGCGCTGACCTTTGTAACCACCTCGTGATCTGTGCGTGAACCTGTGGCAGGGGACTTTGGAAGGGGCTGGTGGATCTTGCTGGTGCACCGACGAACACCCCCCCAGCAGCCTGGTGTTCTGGTCCAGAGCACTGAGCTTTCTCCATCGCTGCAAGTTGCATCTGTGGCTGTATGTGTGCTGGGGGAGCAGCGCTGCTCTCCAGGGGAGCAGCGGCTGGCTGCTGCCTGCAGCTCTGCGTTTCCCTGAAGGCCGGAGCGTCGCTGCTAGGACCCGACCATGAGAGCCAGTTTCCATGCCTTAACATTTGATGGCATGTCACCTGAGGCAAGGCAGCCACCACCGTGCTTCAAGTTCCCGTGCAGAGCTGAAAGCCCCTCACCTGGGGCAAGCAGCACCGTGTCCACGGCAGCCGCTGAGCCACGCACCATGCTGCATGGGTCCTTCCTGGCATTATCCAGAGCCAGTGCTGCAGCTGGTGTCGAGGAGCATTGCTGCAGGGGGATACGGGCAGGATTGTGCCCTGCACACTGGTGCTGGTGACATGTCCCAGGCTGGGGGTGCAGAGGTGGGAGCTGCTGTTGGGTTCTTTCCAGGGTGTGGTTTGCTGGTGGGCTCAGCAGAAGGATGGGCACACTTGTGTCACTGCCCTTCTCTGCCTGTAGGTTTTAAAAACTGTATTAGTAATTTCTGTTGCTATTTTAAGAAAATACTTCCAAAGGCAGTTTGCATTACAGATAAGCTGATCCTTCAGGGGATGTGCGGGGTGGCAGGAGCGCTATAAAATGCAGTGACTGTCAAGAACATTTTTGGAGAGAGAAAACAAACACCCAGCAAGTGGTTTTATTTGGCACCTTATAGATGCATCTTCTGATGACTCTGTGATGCATTTAGGAAGCCTCAGCCTCGTGCCTCAACAGAGCATGTTTCACTTTGGATTTTGCAGGCAATGAGCGTGCGGGCCAGTGGGAGAAGCTTGCTGTGTTCTTGTGTGCCTGCTTTGTTTTGTACTGTTTTGTAAGCCTTTAGTCTGCACATTTCTCCTAAACCCCTGCATGCCTCCCCTATTGCAGGGATTCTCTTCAAAGAAGGTGAGGTGAACAATGGTTTTTCCTAAAGGTGAACGATTTTTTGGGGGGTTTTGCCCCCCTTTTCATCCCGTCTGTTCTTTTCTGCTGGCCTCGAAGTGCAGATGCAGGCAGGAGCACGGGCTGGCAATGCTGCCTGGGGCTGGCCTTGCCCCTCCGAGCTGTGCAGCGTGCAGAGCAGCCACCCCAAGTCCCCTCGCAGGGTCTGCAAACACAAACCACTGATAGCAGCAGAGGGTTGCTCAATCCACAGCACCCTGAGGTTAAGCAAGCGGCAAGCGGCTGGTTCCCATCGCACGTTCCCAGTCGCGTGAGCCCAAATCGAGACTGGGGAGTCCACGAGTGGCTGTGGCCTCGAGGTGCTTCTCCATTGAGAAATAGCAACCGGCTTGTCGGAGCCACTGCCATCTGCAGACTGCTGTAGTGGGGCAGGGAGAAGCAGCTGGGATTTTTCCAGTGCTCGCGTTCCTGCTTGGTGCTGGGGGTGGATCTTGTGGCATGAGCAACCATTTCTGGCAGCGTCTGTGCCTGGACACGCTGAAGGGGGGTGGGAGAGCACAGGGACGGGTGTCATGCAGGGGAAGGACAGCATGCAGAGGCAGCCCTCGGTGGCCCAGCATTTGCGCATGCGAATGGCAGCAGAGGACCCAGGGCTCACAGCTGGGCTTCTGAGGACAGGAACCGAGCCACAAAGCACTTGTGTGCTGTCTGGGGTAATTTGTCTTACGGGTCAGCCACGCCATGCACAGAGCAGCACGTCTCAGAAGGACCCAGTTCCTTTTCTTCCATCCACAGTTTCACAAGAAGGACTCCTGCTCCAGGGCTTGGTGGGAGGCCATTGCACGTCCTTGCTGGGGGCTGTGCAGGCACACGGGCTTTGTGCCATATCAAGTGGGAGGCCACGTACTCACTCACACATTGCTGAAGTCGGTGCCGGGCAGCACTCTCTGTCCTTCCCAAAATTACTGGCTTTGTGAAAATGCCAAACGCTTGCTCTTGTGGCAGCTGGTGTGCTGAGCCCGGCTGGGCTGCGATGTAGATGTGGGGGCTGGTCTGTGCTCAGGACCATGTACCCGCAGGGCTGCACAGCTCCGGGAGCTGCAGGAAACAGGGCAGGGACGAGCAGCGAGGGGCTGCAGGGAGGTAGGGTACAGCAGCATTCCTTCCCCACCTCACCGCCCAGGGGGTGTGCAGTGTGCCTCTCTGTGTTACCCTCTCCTCAGTCAGTACCTTTAGCTCTGGGGATGCCTGGTGTTGCTGCATGGGGAAATAAAATATTTTGATTTTTTTTCTTAAGCAAATTTGAGGTTTTGGGGTTTCTCTTGCAGAAACAACCTTTTATTTGCAAATCCTAATCTTTGTGTCTGCAAGAATGGAGCTTGTTGAGACTTACGGTTTGACATGTGGATTCAGAAAATATTTTTTTGAAGACACTTAGGGTTTTTTTCTAGCAGTTCCTCTGACTTCTTTTTCTCCCTGTTGTATGGTGGGCTGTGACCACCCACGTTCACGCGGGGAATCTTTGTTCAGATTTGCGAGGGAAGAGTCGTGTTTGCAGCAGTGAGCTCCCCCTGTGCCCCTCTCCAGGGGGTTCTCTAGGACCTACCCTGGGCCAGGGGTGGGAGTTGGAGGGACCCAGTCGGTCGGAGGCAGGGGGAGAAGCAGGGGGACAGCTCCATGCTTCCTGAGACCCGTGTTGGCCAGCTCTGGGCTGGGGGAGCGGGACCACGGGGCCAATGGTCAGGGCGCCGCAAGAGGAGCAAGCATGGGAGTGTTCGTCTGTCTGTCACCGTGTGTGCCGTGGCACCTGCGCTGGCTTTGCCTTTGTCCCCCTGTGGCAGCGACTGCAGAGTAATTAAGAAAACTTAAAGCTCTGTGAATTGGAGCTGTGGGTTGATTAAAAGTCAGAAGCGTCCCTCTGAAATGCAGAGCTCCAGTTCCATTTCAGCGCAAGCGCTTTCATAGTGAAGACCAAACTGATCTGATAGGTGGCCCCATCCATCGCTGGGGGGTCACAGACATACCTTCTGCTCTGGCCCAGGGCAGCAGGGGTGTCCTCCCTTCCCTGCCTGTACCCCCTCGCTTGGCTTGGTCCTTCCAATGGCAGCTGTGCTTCCTGTCTGCTCCTTGAGCCAAGGAGGGGACATGGCGAGGCCCTTCCCTCCTGGCTTTGCTGGAGCTTTGCTGGGCTGTGGTGGGTATGGTGGCTTGTGCCAGGTTGCTGGGGTGGGTGCCTCCATCACTGCCTTCTGCCAGCAGCTTTCACTTCAGGTGTTTCATAATTAATAAGCCAGTTTGAGACAAAGTCTGTTGCCTTATGGAGAGGTTGGCAGAAGGGGATGCTGTGGGTTTCATTGCCGGACAATAAAATGCCATTGCTGTGCTTGGAATGAGAGGTGGGCAGAGTGAAGATGGTGTAAATTGGTGGGATTTTTATTATTTCAGGGACATTGTAGTATTAAGTAGGATAATAAAATGTTTTTCTAATCATAAGAGCCTTGAGGCAATAAACAAACAGTACGTTTGTGCTGTGAAATGTCTGTTGATTCTTTGTTGATGTGATTTAGAGTCTGTTAAAGCAGGCTGGCGCACTCAGTATGCATCCCTGGCCAGGCTCTCCAGGGATGGTGTGCGGGGATGCTTGGCTGGGATTGCACTGTGTGGCTCAGGTCTTCTACCTTGCAGGCTTTTCTGAGCAAGAAAGGCTGTATTTAAGGCTGGTGTGCACTGCCTTAATCCTTGGAGCATCAGATTCTGCTCATTTATTTTTCTAAATACTCAGCAGTGAGAATAAATTCCCCCATCTCCTCCTAGAGAAGGGCTTTATGCTTTGGGAGGCAAATGGTCTTTTGTGAAACCCCCTCGCCCCTGCAGGTCCGAGCCAGTGACCTCTAGGCTGCAGGAATGCAGTAGTTGTGGTCGTGCTGAGGACTGGGAGCTGCACCATGGTGGTGGGTTGTGCCACCAGACCCTCATGTCCAGCTGCTGGGGTGGCTTCAGCATCTGAGCAGAGCTGCTGGAGCCACGGCGAGCCCCTTCTGCAGTGGAAGGTGAAGAGGGAATGTTCGGGAACCAGCATCCTTGCAGGGACTCTGGCCTGGCGCATGGCGTTGGGAGTGCCTAACTGAAAGGAAATGGGGCAGGAGGTACAAGTGTGGCAGTGCTGGCGTGCCCTGCAGCTGTTGTGGAGTTGAGCAGAGCGGCTGGTGCTAAGATGCAAGCATAAACACCCTCCTTGTGATTTGGGTGCTAAGATGTGTGCTTAAGCACTCATTCTTGAAGTCTTTTGACTCTTTCTTCCAAGTTTACTTGGGATGATGTTGGTGGTACAAATGCAAACCATGGTGCTGTTTGTTCTATTTGAGAATTTTCAAAGGGACGCATAACCCTGAAGTGCGCTAAAATCCATGTATTTTTACTGGGATTGGCTTCGGATTCCTGTAGATGTGCCTGGGTTTGTGGCCTGCAGTGAATCTTTAGCTTTCATAAGCAAAAACCATTCTGCTGTCGATGTTGCTCTTTTTGCCAGTTGGTGGCCTGAAAACAACTTCTTTTTTGAGTGCTGTGAGTGCCAGACAGCTTAATTTCAGGCACATAAAAGTGGTCTCTTCTCTCATGGCCTGGAGCCTCAGGCTGTTGCTCACCTCCAGCAGAGGTTTGTACAAAGCTCCTGTTCTGCTGCGAGTGGTTGTAGTATCGATTGGGGTGGGCAGCAAACTGCACTGTAGGTTGGACCCCGCTCCCACGGGCTGGCCGTCCCCAGGGGGATGGATCCTTTCTGTGCTGGGACAGGCATGAGCTGTGGGTTGTGCAACGGGGCTGACGCTGCGTTTGGATGAACCTCGGCCGTCCCCTTGGCAGCCTCTGTGGGCACGCAGCAGCAAGCAGAGATCAGTGCTTGCTCTGTGCTTGCTGCTTTCCAGGGCTGCTCATCGCTCTCTTGGTGAATGCTTTAAAATGTGTTGATCAGCTTTCACTCAGGCTGATTTGAAACTGAGATGGAGAAACACCCTGTGCGTCTGCGTGCCAGCAGCCCATCCCTTCCCGCTTCTTGCTGTCAGCCCCTGCCAGCTCTTCCCGGCTTTCTTCTCCTGGGGCTTGTTGACCCCTCTCCTGTTTGCGGCTGCCTCCTCAGGACGTGAACATCTCTATCCGGCTAAGGGAGATGCCTTGGAGTCATCGGGTGTTTTGAAACACACATTTGAAGTTGCTACCAGGAGAGACTGGGGGAAGCACGCCTGCCTTCAGCGGTGACAGTGCTTCTGGGTGGGTAGTTTGTCTGTGCTCAGGTTGGGACAGCAGCAGTCACCGTCAGGTGAGCTGTGTTTATTTTTGTGTTGCATGCTGTGTGTGAATTAACTGGAGACTATCAATTAAGTAATTAAATTTTGCTGATTTGTAAAGATGTGAGCTAGATATATAAGGGTGTTTCTTGCTAACCAAAGCTTCTGCTGCTGTTCCACCACAAAGACGTCTAGCAGTTCCTCATCCTTTTATTAAGCACCAATGATGTGAGCTAAAATTTTCCAAGCCACACCTATGTCTTTTGGGGACGCTGCAATTAATAGCAATCATTTCTGGGAATGGTTTAAAGAAAAATGCAAGTTTTGGTCATAGGGAGCTTCTCGTAGAAACTCAGTTTGTTGTTTGTTTATAACAGTTTGCTGCTTTAAAAAATGGACTTGAGACATTGCTTCATCACTACAGATGGGGCACGGCTCGCTCGCGCTGGCGGTCCTGGCTGCACCAACACCGCCAGCCGGTGCGCAGAGCTGCTCTCTGGCAGCAGTGGTGGTTTACCCGTTTCACAACAGCAGGTGAAGGAGGACGTGGAGGCTGCAGTTGGTTCATGCTCACTCGGTGCTCAGTCAGCTGCGGTGTTTGCCCGGCCGGCTGTGCAGCCGCGCAGTGGCATGCCGCACAGCATCAGGAAGGAAGTCTGCAAGCGTGTGTGTGTGGCTGTGTGCACGGGCAAGAGCTGGAGCCGTTTCCGGAGCAGGGTGGCTCGGGGCTGGGCTGTTAAACCACTGCTGCTCTATGCACCGGCTCATTCGTAGCACTGCAGAAGCATATCCAGGGATGCAGCTGCTGCTCCGCGGACCTGCAGCCTTGTCCAGACCTGAAATCCTGTGGTTGATGGGGGCCAGGCAAGGGTTGAGCGGCAAGCATTGCAGGGAAGGAAGGCAATGCATGCACTGCAGATAAGCTCTTGCAAAGTTCATGCTGGGTGGAGTTTCCCTCTGGTTTCTAATTAGTGCTGAAGTGGAGGGGCTGTGTGACGTTTGATGGCAGCTGGGCAGGAGAGGAGGAGACTTGCGGGTGGCTGGAATAACAATTAATGTCCATACTTGAAATGTTCTCAAAAACATCCTCCAAGGCCAGGGCACTGTCGTGCATCAAGGGGGGACTGACTGTAAGAAGGGCCCAGCTGCAGCAGCCCCACGACAGGCCTGTGGTCCCATGCACACGCTGTGACCCTCGGAGCATAGTGCCATCTGCCTGCCCATTGGGTCCTGGCTGCTCAGGGTGCTCCGCTGCAGCAGAGCTTCCTGGACAGCAGCTTTGC
This sequence comes from Falco biarmicus, assembly GCF_023638135.1. Classification (NCBI taxonomy): domain Eukaryota; kingdom Metazoa; phylum Chordata; class Aves; order Falconiformes; family Falconidae; genus Falco; species Falco biarmicus. Next base: position 27,870,344 of record NC_079288.1, on the reverse strand, counting down.
TTGGAAACCCGCAGCCCTGCTGGGACAGGTCCCCTCTGCCGCTGCCCTTCTTTGCTTGGAGGAGGGTGTCCTGCAGGGACACGGCTGCTGCACCGCCAGCGGGATGCAGGCAGGACCCCAGCACTGGCGGACTGTCACCAGGGTGCTCTGTGCTTGCAGGACAGCTTCAGCTAAGGCGGTGTGGGCAGCTGCTGGGCTCCCCAGGATGGGTGCAGTCCTTGTGGGTGCAGGCATCGTGTCCTTGTGGAAAACCTGGTGTCCAGGCCAATGGCCAATGAGGGGGTGTTTGTTCCCTACCTGAAGGGTAGCTGTGAGCGGCTGGTGATGTTTCCTCCGTGGGTGGTGAGGCTGGAGAGAGCTTTGTTCCTTGGGCTGGAGCTGGGGAGCTCTTGGCAGCGTGGGCAGCTGCTAGCACTGAGGCTGGCGTCCTCCTGACCTCACCTGGAGGTATAAGCGTGACCTGCCAGGCCTGGGGAGTCCTCTGGGCCCCGTCTCCTTTTCCTGTTACTGGTCTGGGGATTCTGACTATAGTCTGATTTTTCCTGATTTCAACGTTTGTACCAAAGCCTGTGGCAGGCGAGTCTGGAGCCTGGAGCTGCTTCCTTTGGGACCGGCTGTTGTGCCGGTCGCTTGTGTGTGATGGAAGTGTGCCATGTTCGGCCTGTCTGTCCATGTCCCCCCCTCCCCTGAGTTTTAAACATCCCAGCTGCTCTTGTCCCTCTGAGGCTTCTCTCTTCCAGGAGACTTCATTTCCTAAAAGAGCAGCTGCCTCCCCGCTTCCCTTAGTGTCGCCTTCTGGCTCAGCCCTGTGAACGCTGGTGCCTCGGGGTGGGTGGCCAGGTCCCAGGCGTGCCGTGACCATGAGCTGGGACCCCGGCTCCAGTGGACCACCTTTTCCCGGGGCTCAGAGGGAGGTTGTGGGCAGGAGTGTCTGTGGGAGGGGAAGGTGCCCAGGAGGAGAGCATCGCTCATCACCGTGTGCACAGATGTGTGTGGTAAATAAACAAATCAACATTGTGGCTTTTCTTCCCCATTAGGTATTTTCGCCGCCAACTGTGTTTCAGCATGAAGCTTGGCTAGCAGCAAAATGAACTTAACGGGGGAAGGTAAGCATGTACGGATGGCATGTGCCAGAGCAGTTGATTCCTCTGTGATGCTGGGTGCAAGCTGGTGAATATTTCATATGTCTGTCCACACCACCACTGATGCTCTGTTAATATTATATTGCCTTTGCAAGCTAACGAGAAACGGTTTAAGCCTTGTTTATACTAATCTCTGATCAGCATGCAAAATAAGGAAGACTTTCTGCCTGTAGACATCTGTCACTGCTCTGCTGTCACTTCCCTGTCAGCTCCCATCCTCCCCCTGGCTGTCTGCTCTGGCCCTGATGGCCGTCAGGAACAGAGTCCCCGGTGGTGGGTCACAGCCCAGCCCTGTCCTGCAGTGTCCAAGCTGCACTTGGGGGCTTCAGCTCAGGCTTGTCTGCTGGCACTTTGATTTCAACTCCCTGTCACCAGCTGCAGTGTTTTTTCAGTCCCTGCCATGATGTGCCAGAGAAGCCCCTGAGAGCTCTCTTAATTCCTGCTGGAGTGGAAAGCTCTAAGAGCCAGCTTGGGCATCTGAAGGACTAGAAGGTTGTTTCTGATCAGACAGCTGTGCTGCCTAATTATGCCGTGATATTTTCCACCAGAATATTTGCTGTGGAGGAAATTATCCATCCCTATTCTAGCACAGACCAATAAGCCCCATAAATTTGGGGAAATTCTTGGTGGAGGATTGCACAAAAGAGTTGAAAGTAAGCCAGAATGATTTGCAGTTGCTCAACAGACTGCTGCTGAGCATGCTCACGGATGCTTGTTCAGCCTGCCTGGGTACACTGGGGTAATCCCAACAGAGAAGTCTGTTCTGCTTCAGCCTTCCCAGTGCCCGTGGCTGCCATGCAAGAGGCAGAGCAGGGCTGTTCTGCTGGCAGGAGCAGTGGTGTGCTGCAGCAGCAGGGAGAGTCCAGAGCACAGCAGGAGGGAGAACAGTGCTTCCCAACAGCAGCCATTGGCACCTGCCTCTCTACCTTTCCCACTGCCCCACAGCAGCGAGAGCTCCCCTGGCTGGTGGTGTTGCATGGGCAGTGGTGGGGGCTGTGTGTCTGCCCTGGCCAGGCAGGCAGGATCCCCAGGGATACGGCACTTTGTCCCGCCGGGTTCTGCCGGAGCAGGGCTGGTACCCCAGGCTCCCAGCCAGCCTCCCGCTTCACACAGCAAAATGAGTGAGTCCCTTTGTTCACCTCCCGCGGTGATCGGACCAGAGATGCTGGGAGCATCTCAGTGGGAAATGCTCACTGTAAGCTGTTTTTTTGCAAAGAACAGAGCACTTCTGTGCTCCCAGCCTCCTTTTTAAACTGCAGATCTTTCCTGCTAATTAGCCTGTCTTGGTCTGCATAGCCGTAATTATTCCAGTTGGCCTTAAATCCTGACTGCTCCAACTACCATGCACTGAAATGGGTCTTGCAGCATTTGCAATCATTTTTAGGGTGAGCATTTGAATATATTTACATGACTGAAACAGATCAAGGTAGCAGGAAGGAGCAAACAAGCGCTTGTCTTTTTATTGGGTCTGATTCTTGGGCTTGGTGCTGCAAAAATGCTAGCACTGTTTGTTGTTCCCTCTGATTTATGCCTAAACAAATAAACGAGCATTTGACTTTTTGACTTTTATATAGTAGATGGGCATGCATTTGAAACTGTTTAACCTTGGTATGTTAACCAAGCAATTGGCCAGGTTGGTGCTAACAAGCCACAAAAATAGTTTTGGTGGTGATGTTACTTTGCTGCCGGGGTGGGAAAACACATAGCTGGGCAGGCAGGGAGGCACTGCCTCTCCATGTCTTGGTAATCTGGTGGCATGAGCAGAAGTGGATAAAAGCAGAGCGGGTGGATGGTGAGCAGCTGAGTGCTTCACCAGTCCGTTTAGGTGGAGGGGGATGTCAGGGACTGGAAGGGGAACAGAGCGAGTCCTGGAGCACCCGGCCAGTGCTGGGGCAGCCTGTGCTGGCAGGCAGGGCAGGGGCAGGGAGGCTGCCTGGCTCCAGGGTGGCTCTCCTGCCTGCTCCCTGCCACAGCCGGGCTTTGCACCAGCCGCTGCTAAGTGTGCTCTTTGATGGAAAGAGTTGAAAGGAGAAAAAGGTTTTTCTGAAGCAGTTCTTTGGACTGTCAGCAAAACAAAATGCATGGACGTCCCGTTCCTTCCACTCTATTCAGCTCCCACCCCAGCCACATAATCACAAAGAACTTGAAATCCCCGGGTGAGCCCAGGGGAGGATTGCAAAACCTGCGCTCACAAATGGAGCAGGGGTGGGGGGAGGGTGTGGGAGGCAGTGCCAGTGTTCCTAGGAGTCCCTCCTGGGTAGGCAGCAGAGCAGGGACTTGCAGAAACTGCAGGCTTCCTGCTGGGTATTTTACCAAGATGCAGAAAACCCCCAAAAATCTTAATGCTGGATGAAGTCTTCCAAGGATTTTTATGTAAGGTCAGTCTCTGGAGGAAGGGCGTTTAACACTGACTTTGTGTATTGCTGTTAGCCTTCAAATGGTTTAATTCCTCAAAGTGTTTAGTTCTAAAGGATAACTGCCTCTCCTGACTTGGACACTTAAAATTTGCATGTGATTCTTTTGGTTTTCTCTTATTTTAGCTTTCCCCGCTCCCCTGTGACAGCACATTGAAACTAAAGAAAATATAGGAAGGAGACAGGTGGCTGAGAGAAGCAAGAAGACAGTGGTGTGCTTTGGAAGGAAGGAGAACTGCAGGGAGGATTTGGGCTTCATTTGGGATGGAATCTCTGAAGATTTTTTTAGGACTGACTGGGTACCCATGGCTCCTCCTCTCCGAAACATTCCTGGAGGTTTGCTCCAGCTGTAAACCTGTGTTTCTGGGTACACAAACAGTCCAGAAGTAATATCTTTGGGTGTGCTTTGAGACAGACTTTAATTACTTCCTGGGTAGAACGTACCTAGCCTGGAAGTTGATAAGCGAAAGAGATGATGAAAGCTTGGAATGGTGTCAGCGTCCTGAAGGAGCCAGGCTGGATGCTGAGGTGACGTAGGGGCTGGGCTGGATTGTGGATCCTGCTCCTCTGACTGTGCTGTGTTTCTTCTGCAGATGCCTGTTGGGTTGAACGTTTGGTAGCTGAAAGCTGAAGTGTGGTCACCAGCCTGTGTGGAGGAAAGCAGGATGCGGGTCACCATGAGGAGGGTGCTGCTGGTGGTGGGCTCGGTGGTCGCCCTGATGGTGACTCTGCACCTCGGCCAGCAGGTCCTGGAGTGCCAGCAGGTCCTGAGCGAGAGGAGGCACAGGCTGATGAGACCTGAGAACGAGGAGCTGATCATGATGGACTCCAACCATGTTGAGTACCGTTACAGCAAGGAGATGCCCCTGATATTCATTGGCGGGGTCCCACGGAGCGGCACGACGCTGATGAGGGCCATGCTGGATGCCCACCCTGAGGTACGCTGTGGAGAGGAGACCCGCATCATCCCTCGGGTGCTGGCCATGCGGCAGGCCTGGTCCAAATCAGGGCGAGAGAAGATGCGCCTGGACGAAGCAGGGGTGACAGACCAAGTTTTGGATGCCGCTATGCAGGCCTTTATACTGGAAGTGATCGCCAAGCATGGTGAGCCAGCCAGGTACTTGTGTAACAAGGACCCCTTCACGCTGAAGTCCTCTGTTTACCTGTCCAGGCTGTTCCCCAATTCCAAATTCCTCCTGATGGTTCGAGACGGCCGGGCTTCAGTCCATTCCATGATCACACGGAAAGTGACAATCGCAGGCTTCGACCTGAACAGCTACCGAGACTGCCTGACCAAGTGGAACAAAGCCATCGAGGTGATGTACTCCCAGTGCTTGGAGATCGGGCGGTCCCGGTGCCTGCCCGTTTACTACGAGCAGCTCGTGCTGCACCCTGAGCAGTCCATGCATGCCATCATGAAGTTCCTGGACATCTCCTGGAGCGACACGGTGCTGCACCACGAGGAGCTGATAGGGAAGCCTGGCGGGGTGTCGCTTTCCAAGTGAGTGTCTTGGCTCCTGTCTCAGCTTTTCAAGGAGCATTTTCATTACGTGAAGCAGGTCAAGGCTAAAACTGGGGGCAAAGATGCTTTGGTTGTATTTATGCATACTTTTCAGGGACAGATGTGGCAGCCCATCCAGTTTTACTGCCGTAGGTTTTGTGTTTCTGAGTAAAAGATAGCTTTAATACTTGCAATCTGTTGTACCCAACAGAGCAGCTTGTCAAGAGAGAACTTTAGGACCAGGTGACTGTTTTATTAATCTCTCTTGGTCTCTTAATTTGAAAAGACCCTCTTGCTCTGAAACATGAGCTCCTTAATGTCTCTTTTCTTCACCCGTCCTCAAATACCTCCTTACCGCAATTAGTTTTGCTGCTAATGAATGGCTTTCAGTGGTGAGCAGCAATTCTTGCCAAGTTTGGTGCTGGTATTGCAGAATAAAAGAAATACCTGCTCCATGGAGACACACCCCAGCACTCCCTCCTTGCTGGCTGGCCGTCTCAGCGTGCCAGGGGGTGCTTGCTTTTTCCCAGTTTCTTCTCTTTTAATGCTTTTCTTCTCTAAATGGAGGGTTAAGTCAAACTTGGCAAAATTTTAATCGGTCGTGTAAGGGAATCATACAAGCAGTCTTCATATAAATTGCCTGTGATGAGGGCAGCAAGGAGCCGCTGTGGGATGTGCAGCTGCTCTGTTTCTCTGGGAAGGCAGTGGGTGTGCAACAGGGCTCCGCTTGCCTCTGCCCTCAGACACTCTCCTGCAGGAGGCGGTGCGGCATTGCCTATACCTTGGCAGTCGGTGACAGGGACACTCTCACAAGGCTCAGGATCGCAGCCCCTGTTGTACTTCATCCCTCTTAAGACACCGCATTGCCTTTGCTGCGTGAGGTGTGGTTTCCTTTGGCTGGAGTCGAGCAGGCGGCTGCTCGCCCCAGGCCAGCGTCCTGCTGGGCACAGGGTGCAGAGGGGTGGCAGTATCTGCGAGGGGCTCGCTCCTTGCAGTTTGGAGGGCAGGGAGCACAGCTGGCAGGGAGCATGGTTATCCTGTAATAAGCAGAGGGGTCCCGGTAACACCCATACCCCAGTACAGTTTGGATCCCCCCCGAACAGGAGGACCCAGCCTGTGGGACTGTGGAAACTCCTGCCAAGATCCACTCCCCCCACAGCAGGGCTGTGAGTGGGAAGCAGCTGTGCCAGGGCTGCCCCACACCGACTGCCCCAGGCATACCCAGCAGGCTGTGAGTGTTTGTGCTGCATGCATGTCTTGGTCATTGGAAGCAAAATGTTGAGGTGGCAGTGAAGCTAGCTGTGGGCTGTTCTTTCTGAGCTTAGCACATGTGTAAAATACAACTTTAGTGTCTTGTTTCGTTTGTGGTTTTTTTTTCTTTATTATTTTTCCCAGGATAGAAAGATCAACAGACCAGGTTATCAAGCCGGTGAACATGGAGGCATTATCTAAATGGATCGGGCACATCCCAGGGGATGTGCTGCAGGACATGGCCCACATTGCACCGATGCTTGCCAGGCTTGGCTATGACCCCTACGCCAACCCACCCAACTACGGCCACCCCGACCCCTTAGTTGTCAACAACACGCACAGAGTGAGTGTTGCTGCCGTCTGCCTGCGGTGCTGCCATGGGGAGGGAGTGCTGACGTGGGGCTCTGGGTCTTTGCACCCTCAGAGCCCTCTGGAGCGGAGCAGGCTGCTGAACTGAATCTGAAAAGAGCAGGGGAAAAACAAACGCTCTTTTCCTTTTGGGAAGACTGGGAATGACAGGCATGCAGCTACACTGAAATGATTTCAAAACAGATGTGTGCCATAGATTGAGCCTGGCGTGGCTCAAACTGATGATGTTCCCTATAATTTTGTGGTGGTGTTAGTCTCTTGCTGTTGTGGCAGATACTGACCTGTCCCTCCCTGATCCAGCTCCACTGTCGAACCCAGGCGTGGCAGTCACTGGTGTGTACTGATGTTACCTGGGTGCATAGCTGTAGGCACTGTACCTGCTGGTCTGGCCCCAGCAAGACTCGCAGATTGCACTGTCTGTAGCTCAGCAGTCACTCCTGCAGACCTGTGAGGAACAAGTGGAGGCTCATAATGCATTTGGACAAAACCAGCAGATATTTTTTTTTTTAGAATATTGAGTCGTCCTTGGAGCAGAACTAGAAGGAAGAAGCTGCAGAGCCACAGACAGCAGTTCCTAAACAGGGAGTTTCTCATGTTTTGGGGCAGACCCGGCTCCTGTCTAGCCTGAGTCCGGACTCTGCAGCTCCCCCAGCTTTCCACGTGCTCCCCATGATGGTGCCCTTGGATGAGGCATTCTTGTCACACTGGTGGGAGCAGGGGAACATCTGTGGGTGAGACTGGTCCCTGTGGTACTATTTATAGAGTGTGAGTAGGCAGGCAAGTAGCAGCACTGACCTGGAAGGTCAGAAGAGGTTCCCTGGAGCTGCTCTGTACTCTGAGTGCTCTGGTCTCTTATAGCTCCTGCTCACTCTCTGCTTGCTGAGAGCTGTTCTAGGACACAGGTGATTTGGGTGAACATCTGCCCTGGGGAGGGTTAGTGTCATTTTGGGTCTCTGATGTGGATCTTTAAGTACTTGGGATGAATTTGGAAAACTGTCATGGTAAAGACCAAAATACTCTCCCCTCGCAGTCTAAGGGGGGAACCAGAGAACTGCTTGTGTCAGTTCCCTGCCCCAGCAGGATGCTGCTCCCTGACTTTGCTTACAGTCAGGAAGGAGGAAGCCTCCCGCTTTTGCCCCAGTACAGCACCACAATGTAGATCAAACCCCTATCAGGGTGTTTCAGCTGGTTCAGGTATACTGGAACATAGGACACAGTTCATGAGGCGGACTTGCCGGTGTTCATAGAGCCACTACCCCAGAAGGGTCACTCCAGTTTTCTCTTTTCCATAGGTTTTAAAGGGGGATTATAAAACGCCAGCCAATTTGAAAGGTCATCTGCAGGTAAGAATCTGATGTCCTTTTAAGGGCTTTGCCCTGTTTGGTTAATCCTGGGTGCCTGGTCCCTTGCTCCCTCTTAAGGGCATTTGCAGGCTGGGCAGCCACCTGTGGGAAATGTCCCCGCTCTCTTGCCTCAGTCCTTGGGGACGATGTGCCTGTCCTTCCTGCTGTCCACTGCTGCCACCTGCCACGCTTCCGTTGGTGTCCTGTGTGTCCTGTGCTCCTCAGACCCTGCTCATTCACCTCTGCCACCTCCTTCCTGGTCTGCTTGTGTGTATGGTTTTGTGCTGGGGAGTTCTGTGTTCACTCATCAGGAACTTGTGCTCTTCACTGTCTTACTTCAAGACACTTTCTACCTTGCTCTCTGTTTCAAAACTCTTAATTACCGTGGGTCTTGCCTTGGGGAAGGGTGGCTTGCCTGATTTACAGGTTACAGATAGGTCTCCTAGTTCTTGTAGTTGGGTGATTGTGTTCAGGTGTCAAAAATACAGTATGGGACTCCCTCCCTAAAGAACAGTGCTTCAAAACAATTCATTACCATCTTTTGTAATGCAGAGATGTCCAACAGCCATTGTACATACAAATTAAAAAAAAAAAAAAAAAAAAAAAAGGATTCATGACTCTCCAGAAGGTGCCACCTGCACAGTATGGAGATACAGTAGATTGGTGTTGATGTCTCCATTGAAGGTGCCAGGTTTTGCCTGCTCAACATGTGGACTCCTAAGGGAAGCAGGGGATTGAGCCCAGTGTTGGGCGAGAAGATGCAGAGCCCAGTCCCAGACTGAGGAAGCGGGGCTGCTGGTGAAGCGAGCGTGCAGTGGCTTCACTGTGAGAGGTGTTGCTGGTGATTCCCAGATGGCTGCCCAGGGTGGTTTGTGTTGCGTGAATGGTAGTGAAGCAAGAGACTGTGGTCTTGTGGCAGCACCTCCTGGCTGCTGGTTCTCTGCCCTTGTGCTGCTTTCTGTCTCCTAGACATTTCCTTTTCTTGCTGCTGGGAACACAGCGGGAATGTTTTGAGTTGCAGATGGTGGCTTAAAGCTGACCCTTCTGTTTCTGGGTTATTCTAGGTGACTCAGAACACATCATCTTCTCACTAGGAAAATTAATGATTTCCAGGTAAGACCTTGTACTTCATTTTGGGGCTCGGGCAAATCTGCCTGCATTGCTCCAGGGTTAGCATTTTGCTTGCGTAATTTCTTGTGCCTGTGGATTAGCTGGGCTGCTCCAGGCGTGCTCATTATGCGAATGATCTTCTTCACGGTTACTTTAGGTTTCTAGAACAATACTGTTACGTGAGACGATTTGTCAGAAATTCTTTTTCTGAGCTCTGGAAACAGGCTTACTTCAGCAAAATCCAAATTGGCCACTTGGGAGAGTTATTGCTGACTGTCCCCACGGGGAGCATTGAAATGGGATGCGGGAATGTGTAGATGAGCTGAGCTGCTCCCCAGCTGTCTCCTAGGATGTGCCATGGACTGGAAGGGAAGATAAAGCAGTCGCATCTGCTGTCAGTTTGGGAAAACAAAGCTGCTATCTGGGGTTTCTGCTCCAGATATAACTGTTGATATGTTGGATGTTTTTCAGTCTCTCTTTCCAGCCAACCTCTATGCTAAAACATAAAGTCATTTTTCTTTCTAAAAATGACATTTTAAAAACTATTTTCTATGTAAAAGCACTATATTGTGCTAAAAAAAATAATCAGAAGCACTGTGTGAGAAGGGGAGTTGTGCGCCTATCATCCTAGAGCTGGGACTTACTTTCTTTCTAACCATTTTTTTTGTATCACGGCTGCTTTAAAACTGTTAGTTGAGCATCTGCTGCGCTGGCGTGACCGGATCCTGCTCCTGAGTCTGTGTTTCTCTCTTCCAGAATGCTGCAAATGGCCTTTTGTTGTCCAACAAAGAAGAGTTTGCAACGGCACCAGTGGAAATCGGTTATCCAAGCATATTGCTTGCTAATACTATTGCCAAAATGACTGCTATACGAGGAATGTATTTGCATTTATTTGCAAAGGCCAAACACTTTACACGTCTGATACTCTGGTACCCACTGTCTGCCTTTCCCCAGCGCTCCGTGGTGAAAGCATCTGTGGAAATTCGTACTTGACAGGGGTGTCGGCGTACCTCGGGAGGAGATTTCGTGGCTGGAGGACTCGTTAAATCGCGTGTCAATGTCTCGTAATGCTGTTCTCTAATCCAGGGGTCAGAAATAGGTGTCCTGGCCTTGTAGAGCCTTTGTCGTGCGAGTGAAACACCCCGCCCCGCCCCCCCCCCCCCCCCCCCCCCCCTTCACTGTGATGACTTACAGAGGCTATTGCAGAGTTAATATATGAGCCCACCCACCCGTCCCGCCTCCTTCCTTTGTTGCACACCATTAAAGTGTTGTTTTAATAGCTCGGGCTCTGCTCTGCCCTGCCTCCCTGCTGCCTGCGCCGGTGCAGGCCGCCCGCCGCCAGACCACAGAGGAGCCGCTGGGCGGGAGGCCCCGGCGTGGCCGCTCTGCCCAGCTCTATGGTTGTGGGCGTGGCTGGGGCGGTGCGTCACCGGAAGGAGATTGTTGCGTTCCGGGCGGTAGCGGTGCAGTTGGAGCCGGTTGGAGGGGAGGAGCGGAGCGGCGCCGGAGCGGGTGGGCCCGCAGGCGCCATGTCGATGTCGCACCTGTATGGCACGGACGGGGAGGATGGCGTGGAGATGGAGAACTTCGAGGTGTCGGACTGGGACTTGCAGAACGAGTTCAACCCGCACCGGCAGCGCCACCGGCAGAGCAAGGAGGAGGCCACCTACGGCGTGTGGGCCGAGCGCGACTCGGACGAGGAGCGGCCCAGCTTCGGCGGCAAGCGGTACGGGCCGGGGACGGGGGGAAAGGGGCCCCCGAGCCGAGCTGAGCCGTCTCCTCCCGCCCGTCTGGCGGCCCCCGGCTGTGCCCCACTCGGAGGGGCTCCAAGGCTCGGGTGGCTGCCCCGTTTCGGGGGGCGCTTCAGGCTCTAAACACCCATCAGAACGGCCCGGCTGGGGGGACTTTGCATGTGCGAGCGTGTCGCTGCTACTCGGGGGAAGGAGTGATTTGTTTCCTCGCAAAAACTGCTCGTCAGGTTTTAATATTTCATTTTAAGGGAGGGGTCTAAGGCACAGTAGTCCCCAGGCTTGTGTAGAGACGTGTACCGGTCCACTGGAACAGAATTCACTCACAGGTCTTGTTTTGGCGTAGCTCCAGGGATTACTCGGCACCAGTGAACTTCATCCGCGCCGGGCTGAAAAAGTCAGCTGCTGAGGATTTGTCAGAGGAAGACTCTGATGAAGATGAAAAGCCCGTTAAGCAGGAAGAAATCCCTAAAGAGTTTGTGCCGAAGAAGTTAAAAACCGTGAGTTATCCAGGAAGTTTTGAATTCTGCGTGAGGTATTTATGAAACTTAGGCGGTAGTCAAAGGAGCACTAAAGAAAAGGAGATATCGTTAAAACCAGAGAACAAGATGTGACAGCATGCTGTTAAAAGGAGATATTTTCTCGGTCTTCTGTAGCTTTGTGTTGTATCACAGGGTGTCCTCGGGAAACATCTATCGTTTTAGGCCCTTTTATCTTCCTTAATGTTCCCTTTGGTCAACTGAGGTTGAAATAAAAGAATGGGAGTGATTTACTGCCTTTCAATTACTTTTTTTTTTTTAAATCTCACAGCACAGTGTGACAAATCTAGGAGTGCTATAGATTAAAAATCAAAGCCTTATTTTTGGTTACCAAAGACAGAAAGAATTGGGAATCAGCTTCAACTGAAGTTGGTGGTAGAGCCTAATAACTGTCAGGTTGTCAGTTTGAGCTTGTCAGGACTTTGCTTTTCCATCTAAGGAATTCCAGGAAACTCCTTAGGTGTCAGGCATCTGACATGGATGGACAAGTCGTGGTGCAGTGAGCTGTGTAGTGTGGTGACAACTGAATTGCTTCTGGGAAGAACTTTCCTTTTGAGTGAAATTACACAGAGCTTGGTTATTATGATGCCTTAAGGTTGTGGGTTTCTTTTTTTTTGTTTGTTTTAACAGGGTGGTAATTTCAAGCCTAGTCAGAAAGGCTTTGTAGGGGGGACAAAATCTTTTATGGATTTTGGCAGCTGGGAGAGACACACGAAGGGAATTGGACAGAAGCTTCTCCAGAAGATGGGTTACGTTCCTGGAAGAGGTCTTGGGAAGAATGCTCAAGGTACTGAGTGTGTGTTTGGTTTTTATTGTTAACTAGTAATTTGGAGAAGAGATTGGGTTCTTCAAAGAACTGCCGTCTCCAGGTGGCTTATAACTTTGTTCTTAAGATTCAGTTGTGTTTTAATTACCATAGGCCAGTTTTATTGGTCTTTTTATTGGCTATTGTTATTTTGCAAGAATAAAACAGAAGTAAGGGAGATAAATTCCAAAGGTAGTTAGCTTACAGAAAAAGAGATACTATTTTATGTGATGGAATGAAAAAAAAAAAGCAGGGAAATGCAGTTGTGAGTAATGCTCTGCGTTTTTTCTCTTTGGTGTGTTGGAATTAAGTAATTTTATGGCCACTAAGGAATTACTGAAGTGGTAGAAGATACTCTAGTGATAGAGGCAAAATATTGGGCTGGATGTTTGTGCTGATTTGTTAACTTAGAGTACTGTAGAAAAAGCATTTGCTGCTCTCTCTTGGTAAAAAAACCTGCTCCTGATGTAACTACCATCCTCTTAGGTATTATCAACCCAATTGAGGCCAAACAAAGAAAAGGCAAAGGAGCTGTGGGGGCATATGGCTCTGAAAGAACCAGCCAGTCTTTGCAGGATTTTCCTGTTGTGGACTCGGAAGAAGAAGCTGAGGAGGTATTTGTATGATTCTTGGTATATCCATTTCCCTGTTGTGTTGTGCATACAAAATTCAGTTCTAGTATTAGCTTGTGTGTCAGAGGAAACTGTTTGGCCTTATTTTAGATAAGAAGCTAAAGACATAGTACATTAATGTCATTTAGACATACTCTTCTTGTCATCATAGTGTTCTTTGTTGTTTCTGGCTAACTTTATACCAGTAGTCTTACTAGAACTCCATCTTCAAAGAGTCCCTCCAGTAGTCTTTGTATTTTGTTTAAATTAAAAAAAATATAACAATACCAGAAACATATGCTAGTATTGTGGATAGGGTGATTGACTGGATCATGGCATCTGAGCTGGTTTGTCATAGTACTTTACCACTTTCCCATCTATTTTGCTGTACAGCATTCCTCATTGATCCGATGGTTATTTTCCTGTGGGAAATAAGAGTGAAATTTGGGGCATGACAAAGAGCAGCAAGCACAACTTTTTTTTTTTCTTATTATTATTATTTAGGAATTTCAAAAAGAGCTCAGTCAGTGGCGGAAGGATCCTAATGGAGGCAAGAAAAAGCCCAAATACAGCTATAAGACAGTAGAAGAACTGAAAGCCAAGGGTAGGATCAGCAAGCAGCTTTCTGCCCCTCAGAAGGAGCTGTCTCAAGTCAAGGTAAGGTTGATAACCCAAGAGATGGCATCTCTGGGAAAAGTTTGTCCACTTGGCTTATTCCGAGTGCTTTGTAGCTGTCAGTAACCTCATAAAAATCAAGGCCTCAGACTCATCACTGAATCGTGTAATAGACCACTGTGTCACCTAGGACATTTGATCTGTTTTGAAGCAAGTTCTTTAGCCTCAGAAAATGCAAATTAGCTAAAACACATGTTGTTTTGGTGTTTTTTTAATTGAAGATAAGTTTAATTGTTTCACATCTGTTATAGATAAAATGCTCATCCACTTCTGAAAGCACAGTTGTCTTTGTTGGGATTGTACAACTAAACAGATAATTTGAACCATCTTCTACCTAAAAGGGACAGTAAAGGATTTGTCTTGTAGGCAGCTGTTAATTTCAGAGGAATAATTTTATTGTGTGGTTTAAAACAGTATCAAAGTACCTAAGAGTTCCATGCAGTAATGAATAGTATGCTACTTGCATCTTCACTGCTTGTAGAATTACTCAGCAAAATAGTAAAACTGAGATCAGAAGAGGAGACTCTTCCTGTTCTAACTCCAAATTGTTTCCTCTTCATTCTAACTCTTCATGTCTGGAGTAGACCTCTTTTTAGAGGCAATCCCCAGCTGCCTCATGCAGAATACCAGTGTGTATTAGTAGCCTCCTGGAGTAATTAAGATACTTAGAAATCTCCAGTTTTCAGTTTGGAGTCAGGGATTTTATTTCCTCCTTTTCCAAATACTAGATGCAGATGTTTTGGGGTTTCTTGAGACATGTTTGTTCTTGTTTCTTGGAAGGTTATAGACATGACGGGTCGGGAACAAAAGGTTTATTACAGCTACAGTCAAATTAGCCACAAGCACAACATCCCAGATGACAGCCCACAGCAGCCACTGGGCAAAGACTCCAAGCCCCAGGGTTTTGCCTTGCCAGAGCTGGAGCACAACTTGCAGCTTCTCATTGACATCACAGAGCAGGAGATCATCCAAAACGACCGGCAGCTGCAGTATGAGAGAGACATGGTTGTCAACCTGACCCATGAGATACAGAAGATGTCTGAAGTTCTCTCACACGAGGAGACTGCAATTGGCAATCTCAGCAAGGTGCTGGAGATGGTGGAAGAGTGTGAGAGACGGATGCAGCCCAGCTGTGAAAATCCCTTGACCTTGGATGAGTGTGCGAAGATTTTCGAGACACTTCAAGATAAATACTATGAAGAGTACAGAATGTCTGATAGGGTAGACCTGGCAGTAGCAATAGTCTATCCTCTGATGAAAGATTACTTCAAGAACTGGGATCCCCTCAAGGTGTGTATTTGATTTATCTGCAGTTCTTACTTGATGGCTTGAGTAGTCTTTATTATTTTGACTCCTCCCCCTACTCCCTGTCCCAGATTTCTGAACAGTATGGAGAGAAGAAAAAAAACCACAAACACAAACCCAAACCCCACTCTGGACCCAGTCTCAGACTTTTCTGTGCCTGAAGGCTACTGTTCTGCAAAGCAGCTAACAATTTAGCTGCTTGTAAGGTTAAAATCAACCCCTTTTGTGGGTGTTGGGAAGAAGAAGTAGATGAAAGCAAAGTCTCTAGTTCTTGGTTTTTAGCAAAAGCAGGAGACTGTCAGGTAGTCAGATATGTGCTGCCATTCTTAATGCTTTGTAGGCTGTGATAGGTAGAATCTGAATTCTCTCTGTACACCTGAAAAAACTCAGGCTATCTTCTTCTCCCCCTGGAGGTACGTTAAGTCCATAAAGTGGGATTTTCCTTTTGTGGGACTTCACTAATCATGGCTGCAAGCTCCTGGCTTGCCTTTTGAATGGGTGAGAAGGCTGGCTGTAGCAGAGTGCCATCAGCCTGCTCTCTGTAGATACCAGCTGAAATTAATGAAAAAGGATAAAGGCTGTTCATGCCTTATCGTTTCCAGGACTGTACATATGGCACAGAAATCATAGCCAAGTGGAAGAACCTCTTGGAAAATGATCAGCTGTTATCACACAGTGGGCAGGACCTGTCAACGGATGCTTTTCACAGGTAAAGAACAAATGAGTTGTACTTCATGCAGCATCTTCAAGTGCTGCTTCCTCAGGGATGGAAAAGAACAGGTACAAGCATGCTTTCCAGATGATTCTCCCGATGTGTCTGTTAAAATCCAGCTGTCAGCTATATAAAAAGAAGCAGCTTTTAAGTAAGAGTTGCCGTTTAGTTTATTTAGGCCTGGGGCTATAGCTTTAAGCTTAACTTTGATTTATTCTTTTTTTGTTTGGTTTTTTACAGACTGATGTGGGAAATTTGGATGCCATATGTCAGAAATATAGTAGCACGGTGGCAACCGAGGAACTGTGGATCCATGGTGGATTTCTTGGATAGCTGGGTAAATGTTGTTCCTGTCTGGATACTGGATAACATTCTGGATCAGCTCATCTTCCCCAAGCTACAGAAGGAGGTAAGACGAGAGGGCTGCATTAGAATGAAGCTGTGCTCTGCATCAGTATTTGAATTTCAGTCAACTAGAACTTCTGAAATACCAGTTTGCTGCCTCTGCTGATGTGTATAGGAGTCTGGGGGGTTGCGTTATGCCTCTTTTTGCATCTGGCAAGACTTTAATGGATGGACTTAGCTTAATCTTTTCTGTTTTACCTCAAGGTCGAAAACTGGAATCCTTTGACAGACACAGTCCCAATCCATTCGTGGATCCATCCCTGGCTTCCCCTGATGCAGGCACGGTTAGAGCCGCTGTATTCTCCCATCCGAAACAAGCTGGCGAATGCTCTGCAGAAGTGGCATCCCAGTGATTCCTCTGCCAAACTGATCCTTCAGCCCTGGAAAGATGTGTTCACACCTGGGTCATGGGAGGCTTTTATGGTCAAAAACATTGTGCCTAAACTAGGTGAGATGAGCCAGACGGCGCTAAATTTCTGAAATCTGCTGGTTGCCACCTTCCCCCTTAAACCTGGAAAAGATACATGTTAGTATGGTTGCCAGTGTTACTTGAAAGAACATTACTAGTAAGTTCAGAGCAAGCTTGCATCTTCTTTTCTGCTGCTAGTACTGTGCATTTTTTTTCTGTGGCAGGCATTTTAGAAAATATGGGGAAGTGCTCTGATTATTCTCAGTGTTTTCTCTCATTTCTCTAAATCATCAGATTCCTCTGTTGTTCAGCTGACAGGAATATCTGATAGCTGTCAGGTAGTACCAGGTTACAAAATATCTCTGTCTTACTCCCCGTTTTATTTGGTCTATGCTAACGCTTTCACAGTGAGATTTTGTAATTCACCATTCAGCCATGCAAACTGGCTAAAAAGCTCTAGTCTAAAAATCAGTTGAATGTTTAAGTTTCTCAGTTCTGGTGGCAAATTGTAATCACTGGAAATGGAAGTGTGCTGTTTTGGTGGCAGGTATCAACCAAACAGTTTAAAGATCCTAAATGTCCCTTAGGGTAATGACGTGATACAGGTGCTCCTCAAATCATGTGTGTTCCTAGTGAAATAGGTCATGGCACTGATAAAACTGTGAGTTGTTTTTTCTAACTCTTTTCCCCCTTTTCCCAGGGATGTGTTTGAACGAACTCATCATAAACCCTCACCAGCAGCACATGGATGCCTTCTACTGGGTGATTGACTGGGAGGGGATGATTTCTGTCTCCAGCCTTGTTGGGCTGCTGGAGAAACACTTCTTTCCAAAGTGGCTGCAGGTGAGAAAGCATGAAGGCTGAGTAAACAGGCTTGTGAACACTGTGAAGTGTTTTAGTCACTCCTGTCTAGAAGTAGCTGCCCCAGCACTGAAATTCTTCAGCTGCCAAATGGGGTGATTTCCACTCATAGCTCCATATACCTCAACAATTTTCTAAGACTGTCACAGTCCTTTCTTTTACTGGAAGCTCAGTAATAATAATCTTAAATGGTAATCAGGACTCTCCTCCATAAATGTACCTATTCTGCATTTGATCTGTCATGTTGTTTTGCAGGTGCTGTGCTCTTGGCTTAGTAACAGCCCCAATTACGAAGAGATTACAAAATGGTACTTGGGTTGGAAGTCCATGTTCTCAGACCAAGTGTTAGCACATCCATCGATCAAAGACAAATTTAATGAAGCTCTCGATATCATGAACCGGGCTGTCTCTTCCAGTGTTGGTAGGTGACTTATGGCGATGCTGTATGCCACCACAGTAAGCACAGCCAATGTTTGTTCTTGTGAGACTGTTTAGGCATGGCCCTGCTGATCAGCATTGTAAAGCTCCCCTGAGCAGTGAAATTCTTGCTCTGTCCTTCAGTAACACCTGTAAGGTGCTACTTAATAATTGTGCTTCACTGAAGCAGAAGCAGATTTTTGGTGAGTGGCTGGCTGTGCTGTTAAGCAACTGATTCTCTGTCAGCCTTGCCTGATTACAGTGCATTTTATGTCAGTCAGTGAGAGACCATCATTTAAGGATGTTGACTTCCAAAGCTATAATTTGTTAGTTTTTTCCCCTTTATGGTGAGATACTGGTTCTTCTCTTTGGCTTTAGAGCAGTGAAGTTTCCTTCCACGTGACTTTCCCCATGGCCTAGAACAGATTGTTAGTAATTTGCTGGGAGTTAAACTGTATAAAAAGAGAAGGCCATGCGTGGGGGAGCAGCACCCAGAATTTGCCCGGCCCTCCAGGACTGAGAGCTCCTCTCCTGCATTCCTCTTGCCTGTTTGCTGTATAGTGTGATGGAGAATCTGCATCAGAAGCATGGAGGATTCCTTGAGGCCCGTTTCAAGTGTTAAGTTTATTTCTGTGGTAAAATGATACAACTATAGGCAAGCATTGCACAAAGAGGAATTCACCTGTTGAGAAATTCCTGGCATGATAGTCACGCAGCCAGAAAGTGAACTGGGGGCTGGTAGTGAAAGTGCTCCTGATGCAATTCTGCTTCCTGCAGTATGGTACTGCTCCATCCCGAGCCTGATTTTGCAACAGTCACTCTCTGTAACCCAGCAGTGCCACATGCAGGCCACAGGCAAGGTTTTGACTTTGAGGAGTGTTTTGTGGTTTGTTGTTGCTGTTCTTTTTGTCATTCACGTTTTCCCTTTGCCAGTAGCAGTGCAGCATCCTCCTGTGCTGTGCATGCTCAGATAGAATTTGGGACTGTATCAAACTCTCTTGCTTCTGCTGCAGTTCTCAAATTCGCCTAATTAGTCTGTGCTGTATTAGCAGTAACAATACAAAATTTAGTGAATTTGAATGTGTATAGGAGGATGCAGAGCATTATTGATTTACTTTGTGTCCCGGACTGGAGTTTACTCATAGATCTTGCACTAGGAACGGACTGGGACCATGTTTTCACGTGTTTTGTCTCTCCAAACAGGTGGGTACATGCAGCCAGGTGCTCGAGAGAACATTGCCTACCTTACCCACACAGAGCGGAGGAAAGACTTTCAGTATGAAGCCATGCAGGAGCGTCGGGAGGCTGAGAACATGGCCCAGCGCGGCATTGGCATGGCTGCCAGCTCCGTGCCCATGAATTTTAAGGACCTAATTCAGACAAAAGCAGAGGAGCACAACATTGTTTTCATGCCTGTGATCGGAAAGCGGCACGAAGGGAAACAGCTGTATACATTTGGACGAATTGTCATTTATATTGACAGAGGTGTGGTGTTTGTACAAGGAGAAAAGACTTGGGTGCCAACATCTCTTCAGAGTCTCATTGACATGGCAAAGTGAGGCCCCTGCTTTGAACTGTGAAGACCATCTTAGTAACATGTTCAGTGTAACTCTTAGAATAAAGAAGTTACGAATTTTTAAATATAGTAAAACCGTAACTATATGCCAGGATTATTTTTTTTTCTTAGTTCAGGCACTGTCAAGAGATGAAATGACACATGGAAGTCAGTGCTAAGGGAGAAACAAGAAGTTCTGACACTTGTGTAATTGCCACCTGTGAGAGAGGTTTATCAGCAGGTTAGAAGGGACCATGAGAGGAGAATCTCTGTGCCAACGGGAGATGAATGAGGGCTGGTGTAGCTGAGTCCTGAAGGGCTCCAGTGACAGAGATGTCACAGCTCCTTTTCTGCTGCACTGCTCTGGCGGCAAGTTACTGTCCCGACAACTTCTCTCTTACAGTGGGCTCATCTCTGTGGCCTGCAGCCAGGACCTATCCTGCCTCTCTGCAGGTGTGTTGGTGGCTCCTTCAGCCTGGTGCTTGCCTGCAGGCCATCAGCTGCTCCAGGTGCCCCTCTGCCCTGTCAACACAGAGCTGGAAGGGAGGTAATTTTTTCCAGCAAATACACAGAATGAGTGCTGGCAAGACCACAGCACTTCGGGGTACAGAGGTAAGGAAGGGAAACAGGATTATTTTTTTTCCCCCTAGAGATGACCTTATTCCTTACAGAAAAAAGTGCTGATTTCAGTAGCACTGAGCAGCTGGAGGCCCTTGCCTATGAGAAAGCTTTTATAAGTCTGCATTTGCAACTAGACGCTAATACTACAACCCCCTCTCCAATAAGTTCTCCTTCCTGATGCTTCAGAACGTGTGTAGTATATGCAAAGGCCTTGAATTGTTCGTAAAAGGGAGGGGATGGAAAGAGCAATTGTTACACAGTATGCATGGTGTAAAAGGCAGGGTTTAGTGAGTCATAAGTCAAAGCACAACTTTACCTTTTATTAAATAATTCAGGTACAAAAATGTCCCATCACACTCAGTGTTGGAGTGCTGCCACTTTTGGCAGAGCATGGTGACACTGTCAGTGATTGAGCTTCGTCATGGCTGTGCAGAAGCTGCCACAGGAAAAGGTGCAGCCACAAGGTTCCCCCCCGGCACTGCAGAGCACTGTCAGGACTCTGTGGCAGCGGGACTGTGCCGGTCAGTTCTGTCCTCCTTTCTGATGATCTCCAAGTCATCACAGTCTTGGTACATTGGCTCCTCCATGAACTCCCAGACCTCAGGGGAGAGTTCCTTCAGTTTTTGCAAGGGAAACCAGTGGATGGAGGTGTCATTAAAGGTGTCCAGGTACCGAGGGTGAGTGGGGAGTGCCACTTCCTCTGTCCCTTTCAAGACCTGAAAAGCATTTGCAGGAAAAGTTACATGACGATGTGGAACCACTCTGCAAATTTCAGTTAGAGTCTGTGAAGAATGAGGATGGTATTTTAACCTCAACACCTGCATGCAGTGTGTTCTGCAGATAATGTAGAAAGATCCTAAAGCAATTCCATTTTTATACTGCAGCAACCAGGAAAAAAGGTTTTAAAAACAACCACCCTCTTTGCAATTGCTATTAATTTCCTTTCTCATTAAAAGGTGCTTTGTCAACAGAAAGCTAATGTTAAAAAAAACTACTCATACCTTTGCTATGTAAGAATAATCTCTCTCCAATATTCTTGACAACAATCTAGAATAACATAAGGTAATCAGCATTAGACACAATGTTCCTGTGACTTCAGACAACTTTTCTGCACAAGTGTGTGGGACAGAAAAGGTAGGAGATGGTTGATGACTGCAAACGGGATAGCAAGTTGAAAATGAGCGAAACATGGGTATTATTGTCAGAAGCAATAAAGAAGCAGGAGTGAAAGAAGGGAGGAGAGGGAAAACACTGCTGGAGGCACCAGAACCTTTCCCTGGGGAGGCTGCACGCACCGTTCCTCAATCCCTTTGAAGCTGTTCCCGATGATGACCATTTTGGCCAGTGCCCCTGCAGACCAGTTCCTCCACAGGAGGTTGTTGTACAAGGCTTTCCCGCAGTGCACCATGTAAAACAGCGTGGCCGATCCCTCAACGTCGTGTTTCCCCTCCTGCGTGTAAACCAACTCTTCCTGTTACAGCTGGGCCCCGGCAGGCAGGCAGCAAAGGCCGGACGGTTCATCCCAGTCCTGAGAGCCCTGCAGGGTAGCTCAAGGCAGGGATGGGGGTCCAGCCCCAGGAGCCCCAGTGGGGACGGCGGTCCAGGCCTTGGGGTGGCTGGGATCAGGGTCCAGGTCTGGGGGGGGGGTGGCTCAGGCAGGATGAGGGTCCAGCCCCAGAAGCCCCAGTGGGGATGGGGGGTCCAGCCCCAGAACCCCAACAGGTGGCTTGGGTGGGGATTTGGGTCTGGCCCTGGGAGACCCTGGGGGTGGGGGGGTCCAGCTCCAGAACCCCGGTGAGTGGGTCGGGGGGGATGGGGGATCCAGCCCTGGTGGGGGTGGCTCAGGTGGGGATGGGGGTCCAGCCCCGGGAGCCCCCCGTGGGGATGGGGGTCCATCCCCGGCGCCCCCCTCACCTCGTTCTCCGGGAGGAGCCGCAGCCCCAGCTCCCGCAGCGCGTCCGCCTCCTGGGCGGAGAAGGCGGGATCGAACAGCGCGCACCGGCCGGGCGGCACCTGCGGGGGAGCGGCGGGGATGGGCCCGGCGGACCCCGACCCGCGCCCCCCGCCCCCGGAGCTCACCCCCCGGAGCTCACCCCCAGCTCCTCCAGCAGCAGCAGCAGGAAGGCCAGCTGGTGCCGGGCGGCGGGGCAGACGCTGAAGCGGCCCAGGCCGTAGCAGACGCAGTGGGCGGGCGGCTCCGCGCTGCTGCCCAACGGGGCCCGCACGGCTCCTGCGGGCACGGAGACTAGCGTCGGCGGGGCGGCGGCCCCCTCCTCCAGCCCCCACCCCCGCCCCGGCCCCCTCCTCCGGCCCCCTCCCCCTCCCTCCCGGCCCTCCGCACTCACCGGCGCTCGCTTCCCAGAACCCGGAGCTCAGCAGATCGTCCCTGCGGGGAGAGCGCAGCGTCAGCGGGGCCCGGCGCCTGCGGCTGGGGGCACAGGGGCCGGGGCCGGGCACTCACCGCGCCTCCCGCAGCCTCCGTAGCACCGCGCCGGCCCCCGCCGCCTCCCCGCCCGCCCGGCGCCGCCGCCCGCCCGCGGCCCGCCACCCGCCCGGCGCCGCCGCCATGTCCCGCCCGGCCGCCGTAGCGCGGTCACGGGAGCGGCGCCTCCCGGAAGCGGCGGGAGGGCCGGGCCGCTCAGCCCCGGCGCCGGCGGGACAGCCCCTCTCTCGGCCCGGCCCGCCGCCGGCAGCCCGACACCCATGGCCTGGCCCGCTGCACCGGAGCCCGGCCCGGCGCCATGGTGAGCCCCTTCCCCTGGGCCTGCGGCACGCGTGGCGGGCACCGGCCGCGGGTTTGTCCCTTCGGTTTCGTAGGGAGGTGCTTCATGTGGGCCAGGAGCGGGCCCGGGGCTCCCCGGGCTCGGCCGCAGGAGCGCGGAGGGGCGGGCCGGGCCGGGCCAGGCCGCCCTGCGGCCCCGGTGCCTGTGGGCCGGGCAGCGGCTTGTGCCCTCCGCCCGTGCTCCTTGCAGCCTGGCCTGTGCAGTCGGCGACTGGGTGAAAAGCAGCAGATTGTGGGAGCTGTTTGGGCTGTACGTGGTTGATGCTTAATGACGATTAATCCATGTGCTCAGGATGGGGTCTCACAAGGCTGCCTCTCCTTCCGCCTCTCTCAGCTGCAGAGTTATAGAAGGGATCTTCAACCCACAAAAGTGGGCAGACTTCATAGTGTGGGACCCTTTTGGGTCTGAACTCAGTGTGACTCTGTGACAACAATGTCTCCCTTCATTTGCAATAACCCTTTTATTCCTCCACCTGAAATAATAGAAAGGAGAGGGAGAAATGTAACAGTTTTCAAATATACGGTCGTTTCTGCTAATGCTTTGCTTTTTTAGGTGGAATTATTTTTTCCTTTATGATGGCTCAAAGGTTAAGGAAGAAGGAGATCCTACAAGTGCTGGGATTTGTTATTTTTATCCTCCTCAGGTAATGTCTGCTTTTATTTCAGTGCTTGTAAGGAAGTGTCTGTCCTGCTAGTCAGTGCTCATAATTTTAGTTCAGGAATAGCCGGGCTTTCAGGCGGAGCTTTGGATTAATTCCTATTTAGTATTCACAAAAGTTTTAAGGAAACTTATGCAGCTAGAACCAGGTGGAGCAGAGTGGTGCTCCCCCAGGCTTGGTGCACAGAAGTCCTCGGGCTTCCGAGGCTGGTCATGGTAGAGCCGTGCTCTGCTCCCTCACTGTGGATTCTGACTGGTGGAGTAGTCCAGCAGAGTCCAAGTCTGTTCTGGTGATATGAATAATCATGCACGAGGGATAGAAGTTCCCCTAAACAAGCTCTAGGCCCTTGTGCTGCCTGAAAAAAAAAAAGTCCAATTATTTTTTCCCCAGAAATTTGCCTGTGCTACTACATTTGATTTATAATTGTATTAAACTTATAATTAATTTTTATTTATATCTGAATACTGTAGTGATTTTTTTTCCCGCCAAGTCCAGGATTTCTTTTTCCAAGGAAAACAAAAGTCTTTTTTCCCTGCCTTCCTCGACAGACTCTCCCCGACCAGCAGGAACTGCTATGCGGACAGATTGCCGGAGTGGTGCACTGCATGACTGAGATTTCTGGAGTTCCTCCAAGTCTCATTCGCCTGAGAAAGCTCAAATTTGCAGTTGTAGTGGAAGGAGACTATCTGTGGGTGAGTTCAAGAGATCTGGAGGCAGTCACAGAGTGAAAACAGTGAGAGTCTGAACTACCGTATCAAAAAAGACTGCTTCCCCTCCCCGCCCCGGGTATGGGCTGCACACAGATAGACCTGGGGAGAGCTGGGGTGGGAACCTGCAATGCACAACTTTTCGTTGCAAGGTAACTTAGATTTATTTTTTTTACCACAGCCTACAACTGTGTGTCGCGGCAGTCACTTCAGCTGTTCTGTAAAAAGCTTCACATACCTCATCTGTGTGTTCACACCCAATGTGTTTTTTTAAGATGTGCCTGGCAGTGGCTGTAAAATGTTGAGCTCTACATCGTTACATGTGTCCTTGGGTTACTGGTAGTGACTGGAAACAAGATACCATGTGCTGCAGTTTATAATAAGGACTCGATCTCCCTGTTTGATAGTCTGATTGTTCCTTCCTTCTAACCCTCGGTATTTCCTGCAGACTCTGTCAGTGTTAGCAGACATTTAGTATATAAAGAGCAGCCTGTGGCAGAGTCATGAGAAAAATGCCCCAAACTGTCCCCTGGAAATTGGGCTGAGACCCATCAGACCAGAGGAGGGCCACGAAGATGGTCAGAGGGCTGGAGCCCCTTGCCTATGGATACAGGCTGAGCTGGGGTTGTTCAGCCTGGAGAAGAGGCAGCTCTGGGGAGACCTTACAGTGGCCTTTCAATACTTAAAGGGGGATTGTAAGAACGATGTGAACAGACTGTTTAGTAGAGCCTGTAGTGATAGGACAAGGAGTTTTAAACTGAAAGAGGGTAGATTTAGATTAGATATCAGGAAGAAATGCTGTGAGGCTGACGAGGCGCTGGCACAAGTTGCCCAGAGAAGCTGTGGATGCCCTGTCCCTGGAAGTGTTCAAGGCCAGGCTGGACGGAACTCTGAGCAAACAGGTCTAGTAGAAGGGGGGTTGGAACAACAAGATCTGTAAGGTCCCTTCCAGCCCAAACCATTCGGTGATTCTATGAATTGGCAGTGCTGTTCAGGCTCACTGGGCGCTCTCTGAGATGGAAAGCCTGATGCTTCTGTTTCTCTCAAAAACTAAATTAAGTATCTTCAGTGCTATAAATAACAAGTTAATTTGAATGTTTTTAAGTACTTAGTTTCAGGAAAGCATTCTTAGCTGTTAGAGCACTGAGCTAGGTCATCTAACGTGGGAAGGGAGCACATCTAAAACGCTGGGTTTCCAATATTGTTTATTTATCCTGTCTGCACCAGGATTCTTTTGTGGGTATTTTTGAATTTCCTTTTCATCTGACTTGTGAATCTGGGGGATGTTTGCCTGCTACAGAACTGCTTGTATGCCTTTGATACTCATTTGAAAGCGATTGAGAGTTGTTCTCACCTGCTGTACCTGGGTTTTGTCAGTAAACATTCTTCATTCCTGGCTTTCTGTATTGAAGGTTCTGGGCTGTGCTGTTGAGCTTCCTGATGTCAGCTGTAGACGGTTTCTGGAGCAGCTGATCAGCCTCTTCACCTTCTACAATGGACCTGTGCACCATGCATATGTGGTAATTAAAGACCAGCAGCCATGATGTTTCTGCCTAGGAAGAGATCTTAAAATACTTCCCGTATTGGCCAAGCTCTACCCAGGCACATATGTGCTGGCGTGTTCCTTTATGTTGTCTTCCTGCTAGCAAGGATCAGAACAAGCTCATACATGAAAGAATTGGGACCTGGAAAAGTGTACAGGCCCATCCTCCTGTTGCACCGTGGTAGTGGGGGTATCTACTAAAAGTTTCCTAAATGTTCAGTTTGAAGCACTTTCAGTATCATCTTCCTCCTCATCCTCCCCAGATTCGTCACTTATAGGTACTCTCTCAGGTTGATGGTGCCAGTCTAACATCCTGAATGCATTAAGGCCTGTGCAGTGACAGCTCTGTGGATTTTTGTTGTCTGCAGGCATTTTCTCAGGAGGAACTGAGCAGGCAGTGGGACAGATACATTGAACATATCCAAAAAAACACCAGTGACCTCCACAAGATTTTCAATTCTCTCTGGAATCTGGACAAAACCAAGGTAAACATCTGTCCTCTATAGTGTCTGGCTCTCGAGCTGCCTTAATGCCAATGGTTTTGTGTTTATTTGCTGCTTTGAGCATTTCCCAGGATTCTCTGTCCTAACTTCTTGTGGTTCTCCCTGTCTAGGTGGACCCCCTACTTTTACTGAAAGCAGCTCTCATCTTGCAAACTTGCCAGCGGTCTCCCCATGTCTTGGCAGGCTGTATTCTCTACAAAGGCTTGTAAGTAACCAGATGTTACCTAAAGGTTTAACCCGCACGTTAAATCTGCGCCTTCTCAGGGTTGTGATCCCGGAGTGCAGCCGGGGAGCGGAGCAAGGACCTAGCTGTACACACAGGGCTGCTCTGTGTTATTGGTGGGAACATTAATGCTTCAGGCAAAGTAATCCCTGTTGTCTGGTGTGTTTCACAGAGGATGAGAGGTTACTTGCAGTTATTAGTGAGAGAAATGGAAACATGAAGAAATTTAAGGTTTGGGGTTTAGTAGTAATCTGCTGTCTTTGATGTTCAGCAGGACATGAACTTTGGCTTTTTAGGTGGAAGTCACCAAGAAAAAGTTGTGCGAATATGATTCTTTCCCATTAGTATTCTTTTTGCAGTCTTACAAATACAGTGGATGCATGTGCTGTATGTATGTATTTGTGACCAACTTGATGGCCCGGGACCACTGTCTATACTGATAGAAAGTATGCAGAAGAACAAGCCAGAATTTCCCATGAGAAATGCTGGCTTCTTTCAGCTGGAGATTAATCATAGCTGAAGATGCTGCAGATGTGGCACTGAACAACATCAAGGAAAGCCTCAGAGGTGGCCTTGAAAGACAGGCGGTGTGGGATTCTGAGAATTTCTTGGCAATAGCATTCAAATGCCGTTTTTCTTCAGCATAAACTGTTCCTGTAACACCGTTTACGAGTACTGGAAATATGCCACAATGTGTGCATCCTTCCAGGTCTGACAGAGGCAAGTCAGGCATTTTTAAGGGAATGATCTCATACTTACAAGCAGGATGCTGAGCGTGAGTCATTGCAGCACCTTAAAGCTGGCAGCATGTTGCAGTGGAAGTGGACATCTAACTTGAAAACGGAGTCTTCTGCATCTAGCCATCACTGATGTCTGTGTCTTGTATCACTGGTCTGTCTAATGGAGATTTTTGTTCACCAAGTGTCATCAGAGTTCTCTGAAGTCAAGTCTTGCTAACAACACTGCAAAGGGCTTTGTGCTTGGTTAAACTTCTTTAGAGTCGTTTGGAGAACCTCCAGAATGTGGATCTCAATGAGACGTAAATGGAAAGACCAAGAATACTTTTGGAAGTCCTGTACAAGGGGCCTGTGTTGCAGTAGTTTGAGTGCTAGTCTTTCCAAACCTTCTCCACTGTCCACGGCTCTTGGAGTGGCAGGAAGCCTGTATAGATTGATCTGTCTTAGGTTTTGACTTAGCAAAACCAGACTTATTGGCCCAAAGTAAATGCCAGCAAGCAGCTTTCCTAAGTTTAGAGTGGAACTACCCAAAGAAAAAAAAAAAAGATTCCTGATGGTCACTCAATGTTCATTCCCCTTGTGCAGCAATGTGTTAGCTCCAGCCCATGTCTGGGGATGGTCCTTCAACCCTTGCAGAGTATCTGGTGGGACCGGGAGAGGTGGGTGCCATGGAACCTTGGGGACTGCCAAGGATCACCCAGCTGTGACGTGGGGCCCTGCAGCACTGTTGGTTTTGCTCAGTACAGCAGAAATGTCCTGTGAGCGTTACGGCTGACTCTGCCTGTCCTGATGCACTGAGTGCCAGGAGTCTATGGCTGAGCTTCAGGAAATGGATGTTCTGCTCCTGGATGATTTTGCTTTGTCCTTTTAGGATTGTGAGCACCCAGCTGCCACCTCCTCTCACTGCCAAAGTTCTCCTTCAAGGCAATGAGTCTTCAGGCCAGGTATGTTGCTAAACATGTTCCCTGCATGCAGATACCCACTTGTAAGAGCAGTGTGGGAGCTCTTGTCATGTAGATCTTACGTGTCCATTACTGGGAAGGACAAATATTGATGCTGATGCTAAAAGCTTTTATTAGTTATGCCTGAGTAAGGTTTCAAGACTTCTGCACTAGGAATTTGCTTTTTTTTTTTTTATTCTTTAAGTTACTGAATTCATGAGTTCTCATCTGTGTCATGTTTTGATTAACTTTTTACCCAAGTTTAGGTATTTAGTGCTAAACATATAAAATCTATGTCTGACAGTGACAAATCAGTTTTCGTTTGCATTAAAACCTGTCAAAAGTAATTATTTATGTGGTTCAAAAAAGCCATCAAGATCCAGATATGAAGAAGAAGGCCTCTGCTCTTAATCTGGTTGAGCAAACCAAGTTTTTGTGCCCTGAGCAGGCAGTAATGGCAAATTGTGGTATTTGTCCTTGCTTTCAGGTGTGTATTTGTCCTTACTTTCAGCTGTATTTTGGTTCTTGGGACATCCCTCTACCTCGAGGGCTACCTAAGGAACAAATCACTGCCCAGCATAGTAAACCAGTCACAGCATTTGCTGAAGGGGATGGTCTGGGGCCTGCAGTAGTTACAGGGAGGCTGAGGAGGCTGGAAGAGACGTCCTGGTGGCACTGATGACCAGTGTCAAGTCATGCCACAGAGCTGATTCTTGGCTTTTCTTTCAGAGTGAGCCTGGAGGTGAGGAGCAGCGGGAGCCTGGTGAGCATCCAGCTGCAGAGTACTGATTGCCAAGCGCACAGCAGCATATGGGCGACCCTCTGGGGCTGCATTCTCTGCAGTGAGAGCACGAGCTGATTCTCTGGGATTCACGTCAAAGCTCTTGCTGGATGCAGGAGTATATCCCTGAGGGTGTTGCTGCTACTAGTCAGCATGTGCCAGTGGGTGTCGTGTAATCAGAACTAGTTCCTTCCTTTGGCTAAGCAAAGGAATTTGCTCTTTTGGGTTTAATTGTCAGTTCTGCAGATTCCCAACACGCCTGCTTTAATTCCAGTTACCCATGTGCCTATTTGGCCACTGATGGAGCCCTGAAAACAGATGGCTGATGCTTACAGTCCAGATCTTCAGTCACTGTTTCTGAGCATCAGTTTATAGATACTCTGCCAGGATGGTTAATAAAAAAAACACCAAGGGAAATTTTAACTGTCGGGCATTAAGCGATGAAGAGGGGGGGAAAATGCTGCCTAGTCAGACGTGATCAGTTTGTGGTGACCCAAGATATAGAATGATAGCTGCCTTCATCTCCTGCGGAAGCCTTTGGGCTGATAGGTTTGGCTTCTGTTCTTTATGCTGGGCATGTTAATTTAGTCCTCGAACCTCCATTGCTTTTGCAGATTCTCCATTGCCGCAGGGTGTCCGTATCATCCCAGTATTCCTAACAGAAGGTGAAGTCTCAGTGCTCCGAGACTTTCCAGTGGAGTGGATGACTAGGTAGGAAATCAATCTGACACACAGAGAGGCTTTTGCAGCAAAGGAGCTAACATGTGACCCTGTGTCCTCACTAGCCATTGTCACTGTTTTCTCTGATACTAACTCAAACTCTGTCATCTGACTGTTAAAGCTGCCTGAGGTCTTTCGGAGCGGACAGAATTTGTGGTGTCCGTGTCTCTGTTGTGAAGCAGCATGAAGCGGAACTGTTTCCCAAGACCAAGTGTGATCTGTTGTTTATTAGCTCACAGTGCTGCTTAAAGCCTATGTGCTTTGTGAGTAAGGGAGTGACATTCCCAGGAGTCTGCAGTGTAAGAGGCCCATGCTTTTCACCTCTGTTAGACCTTAGCCCATCCTTTTCCCAGGTGGATGCTTTTTGTAGCAGAGAATAGATCAGCTATTGAACACTGTAGGAGGTGGTAATGTTACTAGATAGGTAATAACTCCAAACAGATCCTACTCAGTAGTTTAATCAACTTGTCATCTCCTGCTAGGTCGTCTGTGTCCTCAGCAAGCCCTAGAGGAGAGAAGAATGCTCTCTGCTCTCAGGCAGTTTCGGAGTCAACAGGAGTTCATGAAAACCAAAACATGAATAATATCTCTGTGCAGGAGTCCCCTGAGCAAGCTTCAAGCACAGCTGCACCAGAAGATGCTGTGCAATCAGGCAGCCTTGCTAACACCGGTCCTTTGAAGGGCTTCTCTGAAACGGAAACTAGTACAAAGAATTCTCCAACTGCAAAACCGAGCAGATCAGACAACAAAACCTCAGAGCTCAGTAAAAAAGCAGCCTTCCCATCAGAGATAGGCACAAAGCAGCTGCTGAGCCCTTCCACACTCCATACTGCTGAATATGCTCAAACTACAGGTCCATATCTGGAAGGCTTTTCCTTTCCAAACCCTTATGCCTGGGAACAGGAGAGTCAGAACATGGGGAAATCCCTTGTGAACTCTGACGTTGAGCAAAGCAGTTTCCAAAGTTATCGTGCAGCCAGTGGCAGTACGGCTGTTTGCTCTCCTGCCCAAGAGTTGAGCAGAAGGAAATCAGGTAAACAAGACAAACAAGGAACTATGAGCCAAAATAGTGTCTCTGGAGAAAGCAGCGGTGCAGCTGGTGGCAATGTGTGGGGTTTGGATTGTCCAGCTGCTGCTGTGCAATCAGAGCTCCAAAGCAGAAGTCAGCTGCCAGCTGTAGAGGTTCAAGAGAGTCTGCCCGGTGACCCAGCAGAGAACGTCCACTGTCCCAGAAGCAAGGAGAGTGACTGGCCACTTCAGGTAGACAGTCGAGGAGCCCACATCGGTGTGGAGTCAGGCGAACAGTGCAAACCAGTTAAGATGAGCTTGTATGTTCACTGCCTTAAGGGGCTTGTGCTCTCCCTGCTAGCTGAAGATGACCTCCGAGAGGACCAGAGCTCCATTGAAGATGTGGTAAGTGGGAAAGCTCTTCCGCTCACTGCTGCTTGCCTGGTGGTGGGGGCAGGGGTTACAACTGAAGAGCGAGCATTGGATTGCGCTCCCCATCTCATTCCTTACCTGCTCTCTGTTGTGCAAGGCAAAGCCATTTGTCTTAGGGTTCGTTGCCACAACCAAAGCTACCTGGGAGGTTGTTCACAAACGTCAGGGAGCGAGTCTGAGAGGTGAGAGCATTGTCTCTCAGGCGACTCCTGTTGCCTGTTGTCTGTCGGTTTCCGCGCTGGAGCAGGATGTGTAGGTGTGACTGTCAGACAGCCCCGCAGGCTGCCAAAGGCCTGTGCTGGATCTGGGTTTTGTTGGGAAACTGTCAGTTTTGTAGTGCTTTTTGGAAAGCAAGGTTTGTTCTCTGTTTAACCTCCACTTCACATGTCACAGCTTCTCACTCTGGAAGCACCAGAGAGACGTGTCTGGCATCGAGTCCCCAGAGCGTTTCCTCTCTTCAAGAAAGTCTGGCTGGCTGAGTCCACAGCCTGCTCTCCCTGGCACTGCTCTCCGGGGGGGCAGAGCGAAGGCTGCCGCTTGGGCACTGCAAATAGGTGCTGTACCAGAGCAATTCCAAATTACTCTGCTGTGGGATTTGCTTCGGTGCACAGGCTTCCCTGCCAAGCGGTGAGGTGCAGCTAATGGGGCTGCGGGGGAAGGAGGTGCCAGCCCCTGGCATTTCCCGGTGAAGCATTAGTCTGCAGAGCTGTTGCCTGGCCTCTGCCTCCCTAGCAGGAGCTGAGTCAAAGCTGCAGAGGCCTGTTTGATATGCCAGTTGCCATAGGAACAACCTAATTTCTTTAACCGACAGACTGGAAGGTGGAGGAAAGCTCAGACTAAGGGCTCCCAGCATTAGCAGAGCCTCAAGGTTACTCCGTTTCCTTCTGAGCTGTGGGACTCGGGGGCTGTGCCTGCGATCCCACCCCCTGTAAGCAGTGCGATGCCACCTCCGCACAGCATGGGAGGACTGCTGTCTCTAGGAAGGGTTGGCAAAATCAGCAGAGGCCAGGAGGTGCAGCCGTGGCCTTTTGCATCAGACATGGCATGTTGCTCTACCCCCTTTCTGCTCCTTTTGAACAGGCATCTGCACAACATCTCCTGCTCTACCACATCTTCTCTGGTGAGGGGGAAAGGGGGAGATACAGGGAGGTAGGAACTGGCGCTCTTGAGAGATGGAGGTTGTCTTTATTGCACAGGTACCCCCAGCTTTTCAGGGTTGCCTCCAGTTGTGGCTCCAGTCTGGCAGCACAGTGCTCAGAGGCGGTGTGATCCCCGACAGCCTCTGCTCTGCTTCATGTCTGACCTGCCATGAGAAGGAGCATCTGAAGGATGTAGCTAGCATGTGAAACGCCTTGTTTGGAGGGTTAGCTCTGCTAGTGACACATTGCATTGCGTGTCCTCCCCTCATCAGATGCCTAAGCAAGACCCACAGTGGACCCAGCCTGGCTCAGTTTGTCATTCAGTTCGTTATGTCTCAAGATCAACTGCCTGACACCGTTGTAATGCATTTTGGTCGGTTTTCCTTTACGTATTGCTCCAGGGCTGACAAAGTCCTGTTTCATTCAGGTTCCTCTTTTCCCCAACACGTTGCTTCCGTCTTGCATACTCCTGCTTTGGCAAATCTTAGCAAAACTGTACTTCCACACATCTTGGGTTTTGGATTCTTCTGACTACACTCTCACTCTGTGTACAGGTGTTTGTTATCTCTTAGGGGAGATGCACTGCATGTCTCATCATCCCAGGAGGAAGAGTGTTGTTTGAGGAGGTAGAGCTGGTCTCTGCTGCTGGCATCATGGTGGATTTGAGGCGTAACCTCAGCTTGTCTCTTCCTTTGTTTATCTGTAGATTAAAAATGACCCTCAGCTCTCAGGGATGTCAAAGCCGAGTTGTAATTAATGTTTGTTGAATGCTTTGAGGCCCCTGAATGACACCAAAGAAGGGTAAAATATGCTACTTGTGCAGCTGAGAACAGCAGGCAGTACCGATCATCCCTCTGGGAGGGTGGTTTCCAATACAGGCGTTCCCTGCAGAGCAGGCGGCTTTCAGGCTGACTTCCTGCTGCTCTTTAGGTCTTAGCCCTTCATTTCGCTGCACAGAAAAGAAAACCTGTTCCATGACCAGGGGGATCAAGGGTAGGCCAGGTGCTGTCGTCCTGCTGAATAGTGGCTTGATCCTCTCCGTGGCAGAGGGAAGCACATGGGCAGGCTGGAGGATCATGGAGTTAATCTTTCCGGCACTGCTGGAGAGCCCCTCAGCCCTGCCTGCTGCCTGGGGGCCTCACACGGCCAAGGCAGCTGGGCTACTGAAAGTCCAGTCAGGAAAGCAACTTGGCTTTCATGTTAGTACATTGTTACGTGAATCCATTGCTCTGTGCCAGGCCTGTTGTTACCTCACAGGTGAGGCTGTTTTCTTGGCTTTGGTTTTTTTTCCTTCTGGTGGTAGCCCAGTGCCTGCAGTCTGTGGCCAGCCAGAAGCTCGGAGCGGAGGCTGGGTGCCTGTTAGAAGATTTACTCATATGTTGAGAGCGTGCTGCAGGAAACACTGCAGGCAATTAAATCCAGCCCAAGCATGTAAAGCTGCGTCCTGTGTTGTACTGTCTGTCTGGTGTAGTAAAGGCTGGTAAGCAAAGGAATATCCCTTGCTAGCAGCTGAAAGTAATGGCCAGGATGTGAAAATGAGTCCTGGAGAACAAAGTTTGATGGTAAATTAGTGGAGTCTTATGTTTTCCTGTAATTAATAGCATCAGTTGGTTTAATGGCTTATTTTCAGGTTGGAGTACCCTTTTCTGAGTCCCTGTCTCACTGACTTGTAAGTTATGAGGCTCATCTGCTTTCTTCCATGCCCAAGTTTCCCAGCCGTTCCTGGTGGGGGCCTGGTCAGCAGCAGCAGTATGTGGAAGGGTCCAGTCTCCCTGTCATCAACATTGGTCACCCAAGCTCCCTCTGGTACCTCCTTGGAAATCTAGATGAAGTCAGGCTTCTGCTGTAACACTTGTTTTTTGCCCTCTCTGCAGTACCACAGCAGTCTGGCTTCTCTAAACGGCCTTGAGGTTCATCTGAGGGAGACTCTGCCCAAAGACTCCTTGTCCCCAGCCAAGACAACCTACAGCTTCACTCACTATGACTGCGTTCAGAACGTACTCACAGGTAAGCCTTCATCTCCTAGAGCAGCAGCTGCTTTGGAGGAGGGAGTAAGGAGGAGAGCAGGGTTTATGGTAACCTTTTCTCATGCTTCAGACAACTTCTTAGAATCATTGCTTGCTATAACTCTTACAAAATAGCCTGGATATGAGGCCCTATTGAGGAAGCTTTATCTTTTGTGAGTTTATAATCTGCTGAAGGCTTGTTGATCACTTTATTTGGATGAGAGCCCAGAGGCTTCTGGGAGATGGAGCAGCTGCCACTGGCACTTTGCTTGAAATGATGTTGCTTTGGGTTCTGTGAAGGACTAAGTAGGACTCGACATCCTCTTCAAATCCATTGTCCTTCCCCCAACTCCATTCATCCCTGGTGTGATGCCTTTTGTCCTGCTGTACAGCAGTGTTTGTCAGTCCTTTCTGGCTATGAGAAGCAGGAACAGGGAACAGGCAGTAGCCAGCAGTTCAGTGACTGCTGCCCTGGATTGGTGACTAGACCATCAACGTGTAGAAAGTCCCGTACACTATTTCTCCAGTTGCATTCTAATGTTTCCCTTTTTCTGGCAGTGTCATAGGCAGCGTCCTGGCTCCCTCCAGCTCAGAAGTAGTGCTTTAGGGAAAGAGAGAAACCCCAACGATTCTGGGTAACCCAGGCCTTGGGCCTTCTTGTCCCCCCCCTCTGAAGTGTGTACACCAGGCGCAAGTCACTGACTAATTGCATTGAGGTCACATTGGGATTTAGGTTGTCACCCAGTCTCTCTTCTGCAGATAGCCAGGATCTGTGGGAGAGGTCCGCAGCCTTTTCCTGCTCAGTAAATGGGGGCACGCTCCTCTACAGAGTGGGCTTTTAACATGCTCCTTGCTCCCGTTCTGCAGCCAACCTGCCCCAAACACCTGGCCCTCTGGATCGGCACTTCCTGAGAGCTGCTGCACTGATCCACTCCAACTTCAACCAGCTTCCGACTGCTTCAGAAGTGATAATCAGGTAAAGTGTGCTTGTAACTCCCTCCTCTTCCAGGCCCAGGAGTACTGGGTGGCACACAGAATAGGCAGAAGGGGGGAATGCCTTTTCTGAGGCTGGCTGAGGTTCAGCATGCATTATAATCACACCGGTGTCTCTTGCCAAGGGTCAGTCATGTTGCCTTATTCCCTGAAGTTTCCTCTTTAGATGCGGGCTACTTAATATTCTGCCTGTAGTGTGATCTGGATGTTGAGAGGCAAGAATGGCACTGTGGCGAGTGGACTGGAGGCCCAGCTGAGTTGTGCCATGGGTTTGGATTAAGATACAATGTTAGAGTATTGCCAGTTCTGGCACCATAAGGTTCTAAGATGCAGTTTTAAATATAGCTGTTCCTAATAAATTTGTGTCTCGGCTGGGAGCCAAAGGCGCCCAGAATTGGCAACCTAGATTTTGTTTTCTTGCACGGCTTGTTGGGTTGGAAACACACTGTAATGTGTGTGACAAACTCAATTGTAATGCGCCAGGCGAGATGGTCTTATCACAGTCAGAGCCCTTCCACACAGCCGCAGCTAAAGCTGATCTCGTGCTACAGCACTCGCCCCGTTCCTGTAGCTGATCTCAGAGAGGATGGTTGTGTTGTGAGCGTGCAGAGATTCTGTTTGCCTGGCTGCGCTTGTTTGTCCAAAACATGTTGAAATAAAGATGCTTCTGGGAATTACACTGTTACACTTCTCTGACACAGCTTGCCAAAGGAATGTGAATCATACACTTCAATGCTGGAGAACTCCTTGTTTAGCCTTAGTTTGACTGGCTCCTTAAATCCTGTACTGGCTAAGCTGGCATATTCTCTGGTGCCCCAAAAAAAGCAACTCCGTGTGTGAATCAGACTGAGTAACAAGATGACTAAAACTGCTTTCTTTTATGGAGGGTTGTCACAGAAGGGTGTCAGCAAACATATCAATTGCTGCTTTCCTCCATCAAGGAGGAGTACAGACTCCTTTGCTTTGCTCCCTGCCAGCCCTCTTGCAGGTAAATACTGAGTGATTTTAATCAACAACTTGAGCTTTCCTGGGTACAGTATCTGACTGTCATCTAAGCTTCATCATGTGTGACTGAATGACCTCATATGGTTCCTGTTGCAAGGGTGCTGTGCTGGGATTTGCTTATGGACAGCAGCAGTGAGCTAGTTTCCTCCAGGAAAGAAGGGGTATTGGACGCAAGGAGCATTTAACTACTGGCTCTTGATGTACAGGGCTAGTGTGCCAGCAAGGGAAATAATCACAGGATGGCCACATGCATGGGTGTTAATGCTGCTGAGTAGGTCCCAGAGCATGCGACATATGACACTTTCTCTTTTAGGAAGGCAGGTCTGGTTCCCTGTGGCCCTCTGGTGATACACTGCAGGGTTTTGCTGCCCATTTTAGTTCTATGTTCCTTTGCTCTGCTGAGAGAAAAGTCCCTCTCAACAGCTGGGAGTCCAGTGCCGTAAGCATCCCAACAGCCAGTCTGGCGAGTTGAAGTGGATCTTGCACAAAGCTATAAATCCTGACCACTGCCTTCTCTCCTGCCCTGCTAGGAATGCCTCCACAGCTGTGTATGCCTGCCGGAACCCCGTCCAGGAAACCTACTTCCAGCAGCTGGGTGCTCCACTCCGCAACTCAGGTGTTCCCAACCCTCACGACAGTGCATTCACCTTGCCAAGCAAAGCCAAGCAAAAGCTGCTGAAGCATGGAGTGAACCTGCTTTGAACTGATACACTGAGGCAACATGTCTCAGCCCGTGCTAAAAGTTAGTTCATCTTCAGTTATTAAAATCTCAAAGCCTTTTGTTCCATAGGAGGCACAAGGCTCTGTGCTATGTCTGTAGTGTCTCCAGCCTGCCTTGCTCTGAGCAAGGGGAACACTTACTGCCTTGCTCCTGCAGCACATTTTGTGCTAGTGCAGGGTACTATTGATGTTAGCACTTACCAAAGACTGAAGATGGAAAGTAGCTGTGCTGGGGTACTTGGTTTACATTGACTCTAGGACTATTCATAGTGCTCTGCTGCCATGGGCAGAGACTCCTGGAGTGCCTTGACCTAAAGTAGAACCTCTTGCTCTAAGCTACACAGACACCAGGCTACTGGGCAGTACTGGCTGTCAGAGATGTCACTCAGACACTGCAGGTGCGTGGAGTTCTGTGCCTACACTTGCCCTGGTCAGACTTGGGCTTTATTTATATTTCTTAATCTATAGAAATGATCCCCGCCACAATGTAACGCCTTACCTTGACTAACAGAGCCTGCATGTTCTCAGACTAACTGGAATAGAACAAGTGCTGCAAATCTCACAATCCTCCTACAGGCGTTGTCAGGAGGTTTTTATACTGTAGCTGAATCTGGAAGATCCTTGTACAGCACCATGCAGCCTTCCTTGCTGACCCCCAACGTAGCTGTAACCTGCTGGCCTCTCCCGGGGGCCGTGCTGGCGGTGGTACGAATGCACTACACCTGCCTGCCCCTCGGCCTTCTGCTTCCTCCCCTCCCTCCTGTTGCAGTTGCAGGATCTTGTTTCACCTTCTTGTTCTTGCTGCTCAATTTGTCTACTCTCTGGTGACAGAAAAGGCAAGTGGGAGCCCTTAAGCTAATGGGACCAAAGAGGTTTTGTAGCTCCTCAGCAACTGTTCTCTTTCTGCTCAGACAGCGTGTCCTGTGTCAGCAGCTGGCTGGGGGGGAACTGCTGGTGACGGCTGCTTAGACCTGCGTGATGGATGCCTCTGTCTGACTGTGCTGTATGTTTCAAAGCCTGCTGCTGTTACCTACACGCACATCACTGTGACCATGAAAATAAAAGGGAGTCTCCAAGACTCGTCCAAGTACTATGTGTCAGCGGCCAGTCCCACTTACTGCTTGGTCGTCATGTTTGTGATTCCTGGTGTGAAGGTTTGGGGTTGGGTGACCTGTTACCCCTGGTTAGCCCTGTGCCAAGGGCAAGTTCCTGCACTGGTGGGGTTGAACAGGCAGTGCCTGTTGCCTGGATCACTCCTGCAAAAAGTGGCTCCTTGTCAGGGTCTTAGAAGGTTGCTAAAGGTAGATGCGTTACTGGCTTAACTGTGAAATGGTGAGAAGGCTTGCGTCAGTGTTAGCAGGGCAACCTCAGGAGCTGGACACAGTAAAGTCACCATCGTTGCAGCTTCTCATTCCACTCTGGCAACAGACAATTCCCAAGGTAGCTCTGCCATTGCAGGGCTCCTCTGCAGACCTTGGCTGGGAAATCCAGTGGACTCCAGAGGAAGAGCCAGCTGCTTGCTCAGAGGGTGGCTGGGCATGGATTGCCATCTGGCTTCCAACTCTGGCAGCCGAGGAGGTGTTGCAGCAGCAGGAGAGCTGTGTGGCACGGTTCCCTGCCACTGCTGTCCTCTGGGGGACTATTGCAGTGAAACTGTTCTGCACTAACTTACTGTCAGCATTGCCTGTGGCTAATGGCAGTGTGGATGTGAAAGCTCATTGGAAAGCCCGAGCTGTGGCCGTGCAGGAGACCTCCTGCCTTGGTGACACCCATGCGGGAGCCAGCACGGAGCAAGGTGCTGCTTCCCTGAGGTACGGACAAGCTGCTCTGGTTCTGGAGTGCAGCACAGAGAGGCATCGTGTTGGTGAGGGATGAGGTGGTGGGAGAAGGTGGGAGGAAAGACAGCTCCAGCCCTCCTGTGATGTTCTGGGCTCTGCTGTGATGCTAAGCCAAGAGGCACCCCCTGTTAGACGCTGCTCTGTCTGTCTCCTCTCTGCACGCCCGGCAGCCCTGATCCAGGTTCTCTCTGCGATGCTCGGGTGGCAAGGAAGCTGCGAGGCAGCTCCAGACGCTCGGCTTCCCCGAGGGAGATCCTGCTGTCTCCTAGCTGGGTGTTTGGGGAAGTTGTCTGTTCTATCAGGAAACATGAAGAAGTTGAAGGAAAAGCCTGAGAGGGACAGGAGGGAGTTTTGGCACAGCAGCAAGGCACAAAATAGATGCTTTTGCCTGCTGTCGTCAGGAATCTTCCACCACAATCTGCTGTGCCATCTGTCGGCAGTGGAACAGCTGGGGCAGCTTCATTCCCTTTTGCTTCTTGAACTGCATCTGGCCGCCAAGACCTATTTCTGTCCTTTGATCGTTAAGAGGAAAGTTGTCTTGGGGTAGGACAGCAAAGAGCTCCAGGCCCTCGACGTAATGGTTGCATTGCAGAGAGGATATTTAAAAATCGGTCATTTCAAGTATAACAAGATGAGCAGCTGCTGCGCTGGCTGTGTCCTGCCTGAGCGTGTGGGAGTGCTGCTAATGAGGGCTGGGGACCTCGCGTGGAGCGACTTCTTGCATTGCCAGGCTGGCTCCATGCTCGCGGTGATGCTGGGCACTGGCTTTCAGGCAGTTGGGCAGGAACTGAGTGGCAGCCCAGCACCCTCCACCCTGGAGCTGCTCCTGCTGAAGCTGCCTGCTGCCTTTGATGCATCAGTGCAGGCAGCTGGAAGCATTTTCCGAAATGGTTGCTTTGAAGACTCTCCAGCAGGCTGGTGGCCCTGCTGCGGAGCCTGGAGAGTGTGCTGAGCTGAGCTGAGCTGAGCTGGGGGGCAGGTGGGGCTGCAGCTCTTTATGTTGCTGACTGGTGTCTCTGCTGCCCTGGGCACAGGCTGTGTGTGCTGCCCGGCTCTCGGTGCGGGGCGAAGGAGATGGGAGATGCAGGGAGATGCAGAGCAGACACTCCCTGTGCTCCTTGGCACCCTGGGCTCTGAGGGAAATCCGGGCCAGGGAGGCTGTAACTGCTCAGGACAGAAGTGCCAGGGGGACAAGTGTTTTAAAGCACTACCCTCCCTCACTGTATCACTCGCAAACCCAGCCCGGGCTCATGCCCTCCTCCCACCCTGGAGCTCCTGCTTTTCCATTGCATTTCTCCACACCAGCAGCCGGGTGAGCTGCTTGGGCCCAGCTGGGGTAAGCAGGACCTGAGCCCTCAGCGTTTTGCTTGACCCTGGATGAGTTACACAGCAGCCAGAGCCTGTTCTGTTTTCAGCACAACTGTTTATTGATAATCTTTGCTTATCCACTGTATGAATGTTACCAAACCGTAAGACAGTTACCAAGCCAGCCTGCTTCCTCAGGGTCTGGTTCCAGGTAGTCAATGTGTGTAGAAATCATGCACTTCAGGTATTCTGTAACAAGACAGGTGTAAAAAATATCTCGGATGTATTTGAAATCTCTGCCTTATCTTGCAATGTAATCACTGAAAAATCTGTAAAGAAATCGTAGGGGAACAGGGCTGCGTTCCCTCCTGGGCAGGGCACGGAGGCAAGCGGTCCCCAGAGCCGTGCCGAGGCCACTGAGCCCAGTGCAGCCACTTCCCAACCAGAGGCGTGAGGACAGCAGTGAGCATCCATGACATGCTGTGCTTCACGTGTAGCATGTTATAAACTGTAAGGTAGCTCTGTACCCCTGAAAACCCCGAACAAACCCTGGATGTCGGGCAACTTCAGGCAAAGTGTGTTGGTTACAGATGGGCAAGACTCCCAGGGGGTGGAGGGGCTTGTTCCTTGGGCTGCAGAATTAAACACCCCCTGCCTTTGGAAACCTTTTCTTTGCTCTCAGGTCTGTGAGCTGCCTCTCTCTAAACTTGTCCTGGCTCCAGGAAAGAAGATGGAGCAGCAGAAGAAAGCGCGACCTCCTTTCTTCCCTTTGTCTATGGACAAACAAAAGCCCTGCTCTGCATTCCCAAACAGCATCCCTGCCCCTGCAGAGGCTTCCCAGCTTCAGCTGTGAAAACTGAGGGTTGCAGATAAAGTAAGCAGGGGATTCAGGCAATTGATAACACTCTTGGTCAGATTAAAGAGCAGGGCTCGATGTGTGTTGTCCCCTCAACAGGGTGTACATCAGGGCGCTCCTGGGCTTGCTGCCTTGCTGGGGCTGGGGCACCTGCAGCCGGGTGTGCAGCCAGCAAGCTCTTCTCCTGCCTGTGTGGTAAAAAGGTTTCTCAAGGCGTGAGGGTTGGGGAGCCATGTGCGGGGTCCCTGCTGGCATGCGAGGGAGGAAGCAGGAGCCCCTGCAAGAGCTCTCTGCAGGCAGAGCGTTGCCCTGCTTGTGCTGCCCTGCCTGCAACCCCAATTGCCCCAGCCTGAGAGCCCTTGCCCGGGGTGTGCCTTGTGCCCACTGCAGCCCTCAGCATCCGTCTGTCCATCCATCCAGGGACTGCAACTGGGACAGGGGAAGGCTGAGCACAGTGCTGGGCTGTTTGGCTGGTTTGCTGTTTTGTTTTGTGTGTGTGTGTGTGTGTGTGTGTGTGTATTGTTCTTTTGATGACCACAAGAAGTTTTACATTATTACATTCAAACAAACACCCTTGGTTTTGTTACTCTACTTCTGAACACCGCAAAACACAGTAGCAACATAACACGTACGAGAGTGGTGCTGCAGCTAACCACGGAAGGAAGGCAATGCGCTGTCATGTTGGAAAATAATCCCTGAAGCCAACGATGAGAGGAGAGAGATGGGCGTTGATACACGTTGCAGTTTCCATTTACAAGAGCCCCTGGGGATGGAGGACCCCGAGGCCACGTGCTGGAAGGAGGCTTCCTGTGCCGCAGGTGTCCATGTGCGGTGCTGGACCCATAGCAGAGCTGAGCTGGCACGGCCGCCCGCCCGCCGGCTGCCCTCGATCCCACAACACCAGGCAGCGCCGTCATCGTCCTGGGGCAAAGATGAAGTCAAGGGCTTGGCGCTCTGCAGCGGCGACGTTGGGGTGCCACAGGTCCACCATGAAGACCACGCGGGGACCCTCCTCCGGGGGACCTGGGTGGGATGCAAGCACTGGGTGAAGCTGTGCTCCCTGCTCCCATGGGAGAGGCCAGCGCTTGCCTTGGTACACGGTGACGGGCTCCCGGGACGCTGCTGCCTGTACCCCGGGCAGAGTGTGTGCCCAGCGGCAGGGCCAGCCTGCAGCGGGGAGGTGCCTAGCCAGTGCAATCCCGTACTGAACTGCTGCATACTGGGAGCTCAGTGCTTCCAGCAGCCGGCATGGGGCAGGGTCCTCCCTGCCAGGGCTCTGGGGCTGCTCGGGGTGATCAGACCCAAAGGTCTCCCATCACAGGGCAGCAGGCACGATTCTAAGCTTGTCCTCCTTGCAGCTGCACCTCAGAGTTGTGCAGGCAGCTGCTGCTGTGCTATTCCAGCCTTCCCGGCCCCGCAGCTCTGCACTGAGCTGTGCTTCCCAATCCCACAGCAGGGTTGATGTGGGAGCAACAGCTTTTGTTCTCCCACTCTCTTCACACAGTCCCTTACGTAAAACAGCTTGGCTTGATGCTTTTATGCCATCAGCGACTAATGCCGGTTAATCTGGGAGAGCTGAAGTGGAACAGCCTCCATCAGTGATGGAGAGAGGCAACAAAACAGGCCGGTGTGAAGCTTTTCTCCCTACACAGGAGACAAAGGCACCACTGGCACGTCAGCACTGAGCTGCTGCCTCAACGGGGCCACTGCAGCCGGCAGCTCTGCTGCGAGCCAGGGTGAGAGGATGCCGAGGCTGTCGGTGTTGGAGCCTGAGCTGCCCTGCAAAGCTCCGGGGGATGAGGGAAGCCTTTCCATGCTGGCTGCCACAGCAGGGAGAGGATCACCGGGCCCGGGCCAGGCTGGCAGTGCTGCGGCAGCGCTGCGGGACTGCATGCAAGTCAGGACAGAAGCGAGTCCCAGGACAGGCTGAGGAGGGGGGTCCACCACCCCGAAGCAGCAGGGAGCATGCGTGATGGGCGAGCCCCACCATGCCAGGAATGGAGCTACCACCCTCCCTGGAGCAAGACAAGGGCACTCTAACCCCCACAGGATGGAGGTGCCTCCAACCCCACAGACACCTTGGCAGCAGAAGGGACTGGGTGCAGTCGCCCTGGCCATCCACCCCTCCCCACCCCCCAGCACTGGTGTCAGTGTGAGATGGGACTGCAAGGCCCCGCAAGCTGCACGTTGTGCTTACCTTCATGGAACGCCGTGTGCAGGAAGGAGTCATCGAAGAGCAGGCAGCGGCCCTCAGCCCAGCACTGAGGCTCGCCCCCCACCACCAGCTCGCAATTGCTGGGTGTCTTCAGACCTTCAGGCACAAAGAGAGAGGACAGGGAGGGTCAGGTGGTGCTGTGCTCCCTGTGATGAGGGAGCAGCCCTGAAGTGCAACTGGTGAGCTCCACACTGCTGAGGGGTTGCTTCCCTCCAGAGAGCAGCAGCAGGTGCTGTGCTGAACTCAGTGCATGGCAGAGTCCGGGGTTCAAAACAGGCACGAAGCTGGTGCTGCATTTGCAAGCTGAACCTTTAGCCTGATGCAGCTCAGCCCCTGCCCTCTCCCTCCTGCCCTTTTTGCCCCCAGTTGCTTGCTGTACCCCAATGAGCTCAGCATTGTGAGCGCTCTCTTTTGTATCTGGAACAGCT
Organism: Falco biarmicus; assembly: GCF_023638135.1. Classification (NCBI taxonomy): domain Eukaryota; kingdom Metazoa; phylum Chordata; class Aves; order Falconiformes; family Falconidae; genus Falco; species Falco biarmicus. The sequence continues at coordinate 27,827,010 of NC_079288.1, read as the reverse complement.
GTCAAGTCCCCAGAGCCCACAAACACCAGGTGCACGCAGGAAGCCAGTTTCCTGGTGCTTTTTCTAGCTTCAGGACCAAAGGCAGACCCTGCCACCTCCCTCCTCCAGCTCTGCTGCAATTACCCTGCCCACTGCAGGGCTGGGGTAGGAGGAAATGCTGCACTGAGACCTGAGAAATGGGCTCTATTCCTGGCTCTGCCACAAGATCCCCATTTGACCTTGCATCGCTCAGCATCTGCCTTGTCACTTGCTTCCCCACCTGAGATACTGCCATGTGGTGACCCACCAGGCAGCTGCAAGGACAGAAATTCAGGGGTGTCACAAAACCCTCATAGGGAAGAGGCCACACGAAGGACAATCCTAGAAATAAAATGGGTCTTTTTCTAAAATACTAGCGTAAGCCAGACCAGTTTGAGGAGGGTTGATTCCATCACACCTGCATCAGGAATGTCACCCTCCGCAGTGCTGGGGACCGCTGGAGCTGGTGCAGAGTCAACCTGCCCCGAGGATGCAGCCGTGGCGGAGAAAGGGGTCAGGGCTCACGTGGCTTGCCAACAGTAACGATGCAGCAAATGAGCAGGAATGGATCTCAGAGTGATGCCAAAACCAAGCGAGTGCAGCAGGGACCCTCATCTGCCCAGGAGAGCTGGGAGTGCAAAAAACCGATCTGCTTTTCTAATAGACATTTCAAAGCCTACAAAACCCAAAGCCATTTCCCTGCACAACAGCCTCAGCTGGAGATGCTCCAGCTGGAAAGGGGGAGCTGAGCAGCTGGGGGAGGTGGGGAGCCTGCAGCCTCTCCATCACACCCACACCCCAGGGGACACTGCCCTTGGAGGGGCAGAGCTGGTGCCTGTGCTTGGGCCCACATGTTCAGCAGAGCAGTACCAGGGCTGGAGAAAATCCTACAGTGACTTGGCTACGCTGATTGCTGTCCTGGCTTTGCAGAGCAAACCAGCTTGAAAGGGCAGGTTGTCTCTTAAACACATCCATGCCCTGGGCAAAGCAAGAGCTGAGTCCCCAGCACTGAGGTGGGGGTGAGCACAGGTCGGTGTGCCCCAGGCACAGTGCTGTGTCCCGGCTGGAGAACCAGCAGCCACTGAGCAGATGGAGCTGGAAAACATGGAAGGACAAGGGAATGAATGACCTGCATTGCTCGTCTCCCCAGGGCATGTGTGCTCCAACTGGAGGGCTGGCCCCAGCTCTGCTGCCAGGACAGGCTGGCCTGGACCTCACCTCACTGGCCCCCTCCCAGGAACCACTCAGCCTCTTGCAAGTAGACTGCACCTTCCCAGTGACCCAGACAGAGGGGAGAGCCAGTGGCAGGGCAGCGGGCTGCCTCCTGGCACCAGCAAGGGCATGTCCCAGCTCCCGAGTAGCTCCCCAGGCCTGGAGAACTCCTTGGATCAGCTCTGACGACTGATTCCCATTCTAAATAAATGGCCAGTCACTGCCTGAGTGTGTTTACCCAAGAAGAGTTGGCTGAACAAGCGTGTTCAGTGTTTGCCAGCAGGGCCCGTGCAGTGCCTCCCCCAGCACGATCTGCGCTGCTTCCAGCGCAGCAGAGCCCTGACCATCTGTGCCGCGTGGGCTCTCCCCAGCCCAGGCCCGCAGGGCGGGCAGCTCTGCGCTGCCAGCCCAGCGCTCAACCCACCGGAGGGGATACCCCAGGACCCCCACCCCTGATTTGCAGCAAAGCAGCATCTCTGCTCACATCTGCCAGTGTCACGCGCAGAGCCCTGGAATCCCACGAGAGGGGGGAGCTGCTGGAGGCGCAGCAGTGAGAGACGCCTGGGTCCCTGGAGCAGCACCCCAGGCTGCCCTGGGTCCTGTGATGGGAGGTGGGGCTGCCTGCAGAGCAGGGGTCATCTGGAGACCCCTGCACAGTATCAGCTCCATATCTCACACCAGCAAGAGCCTATGCCTCCAGGCTGGCGGGGGGAGGAGGCAAAATGCTGTTGCTGCTGAGCTGGGGACGCTGGGGAGATTGGACACCCAGGGGGACTGAGCGCCATCCTCTTCTGGGGAGGCTGCTGCTGCCAAAGCCCCAAAACTTCCCTCAGGCCAAAGCAGAAGAGGCACCTGAGCCACTCCTGGGGCTGCAGTTAGTGGCTGAACTTGGAGAGCACGGGGTGCCAGAGGCATTTTTAGGGCTCCCGCACCCAGGCATGGCTGCAGCCCCCCCACAGCACCCGTGGCAGGGACACCCAGTGAGGCTGAACCACACCGCTGGGCACTTACCTAGATGGCAGCGGATGCGGATGTTGGTGGGCCCGTAGTGCTCGGCGATGACGGTGCCCGGGCTCAGCACAGAGATGCACGCGTTCCCAAAGACGTTGTTGCCAATGCAGGTGCGAAGGCTCCCGAGTAAGCGGTACGTCCGTGGGCATCTCCTGCAGTTCCTGGGCACACACATGCCCTGGTTCACCAGGTAGAAGGTGAACCACTCCCCACTGGGCGTGCTGTTCATTTTCCATCCTTGCGGGAGGCTGCAGTTTGAGAAAGCTTTGTAGAGGGTCTCAAACTCACACAGAATGGTCTGGAAGTTGCGCTCCAACAACTCCACGTCATGCTTTTGAGCGTCCCGGGAGAAATAGGGCATGGTTGGCAAGTCTGGCAAGAAGAAGACTTCTGGTTTCTGGATGGATGGCCGGCTGTTGAGGTAGCGGCCCTGCTCGCGGATGCCTTTGTGGATCCTGCCCATGCCAGACCAGGAGTAGCGCTTGGCGTACTCCTGCAGGTTGTGGTAGAGTTTCTGGTTGAGCCCGTCATGGTGCGTGCAGCGCACGCACTCAGGCGAGTGGCAGTAGACAAACCCATTCTGCACACCATTGACCTCAGCACTCTGCATCAGGGCGTTGACGGTGGCATAGGCGCGGGGCTGCTCCCGCCCCACGTGGTAGCAGTACCACACAAAGAGGACGAGGAGGCAGGCAACAGCAGCGAGGGCAGTGGCATCACAGTCCCGGAAAGACTGGATGCCAGTGGCGATGAAATCCCGGAGTCCGTCCAGAGACCAGCTCCAGTCCACCAGCCACTCCAAAGACATGGTGGTGCAGCGGGTGATGGGTGCACGCAGGGGGGCCCAGCAGTCAGTCCTTGTGGTCCTCAGAGGCACCCACACCATGCAGCTGGGCCAGGGCGCTGGGGGAAAGGGCTGCCATGGGGAAGCGGAGCTGTGGCTCTCCCCTGCACGCCCAGGAGCTCTGCATTGGCAGCAGCAGCCAGCAGCTCCAGGGGAGGTGGGTGGCCAGGCTGCCCGGGGGTCCCAGTGTAGCGGGTCAGCAGAGACGTGCCTGGAGGGTCCCCACTGGTGCTCCTGGGGCCATCATCCTGAAAGTCAGCACTGGAGGGAGGCTCTGGAGAAAGAAACCCGGAGGCATTAGGGGGTAGACTGTTTCCCCTTGAGGTCCCTGCCGGAGCTCAGCGCACAGGGTGCAGCTGCGGCTGTGTGCCATGGCCACGTGGGGCACCAGCTCCTCGTGGGGGGATGATGGATGAGGAGTCCTCCTATCTGCCCAGGAGCCCAACACCATCCCATGCTGAGAAAAGCCCCCACCCCCCAACAACGTCTTCCACAAATACCCAAATGGAAGTTAAGGGGGGAGAGACAGGGCCCTCAGCTCCCACTGCCCCACACTGATCTTCCCTCCTGCTCTCCCCTCCATTTCTCTCCTCCATTGCTGCCTTATCATGACTGAAATCTGGCTGATAGACAGCGGGGCAAAGCTGGGAATAGACACTTAACAGCCCTATCTTGCAGCACATCACTTTATCCCCTCGATCTAAATGCTCTGAAACGACTCTCCCTGCAGAGACTGAGCTGAGAGCCCCGAGCCCGCCAGCTCTGCCCCTGCACTCAGCCAGCCTGGCGAGGGCACTGGCCAGCCTGGCGAGGGCACGGCAGTGATGGTGGCAGGTCGTGGTTCTCTTGTTTGATTTCACCAACCAGAGTTCACCAGCTCACAGGTTACCACAGCTGAACGGCTCCCAGCACTACTGCAACGCCCCGCACACCCGGCCTGAAAAGCAGAGCCTGTCCTCCCTCCCCCGGCAGGGGACAAGTCTGCTACACAACCAGCTGCTGTCTGTCCCTTCTTCAGTGGTGTCAGGGCAGCTCTGTCCTGCCCCACCATCACAGCTGTTGGGAAAGCAGCTTGACAAAAAGAGAAGATGCTCCAACTCCCCACAACCACGAGTGATGTTCGCTCACCCCAAACTCCATCCCTGGGCAGCTTTGAGCAAAAGGCAGTGGGACCAGAGGGGCAGGCAAGGCAACAGGTGAGAAACGGAGGGGATACACAAACCAGGTTGGAAAGCACACCCAGAGTGACCTCAGCCTACAGCACGCTGCCAGCACTGAAGGAAAGCCTTGTAATTACTGATGTGTGGCTGAACCAGCGCGTCCGTGGGTCAAGTCTCCACACGAAGCAGGTGCTTAGGCTGGGCACGTGTGGGGGGTCACAGCCCGACCCGGAGCACTGGAAGCAAAGAGAGGCATACAGGCTCTCACTGGGATCATCTGTGCTACTGCTGTGCCCAGACTGCACCTCCTGGATAAGTCAATCGGTGCACAGCCCTGGGCAGGGCAGGGGGATGCAGGCTGGCAGGAGCTGCAGGGCAAATAGCTCTCCACCTGGGAGGAGTGAAATCAGGATGATACAGGTAAGGGGAAGGGAGATGGCATGGGAGCTCCTCTGTAAGAGCATTGACTTGAAGGAGTAGGATGGGTTTATTAGCCAGGGAAGCCATCCAAACCCTTCCTGGCCCTCCCTGCCAAGGTCCTGTAGCCTGTTAATGAATGTGCATTTCCCTATTGATGGCAATAGTGATGCGCTGCAGCTGGCGGAGCTTTGGCTGGGACCTGACCCTGCAGCTGGGGACTGTGTGCAGTGCTGGGGACACAGGCTTTAGGCAGTTTTACATCCTGGGGAGGGACAGCCACACAGCCAGCCTCCCTCCTACTTCCTTGTAGCACATCGCCTGCATGCCCTGTCCCGGGAACTGCAATCCACGTGGCATGTCACAGCCTCCTGGGAATTTTAAGATAACTTTCCTCCAGCCCCACCAGCTGGCACTCCTCCAGACACACCAACTTCTCCAGCCCAGTCCTCAGCTCCCGGGGTGCAGCCACAGAGCCGGTCCCAAGGGTGCTCCCTGAGGTCGGCACAAGCCCCCCACCCTCCTCCACCGTGCTGGAGTGTGCCAGGGAAGGCAGGGAGAGCCCTGGCACGATCTGTATTCAGGGTGGCTCTCACCCTGACAGGCAAACAGGGAGCTGCCTCAGCGCAGCAGCCAGGCTTGTTGAGAAGTCAGCTGGCAAAGCAAGGGCATGGGGGGGGCTGAGCTGGGGGGTCTGACAGACTCGGGGTCCTCCAGCCAGAGTTGCTTACACCCCTGCAAGGGTGGTGCAGCACAAACAGGGCCCCACTGCTGCCCTGGGGCTGCTGTCAACACCTCAAAGTGGGAAAATAAGGGGGAAACCGTTAGAGCAGTAGGAGATCAAAGCCCCTGCGCCCACGTGCAGCCTGCCTGGCCCCAGAGCTCGCAGCCAGGGAGCCTTCGGGCTGCTGAGCCCTGGGCTGCACGGGAACGCTTCGGGGGTCCAGCCCAGCAGCTGCCTCCTGCGCCCCGATGCAAACCTACCCAAACCCACCTTCCACTGGCGTTGTGCCGGCGGCAGCAGAGCAGGGCCCAAACACCGGCACCGCGCCTGATGGACACTGTGCGGCTGGGACCTGCTGCTGGCCCGGTCGGTGCCGTCACCCTTCCAGCCTGGCTGTGCGGAGCACTGTGGGCCTGCACCCCCGGCCCGAAATCCAAGAAAAGGCTCGTCAGCTGATAACAAACAACAGAGCCAGTCCAGAAGAGTGGAAATCAATTCCACATTGCACTGAAGTTGTGCAGGACGTGGAGGCGAGCACCGTGCCAGGCAGCAGCGGTGTTACATAATGAAGGCAGAGAGGCTTCGATGCAGCAGAAAGTTGCATCTTGGTGGCTCCGCGGTGGCCCCGGCATCTCCTGGAGGCGGTGGGTTTTGCTCAGCCCGGCCGGGATCCCCAGGCCGTGGGCCCCGCGGTGACGAGGACGCGTGGCGGGGCTGTCATCTGCACGGCACAGGCGGCGGCGCCTTCGGGATGGGTGTGAGGAACCTCCTTTGGATGCCGGAGCGCCGGGGTGAGGCAGGTGCCGGCTGCTACTACGGGGCTGGAGCACGGCCAGGCAGCCGCGGGTGCTCGCTTCGCCCTTTCCTCTGCCGTGCCACCCCGGCGGTGTCACCCGGTGTGATGGTGTCACCCGGCGTGATGGTGTCACCCGGCGTGGCGGCATCAGCTAGGCTGTCACCGCTGTAGCTGCATCACCCGGGGTGGCAGCGCTGCCCACCGGGCCGGTGTCACGTCACCCAGCGTGGCGCTGGCACCCGCCACCGCGGTGTCACCCGGCGGGGCCGTGTCGCCCGGCCGGGCGGGGCCCCGGACTGCGCCCCCCCCCCCCCCGAGGGCACCGCTCCCGCCCGCGCCCCCCTGCGCCGCGCCGCGCTGCGGCGGTACCGACCTGCTGCCCGCGCCGGGCCGTGCGGGGCCGCCGCTCCGCTCCGCTCCGCTCCGCTCCGCTCCGCTCCGCTCCGCTCCGCTCGCCGCCGCCGCGGACCACAACTCCCAGCAGCCCGGGCAGGAGGGGCCGCACCGCCCCCGCCGGGACCGCGCCGGGGCGGCAGCCTGCGGGCCCCGGGCGAAGCACCGCCCGCCCGCCCGCCTCCGCGCCCGCCCCTCGCCGCGGCCTCGGGGCGGTGCGCCGCGCCCCCGCAACCGCGCAGCCGGGCGGGGCGGGGCCGGAGCAACGGGGTTGCGGCACCCGGGTGGGGGTCCTGGGGCCGGAGCCGCTGGGAGGGTGAGGTGCTGGTCCCCTCGGGGAGCATCCATCCCGGCTGCGGCTACCCCGGGGTGCGGGGACGCGGGGACACGGGCACCTGAGGCTGCAGCAGCTGGGATGCAGGGGGTGCAGAGGCACCGGGGTGGGGAATGGGGGTGCAGGAGGACACGCAGGGAAAACGGGCTCCAAGGATACAGGCACTGGGGGCTGCACCCGTCAGGATGCGGAGGATGCTGGCCCCGGGACTGCTGTCCCAGGGGTGGATGCAAGAAAGGATGCAGGCGCCCAGGAGACAGGATGCTGGCTGGCTCCAGGGACACAGACTATTAAGGATGTAGCAGTTGGGATGAGCAGTATGCTGGGTCCAGGCACCCAGGGATGGAGGGACTGCAGGGATACAGGCATCTGGGGATGCAGCACCCAGGATGCAGAGGTTGCTGGTCCTCAAGGATGCACACATCTGGTATGCAGGGGACAGGAGCACCCAGGGAGGCAATGCCCAAGATGCAGGCAGCCAGGGGATGCCTCAACAAGGATGTGAGGGTGTGCTGCAGCACCTGGGATGGAGGGAAGCTGTTCCCAGGATGCAGGAGACGCTGGCCTGGGGGCACCTGGGATGCAGCACCATGGATGCAGATGCCTGGGGAGGCAGCCCCAGGGGATGTGGGCATTCCCAGGGGGTGGCAGAAGTGTGTGAGCCCCCCTCTACACTCACAGCCAATTCCTGCCACTCAAGTTAGGAGGGTCCCTCCACTAGTAAATGACAACCTGTCTGCTGGCATCTCCTGTTCCCATTCCCACTCTTCCAAGGTGCTTCCTCATTCAGCTGTGGGTTCTGTCGGGGCTGAGGCTCCCAGGCCATGGCAGCTTCAGCTCCTGGGAGTTGCCTTTGAGAGCCCGCAGGCAGCGGGCACAGGAGCTGCAGAGCCCCAGCAGCCCAAAGCCATGTCTAACAGCAGCAGTTCAGCACTTGGAGCAGATGGACTGGAAGTGCAGCCTCCCCACACACACCTGGCGCCAGCCAGTCCCACCAGCCAAAGGGGTTGGCAAAACGTTCCCTTTTTAAGCTGACCTTGCGCCCAGGGTTTGGCCCTATGGAAAAGAGGAGACCAGCTTTGCAGATTGGTCAAAGAGGAAGTAGTATTTTTTGGGTGTCCCTTAACAACTTTTAAGTGCTGGTGGAGAAACAGTTTGTTACGAGCCTCTCTGCTTCCTGCTTGCTTGCTTTTTTCCTCCCCACTCCATTTCCCATTCACCTAAGTGAATACTGCCAAATCCAGGGTCCCCAGGAGCACCAGTGGTCCAGCCCTCCCTCCACCTTTCCCCCTAGTGCCAGATGAGCTGCTGGGCTGAGCTGAGCGCAGGCAGAGCCCGGGTGCAGGCAGAGCCCTGGCAGCGCTGTCCTGCCCTGTGGCAGAGTGCCATGTGGAGCTGCATGGGACGTGTGTCGATGTGGGAGAAGCCCTGCCTGGTTTCACAGGTTTTGCCATCCGGTGCCTGCATGCTGCAGGTAGCCAGCCTATGGCTGCAGGTAGCTACCCATCACAGCTTGGGCTGGGTTTTAGAAGTGAAGTAAAGGCTGCTCTGCTCAGCCCCTCAGGTGTGTGTGCTTGCTTTGGAGCAACCTCATCCCCACCTGCCGCAGACCTAAGTTGCACCTTGCTTTCTCTCCTGGCACATTGTTGCATCCTGTCTGTTCCTGCTGTTTCCCTGTGCTACCGCAAGCACATCCCCACCCCAGTTTGCTTCTGCAGGGCTCTGGCAGTGTTGCATGTTGCAGGGTGAAAGAAGGGTGAGTTTATTCCTTCCTGCTCTTTCCCAGACCCATCTCAGCCTCACCCCGTAGCTCCTGCCTGCTCTTGGCAGACAGCACATCCTTCTGTTGGCAGTCACAGAGTCTGCTGGCTCTTGGCACCAGGCTCTGGACTCTCCCATCCTTTCTTCCCTCTGTCTGCCTTCTGCTCTCTGCTCCCTGTTGGGCCCCTCCAGACCCTGATCCTCAGCTCTGCTGCTCATCTTGTCTCTGTGGGATGAGCTGCCCCTGTCTTTCCTCTGCCTTTAGGATGTCATCTGGTGTTCCTCACCCTTCAGGTGTAGCAACCGCCTTCCCAACACTGCACACATTCCAGCAACCGGTCTGCTGTGCAGCTTTCCCATAGCTCCGGGGAGATAAGGCGGAATTGGAGGTCTGCAGGACTGGGGGTCTCATCCTGAGTCCCTGGTGTGCATTTCCCCAGTAATACTAAGTCCACAGCATGCAGCACAGAGGTTTCTTGCAACACATCCTGCACCACCCATGCCTGCCACACGCTGAGGGTGCAGGGGCTGGATGCCTCTGCCCTGTGCTCTTCTGAGGGGCTGGCAGGGGTGCTGCGAGGGTTAATTCTGCTGCCAGCCTCCTCTTGGGTTTGTGCTTCACAGGTCCCTCTGAACTTTGGCCTCGGTGATTCCCCAGTCTGGGGAGGGTCATTCCTGGGAGGCAGGGGTGCTGGGATGGCTCAGCTGGGATCCCCTGGAGCACTGCAAGCAGGACCCCAGCCTGCAGCACCCCAAGCACCCACCCCACAGCCCTGCCTCTGCAGCCGCTCCCTTGCCGGTGCCCACAGCCATGGGGCAGCTGCGGGATGGAGGCGTGAGCCCTGCCCCGCTGCTAGCACCTGAGCACCAGGAAGGGTGACGGGGCTCCAGGCAGGGACAGAAGGGTCTGGCAGGGGCCAAGCAGGCAGCAAGAGCAGGCACAGGAACTATCTCACGGCAGAAGGGCTGGGAACAGCCCTGGGATGCACTTGGCACAGATCTGCCCAGCGGCACCCTGGCAGGAACCCTGTCTGTGTGGCAGCCTTCTGGCTCCAGTGATCCCTTCTCCCTTTCCTGAGATGTACTCCTGGGGCAGACACCACCCGGTGTCCCCCTGAGCCGTTGCCAGGATGTGGCTGCAGCCAAACCTGTGCTTGTGTTCTGCCAGGGCCAGGATTTCCCCGAGCGTTTAGGCTGGAGCTGGGACAGTGCTCCCGGGGGGGGCCCTCCCTGTGCTTCCCAAGCTGAGGAGACCCACACTGCACAGGCTCCTGTTCCCTGAGTCCCCTCCTGACCAGCTTGTGCCCAGGCAATGAGCAGGATCCTCGGAGCATGGCTTTACTGCTCAGCCCTGTGTTCGTCCCTCAGCATTTCCACCTCTGGGCATTGCTGTGCTGCCAGCCCCCTCTGCCAGCCCAGCCCCGAGCCCCCTGCTCTTTCCTCTTTGATCATATTCCACCCTACTGCTGTTTTCCCTCTGCACTGAAGGGTGCCAGCGCCAGCCCCAGGGCTCTGTCACCGCTGACACCAGTGACCACGGGCACCCCATGACCGGTCTGCCCTTAGCAGAGCAGGGGGGCTGGGGCCCCACTGGTGCCCCAGCTCTCTGTCCTTAGCATGCTTCGCCGACTGCTTTGGCTCCTGCTGAGAAATAACCCCGCGATGGGCCATGGCGCAGGAACGCAACCAAGGAATGGCTGTGTGAAATCCGGCTGAGGACTGCAAGCCCCTGCGCTGGGGCTGGGCAGGGACGGGAAGGAGGCGAGGGGTCCCTGCTGCTCTGCCCTTGAGCTCAGGTGGGTGGACGTGGGGGTCCCTTGGCTACGTGACTGCCAGGGGACAAGCACACTGTGTCATCCACTCGCGCCTGCCACAGGGGAGAGGTGGGTAATGGCTGTGGCTGCTGTGCCCAGACAAAGCTTAATCTGCAGCACAAAGCTCGAGGCCAGAGATTGGTTCCTGCTTTACGTCACGGAGGAGGAACAGCAGCATCAAGATTTTTTTTTTTTTTCCCTCTTCATTTTAATTCTCTTGCAATCTCTGTCCAAAAATAACCCAAGCTTCCTCCCTCGGGAATGCTCTGCATCAGAGCCTTGGCTCCTTCGCCCCCCTGTGCATTAGCCTGACAGCTGCTAGACGAAGCTATTGTCTTATGTCACATCATAACCTTTTTAAAAAGCACATTTGGAGAGTGCAGGATTATTTTATTGTTTCATGTGGGGAGGGGCAGGGATGGACGGGCAGCCCCAGGTTTCCCTGGGCATTTCCCAGGGTGCTGGGTGAACTGTGCATCCCTGTCCCTCCCTGCTGGCCATCGCCACTGCCAGGGAAACCTGGGACTCTGCAGGTGTCAGGAAAAGGTATTTATCCTGGGATTTCCCAGTGGCCCTGCTCCTTAGCAAGGCAGTGACAGCAACCATCCCATCACCATGCTCCTGGAGCGGGGCCATGCTTGGGGCCATCCCGCAGGCAGCTGGGGTTCCCCCAGGCAGGACCCTGCCCTGTGCACACCTGATGCTTTTTATGTTTTCGGCTCTCCAGGGATGCGGCAGGGCCTGGCTGGCTTTCAGAGGGCTGCTTGGGGGAGAAACCTCCTGCAGGTGGGGGGCAGAGATGAGCCCCCACTGGAGCAGCTCAGCCCAGAGAGGCTCCCCATTTTTCCCACCCAGCCCTGAGATCTTTCTGGAGCTGTGCCTGCCTGCTCCACACTGCAGCAGTGCAGGATGCAGCCGGTGCAGAGCTGTACAGGGGCAGGCGAGGAAGCCCCCCACCCATGTTCTCCCTGTGCTTTTGGGGAGCTCCCCTGCCCCAGCTGGCACACGTGCCGTGGAGCTGCTAGGTGACAGCCTGTGCTGCAGGGTGAGCAGGGCACAGGCAGGATGGGTCCCCAAAGGCCTCCTGCCCTGAGGGGCTTTGCTGACAGGGCTCCCTCGTTCTGCACATCCTCTGTGACACGGCCATGGGTCTCCACCCCAAACCTTCTGCACATCCTCTGTCCATGGGTCTCCAGTGTGGTCCCCACACCTCAGGGCAGGACCCTCCACCCGCCTCATGAGGCATCGCTGTGGCTGCAGCACGGGCAACGCTCAGGAAAGGGATGAGGCTGGGTGTGGGGGGAGCCAGTGCTAGCTCCCGTGGGGTGTCCTGAGGAGATGAAACGCCCCCAGGGTCGTACCAACTCACCCCATGTTCCCGCAGGGCTTGGCTAGCTCAGGATCTGGCCCCTGGAAACCACACAGAGCCAAGCCAGAGGCATGTGGCCGCCATCCTGCAGCAAGGTGTGCGGCACTCGGCCTCTCCTGCCCCTCTGTAGCCCCCTGCACCTGTGCAGCAGGGCCTGCCTGCTGTCCAGGTCTCTGCAAACTTATCTCAGACATTTAAAAATACAGAACAATTTGTATTGAGGTTATATTGAAAGCTAGAGCTTCCCACGGAAGTACTTCATCATGTTCAAAAATATTTAATCCCAGCAATTTTCACATTGTTCTTATAAAAACAGACATGTATGAAGGGAAATGAAATGCTTAGTACATTTTTGGCACATTTTTTTCTTTTTTTTTCTTTTCTTTTTTTTTTTAACCTTTACAAATTACAAACACACATTCATTGTTTTTAAAGGAAAAAAACTAAGTCTCAGCTGTACACTGCAGAGATGCACTAACCGTCCCAAAACTAAACCAGCCTCCCATGGTTACAATTGCTGTTCTACAAGGACAAAAGAAGGACATCAGCAGCCAAGGACACATTGGTGGCTTCGCTGCCTGGGGGGCTGGCAGCATGGGGGGCCTGGGGAGGAGATGGCCCTTTGGGGTCTGTGTCCCTGCAGATGGGGGGCAGCCCCACCAGTGTCTGGCTCTGGCAGGGGTGAAGGCAGCAAAGGAGTGCAGGGGATGCTGAGGCTTGAACTGGGACTTGCCTGTGATGGGCCCAGCTTTGATGAGCTGACTTCTGCCTGTTCTGCTCCCTGCAGGCTGGTCTCCCGTGCCAGAGCCTGGCCATGCTGCCTGCCTGTTATTTCTACCCCAAAAAACCTCTACCTTCTTCCCCTGCCCCTCCTCATCTCCTGCCCAGCTGCGAGGCCCAGCAAGGTGCCAGCCCAGGGGGTTCGGGTGGGAGCTGCAAACCCACGGGGGTCTGGGTGGGAAGCACCAAGTGGGCTGTGCTGCCTCCATCTCTGCCTGGCACCATTGCTGGTGTGGCTGCCCACACACTGGGGTAGGCAGCGGACCCTCCTGCAGCAAAGGGGAGCTCCGCAGCTGGCGGGAGTGGTAGCAAGGAGCCCAGTCCATCCTGCTTACCCTGAGATGCTACCTGGGGGCAAGGGGTGACCTCCAGCCTTTAGTGGGATCGGGGGGTTCCTGGCATGGGTCATGGCAAGTGTTTGAGGAACAACTGTTGTGAGCAAAGAGGCACTGGCTGCGGAGCTCCCCTTTGCTGCAGGGAGGCTGCGCATGGCTCCCCGGCAGTGCCCTGCTGGGCTGGGCTGCTGGGGGGCACTGGTTAGTGCTTCTCCGTAGAGCTGTGGGTCCTGGGTCACTGCCTCTCCAGCATCCAAAGCAAAATGGGAAAAGAAAGTGGCGTGTACCTCGTGTGTGCCAGGCTGTCCCCTGCTCCCCGGCACAGCAAGCAGGGCTCCGCACTGGCGGGCGGCTTTCCTGAGCCACGCTCCACTTCCCCACAGTGAGGATGGTCCCTGCACTGGTGGCACAGAGGCCCCCGAGCCCCCGCCTTGCAGGTCCCACTGGGGGCTCGGGGAGCCGGGAGCTGCAGGACTGGCAGGGCTGGCAGTGCCAGCAGGACCCTGTGGCAAACGCTGCGCCTACCTCAGCTCCCAGCAATCAACTGCAGGCTCTTGCAATGGAGACATTTTTAATTTTTAACAACATCAGAACCGCAAAAAAAACCCTGCACGTGTGTGGACAGTGCCAGGGGACGTGCTGCCGTGCCGCTGTGCCGGGGGGGACACCATGTGCCCCCACACTGCCCTGGCCTCGCCGGGACCTGGCTCTGCCCCGGCTCCCACTGCTGCCTGTGCCCAGGGCTCTGCAGCACACCTATCGCAGTTTAAATAGAATAAATACAGTGAAGAAAACAGTAAAATCTTCAATAAAGAGGCAAAAGGAAAGACAACAGCAGGTCCAGGGGTCCAACCAAACTCCACGTGGTCTCTGGATTAGTTACTGAGGAAGTTCTATGAGAGCACATTAAGTTCGCAGCCGGAGACTCTCTTACCGATGTCCTTATATCGAAACTTCATATTCTCTTGTTTCCTGAAAAGAAGAAAAAGCCAGTTGAGGGCAGCAGCTGCATTTCAGGATAATCTTCCCATTCCCAGGCGGCAAGAGAAGCCCTGGGTGTCATTTTGCTCGCAGGGAAGCAGTGCCTACCAGGACCCCGCAGCCCCCTTTGCCTCCTCCTGTCTGCTGGAGCCCAGCGGGCCCCTCGGGAGCAACCGACGGGGATGGAGCCTCCTGCCCCGTTACTCAGCACCAGGATGGCTGGACTCATCCTACTGCTGCACACCTGGCAAAACCCGCACTTCCTCAGCACGACGGTCCCCAGAGAGGAACGGGCACAGCAGGACTCACCCCTGTCTCATAAATCGGGTTGTCGAACTCTGTTTCTACTGTGATCTGGCTGTAGGGGTGGGAGTACATGAGGGGCAGGCGGAGGCTGGAGTAGTACCGACACCTGTGAGGGAGACGCAAGAGTCCCTGGGCTGCACAGCACAACCCCAGAACAAAGTACAACCACCCCCGTCCTTCCACATCCCCCCCATGCCAGCTCCCCACCAGCACTCCAGGGACCCCGGAGTGGGAGCTCAATGCCTGGCTCCCTGGGACCGTGCCCAGGGTGTGCGGCTGGCAAGGGCATAGTGATGCTGAGCCAGCCTTGGCCACATCCCCAGGGGGCTCTGCCACCAGCCCCCCAGCCTGACTCTGCACCCCACCTTGTGAGATAGATGTACGCTCCTCCCAGCAGCAAGGAGATGATCAGCACCGGGATGAATATGGCTAAGGCCATATTTCCCCCCTCGAGCGATGTCTCTGCAGCAGCTTCTGCTACTAAAAGGACAAGATCTATTATGTTGGCATTTGCAAGCACCTTGTGATCCCCTCTCTGCCTCTGCTTCTCCCCACCCTCCCCTTGGGCTCCACACAGGCTCTGGCTGAGGGCCCTGCACAGGGCTCATCCAGCAAATGCAAGTCACTCACCTTCCAGAGCATGTTCAAAGCTGTCCTGATTCACTGGAAGAGAAACGGAGAGTTACTGCTATGTAACTGGGTTTGACTGGCTGGCAGGTGTTGGCCGCATGGGGAGCCCAGGCCCAGGCTTTCCCTGCCCCATTTGGTTCCAAGCCACGCTGCAAACTTTCAGTTTTTAATAAGCTCTCAGTCTCTGTAAGCAGGTGCATGGGGCTGAGGGGGTTGAGCAAGCGAGACACCTGCAGGACGGCTCTGCCTGGGGTGGTGGTACCCTCCAGAGAGCCCTGCTGCCCAAGAGACAAGGTCTCCACTTATTCTCAAAGTAGTAATTAAGAACAATTTATCCCTGCAGCTTAGGCACAATGGAGGGTTCTCCAGCGTCCAGAAAGCACACTAACCCCAGACCTTACTCAGACCAGCACCTAGAGGGTTTCCTAGGGCTGAGCTCTCCCATCTCAGTGGGTGCCCAAGGACAGCATCCCTGCTGAGTCTGAGCAAGCCGCTATGGGAAGCAGCAAAGAAAGCAAGCAAGTAGCAAGGCTTGCCCTGCACCACGGCACGGCACGGGGCCGGAGGGTTTGCTCCCCCTCCCCGGGGCAGCAGAGCTTGCTCAGCACAAATCCAGAAAAGCACTCAGGTCTCAGATGACCTTAGCTCCCAGCTAGAGAACCGCTGGGGGTCTGCAGCCAGACGGAGGTCGCTCGGCTGTCCCAGGTTGGGGTCAGAGGAGTTGCCGGTCCCCGCACCTCCCCAGCGACCACTGCTGTTACCTTTGCAGATGGGCAGGGGTCCGCTCCAGTGGGACGGCTGGCCCAGGATGCATTTGATGGTAACCTCCCCCATGAGTTCAAAGCCCTCATAGCACATGAAGGTCAAGGACTCTCCTGGCAAGTAAAGGCGCTTATAAAGTATTTGGTAGCCGTTTTCTGGCAATCCTGGATTATCACAGGCCAGTGACTCCTCAGCTGCAAGGGAACACATCTCAGAGTGAGCCCCAGGGCTGCCAAGGGAGAGAAGGAGCCTGGGTGGCAGCAGGGAAGCACCCAAGATCTCACCCCATCCCGCTTTCAGGTAGCTCAAAGCTCTGCTCCACCCCATGGGGCTGGGGAAGGTCCCAGCTGCAGGGCAGGGCTTCCCAGGACCCCCAGGCAGAAGAGCCGAGCTGTGGGAAATGGCCCAAACTTACAGACGCAGTGTGGGAGCCGCGAGGTCCAGATGGGTGTCCCCGTCTCGCGGCTGTAGCAGGTCAGCAATGAGCTGCCCTCCAGCACGAAGCCTGGGTTGCACGTGTACTGGATGGTGGTTCCCACCAGCAGCACCGGGTCGGAGATGAGGCGGGTCGAGTGCTCCACCTCCCCTGGGTCTGTGCAGTACATAACTGGGGAAAACAGGTTGTCTGAGAGGGGAGTCCTGGCATGGCAGCGGGGACCAGCAGCCGTACAAAGTGGTGTGTGATGTGATGTGATGTGATGTGATGTGATGTGATGGGGACAGCAGCGCGTTGCCCAGAGCACTTACTCTTTTCACAGAAGGGGGGGTCACTGCTCCAGCTGAGGTCCCACTGGCAGGTGAGGGTGTCGCTTCCCACGATGTCATAGCCCGGGTCGCACTGGTAGGTGATCTTGGCCCCTCTCACCAGCTCCGTGTGCGATGTGGTCTTCCAGCCATTCTGGATCTCGGGCAGGTCAGAGCAGGAGTCATTGCGGGACACCTCTGCAGCCAAGAGAGATGCTGGCTGTCACCCAACAAGTGGGACCCCACGGCACAGCCTTCCTTGGACCCACTGCGTGTGGACCCACAGCACTTCCCCAAGTGCCTGTCCCTCCCTGAGAGCCCTCCAGCCCCACGCACCACAAATGGCACAGCCACAGCCGGCAGCCCAGTCCACGGGTGGCATCCCCTGGGCAGAGGCAAGGGGCACCACGTGGGTAACGGGCTCTTTAAAGCCTCCCCAGCCCTGACCCTACAAGTGGGCGAAGGACTGTGCTGATGGAAAAAGAGCAGTGTCTGTGCTGGGGTCAGGACACAAAGAGCAGCCTGGGAACACCAAGCTCAGCTCTGGCTGCAGGAGCAGGAGAGGAATGGTGCAGATGCCATGGTCACGGCACGGCTGGTTTGCTCCGGTGAGGGGTTTCTGCCCTGCTTTCCCCAGCCCCGTGTCCACAGCTGAGCTCGGCCGCATGTGCTGCAGTGCACCGAGGAGGGGACCTGCAGCCTCGCAGGTGATCTGCATTGCAGATCTGGTTTGTCATAACCAGAGCTGTCAGCAGTGGGAAGAAAACACACTTGGAAGAAGTCTGCCAGGGGAAGACAGGTGCAGGGAGAGGCAGGCAGCAAGACTGCGGGCAGCCGTGGGGAAGAAGTGCCCTTCCCAGTCCTTGTCCCTTCCTTGGGCACCAGCCACCCCAGTCTGGCAGACATGGCTGCACCAAAGGACGATGCAAACAGGCATCTCCAGATGTAGTCTAAGCCTCTCTGGAGCAAGGAGCTGTGATCTGGGAACATCCATCTCAGGAGCCCACCTGGGGACTGCCTTCAGTAACCTCCTTTAGGAGGAAACCTTGCTGCAGTGCCTCAGTACCATCAGCTTCTTGCCTGACAGAGAGTGCGAGTGGATCCTGCATCCCCAGTTCCAGCAATTTCTTTCCCTGTTCTTCTCTGCACGGGGCCAAACCAGGGCCAACAGGGACCAAAAATGCCACTGTCTTCTTGCCAGCCTGGAAGAGGGGAGACACACAGGGACACCCCAGAGCTGTCTGACTCAGAGACCTGCAGTGAGGCTGGGGGGTTCTGCAGGAGCTTGGTGGGACGTGGAAAGAAGTGTTGGTGTCACAGCAATTCTTCCTGCTTCCAAACCTGGCACCTGGACAGCGTGGTCCAGCTGCATGTCACAGTTGCCACCTGCACTGCAGCGGCAGAGCAGGGGACACACCCAGCACCCTGCTTTTCCTACCTATGTAGTTCATGATGAATCCTTGCCCCTTCCCAAAGATGAGCCCAGCAGGGTCTGAGTGGAACTGGATGGTGAGATCGGGGCTGGAGGAATACAGCTTTTGGGGGCCGCTGCTGCCGACATACTGCCCCAGGATGTGAGCAGTGAGCTCATCCCCATCGTAAATGGTGAGGATGTCACTGTTGGTGAGGTTCAGGCTGGAAAGGAGAGCTTGGTTAGAGAGCAGCTTGGGCAGGGAGCCCAGGTAGGACACGATGGTGTTGGGCTGAAGGGGCAGTGAGGTGACTGCCTGCTCCAGCACTGCAGTGCAACGAACCTGCATTGTGGCCTGTCCCCACCCCTATCCCCATCACAGAATCATTTAGGTTGGAAAAGAGCTTTGAGATCATCAAGTCCAGCTGTTAACCCCGGACTGCCAAGTCTGCCACTAAACCATGTCCCTAAGCACCACATCTACATGGTTTTTAAATACTTCCAGGGATGGTGATTCCTTTTCCATCCCCATCCCCATCACTGTCCCAGTCCCATCGGCATCTGCATCCCCATCCCTGTGCCATTCCATCCCATCCCACCCCTGTCCCATCCCCAGGCAGGCTGGGCAAGCGCTGTGCTGTGGCCCGGCCCCAGCAGGCCAGCAGCGCTGCTTTGCCGGCAGCCCCCCCCGCCAGAGCTCACCCCGGCCCCCTCCCCGTGCCGAGTGCGGCGGCTGCTCGGGCGGGGGCGGCCCAAAGCGCCGTGACGGACCGGTACCCGCCACACCGGACCCTGCCCACGGCGTGCAAAGTGCCGTCCCCCCGCGGCGCCCCCGCCTTGCTCAGCTCTGCCCCCGCGCCGGGCGCTCCCCGCTCCCCGCCCGGGCCCGGCCAGCAGAGAGCGGTGCCGGACCGCGGTTGGCGCGCGGCGGCGCGGGCGGGGCGGGGCGGGGCGGGGCACTCGGGGCGGGGCCGGCGGCGGGATGCCGGGCAGGGGGGGCAGGGGGGCAGGGGGCGCAGGGGGGGCAGGCGGGGCAGGGGACGCAGGCCGGGCAGGCAGCCAACCCTGCTGCAGAGCCAGGGCCAGCACCCGCAGCAGCCCCCTCCGCGCCCTTTGCAGCAGGGATGCGGCTGCCCCTCGGGCAGGAGGGGACCAGGGGCTCTCTCCTCGCTCCCAGGCGAAGGGCAGGTGATGGATGCACATCCCGGAGCAAACCTTGCCCCGCCGCCCCCCGCCCCGGCAGCCAGCCCTGCTGCCAGGCTGTTTTGCCTGCCACTGCAGTCCCTGCAGCCCCACCACGGGCTGCCTGTTCAGTGCTGGTGGTGTGGGTGAAATGATCACATCACCCCCAAAGTGGGCACAGACTTCGCCTTCCCCTTGCTCATCCTGCCCCATCCTGGGTGCTGGTGAGGCTCAGCGGTGCTGGGGAGCACAGCCAGCACCCAGCGCTCTGCTACCTGGCAGCATAGGAGGGGCTGGGGCAGAGACACCACGTCCTCCCCTTCCCCTGGGGAAGAGGGGCAGGGGGAGAGCACTGAGATGCTGCTGGCCCCACAGGAGGACACTCCATCAGCTTTCAGGCTGAAGTAACTTTCCCAGCGAAGCCTGGGCTCCTGCACACAGGCAGGATCCAGCCGGCCGTGCATGCACGATACCTGTGAGCCCAGGCCACGCTTGGTCACTGCAGGACCCCTGCCCTTCATGTTGGCTGACTAATTCAGCCTTGTTTGGAGATGCCTGAGCTGATCCCCAAATGTTTTATTAAGAATGTTCTTGGAAGGCGCCCAGCTAATCCCCATGGCAAGCTGACATTTGTAGTAAATCTCTGCTTTCTGTCAAACATGATTTCCTCAGTGACATTTATGTCTGATGACTTCAAATCACTTGGCCTCCAGTTCTGCTCAGCCCAAGCACCCACAAAGCTGGGAGAGGTGCACTGGGAGCTCTGACTTGTGATTTTACAGGAAGCTTTAAAATCTTGATGACTCTAAGCCCCTACTTGAAACGTGCCCTCTTGAAAATCAAAAATAGCATCAAAGGAGATTCCCTTTGCATCAGCGGCATTATTATGCCAAGGGCTCCCAGCCTGGCATTGAATCCTATATCCCTCTGACCCCCGGCATGTGCAGTGAGTGTTGCCGTGCCTGCCCATGCCTGGACAGCACAGCCAGGGCTTGCTGGTAGCTCTGCTCTGCTCCCTGCAGCTTTCCGAGCAACGTCACCGAAAGGCGCATTACCAGGCTGGCAGTCAGGAGGGGAACTGATGTGTTTTGTGAAGACATGTTGGTCCCACAAGAGAAAGAAGGCAGGACACAGGAGAGAGGGCTGGGCAGAGCCTCCCTCTGCCCCTCACCCTCCCTTAGTGCCTCTATCACATTCAAGCCAAAGACCGAGCTGAGGTTTCCATCTCATGGATGTCCCAGACTTTCCTAGCCCCGTACAAACCAGTTTGTGATGGCACTGTGTGTCACTCTGAGCTGCACGTGACCGCATGCTGCTGTGGCACCAACTGCCTGTGGTTTCGCTCTGGAGGAGTTCAGAAGCCATCTCAGGAACAATTAACTACTGCAATGGATGGTTTAACAGAGCTTTAAACTCAGGGAGCAGCACTGGGTACTGCCCTGGACCTCCCCCTGGGTGCCAAGTGCATCACAGGAGGTTAGGAAAGCTCTGAGGGGGAGAACAGGGAAACAGTGCGGGTCCTTGGGGTGAGGGGAGTGGAGATACTGCACCAAAGCAGGCTGAGCACTGGCAGGGCAGAGATAGGCACCAGGGTCCTGAGCTACTCACAGCTGGATGTCCAGGAAGAGCCGCTTCTCCTCGCCAACGTGGATCCTCCAGATGCAGTCCTCCCCCTCCGCATAGGGCTCCGGCCAGTTTGGGGACAGGATCACCCCGGCCACGGCAGTCAGCTCCCCACCACACATGGCTGTGGGAGCAAGAGGCAGGCAGGGCTCAGCCGTCGTTGGCACACACTACCCAACATTGCCCCACGGTGCAAGGACTGACCTCGGCACAGCGGCTCCGTGTCATTCCAGTATGGGTCCCGCATGTTGACGCACTCGATGACAGCGGGGCCCTGCTCCAGGGAGTGCCCAGGGTCACACGTGAACTCCACGGTGGTGCCCAGGTTGTAGGTGGGGTCGGAGGTGGTGAAGTTCCCATTCTGGATGTAGGGCTCGTAGCAGTGGCCACGCTCGAAGGCTGGAAGAGAACCCCCCGTTAGCCATAGGGGCATGGAGCTGGCTGGGGGACGCGCTGCCTTCCCCCGCTCCTCACACACTCACCTCTGGGGGTTTGTTAGATGAGCCCTGCGCTCTGCTGCTGGCCCCAGCTAGAAACCCATCCCTCCAACCCTGCCGTGCACGGATGGCCTCTTCCACAGCGTATTTTACAGGCAATTAGGATTAACAACAGTTTATCTGTCCTGAGCCATGAAGGCTTAACCAAACCCCACTTCCATTGTGTATCACCATCAGTAACACTCACTGTGTTGCCAGTTGCTGTATTTGCTGAGCAATCCACCCTGGGATTACTGCGTTACTGAGCTTGCTCAGAGGCGTGGGGCTCCTGCGGGACTAATACAGCAGCACAGGGACAGTGGCACAGCAGAGCACCATGTTTGCCCATGCCAGGGGCAGCCAAGACCCTTCCTACAGCTGTATCCCTGTTAATTGCCCAAACATCCTGAGGCACGGGATCACTGGCTGAGGCCAGTCTGCTGCTTTCAGGGGTACCAAAATGAGAGCACATCACCTTCAAAGCGTATGTTGAAAGACGTGGCAGCTGCAGGCTCCTCCGCGAGGAAGTCAATCCTGATGGAGGAGCCGTCACTGATCACCCCTTCGAAGGGCACACTGTCGGCACGCAGGGAGTCGTAGAGGACGGCAGACTGGTTCGTGTCCCCGCTGTACACCACCATCCTGCACGGGAGGACACAGTACATTACATGGGAGAAGTGTCCCCACACACCCCCAGAGCATGACACAGCCCCCCTCCTCACCAGCACCCGCTCTCCAGTGCTCCCAGAATATGGCATTTTAAAGAAATTGTGCAAACAAAAATTCACCAGCCAGATAAGTCTCTTTTACTGTGTCATAAACAGGGGCTTTATTCTTTGACTTTACTACAAGCCATAAACCTGCTTTACTGCCTGTTACCAGACTGAATGTTAATGCTGCTTAAACACAAGCATCAGCACCATAAGCGTGGGCTTTGCGTTACGGATGCTGATAGCATGGGATTTGCAGTTTCTTGTGCCATAATGCTGAGCTGTGCTGGGCATTGGGTATTTGGGGGGAGGAAAGGAGGGGTGTGACACAGCACACTGCATCTTTCCAACCGCTAGTGAGATCAGAAGACCTGCAAGGTCCCCTGGCACAAAGTGCAGGGCCTTGGGAAGCACAGGCTGGTGCTCTGTGCCTGCCTCTTGCAGCTCTTTTTGCTCCCAGACCTGTGGTGCCTCTTGAGTGCCTCAACATCTGAACCAGCACCCTTCTCTGCCACCATTGTCACCATCCTCTGGCTGGCAGTCTCCTCCATGCTGCACCCAAGCTTGGGTCGGTGCTGCCTCCCGCAACACCTGCAGCTCGGCCACGGGGGAGCAGGACATGCAAGGTGGGAGAGCTGCGACCAGCTGGGAGCTTGCAAGCTTTGGTATATTTAGCACCCAGCAAAGCACCCTGCTCCCCACGTTGGGCAGAGCAAAGCCCTTTGCAGTCCCCGGGGTGCAGGGAAAGGGCTCACTGCAGACCTCACTGCTGGCGGGCAGCACCTGGGCCAGCACCAGGGCTCCTGGAGCCTCACCTGTCCTTCTCAGTCAGCAGGAGCTTCTCGAAGTGCAGGTGCAGCTTCTGGCCCGGGGGAGCCCCGATGGCCCACACGCAGTACATGCTGCTCGACTGGTTCCCGGTATAGCTGGGGGAGAGGACGCGGCCGATGGTGGCATTGTGGACCGTCCCGCCACAGGGCGCTGTCAAAACAGAGCACAGTCCTGCTGTGGCGGGCAAGGAGGCAGGGCAAGGCAGAGGGTACAGGCAGGTACTGCACCCAGGGCTTCGAACCCCTCTGCTGATGCCTGCCCAGCTCTTCTCAGCAGATTTTAATGCATGAAGCTCTTGCCTGGCTTGGCTTTGCTCTGTTTTATGCAAGCACATATATACTCACACATACGCATAAAATCTACTATTTCCTTTCCCTTACCTGCCTAATTAGAACACAGATTCTGCTGCCACTGACATGAAAACCTGCAGTACCTCAGGTTGCACTGTGTGCAGGAGCTGGGCATTGCTTTCACTGTCCCCCAGGACTGCATTCAACTCATGGTACAAAGAAAGAAACTCTAATTTTTTTCTTTGGGGACCCCAGTTTTTCCTAGCACTGAGGCTAGCTAATGAGGAGCGTACCTGAGCAGATTGGCTCTGGGCTGCTCCAATGCGGCCTCGATGCGTTGATGCACGTGAGCACCCTAGGACCCTGCAGCTCATAGCCCAGGTGACAGTGAAAATGAGCAATTCCACCCGAGTGCAAATCCATCACAGTGACGTCTCCAAAGTCAGGTCTCCGTGGAAAGTTGCAGCTCAGCATAAACACTGGAACAAGCACACACATTTTGGAATTTAGGGCTTGTCTGCTCAGAGCCATCCCGCAGTCAGCGGGGGGAGCACTGAGGACGTACGTGCTGGATGTGCCCATGCTGCCAGGGACAGACCTCGCTGCCGGGTGCCAGTTGCAGAGCACCGACAAGCCACCATGCTGCTGCTACTCCACCTGTTACTGCTTTTGCCCAGACCCAGTTTCTATTTTAAAAATCATTTGCTTGAACTCATTTATTTTTTATAGCTCTTCAAGGAAAAAAATAGACTTGCAGTCTGAGCCTGTGCAGGAGAGCTGCTGCAAGGGGACAGAAAGGGGGCAAGGCGGGTGTGAGGAGCACAGCCAGCGATGGGGTCTGGGACATCAGTGCACATTGAACACATTGAACCCTCTGCTCTGGGCACAACACAGGCTGCTGCTCGAGTCGGCCCTGCCGGCAGGCTGAGCATGGGCACGCAGTGAAACAGGAGCCCAGCTGGTCTGTGGGGACAGAGCCCAGCATCCTTCCACCCCTGCAGTCTGGTGGGGCTGAGCCCCACGGCACTGACACCCCATCCCACCCCCACTTGTGCACCCACGCTGAGGAGGCACCTACCCTGGTAGTGGAGCTGGAAGGTCCCTACCACCTCATCCTGGAAGGTGCGGAAGTAGACAGAGATGGTATTGGTGGGGCTGCGGATCACCTGGCCCTCCACCAGCAGGGTCTGGTTGGCCAGGACCACAAGGGTATCGCCATCCACCCCACGGATGGAGAGCACCTCTCCGTCTGACAGGTTCACGCTCTTCACCTGGGTGGGAGCAGAGACCCATGAGCAGGGGTGAAGGTGGGGGACCCAGCAGGGTGCTAAGTGGGTGGTCGTATCCCAGCCCTGGAACACACACAGTATTTACAGCCACAGAGCATCACACCTCCACAGCCTTCCCTTTGCACTGCTCTGAGCGCTGGGGGCTCGTTGCAGACAGGAGCTGCTTGTTCAGCAGAGATGGAGCAGTGTGTGCCCTGCATGAGGCCGAGGGACCCCATGACCACTGACTGACCCCCCCTCTCTCCCCTGGGACAGCGGGTGCAGGCAGCTAGAGCCGCTCACTTGAGTTGCGTTTTGAAGCTGGATGCTCCTGTGATGCACAAGTTGACCCACATCTGCTTCCCTGCTGAAACCGGGGATTTGGGCAGGAGGGTAGAAGTGGTAGAGGGTTAGACAGGAGAAAGATGGAGGGGTGCCATCAGTCACTGGTAAGGGTAGCAGTGGGGCCCCAGCTCCACCCGCATCAGCCCTGGGAGCAGACCTGCATCTCGGGGCACCACAGCACGGAGTGTGGCCATGGCCTGGGCTCATTGGTCCCAGCCGGGGCTGGGCTGCCCGGCAAGCTCTGCAACCAGACTAGGTACTTTTGTAGGGCTCAGTGCTCACCATCCACCCTGTGCACCAGGGATCCTCCCCAGGTTCCCTCATCCACACCAGGGAATGGATGGGGAGTCACACGGCAAATGCATATGATGAGCAGTCTCAAAAAGCTTTAATTATTATTTAGAAGTAGCTGAAAAGTAACCTCACATTTGCATTTCACGTCCATTTAGCTTAATAAATGAGCTCATCTTTCAGCAGAAAGATGCTCATCAGATCATTTGTTTCCTTAAGTGTGAGGACCAGGGCTCTATATTTAGCACGCACCACAGCCTTAGCCCGTAATTGCAAGCGCTCCCGATGATGTTGTGACTAGAAGGATTTGTTGCTGTTATCACAACCGTGCCTGCGGGGATGCACCCAGCTCTAAGGGCCACCCGAGCTGCATGCAAAGCCACCCACAGGACTTGGCATCCTCTGACCTTCTGCTGGAAGGAGGGAGATTTCCTCGGGAGAAACAAGCCCAACCCTGTAGAGTACCTCCCTGCCTGCCCCAAAGGTCCATGAGCCCTGAGCAGTGCCTGGAAAAGCTCGGTCCTTGCTGCGGGGCTGGGCCAAGTAGCCCCCACTGGGTCAGAGTATGCCTGGGTTTACCCCAGCCCACACTCTTAACCCAGGAGGAGCTGATTTTGCCTTATTTTGCAGCAGTGTTCTGGGTTGCTGTGGAGTCTCTGGTCCTCACTGCAGGGAAAAGCAGCCCTCAGCTGTCGCAGGTGCTGCGCAGCACGTTGGAAACACGGGCCAAGTGCATGCCCTGGACCCCAACCTGCCCCAGGTCATTTCTTCTTCTCCAGGTTTTGTCCTGAAAATGTGCCTCCCCAGCATGGTGTGCACACATTTTGTCTGGTGGGATGGCTCAGATCTAATTAATAAATGAAAGGAATTAAATGTTATTGGGGATGAATTATTTTGGAGCGTGGGACCCAGGGATGCTAAGTGGGCTACGTACAATGCTAATGACTTCCCCCCCAACTCCTGCTGGGGCAGAGTTTTGCTTCCTAAGCTGGGTTTGAACAACTGAAAAGACTTTTACACGGTATTTCTAACGTATTTTGTTCTGAAATCACTTCAAGAAAAACCTGTTCTCCAGCTAGCTTCCTCCAGTGATAACTAGCATCAAGCACGCTCTTTACCGCCGAATCACTTCCAGAAAGCGGAATGTTCAGGTGCCTCTGAGCACCTGATCGCAGCTGGGCTGCTCTGCTCACTCGCCCCAGCTCTGCTGCTGGGAAGGGGTTTCAGGGGAGCAGCTCAAACAGGCAGAGCTACGCAGAAGAGAGGGAGCTGATGAACGCTGCAGCATTTCCCTGGCCCTTCACAGGGTGCTGTGGGGTGGGGACACTGCTCTGGTCTGCAGTCAGCCTCCCTCTCCTGTAAACCCAGGCTTGGAGGAGCCTGGAGCAGGGGTGTCATTGCAAAGGACCCGCCGTTCCCGTGCCCGGTAGGCAGGCAGGCATCCTCAGACCCCGTCTGCTCTGGAGTAACCGGCAGGTACAGACGGATGCAGTGGCCTCGTGCCAGGGACTGTCAGCCGCTGTGAGAGGGACCATATGTGTGAGCTCCTGCCAGGGGCTGGGGAGGACAAGTTCTTACTTTAATCAAAGACTGCACCGATGTCAGCTCCTAAAGAGTCTGTTGGGAAGACAGGAGGGATCCTTGCTTCAGACTGCCAGCCTTGCTCACCCACTAGAAAATCTCTTTAGCGAAATTCTATTTCCTGCCAAGAAGATTCAAGAATTTTAAAAATAAGTATAATTTAACTAAGCATTCAGAGAGCCAACTGCTCTGCAGCTCCCAGGGCTGCGATGGCGTGACCCAGCTGGTGCGGGGGCAAGCAGGCTCTCTCCAGGATGCTGCGAGGGGCTGCCAGCAGCGAGCCAAACAGGGACCCCGAGCTCTCACATGGCCCTGGGAAGCCCCCAGCACCAGGCAGGTTTGCTGGCAGCCTTCCCTGACACCATGCCTGACATCCAGGCTCTGAGCCTGCTCCTCACCAGGGACAGATTTTCCCTACAGCGAGCGAGGGTCTCACTCCAAAGGGTGCAAGGGAAGGAAGCGGAGGGTCCTCACGGCCCCCTGAACGGCTCCCAGCACCTGCAGGAGCAGCCCCGGGGCTCTGGACTCCTGGTCTCAGTTTCAGCGTAGGGCTGCAATGCTGCATTGGGAGGTGACCCCCATGCAGCACCTTCCTTCCCAGGGGCAGCTCTTTTCTCCTGCACATGCCTTTAGCAAGACGTAAGGGGCAGCACTTTACCATCAGTTGTTCTGCCCTTCCCATGCTGCATTCTGAATCCTGGGGGAGACCTTCCAGGACATCCTCACATCCAGCGCCAGGCAGGACCTGCTGAGACTGCACACCACTTGTGACAGGGGAGTGCACCAGCCCAGGCTCCATGCAGAGCCTGGTCAGCCCAGCTCCCCAGGCCACGCAGCACCTGCACAGCTCTGCTCTCCAGCCCAGCCTGGCTTCTCCCACACCAGCAGCAGGTCTGGCCTCCAGAGCTCCCAGTTCAGACCCAGCAAAGCCACATGAAAAAAGGAGTCCCCCATGGGTCACTTCTGCATCACACCATCGTGGCAGGAGAGCTCAGCCCCACTCCTCCTCACAGCAAGGCCTCCCCTGCCCATCTCCCTTACAGGAGCTGTGAATTAAATCCAAATCACTTAAATGTTAACCAATTATCCACATCACAGTGAGGCAGCTGAGGAAGTTGCACTGCGTTACTCCAGCACTTGCCCAATGTAATTAGCCTCGGAGCCACTGAAGCTTGCAGCTCTTGTACATGTGAAGTAATTAAAAAGCAATGGAAAAGAGTTCATCAGCACCAGGCAAAACAAGGGCGAGCAGCAGGAGGTAATGGCCATCTCACACGGCTCCGGCATGGGCATTGCCCTCAGTCAGGCTGACACATCAGGGGCGAGCAGTGGTACACACCATCCACCACCTGCTCGTGCTGGCTAGTGTACTCCTTACTCTGCTTGCTGGACCTGTGAGCCATCCCTGCAGTCACCAGTCCTCCCTGCCACCTCCAGTCCCAGCCCTTCTGGTAGGAAATAATGCAGAATCAGGACTGCCACCTTCCAACATGACTGTGCTAATTATTCCCCAAAGTGCAAGCAGAAGAGCAGCACAGAATGAAGCCATTGGTTTTGGTTTCCAGGTGGAGAAACTGAGGCACAGCGCCTGTGCACTGCCTTGGGTCCTGGCACCTGGGAGGGCAGGCAAAGGTTAAAGGTAGCCCAAACCCCATGGTTTGGCCCATTAGTGGCCTTTCCGCTGTGCTGTGCCCCATTTCCTCAGCCCTGGGGCAAGGGGCTGGTATGCTGCTGGGGGCTTGTTGCATGTGGGGCTGGCTGCTAGCCCGCTGTTCCCCCACAGCCAGTGCCAGCTCAGGTGGGGATGCCTCCAGGTTCAGCTCTCTCGGCTGCCAACCTTCCATGCTGGTCTTGCAGGCTTGTCAGGAGCAGCTGGGCACGAGTCCTTACAGCAAAGCCTGTTTGTGATGGTGGGGAAAAGTCCCAACCGTGGGACCAGAGCTTTCTGCACCAGCCCCACTGGTCAGGGATGATGTCCAGGGTGGACCTGTTGTCTTAAAATCAGGTTTGCATGCAAACACAGACAATGTTTCTGCACTACACTGCCTCTTCCATCAGCATGTATTGTGTGCGACATCCTTTGCATGAACTAAAGAGGGGATAAATCTGTTTGTCTTGCTTGCCATGAATGCTATTTCTAGCTTCTTTGGGACATAAATCATGTCACTGCTGCCGCCTAAGTGGTTAAAAAGCCTTCTGTAGAGCTCACTCCCTGCACCGCAGGTCAGGCACTCGCTGATGCTGTCATGCTGGAGCACATCAGTCCTTGTCCATCCATGGGCACCTGCAGAGGGACGCTGCAGCAGCTGAGGCAGCAGGGCAGGGACTGGCAGCCCCCTTCCCTCCTTGATAATCTCTGCTGAGCTGCTGCCAGCCCTGGGGCAGGGCATGGGCAGGCACTTGCTGCGCTCAACTGAAGGCAGCAGCTCCGGGTTGCTCAGCACCACTGCCTGCAGCCCCATGGCCCATCCTCCTCCAGCTCTCCCCAGTGTCCATGAGCCGGGGGGCTCAGCCCTGCCCAGCTGCCCACAGGCATCTCGGGCACCCCAGGAACTGTTGCCAGACTGGCTGCTCAGTCCATGCTCAGCCAGCTCCAGATGAGACCATGCTCAGCCAACGCAGACCTATTGTTGTGGTTTAATTTGTCTGCAATGCTCAGAAGCATCAGCAAAGTGAAATCCAAAGCTTGGGGGGTGGAGAGGCTAATTTTACGCTCCATTAAAATCTTGGTTTACAATGGAGCAAGGTCAGGAGTGGTGTCACCTGATGGATTATGGACGGAGGTGAATTTGCAGCAGAGCAGCCTATGTTTAGCACCCTGCGAATTTGGGAAGACCAGCTCCCAGGGCAACCTCCCCAGTGGGGCTTGCTTTCATGGAGGCACTTGTGCCATGGTGGTCAGCCTCTTGTGTGTGCCCACCGGAGGGATGGCAGGAACAAGCTCGCTGGAACTACTACTCCTTTTAATGCACATTCTTAATTAGACAGAAAATTTAATGGGTTTTAATTGAATGTAAATGGTGACATGGGAGAAATGCAAGAACAAGAAAGGACTGTGCACCAGAGCCTGGAGACCATGGACTGATGGTGTTTGAAACATGTCAAGGCCCCTACCCAGCATGCTCCCAGCTTTGCAGGCTGTGGGATGCAGCGTTTCAGGGAGAATGGACGGAGCACATCTGCCTGGGCCAGACCCCCATGCTCTGATGGGTTTGCACAGCACCAGCACGGCGGCAGCCCTGGCACGGGGTGTGCTGCACCAGCACCAGCCGTGCCCACTGCTTTGTGCTCCCATGTGTGCCAGCTCACAGCATTCACAGACGCCTTCCCACAGAAATTCAACCCTGGCCTGGTACTGCAGCATGCATACTTGCTGCTGCTGGGGTTTGCTGCAAAATGCCTCCTTGTCGGTGTGGCTTTTACCCTTCAGCTGGCAGGGATGTGGCCCTGCTTTGGTGTAGGGGCTGTTTGTCAGAAGCCATCCAAAGCAAGTGCTGGCTGGAGAGGGGGCTTGGGCTGCCCACCCAGAGCTCCCCACCCCTCGGGGCTGCCTGCACACCTCCAGCAGGCTGGGGGGTGAGGGCAGGGGGCCAGTGGCTATACTGCAGACAGCTGCTGTGGCTTAGCCCCTTCCCATGAAGGCTTTTTTGCAAACAGCATGCCAGTGCCTTGTTGTTAAATTAATTGCATGGCGTTTTAATGCTTTGATCATTGCTGATGTTCAGGATGCACCAGTTCCCATACACAGTTTATTTATTACATGGCCTAAGAAAAATATACTTTTTTCCCCAGGAAGGGTTTTTTTAAGCAAGTGCAGGTGCCTGGGGCAGCCATAACCAAAGCTGTGTGTGCTTTGCATCATTTGCTGCTGTGGAGCAGGGGGGTTGGGCCATGGTGATCCCTTCACCGACGTGCTTCTCACCTGGAGCTCAACGCCATAGCCCGTGTAGACGGTGACATTGTAGGTGCACTCCAGGTAGCTGTGCAGGGGCAGCGGGGGGTAGTCTGTGGAGTCTATGTAGCCTTCAGGGTCATGGAAGCTCATGCTGCAGAGAACTGGGGGGAAACAGTGCATCAGCAATTGCCCGGGGGAAACGGCTCACCCAGCAGCCCCCTCCCATGCCCAGGTGCTCCCGTTGCCCTAAAACCCAGCACCTGGCTCCTGGCTCCAGCGGCCACCACTGCTGAAGTGCAGATTTTAGGCAGCCCCATGAACCCTGGTGGTGCCACTGGCACCGCACACAGCTGCTCCCCATCAGCTGCCGTTACATGCCCGCGCTACCCGGCCCCATGCGGGCAGCATGGCTTACCTGGTGTGGGCTCCGTGGTTATGACGGTGGTGGTGATGATGGTGGATGTGGTGGTTTCTTGGCTTTCTTCTGATGCAGAGCCGTGCACCTCTCTCTCTCCACTGTTTGTCCAGTTAACAGTGGTGCCGTCAGGAGCCATTGTCGGAGCCTCACCGGCATCCCCCATGTTGTTGGGTAAGGGCTGCAGAACCGCTGGCGGCAGCGTGGGTGGGGAGATCTGCAGTGCGGGGGGGCTTGTGGTGGCCTGGCCCCCCCAGGGCAGCTCAGGGGGGCTCTGCTCCACATCCCCTGCCCCGGCCACTGCCTCTGCTGGCACATGCAGCTCTTGGGTGGCTGTGGGGAGCCTGGAGCCCAGCAGGCTGGCCGGAGAGGCAGCCCTGGGGGACCCTGGCAGGGTGGGCTTGGGTCTTGGGTGCTTCCTTGCCATATTTACTTGCTTTAGAGTAGGTGGTTTTTTCTTAACAGGGAAAGTTTGTTTTGCATCAGTCTCAGGGGCAGCGGTGGGTGTTGGCGGGATGTGGCTCTGCAGCAGCAGTGTTGCCTCCTCCGCTGCCGTCTGGGTGCCTTCTTTTGCAGCTGGCAGCAGGTTGAGGGCGGTGGCGTGCCCAAGCTCTCCGGCTCTGCCAGCCAAACCTGTGGTGTACCTGAGCTCCTCAGCTCCGCCGACCATCTTGTCCATCAGCTCATCCACAGCAAGAGGGTCTGGGCTGGTGGGGACCAGCGCTGTCCCTGATCCGCCGTCTGCAAAAAAACGGGGAAAAGTGGGACTTGGGCAATTCTGGGCATGAAATTGTAACTGTGGCAGTGGCACGAAATCAGGCCCCTGAGGAGCTGCGGCTGATTGAATGCCTGCCGCTCTCCCAAACGGGCTCATTATGGGAAAGCAAACATAAGTCTGCACCAATTCCCTGAAAGTTTGGGTTTTGCTGATACTCGGTGGCCTTATCTCACCATTTCAGAGCTGCTATTTGGTCTCTTTATCTAGAGGTCACTTTTTCAGAGAGGTTCACCCGCCCCTGCCGAGTTTGTTGCTCTGGCTCGGTCTCTGTGAAAAGCCTTTATTTTTGCAATTGTCATCAGCAAATATGGTTATTGCAAAGTGCCTGATTAGGCCACGGCTCTTTCCCATTGTCTTCCCCACGCTGCTGCCTGGCGGGGAACCGATGCCGATTAACCGGCTTCCTCTGGCATCCTGCACCAAAACACCACCTGCTTCTGTAAAGTCTCTCCTTAGGCAGCCACTAACCTTTTGTGTTGGGCAAAGCGATGGGCAGGGAGGAAAGAGTAATCAAAGCTGCACCGCCACCGCTTTGGCCAGGGAGTTTAATTGCATGAGGTACAGATTTATTCACCACCAACGGGTCTGATTGGGCTGTGATCCATGGTGTAAAATAAGCTGTAAGCAGTGCCGTGGCTCTGTGAAATGCTGCAGAGAGGCAGAGTGTCAACATTTTCCATGGAAACAGCAGTTGCCAGGGAAGGTGTTTAATGCACAGTACTTAAAGACTGTAATTCCAGCCCCCTCGGCTCCCCTGGGAGGGTTTGGAGTCCCTGAAACACGGGGTCTCTGCAAGTCCCCAGCCCTGCTGCTGGCCCAGGGCTGCCTGGGCATGTGCTCCCATTCGCGACTGCAAATGAAGGCATCGATCTGCTCGGAAAAGCAGTTCAAGCTGCTGCGATGTTCCCACAGGGGCAGCCGGGACATGTGCCTGCCACAGTGCCAGGTCTCTGTGGGATGGAGGACCAGAGCAGCAGCCAGGGTTTCTGTTCCAAGCAGATTCCAGCAAAGTGGGATAAACCTCTGGCTCAACCTGGGCAATTCATTGCAAGTAGTGTTAGAGATACTTTAAACAAAAGCACAGTGCCGGCGTTAAATTTGACTTGAATTTTGCATTTCAAATTCTACTAATTAAGGTAGGACCAGAATGAAAAGGAAGAAAGGAATTTTTGGATATGAAACCTGAAACACGGGGACACTGCTGGCTGATTGCTTTGGAGGAGTACAGTTCCCCCGGACTCCAACTGCTGTTTACATCACCCTGTGATTTTAATGCCTTTCAACTTCTGCTTCTGATGCCTTAGCATTAGTTTTGCGGCTGCACAGCCATCGAGTGCCATGCCGGGCAGGCCTCAGTGCAGCCTGGTGCAACAGTGTATTTACAAGGGCTCTGCTGGTACGGGATGCTTTAACTCCTCAGCCCTAAGCACAGAAGTGTAATCTCATTGCAGCTAACTATGTGAGTGCTGGGGCAGAGCTGAGCAGAGAATGGGGAAGCAGGTGAGGATCAGTGAGCTGGCTTGGCTTTGCTCTGCAGCGTTGCCTGGGCTGGGGGAGCTGGTGTTCCTCTTGCCCTGTGTGGGCACATGCAGTCAGCCACCCTCCCCCCTACCCTGCCCAAGATTTTGCACAGAGGGCTCCTGACAGGGAAGAAAGTTGTAGAGGACCTTAAACCTGCCTCGGCGGTGACACCGCAGAGCACGGCTGCTTGTTATGCTGCTCATGATCCCCAGCCGCGCTGCAGCTCCCCCAGCGTGTTTGTGCCATCCAGCTGTGGCCTCTCATTACACATTTAAGTGCTGATCCTACAAACACTCAGGTACCCGCTCTGCTTTCTGCAGAGGTGTGCACTTGCTCAGAACTGACTTGCATGCATAACGCTCATCCCCTGCATTGTTTGGATGTGCTGGATCAGGGGCTTTACAGGACTTGGGCTCATACGCTGTAAGGTGAAAACACCTGCCCAGATGGACCAGGGACTCGGACAGTGTCACTTCCACATGTACCAGCGAGAAAAGGGACCGACAGTGGCAATGGAGTGGCAGAGTCTGGCTTTGCATGTCCCAGTGATCCCTGCCAGCTCCCTTTATAACCAAGCAGTTATTCTTGCTGCAGCTTGTGCAAGGATAAGCACTGGTCGCTGCTCCAAATGGTTGCTTTGCAGCAAAAGCAGCCCAGTGTCACCCTTGGGGAACACACTGAGGGACAGGGGACATCCTAGCTGCTAATGGGGCAGCTGCTGCCTACAGGGCAGGAGGGACAGGCACATGCAGCCTGTGCAGAGGGAAACAAGCAGCCTGCTGAAAGTTGACTTTGCTCCATCTTCTAGAAAATTGAAGCAGTTTCTGGCAAGAATTGAAGGTAAAGGAACACAACAGGGAAAGGCAAAAGCTGGGAGAGTTAGCCTGAAGGATGGAGCTTCCCGTATCTGCTTGTCCAAGGCTGGAGCTGTATTTTTGTCCAGGTCTGTGCAGTGGGTGTACTGCAGGAGCGTGGGAGCCTTCCCCTCGGCCACGGGTGGGCTTGCCTCTCCTCTTGCCAGGCTGTTCCAGGGCAGTGTCAGAGCTGCTCCTGCTCCTTGGTCCCAGAAAGCCCTTGCACATGCTGCTGTTACCCCGGCTGGTCCTTAGCCCCAGCTCCCTGGGGCAGCCAGTGCTGTGCCCATGCCCGCCCCAAGCCAGCAGTGGGTCAGCCAGCCCCAGCTACCGAGGGCTACCAGGCCTCTCCTGTTTGGTTTCCCCTGACTTAAAAAATTCTTTAATTAGCAGTGGTTCAGCAAATTCATTAGCTGATTCCCTTAGCACATTAAGAGACATTTCACACATGTCATCCACAACCACGGGATTTGTGTCAGCTCTGAATAATCCCCCCTGGCTTCCCCCAAGGAGCGTGGGTGCCTCGTCATCCCCACCCACACTGCTGGTGGGGCAGCCCAGAAACCCCTACACCCTCTGCTTGTTTTTGAGTGTCTCTGTTTCCCTCTCCATCCTGGTCCTGGTCTGAGCCTGGCCTCCATGGGCATCCTGCCACAGGGTGATGGAGGGAATCGGTCCCAAGGCAGTGCTAGTGTCAGCTCCTTCTGTGACAAGTTTTCCACGGTTCTCATGTGCTTTAGGCTTCGTCTCCCACCGCAAGCCTGGGATGGATGGCTGGCAGCTGCTCTCCCAGTGCCGCTGGTTTGGCCAAGGCTCAGCTCATTGGTTTTAGTGCTCTGCAGCAAAATGGTTTCTCCATTGCAGGAGAAGATGGGGCTGTCAGACAAGGAGGAGGCAGCACGGCCCTGGGAGGTGAGGGTGCTCACTGACCGCTGGGATGTGGTGGGACATGGTAGGACACTGGGCCCACAGGGGGACAGTCAGGGTGTTCCTGCAGGAACCTGAGACCTTAAAGCTGGTGTGTTACCAGAAACAGCAAAACAGCATCCTCAGGTTATTTGTCACATGAACTCTAATTCTTAACGGATGTTGCTGTTAAACCATATTTTATGCTTTCAGAAAGTTGACTAATTTCTTATTAGATCCTTTGCCAGTATGCATTTAAACGATTCTGTCCTTAACAAAGCATGAAATAAAACACTCTGTATAGTGAGTCTGTAATGAGATACTTAACATGCTTTAGTTTGTAAAGGGCAAATGTGTACTTCAGGGAAGCAAAGAATGCAGCCAGGCTGGAGCAGGGAGATGGAAGCACAGGGGGCCCCTGGCATCAGTGATTAATAAGGGCATATTTCACATTACCAGAAAGAGAATTGATTAACAATCTTAATTCCAGATTGCATTGCCACCCCCAAACCAGAGCTGTGCTCCAGCATGTCCCCGTGGTGTGGGCTGCCAGCTCTGCCTGCTGCCTCCCTGGTGCTGCCAGCCCCTGGTCCCAGCCCATGCGCCTCGGTGCTGCCCCATGACCCCCCCGCCCTGGCAGAGCCGCACGCCCCCTACTCGGCTGGCTTTCCTCTGCTCACTCGTGCCTGGTGCCTATCATGGGAAGGGAACCCCCAGCTCTGCCCTCCCAGCGGGGCACACGGAGTGGGTGTTGCTGCCCGCAGAGGTGAGCTCCCTTGCCCATGGCCTCTCCAGGGTGAGTAAGGCTTTAGGAAAAGCAAACAGCAGGAGAGGCAGACCTGAATATCCTCATCCTTAAGGAAGGATTGCAGTAGGTTTCCATATTTGATATTAGGATAAGGGTGGACTTTGGTAAGATACTTTCCATGCTGATCTGAATGCAAACAGCCATCCTCCCACCTCCAGGGACTACAGGGTAAGCATGGGCAGAGATGAGGTTTGAAATTCCCCAAGCACCTTTCGCGCATTTCTATCCAGGAGCCAGCACAGGACCATGGGGGTCTGTGGCTCACACTCATCTCTGGAAGCTCTGCAGCCCTTCTCCACTCCCAGGAGCACAGCAGTGCAGCCCGCCCACCTAAATCCACTGGAGTGCTAAATAAGCCATTGGGGTTTTGTGATCAATTCTGTAGATTTAATCTGAGTTGCTTTAGCAAAACTATTATTGTAATGGCAGGCAGGAAATGTCAGCACAGGTCGGTTGCTTGGGGAGCCTTCCTAGCCGGGCTCTCACCCTCTGCTGCCCACTGCCAGCACAAGCTGAGGCTGCTTAACGTCACCCAGTGCTGCAGGGTGCCCAAGCTCCCTGCCACCACCCCAGGCCCTGGCAGGCTGGGCTGGGGGTCAGGGCAGGCAGAGCAGGACCTGTCCTGGCGGCCAAAATCCAACCAGTTCTGCACAAGCAATCAGTCTAGAGACACTGAGCTGGTGGAAATGATTGCGTTTGACCTTGCTCTAATCTGCTAAACCAGCTCCAGAGGAAGTAAATGCTATCAAGATGTACAAGGGGTTTATCTTGTATCTTGATCAGGAGCATTCCTCAAGCAGTTTGAGACTAAAAAGGCTTCTCTAAATCCACAAAAGCCTCTGCAGGTGGTCCTGCAGCCCCTGCTTCTCCCCGGGCATGCCAGGGCACCCGGGGCACTGTGCTCTGCACAGCGGTGTTGGCACGGGTGGCTGCTCCTGCAAGATGGGACAGAAACGTCCAGGACAGTTTGGAGCACAAGTGACCTTAATGCAAAACGACAGCTCATCTTCAGGTCTATTCTGGGATCTGCCTAGATACCGGCGTGTAAACACCGAGGAAGGAAGCTCAGCTCTGGGGAGGACATCTCCAACCAGCTTTCACTCCCCCACAGTTTATACTTAGCCGCCGTCGGAAGCACTGGCTCCTCTGCAGGGCAGGGGTGCGGAGCGCACCGTGCTGCGCATGGGAGGGCTGACAGCAGGGATGCAGCCCCAGTCCCCTGGGCTGGGCTGATGGCACGGGGCTCTTGAGGGGTGGCAGGGCAGGCAGGGCAGAGAGGGGCAGGGGCTGCCAAAGCTGCTCCTCTTGCCCAGACCCAGCAT
Source organism: Falco biarmicus (assembly GCF_023638135.1). Lineage (NCBI taxonomy): Eukaryota > Metazoa > Chordata > Aves > Falconiformes > Falconidae > Falco > Falco biarmicus. The sequence goes on along the minus strand of NC_079288.1, from coordinate 27,790,112 downwards.
TGACCTGGGTGCTTGCAGGGCACAAGCCACCAGCCCACCTCAGCAGCACTGTCAGCTGCTCACAGAGGGCCCCTGGCACAAAAAGCATCCTTAAATGTACATAGATGACTACAAATGCCTCTTTGAAACTTGCCATCAGCGTGAAAAAAATCAACGACCTCAAAGACCAACATACCTGTGCTCTGTGCTCTGTTACCCACGCAATCCTTCTGCCCATATAAAGAACAACTAATTCTTAGGACAATATTTTTCAGGTGCAAACAGCCTTTTATTTTTTTGCCATGTAGGATAGTTTTCCCTTGCTTTTTTGAAGAATCTTGGTTTCCCACTACTCAGAAATAGATCTACTTACTGCTTGTGATCTGTGAGCATGGAGCAACAGATTCTGGGCTGTAGCTTGGAATTTGCTGTGATGGCCCAGGCACATTAACTGAGTGCAACATAATGTACTGAGCAAAAGAGTGAATGAGATTGCAAGGCCAGGCGAATGAAAGAACACTAATTAAATGTGAGCTCAAGCTCTCCCCTTTGCCACAATTTCATCCACTATCAGCTCTTGTTCTCCATAAAAGTGAAAGAGGTTTTTCAGTTGTCCCTCTCAAAAAGCAGCTTGGCTGTGTGTTGCGCAGGGCAAGGGACACAGCGCTTTCAGGTGGCCGCAGTGCCAGCATTCCCATGTCCCCACAGAGGGGGGCCCGGCTGCACTCCTGGGCATGAGGCACCCCCAGACTCTGCCTTTAACACAGCACCAGCATAGCAGGAGATGACACTTCCAGCTACTGGACCTTGAATTTGCAAACAAAACCTGCACTGAAACCCACGGCACTGAAACCCACAGTGCTGTCAGACCTTCCTTGCCAGCAGCAGCTGCAGCTGCACCACTGCCTGTGCTGCTACCATGCCAGAGTCCGTCCCCCCCCCCCCCCCCCCAATCAAGGGACTTTCAATTCAGGGCACAGCAAAGAGCTTGTTCCAGCCCTGAAAGCCTTTGCAGAGGAGCAGGGGATGGGAAGCGCAGCACTCAAAGCACTAGAAGAAGCTGGCAGCAAAGCACGTTGCCTACACTGCCATGGTCCCTGCCCATGGTTGAGGCCCTGGGATGGCCCCAGGGATCCCCAGTTCCCCTGGAATGGACAGGCTGGCGTGGGGCTGTGCTGGGTCTGCAGGACAGGTGCCAGCATGGTGCCGCACTGGGGTTCGGGTGGGATCTTGGCTGCAGGATACCTGCAGCCTGAAGGGATGCTCAGCACAGGGCAGGAGCCACTGCCCATTAGCTGACCTCCTGGGGACAGTGCCTGCAGCAGCAGCCACCTCCTCAGAAACAACCCCATCAACTGTGATTTCTGCAACATCAGAGATCATCATCCACAGCCCCAGTGCTTCATCCTCATGACAGAGGGTCCCCAGGACTCCCACAGCCCCAGGTGGGGAGATGGGACTGTGTCCCATGGCCAGTGATGACAGACATGCACGTGCTTCTCCAGAGGTGCCATGGCTGGAGAGAGCTAGGCAAATCTGATTGCTGCTGGTATCTCAGCCAGAGGAGCTTAGAGGAATTAGGGAACTGCACATGCTTGATAAAAGGATGCTGAAATAATCACATAGCACTCATTTTGCTGCTGTGCTCCTGAAAGAGCTAAACCATGAGTAGCTGTATCGCTGGGTTCCCATTACTAATGCCGATGCTATCACTGCCTCGCTGTGAGCACACATTCCCAGGCTGCTGGAGGATGGCGGCTTGATTGCTCAAGTTCAGTAGTTACCGTCCTGAAGGTTTTAGCGATCTGATTATACCAGAAACCCTGAGAAGCTTATACGGATGCTATTAATGGCGGCATTCAGCCCCTGTGCTCTGCCTGTGTGACGGGTTTAGGTGGATTGACGGTGTGCCGGGACTGGCTAATCCTGCCCGGAGCTGCTTCTGCTGTGGACATCTCACCCGAGCCTTCCCTGAGAGCTGGGACGGATCCTGCAACCCCAGCACTCCAGCCTCTGCACACACCTGGCCCCATGCCAGCTCTAGGGGTGCCCTGCTTTTGGGAACAAGCCCTCGTTAAGGGTCTGCCGGAGCAGCTGGCCCCACTCTGCAATAAAGCCAGCCCAGGTAGATAGGCTTGGTTTGTGCATAGGGTTTTCCGGGGTCAGGGCTGCAGGCTCAGCCTCTGCAGGGAGCTGCGAGGATTTCTCTGAGTTGGGGGTGCTGCTGCAGAGATCTGCCATACTATGCCATGCCACTCTGGGGTGGGCTGCTTTTGGCACAGCACCGCTTGCCCTGGCTGGGAACTGCCAGTGGGATGTGATGCCTGCCTGGGAGCAGGGAGGCATTGTGGTGCCTGGCTCCAGGGATGACCATGGAGACCACGAGCCCTTGTGTGTCTGCAAGGTCAGGCAGGTGAGGGGGGGGCTGGCCAGACTGTGGAGGGAGCTCTCTGAGAAGTGGGTGCCCGGGAATGGCACACAGCACTGCCCTGGTATGGAGAACCCACATTCAGGGATGCTCTGTGCCAGCAGAGCTACTTCTCCAAACCAGCTGGGGACATGCAATAAGCTTTCCTTTAAAATGATGCTGCCTTGATTTATTTTCAGAGTAGAGTTCAATTTTTTATTGTGTTCTCTGCCTTGAATGAGGTCCTCTGAAGGTTGAGATGGATGGCACGGCAGGGACCGAGGCAGCCGAGGAGAGGGGACTGAGCAGAGCGGTGAACCCCAGCAGATGGTTCATCTCTGCCTTGTCATAGGCTCCATTGGCAGGTGAAACGGGGCAATCAATAGTTATAATGAGCATAACTGCCTCCGCACGCTGGCTGGCACCTCTCGTGCGACGTGAAGGATGTGCTCTGGAGCAGAGGCTCTCTCTGTTCCTGGGCTCGGGTGAGCAAAATGCTGAGGCTGGGCAGGTCTGCCAGAGCCATGCCCTCCCTCGGCACAGAACTGGCTGAGCCCCAGGAGGCTGGGGTTCACCTCCCCCCCGCACTGGGGCTCCACACATTGCAGCCCACCACCAAAGCTCCCACCAAAGCTGCTCCTGCAGCTGCGCCAATCCTGCCATTAAGGAAGGAGCCCGGCAGCCTCCACTGCAGCCCAGGCTGTTGTGATGCTGCAGCCACTTTGATTAGGCCAAACTTGTCTTCCTAAAGATAGAGGTTTCTTCTTCCCTCCTCGAAGCCTGCAGCGCATGCAGGCAGAAGGTGATCTGAAGCCAGTGACAGCATGCGAGCAGATGAAGGAGCAGGCTGAATGCCCGGAATTACCCATTACCACCAGATCGATGAAGGAGGGTTGGCAAGTGCTGCCGTTTACCCCAATGGGAGAAACCAGCTCCCGCGTGCTGGGGGGGATGCGAACCCTTGCATAGGGCTGCTGCTCCTGCCACAGCGTGAGTGCCCGCAGGCAGCAGTGCCTGGTCAGGAGGGCTTGCTGTGTGCTGGCAGGCAGCAGGGCTGTGCGGGGCTGAGTCTGGCAGCAGAGGTGGTGCTGCCTGTCCCACTGCCCTCACTGTCCGGCTGGCGGCCATGCATGCAGAGCTCCTGCCCGCGCTCCCACTGCCCTCCAGCCTGGCCCTCTGCACGCTGTGGCAGCACAGGCATGTGCGTGTTGCTAATTAAATCTGAAACTTCCTTCTGTGAGTTCACACAGGGCTGATCCAGATCTTGGATAAAAGAGGTGTGTTGAGGTTCTGTGATGCAACCCTGAGTTGATGGAGGGCTGTGTGGGTGGGAAGGGGCAGCGCAGGCCCCATGCATGTCATGCTCGCCCAGGGCCTCTGTCCCACGCTGGTCTCCAGCACACGCCAAATAAATTTCACAGTCAGGGAGAAAAATATAAAGGGTTTGAGTGTGAACCAAGGATCTGAAAAAAAGCAGGTAGCATCCATTAAAACACTCCAGCGTGATGGATTGGAAATGCTTTGGTTTGGTTTCAGATTTTAAAAGATTTTTGCCTTAAATCTTGAAAAGCAGAAAAACCTGAATCAAAACAGTCTCTCATTTTCAAAATGTCAAAAAAAGACTGATACAGCCTCGATGGCCACCTGTCTCCAAACAGATTTGAAACCTACTTTTTTCCTATGATTACAATTTCAGCAAATTAAGATTTTCAAATAGAAAAAAGTTTTCCTCAAGAGCATTCTGACAGTTTAACCGATAAGCAAATAAAATAGCAGCAATCTAATCATCATTCAGCCATCCATGGGGGGCCACAGATAAACGCAGCTAGAGCAGTATCTGCCCATTGTATTGGGCATTTCTGAGTCACTTTCCTGTATAAAGGTGATTTTGTGCCACCCAGAGCCAGCGAGGCAGGAGCGGGAAGGCTTGTGGATGGCTTCTATCCAAACGTTTCTATCCCAGTCAGAGAAAGCAGAAAATAACTCTCCCACGGTTTGGTGCCCAGTGCAGCACAAGGGATGCAGGAGGGGTGCCCGTCCCCACATCCTTCTGCCCTATGGGGATGACAGCCTGGGGGTGTGGGGAGCCCCAAGATTCCAGTGCTTGGTCCTGCTTGCCGGGAAGACATGGATGTTGCGCCTTCAAGGGCAGTAAGAGTATCCTGCAGTGATTCCCAGTGCTTGTGCAATGCAAGTGGCTCTTAAAAATAAGTGCTGGGGTGCTCTGGGGTACTGTGGGGCTCCACAGCTGGCTGCGGTGGATGGAGTCAGCCAGCCTGTCCTCACCGTAGCTGTTGTAAAGAGCAATTAACAGGCAGTTACTTCAGAAGAAGAGAGACGCCCAGGCTTTGCTCAGGTTTTTGCAGCAGAGGTCGAGGACCTTCAGGACCCATGTGCCTCCCATCTCTGTGGGCATCTGGGCATCATTCGTGTGCAGTCCTTGAGTAGTGCGTCTTCTGCAGCACAGGTTGTAACCAGCACCTTCCCTTGCTGATTTGATCCTGCCCTGGAGCTCGGGGCCATGCTGGGCTCAGACTGGGGACCTAGCTGGGCGCTGGGGCCCCCAGGGTGGGATGGGGTCAGGGCACTTTTCCTTCCATTTTCCTGAATTCCCTAATACCACAGAGACTCCTGTGGCTTTGGGGAGTTTCCAAACTGCTTTAAAATGCTGTTAAATTGGCCATGTGCAGGAGTTTATTTATGCTCATAGGACTGTGGTCTGAATATTTCATTTTAAAATTTACATCTGTGTCACTAGCAATGCTCAAATAAGGTTGCTATGGAAACCCTCATTACTGGGTGAGGATGCTGGTAGTGGTGCCCAGCCCAAGTAGCTGTGGCCATGGACTGGGCTCTCCTCCCTGCTGTCCACCTGGCCACTACTCCTGCACCCAGCAGCAAACCTGCCCTTGTCAGTAAAGGCAAACAAGGGGAAAGGCATTTCACTTGTGTCTGCTGCTCGTGGTCAGAGCAGGGCTTGGTGTGATGCTCAGGGACACCAGGCTGGGGCATGGTCCCTGGTGGCAGTAGATGCCCACGCCCACGCCCATGCTTGGCCCCAGCTTTGGGCTGAGATAGGCAGAAAACCCCCACAGACTGGCCTGGGTGAGGGGGTTTCTGGTCACAGGTGGAAGCCGTGGGTTTGGGCTCTGTGGCAGGCACTGCTTGCAGGTGGGGGTAATATTCCGAGAATGAAATGTTCTTTTAAAAACCTGCTTAAGTGATAAAGCAATACTGCCTGACTTTCTTTGCTCAGAAGCAAGGACATGGACAGGAACATGGGAATTAAACTTGCAAACCTCTCCCCCTCCCCATGCTCTGGAGAAGCTCGTAACTGCTGTAACGATCCACAGCAGCCTGACAGATGCCTGGAAATTACACACTTCTCCAAGCTACGAGGAAAATGGATTTTCCTCCCCAGTGCTGCTTCACAGAGCTGGAATCAATGAGACTTTGACTCTCAGGCATTTGTGTGGGGACCTGCCGACGCTCCCCCTAGCTCCCAGAGCTGCTGCCTGTGGATCCCCATGTCCCCATGATGCCCCAGCCCTGCTGTGCCCTGAGAACCAGTGCCCCAGCACCTCTCACCCCCCAGTATCACCACCAGCACTGAGCAGCCCTGACAGACCCTTCGCATCCCCAGGTCCCTGGGGATGAACCCAGCCCATGCTGGGAGATGCCCAGCTCCTTCCCAAGGGGACGCAAGTGCCCACGAGCTGGGTCACTGCTCCACTGCAGGAGAAGCAGCGGCAGCAGCTAACGAGGAAGAGGAATTAAAGAGGCTCATCCAATTATGGAGGAATCAAGAGATTTACAGCATGGAAACGATACGACTGTCGTGTGCTGACTTGTCCTGGCTTGGTACCACTGCTTCTGCCTCCTCAGCTGATGGGTGTGATTAATTATCCTGATATTTCAGCAGAGATACACAGGCTGGTGGGGACCAAGGAGCAGGGGAGCAAAGCCATTAGAGATAGCAGTACTTTGATGCAGTGTTCATTTGAGTTCACTGCAGTTTTTTTGTAATATCAAATGTAAGAAAGACATGGTGTCTGCCTTGTTACGGGCGGATAGGCCTGTCTGAAACAAATTAACAGGGTGGTTTCAAGGAGTAATTCTTTTTTTTTTTTTTTTTTTTTTTTGAAGGCTGAGCCTCACTAGGTGCAAATAGAAAGATTCTCATAGCATTTTTCAGCCTCCCTGGTAAATCACTGATGCCAAACCTCTGACCTTGGCCAGATGCACCCCCAGGCTGGCCCCAGCCAGCACCAAACATAGACACTCCGGGGCAGGGGAGACCTGCCATGTCCCGGCAGCTGTCCCTGCTCTGGAGGGGTTCATCAAGAGGACAAAGCAGTGAAGGCAAATCGATCCTATGGCTCTTCTGGGCTCAGTGGTCCCAATGCTCATTCCTTAGGGCTTGCCCAGGGAGAGGAATTGAGTATTTTGGCAGCTTTTCAGGATACAAATTGAACTGGGGGAAGAGAAGCTCCTTTTTCAACTAATCATCCAGCCTAGTCGTCTATATCAGGATATAAAATTAAATGGGTTCCTAAAGAGAGAGTATATTTAGATACAAAAAGCCCATTCTAGTCAGCTATCTGAGACTGAAATAATTAATCTCCCATCACTGTTAAGATGCAGCGAAGCAGGTCTTGAGAAGTGAGTGCTGCGATTAACTCTTTGGGAGAGGGTCAGCCCTGTGAAATGCAACTCATGCTTTGCTCTTTCCTAAATGGCTCATCTCTCACAATGCCATTGGGGGCTCCTGCCTGCTCCTGCCCTGGCTGGGCTGTGCTTGGCTTTGCCCATGCCATGCCAGTGCCTCTCGATGCCTGTGCTGCATGAGCTGATGCATTGGCAGGGCTGCTCTGCCCTGTTGCTGCCTCTTGGGTGATGGAGGGGATGCAGGAGCCCCTGCAGGGATGCAGGAGCTCCAGCAGGGATGCAGCCTGGGTTTCAGCAGCTTTACTGTAGGTGGGATGTTACTCACAAGGAGTGAGCAAGCAGCCTTCAGCACCTGCAGCCCTGGCTACAGTGCTGTGGCTGGGATGCCCCTGGTCTCCTGGCAGGCTGGACAGGCTGGTACACCATGGCCAGAAGGGCTTTGCCCCTGAGAGCTCCTCTTCCTGATGTACTGATGTCCCCAAGCACCAGGAGCATCTCTTGCCATGCCAACTGGGGGCTCTGCAGGAGCACCACAGGCTCCAAATTGCATCCCTTGATCTTAAACACCTCTGCTGCTGGGCTGCAGCCCAGCAGGGCACCACACTTGTGTCCCTGCCTACCCTACCTTGTCCAAGACACACACCAGGCCAGGGGGACAGCCTGGGCATCCCACCAGGCACACCAGAGCCACCAAAGCTATCACCCACTGAGTTTAGCTAAAAGTCTCTGCACTTGGGGACAGCTGGGAAACAATTGCAAGATACAAAGCCGTAAAACATCTGGGGAGACAAAGTTTAGTCTAATTATAATGGATGACTATTTCTCTACCTGACTATAAATCATTCATGCTCTCACTTCCAGGCAGTCACATTCATGGACTACCTGACTGTTCAAAACCTCCTTCTGTTGTTCTACCTGTCTGGAGTGTGTTCACAGCTTGGTTTGATATGATTCCCATTCCAGAACAGGAAATATGAGATGACAATATAACGTTAGAGATCCAAGTGACCAGAACAGCCCCATGCTTGTGCTGCAGCATCACTGCCCTGAACTATCTCGGGTGGGGGAAGCCAGAGGATTCAGTTTCTGCCTGAGCTAATAGCACTGCTGCTGCATTGACTGCAAAGCATGGGGTAGACCTGAGCTGCCTTTTGACAAATCTGTTTGGCAAAGCTTTACATTTCTTTTGCAAGATGTAACAGGAATCACAGTGTGGCTCTAGTCCAAGCTCCTAAGAGATGAGCAGATACAAGCAGCCTCTTCAGGGTCTGATCACTGCCTGTGCCATAGCAGCCAGGGAGGGTCCAGCTGGCACCACTGCTGTCCATGGCTGCTCTCCTCTCGTGGGTTTTTCGGTGGTACCCCAAAAGCATAGAGGGGTTCTTTTTAGGACCCCAAAATATGCCCTGGAGTGTCTCTGGGTAGGATTTGAAGGCCATCGGGTCCTGGATATCTTCCTGGGGTGTGGAGGTGCCTCAGAGCCATGAGGGCAGTGCCGGTGAAGCCTGGCACTGTGGTACATGGTACTTTCTGCTCACTGGGCTTTTCCCACTGCGGGGATGCAGCACCTGGCAATCGCACCATGCGCTGGGGAGAGGCGGGCAGAGCTAGCGATGCTCAGGGTGAGGGAAGGGGGACAGGGCTGGGTATTCCTTGTACCCCAGGCTGTGCCTTCATCCCCCGCACCCCCAAGCCCCTGCGCACGGCCCGTTTCTCCCTCCCTGGGGACTAAGTGGAGTTTCAGCTCCGCCTGCTTAGTCGGTTTGCCAGGCCAGGCACTGGGGTCATGTCCCACTGATGCTTGCAGCCCACATCTCCCCAAGGAACTGCCCTGAGAAACTTTTTTCCAAGCAATGCTTTTCTTTGCATTTTCTCCCCTTGTGGCGCCTATGCAGAAACCTGCCCGTCTGCTGCCTGCTACTGCATAGTGCCCTTGAAAAGACCCCTGTTGTACTCCTCTGAAATTATGTAGCTCTGGCGTCTAATGATTCCTGACAGATTGCGAACATTCCTGCTGCTAGCAATCAGGAAGGCAGGAAAAGTGTTGGGTTACTGATGTTTGTGGTTATTATAGTTATTGGACTCCATTGATTACAGGGACGGTCTGTGCCGCGGAGGCTGTTAGTAACTAGGGCAAAGCCCGGTGCTCCCCTTTCCCACGCCGCAGCCCGGTGTGCCCCGGTGGAGCGGAGTGATCACAGCTCGACACCACACGTGGCCAAGGGACAGGACACGCTCTGCTCCCAAACACCATTTAACAGCCCAGAACACCGCCAGGCAAATGTGATGCAGTTTATCGGGCAGTCACCTCTTCCATTACTTAGTATTTTCTCTCTAAAGAAAGTAATAAACTGCACTTCAGCTGCCAGATCCTCATTATGTCAAAACAATTTCGGGTTTGGCAGCACGGCAGCTCCCCATGTCAGCGGCACAGCCAGCTGCTCAGCACCATATAGGAGACAGCACCCAGCATGTCACTGTGCATCCAGCCTTGCCATGCTGCAGGATGCACCAGTGCACTGGCTAGCTTTTTCAAAAATTAACCTGTTTTCAGACAAGAAGAAATATAAATTTCTTCTTGACTGAAGAAATATAAAATTCTATTTAATTATTTTTTTTTTTAATTTTTCCTAGTAAAATGGAGTCATTCTGCCAGGAGCAGAGCAGTAGCTTGGGGCTGGCACAGCTTTTGCCACCCTGCACTGCCCTGGAACCTGGGATGGGTGCACAGCCCAGCCTGGGTCCATCACTGCAGGGCAGCTGGGCTGCTGCTGGTGCTCCTCTCAGTTCTTGCTTTATTTCCAGTGACTCTGTTTTTTATATAATTAATTGTCAGCTGTATCAGTCATCAGTGATTTGTGTTTTAAAGATGGTCTGGCAGAACTAATTCCATTTCTGCACTGTGCTATGCTGGATGATGATAACCTATGTACAGCTTCTTCCACCAAGCCCAATGACAAGCCGCTGCACTTTATTTTAATTAATACATATAGCAAATTTATTTTCATTAGTCATCAAGATGTCATGAGAGAATCATGGTCCTCCTGCACGGGAAGCAGCATCGGTGCCTTCACTCCCAGGGTAGGGTGCAGCCCCCACCCCTGCCCGGCTCCAGCCACCTCTGCATCCCTCTGCACCCGCATGCACCCATATTGGACCGGCTGGGCAGAGAGTTTCCTACCAGCTGGGTTTTGGTGGCATGACCCATTGGACCCTGAAAAAAAGCTAATTTAGCCATGCTGCCCTATGACAGCATCCACCAGGGTAGGGGGTGCAGTGACTGTGGGGTGAGAGCTGAATGCAGGGCCACGCAGTGAATTCCAAGACAAAGCCTCCCTCGGGTCCCTCCTCCCTCCAGTGCAGGAGGACATGCAATTATAAGGTACGTTGGTAATTTCTGAAATTTAGAACAATTAAGCTGGCTCCCTGGTATTTCTGACGAAAGCAGACCCTTGTTCCCTGAGGAAGTAACTGCCTTCCTTGACCTCTGCTCTATTATTCCATTTGATTGATCTTAATTATATCAGAAAGGATAATGATAGGCTTTGTGGGGGTGCAAGTACATTGGGAACAAAGACGACAGGCTCTTTATTGAGAGCACACAAGGGCTGCTCGGGCAGCAACGGCAGGCACAGCCGCTGCACCCAGCTAACAAGCCTGACAAGCTGCAGGGCACCCAGTCCTCTGCTCCCAGTGCTGCTTCCAGGGCATCGCCAATGCCCAGGAAACCCCCGTATTCCCCTGAAACAGAGAAGCAGAAAGCTAAATGCGTGTCATAAGCAAGCAAAGAGGATGTGGCAAAGAGGCCCCAGCTGAACCATGGCAGGCAGCAGAGAACACATGTCTGCCTCTCCCGTCGTGTCTCACCGCAGATGCTCGCTGTAGGTGCTCTCCTGTGCCACCCACATCAGGGTGTCCTGCCCTGCATGGAGGTGCCTCACCCTGCCCTGTGCCCACGCAGAGGCTCTAGCTGGGTCCCACCAGGCTCAGGGCACTCTCATCTTGCCCTCCCCGTCCCAGGTGGGACACACTGAGCACCCCCACCATGCTTCACCATAGGAGCTGGTACAGGATACCGACGAGTGATGTGGAAACACATCTCCCTTTTAAGGAGCTGGGCAATATCACCTTCCCCCACTCCCCAGAATTCCTTAAACAGAAAAATCAGAAAACACAAATATGTAAATGATTGCCTGTTTTGTTCATTAACCACAGATGGATTGAGTTAAATGAGAAAGCCCTTAAACGCCAGCCCTTGAGGCCTGTTTTTAGCACCAGCCCTGTCTCGGGGTGGGTGTGCTGGGAAGCAGGGCTGGACCTGCTGTGCTGCTGGTGCATCGGGCTCTCCTCAGGGGCAGCTCTTCAATTTCCAGTCTTTCTCCTCCCATCAAAGCGGCTTTGGCAGCGTGTGCCACCGCAGCGGCTGCTGCTCCGGCTCGGCTCAGGGAGCAGCGGCACTCTACAAGCCTCTCCAGAAGAGCTTTGATATTTGAATCAGGGTGCGGAGAGGGGGCTTTGTCAGATGTTCCTCATATATTCTTGTAAAACATGCATGTCACATCACTGGTGCCTGTGCGTGTTTCCTGGCTATATTATTATTTTTGACATACCCTGCTGATTGGGAAATGCAGTGAGAAAGTACCTGGCACTGTTCTTCCCAGCAGGTAACGAATCAGCAAATTATAAAAACCAGTGTGTCATGCAAGTTGGATAAGTTTTTTTCTACTGCTGCTATTGTTTATGTTCCTACCAGTTAATTGTAATTTTTAACATACTTTTGATAGCAGTGCAGTATGATTAAAATAGGCACATCTGGGAAATAAATCTGTTTTTAAGGATTGCCTTTTTTATGTGCAATATTAAATGCTCAGGGAAGGACCAGCTGCTGCTGAAGGGGACCTGGACCGACCACACGTGGGGATGGTCCCCCCCAGGTCCCGCTCCGAGCTGGCAGGGGGGGAGGGCAGCAGCCTACAAGGTGCAGCAGAGCCCGTAGCAGTTTCTGGAGCAGTGGCTGGAGTCGGGAGGCCCGGGGTTAGGGCTGTTTGCTCATTAGAAACACGACAGCTAATCGCATGGGAATGGGAAGAGCAGCAGCAGCAAGTTTAACGTAAACTTATATGTATTTTTCCATCAGAGAATGCTCTGGCCTGTAACTGGGAATGGCGCTGGGAGTCTTAGGAAGGAATTTTTCAGAGCCGAATGCTTTTTTCAGAGTTGAATCTAATGCTAGGCTCATAGCCCGGACTTTAAGTGGGCTGTTACCTTTGCTATTTGTTCGGGCTTCTTGTTTTGATGAAAGATGCAACGCTGTATAATTTAAGAAAGACTTTACTTGTGAGGCTGACTTGATGCATGTGGAGTGGAAATGTGGAAAAATACAGCCTTTGCCTATGGAAGCTCGCTTGGATAATCTGAGTCACTCAAGGAGACGTTATTTGCCATGACTCAATTCAATTTGTGCGGTTGGGTGACAATGTACCAATGAGCAATAATGAGTTGCAGTCGCCCTGCGCTGCATCCCGTCAGCCTGGGGGACTTTTTGCACCATGGAGCATCTCCCCATTGTGTTTCACCAGCAGCCATTCCCCTGGCAGCGCCCGACTGATGGATGCTGCCTGCAGCCCAGCACCGCCCTCTTCTCATTGGCATGCCTGCGTTTCTGCTGCATTGGTTTTATCTTCTTGGTTTGCAAGCGCTGGCTCTTTACGGCATGGGTGGCCAGCATGGCAATTCTGAGGCTGCAAACAGCCAATCTTGCTGATTCCTGAGGCTGGCACAATTTTTCTGGATCCAGCCGCAATGCTGAGGCACATGCGGTGCCTGAGCCTGCAGGAAATGTTGAATGTCTGCTGGGTGAGCAGAGCGAGCTGTTGGTTCTGCCTTAGCTTGGCTCCCAGGGAACCAGTCGGATGCAGGTGGCTGCTGTGGCAATGGAGCAGCAGCGATGCCATGGTCAGAGCAGGTGAGGTGCATGCATGCCTCTGCCTGTGGTGCAGGCTGGTGGGCACACAGAGCCTCGACACCGCTGCTCCATGCAAGTTTTGGGCCTATACAAGAGCAGCAAAAGTCTGTAGAAGACAGGAGCAGATGCTGACATGCAGCAGAGCCATTCAGGTCGTGTTGGATGGGTCTTTGCGAGGAGGTGTGGTGGCTTCTGGCTGGGACTGCAGCTGCAACAATGCTGGCAAGCAGCTGGGGTGCTGGTGGTGCAGTTTGCCTGTCACTGCAGACTCTAGATAAGCCCCAGTAGAGGAATGGAAAATGCTTTTAGATGTCTATGTAAAAGGCATTTTGCAGTGGAAAAACTACAAAGACTTGCCTCTGGGGGAGCAGGCTGATCCTCCCCTGTGTCACTGTCAGGAGAGCATTAGGCTGCAGCTGCAAGGGCTCTTGTTTTGCTGCACCCTTCCCTCCCTACCTTTCCTAATGAATTCCAAAAAAGCCTCAATGCGTTCCTAAATGGGAACGCAGCCTGTGTCCTTCACAGTCATCTACACAACAAAGACAGCCATTTCACCGCTGGCAGGCATGGGCTCCTCTGTGTACTGGAAACAAAAGCTGAAAAGAAGCCTTTATATTTTTTGATTAGATAGCTTGAAAAGTTTGCTTTTACTTAAAATTGCCTCACTGATTTCATCTACGTGTCAGCTCTAAACCCCTTATGGGAGAGCAGCCCCAGCTCCTGGCAGAGGCGGTAGCCGCACGCATCCTGCGGTTGGAAGGGCACAGGAGAAGGAATCCTCATGCCTTCAGGGTGCTGTGCTGGGTTTGGAGAGCAAAAGCTGTTTTCCCTCCTTACCCAAGGAGCAGTGCCACTGCCCAGCAAATGCCAGAGGAGAGCAGGGCTGCTGCCCACCTGGGAGCCAGGCAGGGGCCATGGGCACCTGGAGCATCCCACCCAGCCCGAGAAGACCCCTGACCCCTGCACCTCTCCAGGCACAAATGGCCCCAGACACTGCTGGTTACTGCCCCAAAGCCAAAGCCACCCACCAGCACCATCCAACCCTGGCAGCACAGGCAGACTCATGCCCCCCATGACACGTGGGCTCCAATGCTGCTCCAAGCAGTGGGTGTGGAGAAACTAAATTATTATTATTATTATTTTTTAAGAATGAATGAGGAAGAGAGATTAGTGGGGAAGTTTTCTTTTGGGGAAATTCTGGCACAAACACTAACTGAAATATTTCAACACAGGCTGGGGACTGAGTCTTGGATAAAAATAAAGTGAGAGGCGGCAGCACCTTCCCAATGACATTAGTTCCATTCATCTCCCCAATGATGCTGCAGCCGTTTCACTGGCAGTGTACAAAGGCATTAGAAGTTACATTTTCTTTCACTATTTCTCAAATATATCTATGCTGGGAGATGTTTGTGGAGGTACATTGTGTGCCTCAGGCAGAGGATTAATTCTAAACTGTCACCTCGCTTTTTGATGGGTTTGTAAATTCTGCTCTGTTGATTTGTACTCTCAGTAAATTGATAAAATCCTCTTTCCGAAACCTAATACACCATTTAGAGCTCACCAGGGTTTTAGACCTCATTGGCTCACATATTTATGTAAATATAGTGTCCAACAGCAATTTAAAAACTGCTGCACGAATAAGCTGGATGGATGATATGGGGTGAAGGGAACCAAGTTGTCTGATGGGGGCTGTGTGCTCTGGAAAACAGGTTTTCCACATCTCAGGGTGCTGGGTTTTGGGACAGCTTTGCAGGTGGTAGCTGCATTGGGCAGCATTACCCCAGGATCTGTTCCCTCTGCACCAGAGGTGACTGCCGTGACAGTGCTGGGAATAGTCTGACATCTGTAAGGATGCTCTTGGTGCTGGAGCACAGCATTGCATCCTGCCCCAGGCCAGCCTGGGTACCAGGGTGGCAGAGCTATGCACCCCCCCCAACCCCACTAACAACAAAGCAGCACTTGCATCGTGTTTTTAATGTTGCTAGCATCATCTACCTTTCTTTTTTAAAATCCTTCCCTCCTTTGTGCAGTGGGGTAAAGGTGTGTCCAAGCAGGCATCTGCTAAGCTGTATTTGCAGAGTTCCTCGTTGTGGGTGGGGATGCTGCGGGTGTGCTGGGAGCACTGGGAGGCTGTTAGGGCTCATGCAAAAGTAGTCTTTCATTTTAGGGACTTGGTATCTTTGCAAACGGAAGTTTAGGACTGTTAGGAACAGCCTGATTTTTTTACTGAAATTGCATTTAAATCATCATCAGAAAATGCAAGCCCCATTCCTTCCTATCATCATGCAGCCCCATTGTCAGGGAAAGAGCTGCAGGGCTGCAGGGAGGCGGTGGAGGGGATATCAGAAGTGATGTTGTTTGGTATTGTCCCCCAGCCACCAATCTACCCGAGATGAAGGATGTCATCCACAAAATGTTGACATGCTCCATTAATCCACCCTAAAAAGTCAGATGGAGATTCTCTCTTGAATTCTAAGTATTTTCAGCTGTTCTGACTAACTCTGAAATCACCCCGAATTGACCAGTTTCCAGAACATTCCCTCACTCACTCCACATTATTCCTCTTCCATTAGTGCCTGGGTGCTTGGACTAATCTAATATCTTCATCAGTTTAGTGCTTTGCTCACAGAACTACACCAAGCCCAACAGCAACCGCCACAAGATCTCACGGGACACCCCTCCATCCCTGCTCCTTCCCTGCCCGCAGGGGACCAGCAGCAGAACTGCTCCCACCGGCACCCCCCAGCCCACTCCTGCCTGCTCTGCCCCAGCTCTCCATGGCAGTGCCAGGTCCCCATGGTAGTTCCCTTGCTGATGGACTGAAGCATGTCATTGAAACTACCCCAGCAGCCCTGGGGACCGTGTTTGCTGTCCCTTCTCTGGGGTCTCGCCTGCAGAGCTGCCTCTCCTAAGCATGACTGCTGGTGCCCTGGTTCCTTGCTTTGGCACATAAGGCACAAGTGTGCAAGACAGTGAGACGGACAGAGATGTAAAAATCTTTTGCCAAGCGGATTACACAGCTCTGGGATCAGTCCCACAGATGTTCCTTCTGTTGCGCTTAAATTTTTGGATGCCTTTGCATTTTGGCACCAAATTTCCTTCCCAGACTAAAGCTTTGCACTTGGAATCACACCTTCAGAGCTGGGTTTAGTGGCCAGGCTTCTCATACATTCCCTCCCCGCTGCCAGGAGCTTAAGGCTTTTGGTTGCATCAAGTTTCCTTGTACCTTCCCGCTGCATCCACCTGTCCTGGGGTGCTGATGCCCTTTTCCTTTCTGCACTCCCCACCCCTGCCAGAGGGGATACAGAGCCAAGGCCCTGGCCCTGCCCTTGGGGAGCTGCTTGGGTTCTGCAGTGGTTGAACACCTTCTACTGCAAGTGATGGGATCCTGGGGTTGGGAAAAGGGAGAAAGTTCTGGACAAATCTGTGCTTGTCCCTGCACAACACAGACCTGGGGAATCCAGGCAGAGCTTCCTTGCTTTGCTTCAGGAAAGCTCCAGGTCAGCCAGCACTCAGGTCCCTTCTGGTCAGCTGCTATTCTGGCCTCTCCTCAGGGAAACAAAAAGGAGGAGAAAAGGGAAAAATAAAAGAGGTGGCAAGCTGGGGCTGTGCTCTCTGCCCACACTGTGAGCGTGTCAGCCTCAGCTGCACCAGAGCCATGAATTTTAGCAAGCAAAAGAAGGAACAGAGGGGAAAGCAGCTTCTCAGCGCCCCGGGAACACAGTCCCCAGCCCAAGCCCAGGGAGGCCCCCAGTCAGGGACAGCATTACCTCTGTGTGCCTGCGGCCCTGAGCCCCCCAGCCATCACGGGGACAGAGCACTGCAGCAGACAGTCCCCTGTGCCACGGGGCTGTCACCCCCCTCCACCCCTGCATCTGGCCAGCCCGGGGTGATGCCCACACAGGGGGACTGTGGGGCTAAATCTGGGCTCCCCCAGCTCGCTCCCCCGGCAGCTCTGGCTGCAGACAAGGACTGGGCCACTCAGCTGCATCCCTGCTTTTACAAATCAGTGCAACTCCAGCAGCTTTAATGGCATGATGCTGAAACACAGCAACACGCTTCAAAGGGTTTGTTATTCCACATCCATGTCATGTAAGAAAGATATTGGGCCAGAAATAGTGTCTTCTCGAAAGCACAGAAGGAGCACTCTCTCTCTGTGCCAGCTGCAGCCCCTAATTTTTAAAGTTCCTGGCAGTTCCTTGCTGATCACCTGCCCCCTCATTTGTCGGGGGGGGGGGGCCTGGGCCTGCCAGAGGGTGCCAAGCTGCGTCAGGACACAGGCATCAGCTGTGACTGCTCACACATCCCTCCAGCCATAGGGACCACGGCTGTAGATTCAAGTCAAAGATAAGCAACGCTTGTACTTGCTTATACAGCCTATGCCATAGGCTCTGCTAGAAATCCACAGTGCTTTACTCTCCCTTATAACAAATTAGTCTTCTTTCTTCCAGCTGTTTCCCGGCTTTGCCTCTTCCATCCCAGGCTCCAGCCAGCTCTTCCAGCTGCCCAGCTCTGTGGATCTCCTCTGATTTCTGAAATCCTTATGGATGAAGTCTGAGAGATAAGAGAGCTGAGTGACAAGGGGGTCACTGCAAGTATCAGAAGTTCATTTATTCCCCTTCATCTTCCCAGTGGTGCAGTTGCTGTAGCAATTGTGCCTGAGATGTGGTGGGTTGACCCTGGCTGGATGCCAGGTTCCCACCAAAGCCACATTAGCATTCCCCTCTTCAGCTGGACAGGGGAGAGAAAGTACAACAAAAAGCTCATAGAGATAAGGACAGGGAGAGATCACTCACCAATTACTGTCACAGGCAAAGCAGCGTTGACTTGGGGAAATTAGTGTGATTTATTACCAATGAAACCAGAGTAGGATAATGAGAAATAAACCCAAATCTTAAAAACTTTAAAAAAGTCCTTCTTCTTGGGCTCAACGTCATTCCTGAATTCTCTCCCTCCTCCCCTCCAGTGGTGCAGGGGGATGGGCAATAGGGGCTGCAGTCAGTTCATCACATGTTGTCTCTGCCGCTCCTTCCTCCTCACACTCTTCTCCTGCCCCAGCATGGGGTCACTCCCACGGGAGAGAGTTCTCCATGAACTTTTCCAACATGAGTCCTTTCCAGAGGCTACAGCTCTTCACACACCGTTCCAGTGTGAATCCCTCCCATGGGATGCAATCCTTCAGGCACAGCTGGCTCCAGCACGGGTCCCTGCGGGGCCCCAAGCCCTGCCAGCAGCCCTGGGCTCCTCTCCAGGGGGCCATAGATGCCTCCAGGAGATGGTCCAGTGGGGGCTGCTGTTGGGTCACAGCCTCATTTGGGCACCCCCCTGCCCCAGCGTGGGGTCCTGCCCGGGCTGCAGGGGGTGGGGACCTGCTCCCTGTGGGCTCTGTGGGCTGGAGGCACAAGCTGCCTCACCGTGGGCTTCCCCTGGGCTGCTGGGGAGTCTCTGCTCTGGTGCTGGGAGCCCCTGCTGCCCCTCCTGCTCTCCTGCTGCCTGCAGGGCTGCTGCTCTCACATATTCCCACTCCTCTCTCCAGCTGAAGTTGCTGTTGTGCCATTTTTTCCTCCTTTCTTAGATACTTTATCCCAGAGGCACTGCCACCATGGCTGATGGGCTCAGCCTTGGCCAGCGGCGGGTCCAGCCAAGTGCCAGCTGGCGTGGGCTCCATCGGGCATAGGGGAAGATTCTGGCAGCTTCTCACAAAAGCCGCCCCTGTAGCCCTAAAACTACAAAACCTTGCCATGCAAACCCAGTAGAGGGGGATGGCAGTGGGCAAGCAGCTCGTCCTGCCTGAGCAGCTCCATTTTCTTTGGGAGAGCTGCTGGGAAGCCTGGGCTCAGGGCTAGGGTGCAGAAGCACACCGAATGAGCATCCATCTGTCCCGGGCTTTCCTCTCCTGCCAGGGCAAGGCTGCAGCAGACAGATCTTCACCGGAGCAGGATGTGGATAGAGCAGACCAGCCCCACGGGACTGTGCAAGAACATCCTGAACAACTTGTCTGTTAACAAGCTGTGAAACAAGGCAGACAGACAGGCAGCTGGTGGCCTGTCCTCTGAAATGAAGGACACCTTCCCTTAGCAACACAGCAGAAAGGGGCTGCTGTCTGCAAAGCAGTTCTCCTTCACTTCATCCTGGCTTATGCAGACTGCGGTGCCCCGACACCGGGTTAGGTGCAGGGCTGCAGTGAGAGCAGTTGAAGCACCTGTATCACACAAGTCACCTCCCTGCATCTGATCTAGGCATCACCCACGTGCACATCAGCTTGAAAAATTATGTTGTGAAGCAGGTCATTTTGGGAAGGGCTCTGGAAAGCCAGTTACGAGCAGCAGCTGAACCACAGCAACCTGAGTCAGAGTGATGCCAAATCCTCCCTCACCCTCCTGCAGCCTCCCCAGAGCCTTCCTAACACTCTCTGCTTTGCTCTCCATCTCAGCAGAGAGTAGCACACAGCACGGACCTGTGCCCAGGGCCTCACAGCACTGCAGCATGGCTGGAGACGTCCCAGGCTTCAGCTGGGATCCCAGACCTCCAGCTCCATGGGGTCCAGTGTTTTACCTTAGGACATGTTAAAGATTGTTCTGTCTCTCTTTAAATTACATTGTTGGCCAAACACTTCTTCCCTTTGAGCTGGCAGGGGGAACAATGAGCACCCTGCACAGTGGGTGCTGCTGGGGCAGGCAGAGGGGCTCCCTGCCCTTCTGTGCCTCTTTGGCAGGAGTCCAATGGCATTTTCTTGTGGCTGGTTTGACCACATGTGTGTGACCTCCCTCTGAAAGCAGCAGTAGAAAAGCAGCTTCATTGGGCTCTGCCAGCACCCTCCCCAAGGGATGTCGATCCTGGCCTAGCACAGCCAACACAAGGACTTTGAAGCACTTTTGTTTGCCACCCACAGCAGATCTAACCCCCCCTGGCACACACACTGCTCCCCACTGCTGTCCCAAGGCCATGGCTGGAAGTATGGCAGGTCACCATCACTGCTGCTATGGGTGCTGGCCACGGCTGCACCCTGGGGTGTCTGCTCCTGAGCTGTGGTCTGCTGGAAATGTCGGCTTTGTCCCTGTGCACCACTCTGCTAATGAAGGGGGATGGGCAGGTACCGCCAACAGCCCCAGGGCTTGCCCTGTGCACTGCATTTGATACTGGTTCGGTTCATCCTGGTGCTGGCTCTGCCGAAGCCCTAAAGCAGGGCAAGGGGGTGGGTGCTTGTCAGGGTGCCATCCTTCACCCTTCATCCTTCATCCTGCCCGTCTGGTGGGCGACCCCCCCACATTGCTTCTGTGTCCCTCGGACCGAAGCAGGGACACATTCCTGCCTTACCGAGCACCCTGTGCCTGGCAAATCAAGTGGTTAAAGACACAGAATTCTCTCCCCACTGAATTCAGCAATTTCATACTGCTGACAAGAGTGTAAATCCATCCTGATGGACTGGAAAATTGGAAAGCCAGTGCTCATGCTGTATTTCCTATAGACATCTATCTGAACTCCTGAAAGATATATTTATTGGCAGGCTCCAGTTCCAGCCATGTAACTGCACGTTATGCTAATTAAAATATAACCTGTGTTTTGTAACAGGATTTCCTTGGTGGCTCACCGAGCCACTTTCAATCCTTTATCAGCAGTCCTGGCTAACCGGGGAGGTCCCAGCAGACTGGGGGTTAGCCAGTGTGATGTCCATCTACAAGAAGGGCTGGAAAGAGGGAACCTCTGGGAACTGGAGACCTGTCAGCCTGACCTCAGTGCCAGGGAAGGTTATGGAGCAGATCATATTGAGTCCCATCATGCAGCATGTGCAGGACAGCCACGGGATCAGGCCCAGTCAGCATGGGGTTATGGAAGGCAGGTCCTGCTTGACCAGCCTGATCTTCTTCTATGACAAGGTGACCTGCCTAGCGGATGGGGGAAAGCTGTGGATGTTCTCTGCCTGGACTTTACTAAAGCCTTTGACACTGTCTTCTACAGCATTCTCCTGGAGAAACTGGCTGCTCCTGGCTGGGATGGATGTGCTCTGCACTGGGTAAGAGGCTGGCTGGCTGGCCTGGTCAAAGAGCTGTGGTGGATGGAGTTACATCCCGCTGGCAGCCGGGCACACGGGGTGTCCCTAGGGTTCAGTACTGAGGCCAGTCCTGTTTAATATCTTTATTGATGATCTGGATGAGGGAATCACGTGCCCCCTCAGTAAGTTTGAGATGAGACCAAGTTGGGGGCAGTGTTGATGTGCTGGAGGGCAGGAGGCTCTGCAGGGGGGGCTGGGCAGGCTGGGTCGATGGGCTGAGGCTAGTTGTATGAGGTTCAACACAGCTCAGTGCCAGGTCCTGCCCATGGGTCACACCAACCCCAGACAATGCTACAGGCTTGGGGAAGAGCGGCTGGAAAGCCGCCCGGTGGGAAAGGACCTGGGAGTGCTGGTCAACAGCCAGCTGAACATGATCCAGCTGTGTGCCCAGGTGGCCAGGAAGGCCAACAGCATCCTGGCTTGTATCTGAAACAGTGTGGCCAGCAGGACCAGCGCAGTGACCCCCCTGTACCTGGCACTGGTAAGGCCTCACCTCAAATCTTGGGTTCAGGTTTGGGACATTCACTCCAAGACAGACACTGAGGGGCTGCAGTGTGTCTAGAAATGGGCAGTGGGACTGGGGAGGGGGCTGGAGCACAAGCCCTGTGAGAAGCAGCTGAGGGCACTGGGGCTCTTTAACCTGGAGAGGAGGCTCAGGGAGGACCTGATTGCTCCCTACAGCTGCCTGACAGGGGGTTGTAGCCAGCTAGGGGTCGGTCTCTTCTCCCAGATAACAAGCAACTGGACAATAGGAAATGGCCTGAAGTTGCACCAGGGGAGGTTTAGATTGAGTATTAGGAAAAAATTCTTCACCAAAAGGGTGATCAAGCATTGGAATAGGCTGCCCAGGGAGGTGGTGGAGTCACGATCCCTGGGGATATTTAAAAGACATGTAGATGTGGCATTTAGGGACATAGTTTAGTGGTGGCCTTGGCAGTGCTGGGTTAACAGTTGGGCTCAATGATCCTAAAGGTCTTTTCCAACTTAAACAATTCTATGATGCTATTATACTGTTCAGTAACCACTTTCAGATATTTGAAAAATAAAATCACATCAAGTAAATTACTTTTGGATTGCTCACAGAAGGTTAGTCTCTTTTTTTTTTTTTTTCCCCAAAGCCCACTGGAACTGGCTGTACTCATTGCAATGACACAGGATGTAAAATACACCGATTTCTGAGGATGCTTGCAGTCTAGATCAAAAGCTGCATGTTATTTAATCATACAGAGCCCATTTAATTTAAAAAAAATATATCTGTTTGTTCAAAATGGGATAATGAAGCGCCACAGGCTCTGACCCTGAATAACCGCAGGAATAACCCTGCCCTCTGGCAGGACATGCCATTCTCACACCAGACATTTTTGATGCCCGTGTTACCCATCCAGTGATGCCCTGCCATGCCTCTGTGCATACTGGCTCTTCCATGACTTATTATCTATTAATTTCTGAACCCAGCGGAATCTGACTTAGAGCTACAAGGGATGGATTATACACTGGTATGTTCTGCACTTCCCTTTTTACACAGTTTGCTTTTATAAGACCTCTGTGTGGCATTCTGTATGCCAAGCGAGCTTGTTTAGCTTAATTGGTCTACAGCCTGCCTCTTCAGCCCCATGTACGCGTATCAAATTCTGCACTGACAAAGTTAAAAATGTATAGAAGGAAACATCTTTGGCATCCACAAAACATACACTTTAAATAGCATCTTCATATATTCATAAAGGCAGCAATACAGGAGAAGTAGAGAGCTGAGAGATACTAATTTCATTTGCTACTGATCCAGACTTTCCTGATTCTTTCTGCCAAGGGGGAGAGAAGGAAGAGGAGACATTTATTAGGGCCTCTGATACCTCTCCATCAGACAAGTTCCGTTCCCTGTTATCTCTGGCCGCACAGCCCACTGGCAGCCTGACTGTGAGCTATTATCTCTTTGCTTGAGATGGTACCACTTGGGGTGCAGCTGACTGCAGTGAGAGCACACTGCTCACTTGTTGCAGCACTCGATGAGTTCATGCTCGGTTTTCCTTCCTGCTGGACACACCTGATTGTCTGGAAAAATTCTCCCATGACGCTGCGCTCACCACAAAGCCAGGTGATCCCCTGTAGCTCGCTATTCTGCTCGACAACTAGCCTGGAGGTGCCCAAATGCCTTGAAGAAGAGCAGGGGGAGCCCAGGTGACCGGGCTAGGTGGAGCCCGATGCTCAGCACTCCCCGAGTTGCTTCTCTGCAATCGGCAAGCAGCCTCAGGAAGGATTTGCTGGTCTCATCGCAACCTCTAGTGGACACCCCAAACGGGATATATTTAGAAACCCCGGACCTCCCAGGGGGTCTGGCTGTGTCCCCACCGTCCCCAGCGCCCGGGTTTTGCCCAGCATCGGTCCCAGTCCAAGCTCACCCGGGCAGCACGGGCTCACAGGCAGCACTGCTGCCCTCCCCTGCCTGCAGCTGCCGGACTGGACGTGGCCTGCTTGCACGCCCCGTGGTTGCACGCTGTATTCACGGCGCTGAATAAGTATCCATGCCTGTGACAGCGCTCTTTGCACGCTGCTGCCCGGAGCCTCCTGGCACAAGTCCTTGCGAAGGGACGTGCCTCTGCTGCCTGTTCTGCTGCTGTGCTCCGTGCTGGTGGGTGGCTGTAAGCGGATGCTGAGAGGAGAGGCTTTCACACCTCCTCTGTGTTGATCTAAATGGCTTCACAAGTGCAAAGCACCAAAAAGCCACCAGCTGAGCGACCGATGGGTGCAAGTCATGTGAAATTAGTTGTTTCTTGAAAGCACGAACTGAAAGAGCAGGCAGACAGAGCACAACAAACCCTCTCTGCAGGGTCTGATCCTGCTCCCCCTCACAGTTTAAGAACAGCAGGGTTTGCTAATCTGAGCCCCGGCTGTGACCTCCTACAAACAGATCGACAAGCCACCCCCTGGGGAATGGGGAGAGCTGCCACGTCACTGTCAGCTCCAGAGCTGCATGTGCAAGAGTTTGGGATTTTACAGCAATAATTCGCCAAACCTTGTAAACGGTCAACTATTTATCAACTATTTATCAGCTCCCTCTCTGCCAAGGAAAGAGGACTTCAGTACGCTGTGTTCTCCTGCCCTGAGATTTATGACAGATCGTGCTTGCCATAAGGGCCAAATCCTGTTCCTGAGGAGCTGAGCTTCCTGCTGATGCTCCCAGGAGGTGCTCGGGACTGGGGCACCACCACCCCCCCCGCCTCTGGAGCACGAGGCAGCACTGGAGCTGTAAGCCCTGTCCTGGGCCCTGCACTCTCCCGGTTTGTTTGCCCAGCTCCCCCGGCCCCCCTGGCAGCACGGGGACTATCGCTGTACACACACATCTCCTGCAGCAGCTCACCAGCAGCCTGGATGAGATCGTTTGTGTAACATGCTGGAGAAATGTGTCTTGCTATTTGCTCCGACACTGAGACAGGATGCCAGCGATTGGAGATAGAGACTTCAGACCTGATTCCTTCATATATACATGCATGTCCATACACAGAACACAAACCCATGCAGGTGAGAGAGAAAATGCCATAATCTATGCCCAGTTTTGCTTTTTTACATGGAAAGAAGGATGGTTTCTGTAATATAATACCTATATGGAGAGCCAGGTTTGAGACCAAAAAAGTCAGTCTTTTAATGCGATCTGAACATGAGAACAGAAACCAAAGCCGAGCGGGCAGCACTGCACAGCCCTCCTGCCACCAAGAGCTGTTAATCTTTGCTAAAAACGCACCATCGGCCCTAGAGGTCAGCTCCCGGGCCCTGCACAAACACTGCAGCACAGGCAGGCACCGAGGCCGTTCTCCCTCTGAGCAGCCCGCACCGTAACCACGGCCAGCAGCGCACCAGACCCGGCCGCTGCTCCCCACCGCCGCCTTCCAGTGACCGGAGGCCGGGAGCAGGCACCACTCTAGAGATCTTTAAGCACCGCGCTAGTTTGCAATGACTTTGTCAAGTCACCCGCAAACAGGTCCCGGAGCCTATTCTTAGGTCTGCCATCACGGCAGGGGGAGAGGGAGCGGATCTGCGTGGAAACGTGGAACACGTGGAATGAACATGCAGCCCCTGGGTAAACATGCACCACCCCACGGCCACCCTCTGCATGCCACTGCCGGTGGGACGGGAGCAGCGGCGAGGACCTGGCACCGAGGACACCGGGAGCTGGGGACACCAGGGGCTGGGGACAGGGGCGGGATGGAGGCGGAGGGTCCGCAGGGCCCCCGGGGGACACGGCCCCCGTTGCGCAGCGATCGCCGTTAGGACTCGGGTGCCCGGGCGGCCCCGGCAGGACCCGGGCGGGCTGCGGGAGCTGTCCGCGCCTCGGTGCTGAGCCGCCGCTGTCCCGCCGGGCCCCGCCGCCACCGGTGCCGGTGCCGGTGCCAGCGCTGTCCTCTCCAAGGAATGCCAGAAGTTTCAGCCCGGCCCGGGGAGCAGCAGAAACAGGGGGTGCCCGGTCGGCGGTAGCACGGCAGGTTCCAGCATCCCCTCCCGGTTCGAGCTCCCACTCCCCGGCCACGGCTGCGTCCCCCCTCACCCCCGCCCCGGCCGGTGCCCCCTTCCCCGGCAGCGCTCGCACCCCCGACCGGCAGACGCAGGGCCCCGGCGGCCGTGCCCGAGGAGCCCCCGCTCTGCTCCGCGCCTCAGCCCCTGCCCGCTCCGCCCCGCTTACCTGGCCGCGGGGCCGCGGGGCTGCCCAGCAGCAGGGCGAGCAGGCAGAGCCCGCGGGGCCCCGGCATGGTGCGGCGGCGGCGGGCGCGGCGGAGCCTCCGCGCTGCTGCGAGCCGAGCCGAGCCGAGCCGAGCCGAGCCGAGCCGAGCCGAGCCGAGCCGAGCCGAACCGAGCCGAGCCGAGCCGAACCGAGCCGAGCGGGGCCGGGCCGGGGGCGGGGGCCGGGGCTGCCGCCGGAGCCGGAGCGGGCGCGGGGAGCGGCGGAGGGCGGAGAGGAGCGGCGCGGCGCGGCGTGGAGCGGTGCGGAGCGAGCGGCGGGGGAGGGCGCCGGTGGCCGCCCCGGTCCCCGCGCAGCGTCGCGCGCTCCGGCCCCGCCCGCGCCTCCCCCGGCCCCCCCGGCTGGCCCCAGCCCCAGCCCCAGCGACCCGCCGCTTTTCCTCGGCCCGGGTCTGCCCCGGCGACCCGCAGCCCCCTACGTATCTCCTCAGCCGCCCCCGGTCCCCCGTGGCTTCCTCCGTTCCCCAAGGCTCCGGGGGCCCCGGTACCCCCCCAGCCTGCGGGGGGGGGGGGGGGGGGGGGGGCTGTGCTCCCTGCTGCAGGCCTCGCTCAGCCTGTGCCCAGTCTCCTGTATCATTCCACTGTCCCTTGTCCCCAAGCCCCCCTCAGCACCCCAAGCCTACTTCAGCATCTCCAAACCCTCTCAGCATCCCAAGCCCCTCTCAGCACCTGAAGCCCCTCTCAGCACCCAAAACCCCTCTCAGCATCCCCCCCACCCAGCACCTGAGGCCCCTCTCAGCACCCCAAGCCCCTCTTGCCTCCCTACTTAAGCCCATCTTTATCCCTTTTCCCTCTCCTCGGGTTCCCCACAAGCAGGCTGTCAATAGGGCAGTGGTGCTGGGGGGGGGGGGGGGGGGGGGGGGGCTGATGCAGGCCCCCTGCGCCCCTTGGGATCATGGGTGCCCCAGAGTCCGGTCTGGCTGCTGGAGCCAGCAAAGCCCGGCAACAGGGAGCTGCCCAGCCACGGTGGGTGGTGGGCTCCAGGCACATGAGAGCTCACAGTTTGTGGAAGCTGAGCAGGAACCCCCAATGACGTGGGGCTGGCACCATGGCCATGGGTGAGCACTGGCGTCTCCTTAGCCCTGCAGCAAGAGAAGCAATGTGCAGTCCCTGCTCAGCACCCTGGCCCCGGAGCTCCACAACCTTCTTGCCTACAGGTTGGAGCGTGGGCCTGATGGCTCTCAGATGCTCCCTTCCTGCTCTGGCCCTGGTCCCTTCTGGTCCATCCCTGCTGCCCAGGCCAGCAGAAGCTGCAGTAAGCTAGGAGCTTCCAGCAGGCCCCTCCTGAGCCTGTCAGAGCACACGGTGCAATTACACTGACTTTCATAAGAACAGGAACAGAGATTTCATGGTCCTGAAATCCCAAATCCTACCCTGAAATGTTTATTGTAAACCACCTCCCGGTAAGAGCTGCCTGGTTCTCCCAGCCACTCTGCCAGTCAAGTCAAACAGCCAGAACAATGTTACAAAGCTCAACACAAGTGTCAAACACCACAAGATTGAGGTCAGCCTTCCCCCCAAATAGCCAGTTTGTTGATGCTGCCATCTGAGAAGTCCCTGCTACCTTCGAGAGAGCAATTACACTGATCTCGGTTACCTCAGCAACAATAATCACATACTGGTATCACTACAGATGCCACCACGCAGAACACATCAAGTCAAGAAACCATCCAAACATGGGGACCGATCCTGCTGCCCTTTTCCCTGCTGGGCTCTGCAGTGTTCCTCCACCCCGGGAGAAGCAGCAGCCGCGGGATTCTGAGGAGCGTGAGGCAGGCTGTGTGGGCAGCGGGGTCATTTGCATTCCCTGTGTCACTCCTCACTGCTGCCAGCTGGGAGCAGTTGGGCAGCAGGCGAGAGAAGGACAAAATAAGAAAGGGAGAGAAATCACCAAGAGGTGCAGTGTATTATTTAACACTGTCATTTTCATATACAAAGTGGGATTCGCTTGCTCAGAGGTTTAATTTGGTCTAACAAAGCTATCTGAGACACAACGAGCGCAGCCTGCTCTGGTCCCCTCTCTGCTCTATCCCCAGCTTCCTTCCCAACCTGACGTTATTAAAGATAAAAGTTGTCTCTCATTTAGCAGTTTTCCTTGAGTGATTTTTATTATGTTCATCTGCATTGTAGTAAACTCTTTAAGATAGCCAGATAATAATACCAGCGCCATGGTAACAGGCAGGAAAAAAGAACAAATGCTGTATTTGTAATGCAGAAATGCCCACTAAGTGGCAAAAGTTGTTAGTGATGGAGAGGGAATGGTTAAACTCAAGCCGTGGCTCACCAACTGGGATTAGGGAGTGCTGCCTAATTCCGGCTCCCCACTGGCACGGCACCCCATGAGCCTGGGACATCAAGCCTGGCACCAGCTGGGGTTTGCTGCTGCTCTTCGAGAGCCGGTGTGGCTCTTGGGGTGTGTTTCCAGACTCCCCGCAGTGCCTGTGGCTGGGGGGGAGGGATGTCGCTGGCTGCTGGGGATGGTGCTTGCCTGGTGAGCCCGGGGCTCTCACAGTGGTGCTGGGGACCCCTCGCCCCTCCAGCAGCTTCACTGAGGCCTTGAGTGAGCTTGGAGGCAGTGGGGAGGTGGGAGCGCATGCGGGGGTATGGGGTGGGAAGCACCGTGGGATGCACTCCCTGTAGCTGGTGTGTAACTGGGTGATTTGAATCATTTTCCTCCTGCAGCCTCCCCGCACAGCCAGTGCTGAGGTCTAATGACCTGTGAAATTTCAGCCTGAGAAACAACGTCCATGTCTGCAGTGGGGGAGCCATCCGCCTCGATGTTTCCCAGGTCACCACACTCCTGTTGCCCCCACCAAAACACCGGGGCCTTCCTGCCTGCAGCCAGGACCCACTGCCCAGAGCCCCCTCCAGCCACACCAGCTCCTCCAGCACTGCACATGGCCATGCACCGCTGTGCACCACTGCGTGTGCAGCTCGGCTGCATACAGGGAGCACCAGTGGCCAAAGTGTGTGAGATGGTGGCTTCACAAGCAGGCAGCCACACGGCTGTGTGTAAGAAAAGGAGAAATCGTTATTGCTTCTTTGACAGTCCTCAGGGCTGCAGATGTTTGTGTGGTCAGAAACCTGGGGTATTCAAAAGGAAATAAAGAGAATAGTCCCCTGAGGCCACTTTAGTGGGCATTGTTCTAATTAGCACCATGTTCACTGGTGGTTACCTCAGACCTTTGATTAACAGTGAAGAAAATCAATAAGCACACTAAAAATTCAGATAAGTTTCACAGCTAATTTTAATTTCACATTTTAATCTTGTATTAATGTCAATCTTAATTACCATAATTAAGTCAGATGTGACTTAGGAGGAGAAGCTTGAAGATAAGATGTTACAAGAAAGACAGTGTCTTTCTGGTGAGCAGACAAGTGCTGCTCACTGCAGTT
This sequence comes from Falco biarmicus, assembly GCF_023638135.1. Classification (NCBI taxonomy): domain Eukaryota; kingdom Metazoa; phylum Chordata; class Aves; order Falconiformes; family Falconidae; genus Falco; species Falco biarmicus. The sequence continues at coordinate 27,760,916 of NC_079288.1, read as the reverse complement.
TGGGATGCAGTTGATGCCGGTGAGCCAGGGGCAGCTGTGGGGGAGCATGGGGCACCGCGCTTCCCCATCCCTCCCATTGTGTCCAGTCTTGCCTGGCTCCCTGCCTGGGGCCTGTCCCCTGCGATGCTAGCAAGAGCCTGAAGCCCCTCAGACCTGCTTTGCCCCCATTTCAGGGTGCCCAAGCCTTCAGCCACCTCCCAGCTGCCTCTCTTTGGCGCACAGGAGCACAAGGAGGTGTCAGCCCCACAATGCTGGCCATGCCTGAGCTCCACTTGTCACAGCTGGTAAGATCCATGAGATCCAAACTGCCTGGAAAATCAATCTCTCATTTAATTTCATGACGGTGATGCAGCAGCCCAGTGTTGCTGCATTTGCTCTGCAGTTACACCTATTGATCACCATCTACTCCCAGCTCCCTGCACCTTGCGGGGCAGGAGCAGCACTAGCTGAGGCTCCATGCAGCCTGGGCATTGCCCAAGGACCCTGCAGACACCTCTGCCTTGAGCCTGGCAGCATCTGTCCCACAGTGGGGTGGGACTGGCACTGCAGCCACTGGACCCCCCGGCACCTCCCGGGTGGCGGGCAGAGACCGGGCAGGCACAGGGCACAGCACAGCATTGGCGCACCCGCCAAGCGGGGTTGTTTGCTGTGCTGAAACCTGCAAGTGCAGGAGCAGGGACGGTGCAGAGACACCTTCTGTGCGTCTGCACACCCCGGGGCTGGCCGTCCCCATCTGGGCAGGGGGGCTGCGGGGGTTTCGCCCAGGGTGTTTGCTGTGCTGCCAGCAAGAGAGCCAGCGCCCTTGCAGGTTTTACTTTCCCCCAACCATGCTATGAACCTCGCCGAGTGCCCAGCCTGCAGAAGCACTAACAAGCTGATTCCCTGCATCTAAAGCTTTCTAGCTCAGCTGAGAGGCTGGGAACCCTTGGCTGCCTCTGGTGATTTTATGGATAGTGACACATCTCTGGGCCCTTGTTCCCAGCCCTGAGGGTGTCCCCTGCAAGGACAGCCAAGTCATCCCTGAGCCCAGGCCGAAGCATCACTGTTAGCTGCCAGTCAGTGGTGTCGGGCAGGTGGGGATGCACCAGCTGCAGCCGAGCAGGGATGCAGAAAGCAAACCCACATCAGCTGCACTCCAGCAGCATATGCCCAGAGCAGGGGGCCACGGTGGCACCTCCAGTGCTGCGGGAAGGAGCTTTCCCAGTTTGGGCACAGCAGTTTCTCCTGATGAGCCAAGACCTCCACCCTGAGCTACCAGAAGTGGAGCACCTCACAGCTTAAAGACGAGTTGGGTGCAGGTCCCTTTCCCCAGTGCCAGTGTAAAGAGGGCAGGGGCTCTGAGCAGAGATGCTGTCGGCCAGCAGCAAGGTGGGTTTTCACTGGTTCTTGTGGGGCAGTGGGGCCCCAGTGCTGGCGAGTACACGGCAGCCCTGGGTTGGAGAGAGGGATGGAGGGGTGGGGAGGACAGACCTGTTTGGGACCCCAGGCTAGTACAGCTGCTCCATGCTGTAAAGAGGAGTTCCTTTGAGGGCACAGGGGCAGACATGGGGTGCCAGGCTCCTGCCCTCTCAAGCCCTTGGTGCACATACATGGCCAGCTTCCTCCCTACAGCTTTCCTGGGAGGCTTTCACCACCTTTTCTGCAGTGCCTGGAGAGGCTTCAATGGCAGAAGGAAGCGGAAAAATAACCTCAGCTTTAGACTTGGAAGCTGAGGTCTCCTGGAGTGAAGCTGAATGGAGGCTCTGAGGAGCAGTCTCCAGGCTCTGCTGGCTGGGGGGCATCTTTGGTGAGTGGTAATATTGTCCCAGGGCAGAAAAGGCCTTTGTCCCTCTGAGATGGCAAAGCCACTCCAGCCTTTGGCTTTTGGAGCAGGCTGCATCCCTGCTCTGCCTTACAAATGCCAGCCCTGAATGGGGGGTTTGAGTCCCAGGCCAGGCTCAGTTCCAACCCCTTTGAGTGAGTGCCTGCAGGCACAGCTGGGGGCCCTTTCAGGAGGGAAGTCCTTGTTCCTTGTCAACAGGAGAAGACTTTGCACAGCTCAAAAATAGGCTCTCTATTGCTCATTGGGGTTTGGAGGGGGCTGAGCGAAACAAACCCGCTGCAGAGATGGAAGGCAGCAGCGTCCCTGTGGAGCAGGAGGGAAGGGACCCCATGGGCAGCCTGCCTGGGGTGCTAGGTGGCCCACCCCCCCATCTGCTCCTTGGCCAAGCAACCAGGCAAGGCCTGGCGGCTGTGACTCACGGCATCACCTCTGCACTGCACCTCAACATCCCTCGGCTGAGCAATGGCTCACAGCATGGCTTTGCAGGGATGAGTCCCCGTGGCACATCCCAGGGAGCCATCCCGCTACTGGAGCAAATGCTTTCATCGGGCAGCAGGGATGAAGCCTGAGAGCACCTACCTGAGCCTGCGGCACCTTAATTCCCCAGCCATAAAACAGGCATTGTTTTATCCTTTATGCATAATTCACAGCTTAATTAACTAAAGCTCTTCATGGCAGCACCCAGAGAGGCTTCCACCAGCTTCAGGCACAGCAGCAATTCCAGCCAACTCCGACCCATGGCTGACAGACTCTTTACCAAGGCAGTAATGCTGGTCTGGTTGCCATATCTACAATTCACTGCTGCACTGTGCTGTCCAAAAGTTTTTAAGGACTTTTTAGTTGTGATATTTCTGGGTTTTGTTTCTGGCAGGAATTGCATCAGGCAAAGCATGCAGGAGCAGTCAGCATCTGAATCCATGTCCAAGCTCCGTGGCCAGCCCATTTGAACCATCTCCACAAGCACCTTCTGCACAGTGCCAGCTGTCAGAAAACACCCACTCTGTTGATGTTTTCCTACCTGGGCCTCCATTCTCCGTATTCATTTCAAAATTGGTATTCATGCCAGGACACTGCTGGTATTTACTCATTGCATCCCATATAAATTGCAAGAGATGTTACTCTGCACCAGATACTGTTACTGATACAGAAAACTGGATTTGTAAATTCATGAGAATTATTTTGTCCTATCTAGCAACTCTTCCTTGAAGAATAAAAAGAAGTTTTGTTAGAAGTTTGGTTTTTTCAACTGAGGCAAAGTGCAGCATGGCTTTAGTGCTATCCAACTGCCTCTAAAAAAAAGTGATTTCTTTGCCTCTGCACTATTCTACATTTACTGTAATCTATTAATTGTCTCCAGGAAGATGTCCTGGCTTTCTCACACTACTGTCTCCCCACGCTGTTCGGGGTCCCCTAGCCCCAGGCAGGATGGCACAGCATCAGTGCTCAGCACCTCAAGCTGGGCAGGAATGCCTCGGGGAAGGCTTGAGGCGTCTGCAGGACAGGCTGGGTGCAGCCTGCAGACCTTGGCACTGAGCACTGACCAGAGGTAAATACTTTTAATCCATCTAGCCCAAATAATTTCCCCACAGGAATCTTAAAAGCACTCTCTGAGGAGCTGATGCAATCAGCACCTCTTGATGATGCTGAATGGGAATAATCCCTGAGATGCTGGAGAGACTGGAAGAGCAGGCGAGCCCAGCCATTGGGCAGCACAGGCTGACCATGGGTAAAGTGAAAGGAACAGTGAAATAAGAGGGAAAAGAAGGAAAAAACAGATTACAATTAGCACCAATAACCATGGCATTATGAAAACCAAATTTTGTGAAGCAGCTGATTGTAATCTTTGAAGAGATTATACATTTGATGGAGGAAGGTACCTGAATCACTGTCATAGGTTGTTGTAATTTATTTGATGTGGTATCAAGCAGTATTCTCATGAAAAGCAGCATGATGCAGTATCAGTGCAGTGCATCTTAAGTGAGTTAAGAACCAGCTCATTCACAGATCTCACAGAACAGCAATGAGGAATCATCTTCAAATTGAGGAATTATTAATGAGTCCGTTAAGAACTAGTGCTTAGCTCTGTCACTGCTTCACATACTCACTTATGGTCTGCAGGTAAATACAAAATCACTAGTGATTCGATTTACAAGCCAGAGATTAGCAGGTTGGTTAACTTGTGTGGAGACATGCAGTCGTATGGCGCACCCAAGTCACAGTGCAGGATGAATTATTAAACCAGCTGTAGCCCAGCCAGTCAAATACTAATTTCTGTGCCATGAAACAGAGGGCCTTGGGATGGGAAAGCTGTACTCTGGGCAGTGGTGGAAGGGATTTGGAGGTCTGAGAGGCCAAGGGCCCCATTGCAGTGGCAAAAGCAGTTGGCATCACACAGGTCAGAGAAACACCCACCATGACAGCAGCTCCTGCAGCTGGAGCAAGGAGCGGGGCTTTATTTAATCCTGGCTTTGCAGAGAAGCAGTGGCAACCCTCACACACAGCAAATTCCTGATGGGGTCTGTGCCTCAGCCACAGCAAAGCCATGGGTTAGCAGGGACATACCTGCACCTCCCATGCTTTGGGCATCACCCAGGGAGCCAGCACCCATGAACCAGGTGACACAGAGAGCAAGGACAATGGTACTAACTGGCAGTGAGTGGTTGTGCCTTGCTGGGGAGACAGCAGTTCCCTCCCAGCCCACCCATGGATACTCCCTGGTGCCCTGGGGCTGGTTTTCTCTGCAGGAGCTTGTTGCTCTCTTTGTGGGGGAAAAGAGGATTTGTTCTAAAGCTCTTTTCATGAAAAAATAAAATCCATACTGTGCTGCTTTGCTCTGACCCGTCTTCCAAGCTGTGATGCTTTAATTGATTAGCTTGTAAGAGCTTGGCAGCCGAGCCTGTGCTTTGTTGGTAGCATTTCCGCAGTTCCCGCAGGTGGAAAGCCATTAGCTGCCTCCAGACTTGTCCCTTTGCCTGCAAAGTGCCTTTGGGCGGATGCTTTTCCATTGTTTTAAGAGAAAAGCCCCTAAAACACACAGCACCTAAGACTGTGGCCAGGTCAGCCCTTGTACACTGCCTTGAGCTGGGAGGTCCATGTGCATCCCATGCACATTGCTACCTGCACCCATGCTGCACATATGCTGCCTGTCCTGCAGCACCGTGAGGTTACAGAGATACAGGACTATTTATTCCCAGAGATCTTAGCGAAATAATAACATTTCACTTGTGCAGAGCTATTATCAAGGCTTGCTCTAACTTCATGCTGCTGAGTGTGTCAGTATGATGAGGGGTTGGTATAAACCTACCAGCAGTCACTAAGTGCAGCTATATAAATGCCTCCTCTGAAATAACAGTACTTTGGCTCCCAGCACCTGGTCAGAGTCCTGCAAACAGGGATTTGTCAAGGCTGGAAGGTCCGATGTTGGTTCCCAGTACTTCATACAGCTGGTTATGGGATCCAGCAGGTCTTCCTGGAGGGGCTTGTCCCTCAGTGCCAGCTACATGGTTTTGTACTCCCGGCAGGATCTGGCCATGGCTCCATGCAGGGGTTTTCTCTGAGCAATTTGGAAGGGTGGGCAGTGAGCCCAGCTCTGCCACCGCGGTGGCTCCGGCACCGTGCCACAGCAGCCAGCATGCGAAGGCATCATGGCCTCAGCCCCACAGTCCTTCCCCATTTGTGGAAGCATCAGCACCTGAGGGGCTCTGTGGGGATCCAAGCACGACTCAGAAAGGCAGGAGGAAGGCTGGGGAGGAGGGAGGAGCAGACAAACTGGAAACAACATGTGTTGGGCCCTGGCAGGGCTTCAGCATCGCAGTGTGTGCGCGTGTGCATTCACACGGTGGGAGACATAGCGCAAGCTGAAATGAGATTAGCTAATGTACTGCAAACACAAACCATCTAGTAAGGAAATCTCTGTCTCCAACAAATGCAAATCTTTATGCCTAGTTTACTGTGTAATGTTGCCCATTAACCCCCGTGCCCTGCCTGCTGGCGAGGGAGGGGAGGCAGGCAGGGGGCTGTTGGTAAATGTTTGTGCAGTGAATAGTCCGCCGGCTGAAAGCACCCAGCATTGTTTCCTGCAGCTCTGGCACATTACAAGCAGCGCCTGTGCCTGTCCGAAAGGACCTGCCTTTCGCTGCCTGCTCATGGCACACGCTTTGCAGGTTCAAAGAGCTGCCAGCCCTGCCTGCACCTATGCACTCGTGCCTGCACCTATGGACAGGAGCACACACTCCTTTGCTGGGCACCTTGGGTGAGTCCGTGGTGCCAAGCAGGATGGCAGCTAGCTGCTGGGGAGTCAGAGCTGAAGGGCCCCTGGGCTGCTGTGCAGCCGGCGATAACCAGCTATGTCCCCCGGTGCCTCCATTACAATTAGCACAAATCCACGTGTTTTCAGATGATGATCTGGGCCAGGTCCTGAGATGCTTGGCAGAGAGAAGTAGTTGTCATGGAAGGGGCTTTCGTGGGCTGCAGGCTTGCTTTTAATTCTCAGTACTTACAAGTGCTAGAGCAGAAAGGTCTCTTCGGACTCGTAGCTGCACGTGTAACATTGATGATGGTGACAACTGCAACAGCAGAGATTATTTTTTCTTGTCTCCCTTATAAGCACGTGTCCCACAAGAGGACAAGCTCTTTGTAGAGTACAGAGCAAGGGCTCCATGCCAGTGTTAAGCTCCTCTGTGTCTACATTGATTCATGTGGGAAGGGAGCAGTCATTGCCCTGAGGCCGCATATGTGCAGGAGCAATTGGATTCACCCTGGCTTAACTTCAGGGCTCCCTCCTTGGCCCACCCTCTAGCCAAGCCTCTCCAGCCAGCTCAGAGAAACCCTGTGCAGGGTTTTTGTGCATGTCCTTGCTGCAGACACCCTGCTCCCGGGCCTGCCACTTTGCCTGGGGCACCCAGCAATCCATTCTGCCTCTGCTGCCTGTTGTGCTCAGCTGTCCTCAAACCTGATTTAGCTGTAGGACAGAACTGCTTCCACCCTCCGAGGCAGCACCAGCAGATGGGTGGCTGAAACCCATTGCTGCCCTTGCTGGTGGCTTCATCATGTCTGGAAAGGGCTTGAGGCTCTCCAGGGGTGTCTGCAGCACCACCGCTAATAAAACCCTGCGGCTCTATTCATGTGCAGCTTTATTATAGACGTATTTCAAAGCTAGGGGTGGGGTATCATTGCAGAGGAAGGATGCTAGCTGGTGTTGGCATGGGCACACGTCCACTGCCCACTCACTGTGAGTCACCTCATCCCATCAGGCACGGACTAAGACACCTCCCCAGGATGGCTCTAGCCGTGGTTTCTGATCAGGCGGTGCCAGCCCTGGTACCGCAGCCTGCTGTGGGGGCTGGGGATCTCAAAGCTCCTGAGCAAGCAAGAGGCTGGAACAGAGGGTGCAGGGGCACAGGCAAGCCCTGTGAAGGGACAGACTCCAGTGGTGGCATCCCTCCATGCTAAGGCAGACAAGCACAGTGGTGCAGCAGGGATCACAGCTCTGGCCACTTTCCAGCCCAGCAGGGTTAGTTACCCATCGGGGAAACACAACAGCATTAAGCAATGTTTGCAGTTCAATCTGTGCTGCTTTGCCTGAAGAAGAGCTCAGCACTTCCACACAGCTCCTACCCCACTGTGGAAGTGGTTTCCAGTTGCAGCTAATTACTGTGCAAAGAAACGAGCCTGCTGCAATTGTCAGTTGAATGACACTGGTGCGCTCAGCTCTTCCTGGCCCTTGGAGAGATGTCCTGCCCAGGCTTCTTGCCCTGAGATTGCACCAAAGCACATAGCTGCTTGGGCTGCAGCTCAGGCAGGGCTGGGAGCTGGGCTTTGCACTGGTGAGCAGCTGGGAAAGCAGGGAAGGAGCCATGTCTGTGGGTTAAAGGGAGGTCAAGGTCATGTTATTGCAAACATGACTGCTGAGCTCCCTGGAGCAGCCTCCAGGGTTAATAGAATAAACCAAGAAAATTTGTAAAACTTTCCCAAGCACCCAAGAGATCAGGTTCTGCTTTGTGTTTGGCAGTAGAAGCAAATACTGTTCTGCTTTCCCCAACCTGGCTATTAGGATGACTTAGTGAGGACCATTTTTGACTCACGAGAGGTTTTCATACACTTGGGCAAAGCTGTGGGGTAAGGCACGCTGCACACAGCCTGGGCTCCCCGTGTGCTCACTGGCTCCCAAGCCCAGCATGTTCTGGCATTGATGCTCCTTCATGCAAAATACCCAGGGGGTTTATTCTGCACTTTTATATCATTACCAGCTGGGACTGAAGAGGTGAAGTTGAGGATACATCTCTGGAAACCTTCATGTCATCCTACATGGTCCTGTCTTTTGCAGGATCCTCACACAGGAACCACATGAAATGGAGTTGGGGGGGGGGGGGGGAACAATTGGCTGCAGCAGCTTCAGCTGCAAAGTGATTGTCTGGGAGCTGCATCTGGCCTGGGGCTTCTGCCACTCTTGGAGCAGGTGCCCTCAAAGTGAGGAATGGTGGTGCTCTTATCAGTGCAGTGAATGGTGATGCTCTTACCAGGGCTCTTGCTTGGCCAGCTGACGTTCTTCCTGGCACCAGGCTGTCCCCAGCTGCTTTTCTTCCCTGTGTTTTGGGAAATGATGCCCATTGGCTGTGCAGAACCAGCTCTGCTCTGGGGCAGCTCAGCAGTGGATGTCTATCTCAAATATCTTCAGGGATAACAGTGTTCTGCTGTCACCTGATGCAGCACCCCCATCTGTCCTCCAAAGCACAGCCCTTGTATTCAGAAAATCACCATTGAGGTTCCTCTCTCCCTGTTGGCATGTTTATCCACCCGTAAGCCCAGTGTGGGTGCAAGGGGATGAGGCTCCAGCCCCACACGCCTTGTGGGGGCAGAACACAGGGGATGGAGGGATGTGGTTTGGTCCACATGGCCCAGCTGAGTGCAATGAGTTAACAACATTGTGGGGGATTTAAAACAGAAGAAGCCTCCTGACAGCCCACATGTAGGTCTAATAATTTACTATAACTGGTTTTATGGCAGACCGTAAAAATCTAAAATAAGGCTGGGAATTGTCAGAGAAACCCACATGGAGCTGAATGTCTGCATAACTGCAGTTTTTTAGGCTCCAGCGCCTTCCTCTGGAAAGCCTCAGTCCCCAGGTCCCTGGGGCGTGCTGGGGACCAGCCCTGTGAGGGCTTCCCCACGGGAGAGCCCTTTTGCTTGCGCGAGAGCAGTTTCGCATCAGCGCTGCTGCCCAAACCACAAGATCTTCAACGGGCTTCCTCGGCATTGGTGGTGGGGGTTGATGGATGGGGTTACTGATGGGGCTGGACCAGATGATCTCAAGCAGTCCTGTCAGACCTGAACAATTCTGTGATCTGAAAGGTCCCTGCTTCAGGTCTGTAGGCTGAACAGCAGCTCCTCATCTTTCACCCTTCAGACCATCCTCCCACTGTCCCCAGCCTCTCCCCAAGGACCAGCATCCCAGGGGATGCAGAGAGGGGTATTTTTCCCCAAGGCCAGCTCTCCAGTCCCTTCTGTATGGCTCAGGGAGAATATTGTCTCTCCCCAGAGGGTGACATTAAACACCGAGGTAATTTGGCCTCTCAGAATAGCCTGGAGCAGTAGTTACTGCAATTATTCTGAGTGCCACCGGATGATACTCAGTAATTACGTGGCTCGATCTTCTGGGGATCTCTGAGCACTTACTGATCAATTAATTAAACTTTGCAGCAGGCTCTCACCACAGCATGGGATGCCGGCGGATCAATAATCCCTCTCCTGAGCTGCAGCCAGTCCTGAACGGCACAGCCCTGCCAACACGGGGCTCACCCCCAGAGCCAGAGAGCAGGAGAGGGGTGGGGGTCTGGGAGGCTGAAGGCCCAGGCTCTCTAGGGAAGATGGAGGATGAGGGCATGGCAAGCTCATGGGTGAGAAGTATCAGAGAGAGCAGTTTGAGTCCCTGGCTTTTCTCCTGGGAAGGAAGGAAGGAAAAAGTTGGGAATTTCATTGGCTCTTTTGTCTGTTTGCTTGGGCTGTGGCTGCAAATGTCCTCCTGAGCCTGAGCCTGAGCCTGAGCCTGATCCCAGTCCTGATCCCGCAGCTCCAAGCAGCACTGCAATCACAAATCGCTTTCTGAACACCTTGCTGCCTGCAGTCAGCAGGGCACAGTCCCTGCAGCTCCGCAGGGTCCCCTGAGCCGCTGCCGGCTCTTCCTCACCCTCCAAGGGCTTCATTCACCTGCTGCTGGGGTTGGCTGTGACAGGGGAAGTGCTGACTGACTCCACATCATCCTCACAGCCCCAAGACAAGCTGTTTATTTTGAAAGCTTCAGGCACAACATAAACCACTGCTATTTGGAGGATTCCTGGAAGGAGCCTTGCTATTAGCACAGATTGTAAATCCAACAAAGAGCCTGGCTGGGCCCAAGTCCTGATCTATAAATATGAATAAGGTAGAAAGCAGCAGTTCCCCTGGGGGCACGCAGGAATGGACATCACATGTTCTCCTGCCCAAAAAGACACTTTTGCATCAGTTACTGCCAGGAGGAGAAAAATCCCCAAGTTCAGGGTTTTTTTGGTACCTGGGGAAAGCCTTTATTGTTCCTATGGTGTTGGTCTTTCAGTCACCCAAATAGATCACCCCACCCCTGTAGCCCCAAAGCAGGGCTGGAGAGGTGCTGGGACAGGGGAGAGTCTGCAAGATGCTTTGCTGGGAGGCTGGGCAGGCTGGGAGGGATGAGGGCTGCCGAAAGCTGCAATTCCGCAGCAGCCCTGTCACCCCCCGGTAGCCACTGAAGAATGGGTTGGGGTGAGGAAGGCAGCTGGACTCTGCCCATGGCTGGGATGCCCATGCAGGGGCTGAGCCCAGGTGGATACAGGGGTTTCTGGGGTGCCAGGAGCCAGCTGAGGGCCAGCCATGCCAACAAGCCCATGGAGCTTCTCGCCTTTTACTGCAATGACATTTTCCTGCCAAAGTTGTCCTGTATTAAGCTAAATGACACAACTGGGGAGTTATCTCTCTTTAAAAAGATTTTCCATTGCATTGCCTCAATATCAACTCTTCAGAAATGCAAGAGTGAAAAACAAGGTGAAACGAGTGCAGGAGCTGTCCTCCATCAGGGTGTCAAAGCTATTTGACAACTTGGAACTAAATTCAAGCATTTGCAGCCTGCCCCTGCTAGAAAAGCTGCAGGTTGGACTGTCTGTATCCCAACTCATTGCTGAAAATCGCCAGTTGCAAGTGGAGAAACATGTGCCCCCCCTCCACGGGAGCCCCACAGCTCAGCCGAGCTGCTCTCATTCCCCTCCTGCTATGGCCAAAGGAGATGCATCATTCTCAGCCTGACATCCTTTTCCTGGCTGCCCTCAGCAGATGCATCCTCTTCCCTGCGGTACCTGGTGAGCAGAGCCGTGGCGTGGTGCCTTCCCACTGAGCCCGTGGCTCCCAGCCCCTCTTCCCAACACCTGTGGGGGACAGCAGCACATGATGCAGAGGGGCGGGAAACCGAGCCATGGTGGGGGGCTGGGCTGGAAGCAGGACAGATTTTGCTCGCCCTGGTACAGTGCCCTGCGCACTTGGCTGTCCTTCCTTCCAGGCAACCTTTCAGCCCAGATGGAGAGCACCATAAGGAGTTTTGTTTCCTTCCCCAAACACACGACACGTTCTCTGCCTGTCTAACAAGGTGTCTGCACAGGGCTGCACTATGTGGTGCAAGGCACAATTGGCTCTGCAGGAATCATTCATACTCCTTCCCTCAGACTCTGCAGTGGGGAGGAATGGGGAGCTCTCTGCCCCTGCATGCCTGGAGCAGAGTCACACTCCGCAGCTTGCGCTCAGGGATGTTTTGCAGGTGCATGGCATGCTGTGCCCAGAAAGCATCGTGCATCTGTCCCACAGCAGATGAGGTACCATGCTGTGCAGAGCATGCAGAAGGTAACTCAGCTGTACCAGCCTTAGCCCCCAGAGCTGATGCAGATGTGCACAGCCAGGGGCTGCAGAGAAGCAGCAGCAGGGCTAGGCTGTGACTGCCTGAATGTCCCTGTGGGGTGGCCACTACCTGACCACCTGCTTCGTGGCACTGGAGCAGCATGGAGGAGGTTTTGGAGCTGAAGGGCAGGTCTGGGGCACAGCCCACCTGGAGATGCTTGCTTCCACCTGGGCCTTGCTACTGAGAGCCATTAAAAAGGGCCAGGACTACCCCTCCTGGGAGGCTGCTGGTATGGAGGGGGCTGTGCACTGAGAGAGGCTGAGCTGATGCTGTGCAAATAGTGTGGAGCGGTGTGCTAGCAGGGCTGGCTTGCAAGAGGATTTCTTGCTAACAACAGATAGCCCACCTCAGGGGTTGGTATCCTGCGTGCCCTTCTGATGTTGGGTGCCAAATCCCAGCTTCCCTGCACACCCGGGGAAGGCTCTCTATGGCAGGGTGGGGGGTGAAGGAGAGCTTTGCCAGCAGAGCTGGGCTTCGCACCCTGTGTTGCAGCAATACCCTGGTGTGGCTGTTGGACCCTCTGCTCCCTCAGCAGATGAGCGAGGGAGTGCGGAATGCCAGGCTCCCCAGGGACAGCATGGCAGGGTGGGAGCCCTAGGCTGCCTCCCCGCTGTGCTGCCTGTGTGAGGGATGAGCATGGGCATGGGTGGGGAAAGGCCCTGGAGCAAACCTGGGGTGCCTGGGACTGGCTGCTCCCCCTGCTGTAACTGGCACCTAGGGTAGCATGGGACCCTCCCCAGTAAGAGCTCAGCTTCCCATGGGGGCATGGTGGGCTTCTGCCAGGCTGGTGCTGCTGCAGGGCCAGCATCTGCATGGGTGTTCTCCTGCTCAGCTCTGAGCCGGGGGGGTCAGTTTGGTGCTGTCTCCCTGGGGTGATCCCTCCCCATAGGCATGTCTGTAAATGGTTTCTTATAAAACACTGCAGGAAATGTCTTAAGCTTCTCTTTTATTTCTAAAAATAGCCCTGTTTGGTCCTTCGGAGGTTCCGCTCTCATAGCTCCTGTCTTTTCCCTGCAGTGGGTGCAGCGGGAGCTGGAGGATCACTTGCTGCCTGGTCCATGCTGCTCTTGACAGCCCAGGGAAGATAAGGCAGCATCTTTCCAAGGTCAGATTCATTTTGTGGGAGAAATACTTGGTTTTGAGGGGGAGGGTGGTTTCTGATCCCAATGACACGTCCATTGCATCCCTGTACAAAAGGACTGAGACCCAGCAAAAGGCTTGTGAAGACTCAGGACAGAAGCAGCACTGTTGTTTAAGCCTCCCACCATAAAAGTAAAGTTTTGCACCAAAATTTTCAATATATTTGTTCCTTTTGCTGTGCCAGTGTCTGTGTGCTGCCCTGGGCTCAGCAATGGTTGTACGTGTATGGCTCTGACGCTGCCCAGAGTCATTCGTCTTTCTGCCTGTGTGCCAAGATCATCCCTGAGCGCATCTCTGCATGCCCTGCTATGGATGCTGCAAGCTGCTGTCTCAGCAAAAGCCTAAGGGATTGGGATAGGGAGGTGGGTCTGAGTGCATCAGGAGCAGGCGTGGGAATGGGGTGGCTGCGGGGACACCTGGGCGAGCTGGTGCCAGTGGAGGGAAGAGCTGCCAGCCAGGATTTCTCCAACGCTTAAAAGCTGACTTCACATCCTCTGCTATGAAACACAGCCATGATTTTTGCTTTACAAGTGTGATTGCTTATAACAGCATGAAATTACAGCCAGAACTGATCAGCCTGGCAGCAGATAAGGGAAGCTGTCAAGTGTGGTAGTGTGTTATTACACAGGGGGATCAGAGGGAGGGAGGCTGGCAGCCCCCAGACAAGCTGGCTCCAGGATGAGCCGCCTCTCCAGGCTATCCCAGAGGGATGGTGGTGGTGCTTTCACTGGTGATGGCTCTGCTCACAGCTGCAGGATTAGACCTGGGAGTGATGGAGGTGGAGGGTGGGCAGGGGGTTAGGCAAGATGTGTGCAGCGAGGGTTGGATTTGGAATAAATGTGGCCTGCCCAGTCCAAAGCATGCTCAGCCTCTCATCTGGTGGATTCCATCTCTGCATACCCTGGTTATAATAATTTTGTGTTAATTAGCATTGTTCCTTCAGCAGTGCTGGTGCATGCCCTTGTCTGGGGCTGAAAGATGCTTCCACGCAATCTTCTCTTATACTTTCAAACTCTTATTTTGAGCAAGTAATGAATTACCACTCAGCAACTCAAGCCTTCTGATGAGCCATAGAGCTGGTGGGGGGTTTTCATGGGGGTGTGAGGGGGGCAGAGAAGCTCCATGGTGTTGGGACCTGCTCCTCTGATTCTGGTTATGGCCCGTAGCCAGGGACAGTCACAAACTGATACGGCTTCTGCTGACATCCATTGGGAAAACTGTGGGTCTGAGGATGAAGTCATCACTGTTTCAAGTAAAGTGCTAATTCTGCATGAGTTAGATGTAATCACCATTTCATAATTACCTGGGGAAGGGGAGCTGTAAGCCTGAGATGTAAAGCTATGTATAGAGGCACAGGTCAGATGCATGTGAAGCCAAGAGAGCAGAGCTTGAATGCATACATGTATGGATGTATGTATACAGTGTGTGTGAGCACAGACACCTGCAAGCGTCCCCACCATGTATGAACTCATGTGGTGTGTCCTGACTGCTCACAGGGCCCGTCACTGGCAGGTCACCTGTTGGGCTGCGTGCATGTGAGGGTGTGATGGGGCGATCACTGGGCACAATGACACACAGCCCTGAGTCATGGAGACTTTCCCCAGCCCCATGTGTGGCTTCCTGGGTCTGAGGATGATGAGAGGATGAGCTGTTTAAGCCTTCATGCTTGGAGCCAAGGGCTTGAGTGTGTAACACCAATAATGTAACATCTGTAACCACGGGCAGAGAATTTTCTCTTATGGTTCTCCAGAAAATAAGACTTTTTGTAAAGCCTTTGTATTTGCTTCCTTTTCTGTACATGTGGTGGCAGATTTGTGCAGCGTACATGCCCCTACTTAGTGCCGTCTCTGTTCTGTGCCTGCAAAGCCCTCTGTGATCATCAAAAGCTCCCCTGTGCATAAAGAGCCCATATACAATGCTCTCCAGCATCCTCAAAGAGCCTTTCTGCCCACGGCAGGGGCTGCCTCTTGGATTAGCTCCAGGATCCTGCTCCCCTTCTTCCCAGAGCTGGTAAAAGCCCCGGTGGCACGAGAGGGCTGAAGGGGAGGGCAGCACATGGGAGATCACTGCCCTGAGTGCCTTCAGCTCTGGAGGGGTATGGAGGGGGCTACCCACCTCTGCCCTGCTGCTGGCTCCTGGTGAGCTCTCTCCAGCTCTCCCTCTTGGTGTGTCCTCTTGTGCAAAGGCTGCTGCATGCCACTGCCTTGAGGGACATCTCAGTGGACACTGCAAAACCTGACTGTCAGCAAAAGGAGCCGCACAGGACCCCGAACTCTGAGGAACGTGCTGTCTCAACGTGGCCCATCACTCCCCCCTGCGCTGGTGGGTTCAGCACAGCATGGCCATTCGAGCTGCTCCTGCCATCACCTGCTGGACTGGGATGTGCTCAAGGGCTTGTGTTCCAGCCCTACTGCACCAGGGCAGGTGCCGGTGAGCTGAGACAGGCTCTGCTCCCTGCGGGCTGGGGCGCAGCCGGTGGTGCTCATGCTGGAGGTGGTCAGGGCTGTGGTTTCTCATGCAATGCCAGCCGTGCTGCACAATTGCTTAACCAGCTTTTATAAGCAAAGGCTGGCCCACGCTGGCACCAGGGTGGGCAGGAGCTTCTCATGCTCTGACCAAGGCTGCCTCTGCACTCTGCAAAACTCAGCACTCATTGAATAATCTCTTCAGGGACTGCTGAGCCTGTACTTCAAGGACATTCCTGAGTGATGTTTGTGTGCTGGCACAAATTGCTGTTTACATGTGAACTTGCAATGGTGTGTGGTCCCTGTGGCTGTTGTTTTTCAGGGTACAGTGCCAGGCTCCACACCAGAGAACTGTGTTGCTACCAGTGCTGCTCTGCGCAGGTTTCCTTTCAGCTCACAGCCGTGTCCCACATCTCCTTAAAAACCAGTCATTCCTGGCATTTTCTCACTTTCATAAGCTCTTTTCCACTCCGGAAAAAAAGGTCTCAT
Source organism: Falco biarmicus (assembly GCF_023638135.1). NCBI lineage: Eukaryota > Metazoa > Chordata > Aves > Falconiformes > Falconidae > Falco > Falco biarmicus. Next base: position 27,745,045 of record NC_079288.1, on the reverse strand, counting down.
TTTACTCATCGCTGCTCTAATTCCGTTTGGAAACTGTGGGTGTTGATCAGAGGTGGGTTAGCAAGACCCAGGAAGGATTCCTGACCGAACGAACAGTGTTTGCCGGCAGAAATGCCTGTGTGTGCTGGGTGGGATTGATTTCATGGTGTAGAAGCCACCTATCTGGCAGCCCCTGCCTGTCCACCTGTGGTGCACAGCACTGTGGAAAATCCATTTATTCGCATTTCAGACCGATTCTCTGCAGTTCAAGCCTTCCAGGTATTTCTGGTCCCTCCCCATCTTGCCATCTGCTTTCAGCCCCTTTCATCCTGCTGCCCTTGCACCTTCTGTTTCTGAGCTGCTCTGCTTCCCTTCCCCTGGTGTTTTTCAAAAGAGAAAATAAACAAGCAGAGGGATGGCATGGGGCTGGGGGATCATTTACCAAGAGACTGCGCTGTGTCAGCCTGACCTTTTCATTCTGCAGCCTTCAATAGCCCTGACAGAGGCTGCTTTTTGCTGCACACAGCTTTCCCACACCGCAGTGCCGGTACTGCCAGAAAGGTGAGCCATCCCGGGGTCTGGATTAGCGGTCTCTGCTCAGAAAGCCTCGAGCAACATGACACAGCAGCAGCAGGTGCCTTTCTGGGACTTGCCATGCTGTGGGTGGGATGAGGCACTGTGCTGCGCCCCGGACCACAGGGGTGGGGGCTCAGGGGGGCTCAGTGCAGTGCTGCTCTGGGCCCTGGGAAGCAGTCAGTGCCTCTGCCTCTGCCTTCAGACGCTGACAGATCCCCATGACTGGTGGCTGAGTCTCTCTCTGAACTATGCTGATAGCTTAAAAAAACCCCAGTGATAGATAGTCTCATTAAACAGGGGTGCACTGCGAGGGAGAGGAGCAAATGACTTATTGCCTTTCCTACAGGCTTTGCTGGCAGTGTGAGCACGGTTCATTCCTTCTTCCCCAAAGCCAGGGGAAACAGCAGATGTGTTCAACACTTGCAACATGGCTTGCAGGCAACGCTGGCCTCGGCACACATGGGGTCCCCAGGGCAGCGGGAGGATGTGCCAGCCAGGGACTGGGGAGCAGCTCAGGGCTCAGAGGTGCCTGTTGCAGGTTGCAGCTGAGCACAGTGCTTCATTCCCAGCTCTGATGCCCAGCAGAAACTGGTGAGATGATCCAAAGCAGGATGGTCCCAGCTGATGCCTGACCATGTTCACAAGGCACATGAAAGGACTAGGGCAGTGGCAAGCTGGAAACACAAGCCAGTGCTGCCCTCCCAGCCTCCCGTGATGCAAAACAGCTTCAGTGCATGCAGGTGGCATTGGTGCTGGGCTTGGTGGCTGTGTATCCACTCACCAGCTGGCCATGCAACGTGTGTTGGCTGTAGCTGCTGCTGCTGCAGGGGTCTGGGTTGCATGGGGGCTGTTGTGGGGCTGGAAGCATGCCTGCAGCCAGCAATGTCACAGGGCTGGAAGAGTGTCTGCAGCCAGGGATGACACCTTGTTGTGCTGGAGAGCCATCTCTGCGCTCGAACACTCACGGTTATTTCATCCCCATGTGCTCACAGCATGGGTATCTGACAAGGTGATGATCCAATACATGAGTGGGAGGTATTTTGATTTTTCTTTCTGGGATCATATTTATTTTCTTGGATCACTTCAAGAATTTCTGTTGTAGGGGGTTAGGGGATGAGCAGGCTGTCCCCAAGGGTGCCTGGATGCAGGTTTTGGCAGGGGACCAGGGGCTGCAGAGACTCAGTGTGAGTAACCCCTGAGTGGAGATTGACTCTGCCCTTCATCATTGCTGGGCTTTTTCCCACCTGTCTGGGATGTTCTGGGGCTCTTGGCCTTGGTGGGTCAGAGACACCATTTTGATTTTCTCAAGTTTGCTTGGTGTTGAAATGAAAAGTTAAAGGGAAAGAGAGAGCTTGAACCACGAAAAGTTCTTGACCATATTAGAAGGAAGATTTTCAGCCTCCAGCTGGCTGTGGGATCAAGGACTGCATTAGTATTGACCTCAGGTATGGCGAGCAGCAGAAATTCCCTAACTCAGCACAAGGCCATGCTTGACTCTAAATCTCACCTAACACAGTGTGCATTGATAGCACCTGCCTTGCAGGACTATTTAGGAGCTTGATTAATCAATGTCTGCAAAAATGCATTCATACCTAGAGATGAATGATCCACCATCAATACGAAGTGCTATTATGGTTGTTAACTGTGCATCATGCACAAATGTGGCATCTGTAATCACCTTGCGCAAAGCAAATATTTTGCTGAGCAGGGTCCCAGCTCTTCAGTTCTGCTCTCGGAGAGGGAGTGAGAGGGTCTGCCTTCGAGCTGGGCTGGGGAAAATGAAGTTCCTCTGGCCCCTTAGCCCAGGCAGCAGATTTTGTGCATGGGGAAAAGCAGCAGCAAGGGAGCATCGGAGGTTACTGCAGCATGGCAGGAGCACTGTGCAGGGCAGGAGGACTGGCTTGCATCAGCCCTGGCACAGAGCAGCCCTGACTGGTTCATTACTGCGTTTCCCAGTTCTCTGCAAATGTGCGGTCCTTACGCTGCAGCTCTGCACCAGCATAGCGACTCAGCCCCATGTTGGGCTTAAGTCCCAGAAAGAACAGGAGCTGGGTGTAAAGTCTCATGCCACTTGTGGGAATAAATTATCTAGAAAAAATGTGGTCTCTTCCCCTCTGTGGGCTTCCAAACTGCTTCAGCTTTGATACGCTGTTTCTGCAAGTGAGCAGAGCCAAAGTGAACATAAAATCAGCACCGTCTTCCCCCAGGAGTTCTTTCTCTTTAGGCTTCACTTGGTGTTATAATGATCCAATCAATCTCAGGAGGTTCCAAACACTTATTAATTAATGCAATGATTGGGTGATTTGGCCGTCATTGCAGCTGTCTTTCACAGGGAGAAAGAAAACCATATTCCTTTCTTATTTTTTCTAATGCCTGGCTTTCTGATGGCATGCCGTTCCTCCACTGCAGAACACAATGTAAAAGCAGGGTGACTCACAGTCAAGGATTTGTATTCAATATCAGTTCAGATTACATTGGCTTTGCCTAATGCCTTAGCAATAAAGTGCCTCTTCATTGTATAGCTGCAATTTATTTCAGCTCCTGGGCTGGTACAGAACAAACATCAGTCATGCTGCAACACGTGTGCCCTGCGACAGGAGCAAGCGGTGGATGTTTGCCGGTCTCGGAGGCGGTGGAAGACGCAGTCTGTGTGCTGGCTGCCACGGTGCCTCACCTCCTGCTCGTGGCTGCTGCTGCTGCCTGGCACGTTCAGATGGCAGACAGACTCTTCAACAAGGGTAGTTTGTAAAGCCGTCACTTGGAAGCCAGGACAGAGATGTGGAGGAGATTGGCCAGGCAGAGTCACCCTGGGGATGCACTGGTGGCAAGACCCCTCGTTATCTATTTGTACAGCCATAAAACCTGCCCAGGGCTGCAGACTGGCCTGCTATTTCAAACAGGCCAGCTGAAAGCGGTGGCCTGTTCCCCAGGCAAGGTGTATTACTCCAGCTCAGCCCTGGTGCTGGGCTTTTTGCTCCAGGAGCAGTTCCCTCAATCCCCTTGTAGCAAGCTGCAGGTCCTGGAGCAGCATTTGAGCCCCTCGCTTCCCAGGGGCTGTGCTCCCTGCCGCGCACAGGCTGTGGTTACTGCCTTGCAGCCGTCAGCAAGGGCTTTTTCTGGGGTTGAAGCCATCTGATTCCCCAGAGCCCTCGAGCTTGGCTGCATGGGCTGTGCAGCAGGGCAGCAGGTCCCCGAACCCATGGCATCCACGCTGCAAAGGCTGCCTTCTCCCCTCCGGCCAGCCTCGGCTCGGGCGCCTTCCCCACTAGTGCTTCTAACCTCGTGTGCAAATGCCTGTGCAGAAAAAAAGACATGCAGAAAAAAGCAGGAAGGACTGCTGAGAGCACAGTTCATTCTGTGTTTCTGCACTGTCTGCAGATGCTTGGTGAAGGTTTCTTGTGCTGGGGCTTTGGCAGCTCAGCACCGCTGGCAGAGCTGAGAGCAAGGGCAAGGGGACAGCCAGGATTTCTTTTTTTTAGTGGGGATGCAGAGGTCTAGGAAAATGGAATGTTTTCCTGTGATGCCCTTTTGGGACCCAGTGATGATTCACATGAACAGCAGTGGGTCAAGTCTTATCTTTATTTACTTGACATGTTCTTGATGCCTCTATGCAACACCTCCAAGGAGGAGAAGGTCCACAAAGATCCTCCTGGAACACTTCCACAAGAAACTGGCTTTGGTGAGAGGAGGACTGTGCAAGTCATTGATGATTTATGAACCCCTCCCATGGAGGGCAGGGGTCCCCAGCCTGCCTTGTGCACAGGCACTGGTCTTGTCAAAGGAGGAAACTGGCCTCTGTCTTGCTCAAAGAAACTGCTAGAGATCTTCCTTATTGCTGAAGAAACACCCCCCACTGCATGTCCTCCTGTGTTGTGGTAGGTGTTGCGTGGTCTCATCTTGTTTGTTTGTCATCCAGCCAGGAAGCAGGAGTGATGCCGTGTCTGTACGCAACCACTTGCACAACACAAGTAGCAAGCCATGAGTAATCCCTGCCGAGTTCTCCGCAGGCGTCCCCTGACCTGGAAATCATCCACGGCCACCGTCTGGTGAATACCCACAAATGTCAAACCACCCACCCCAACAGGGAGCCTGATGCTGCATGGTTCACCAGGTGAAGACAAAATCCCACACAATATGGGAATGAAGAGCATGACTCCAGGGCTGTGCTGGGGTGGATGGCCCTGGAATGGGGTTGTTAAGACCAGCATTAGCTGAGCGATGCAGTCTCTATTGATTAGCTTATGCAGCACTAACAGTGCAGTGCTCGCTAACAGTGTCCCCAGGGGCTGGCTCCCTGGACAGACTGCTGGTGTCAGCAGGCAGGGAGCAGAGCTGTCCTGCTCACACACTGCGCTGAGCTGGTAATGATGCTGCAGTTGACTAGAGACATCATTAGGGGTGACACATAAATGCTAGGAATGCCTCGGGCTTGCAACCCCCTGACTGCAAGCAAGGCTGGATTAGTGCCAGCACCTGGTGTTGCAGCAGCAGCCTAGTGCGAGCCCGGCTTGGGATGGGGCTGCTCCTCACCGCTGCACCCAGTGCTGTGCCAGCTGCCCAGTGCTCTGCCATCTGGTTGCTTGCAGCATGCATGGTGCAGTGCATCAGCAGCACCCTCAGCTTTCCCAACTTTCCTCTGCATTTCATGCATGGCAGGAAACGATGGCTCTCCCACTTGCTCTCCTGTGACCATTTTCTACTTGTTAAACCAGAAGCAGCACTGTGGAACTGAGCAATTCCTGCAGACTGCTCTGGTTGCCAAGCCAGAGCCCTGAGGGATGCACTGTTGCCCCCTCCACATCTCTGCCTTTCCTTGGAGGGTGTCTTGGCCACCCCTCACACACCGGTGTGTGCTGGCATGGCAGCCATGGGGAGAGCTGCAAGGACTGAGCAGGGCAGGGAGTGCCCCTGGCACTTCCCAGGCTGCCTTTGCTGACAGGGATGGGAGCAGGGATCCCTGTGCAGGAGCATTGCCCTGATTTTCCCACAAATGCAGCATTACTTCCACTAAGCAGCTTAAGCCACGGGGCCCGATGCTAAACCTATTAGCACTGGCAGCGGCGCCCAGAGCTGAGCAGCTTGCTGCCAGATGTGCCAATGCCGAGGGTGCTTCTGTCGGTTTAAGAGACAGCTCAAGCTCTTGGACACAGTTGCCTTCTTGCAGAGTTTGGGTGCTGCTGGAAAGCAGCTTGAGTGCCACGTTTGCTGGTTCTGCTGGCGAGCCGATGTCCCTGGGAGCAGGGGGATCTGGGTTACTTGGTAAATTAAACACCATCCAAGAAAAAATATGTGTTAACACAGTTCAAGGTGATGCTGCAATCTAGAGCCAGAGAATATAGGCTGTGCTCACAAACTGGGCGGCTGTGTCCCAGAAAACATCAAATGCAAAAATATTTTAGAGACTGTAGCAAAAAAGCAACTCAACAGGCACTCTTAGGGCTGCACTTTGTGATATACTTCTAAATGCATGGGCTGGGCTGGAGCAAACAGTCCTGGTCTAGCCATGGTGTGTGGCTAGGGATGGTCTTGCCATGGTCCTGCTGCGCTTGCGGGACCAAAGGGAATATTCCAGGCAGGTATGGGAGCTGTGGTTAATTAAAGAGGGATTTGGGCAAATGGGTGAATAAAAGAGGCAGGAAAATTCTTTGAGGTCTGGAAAAATACCTCAGAGATGAGGGGAGAGTGTGGTCCGTGTGGTTTAGCCAAAGGATGGTCCAGTGGTGCCTTGAAACCACTGTGCAAAAACCTTCCCCGGGATAAAGCTGGCTCTGAAAGGGCCCTTTAATCTAGCAGGGAAAGCATAACAAGAACTAATGACTGGAAGCTGAAGCCAGACACATTTAAATTAGAACAAAGGACACATTTCTAATACGGAGGGTAATTAACTATTGGAACAAATTATCAAGGGGAAGTGGTGCTTTCACCATCTCTTGAAGTTTTCAAATTAAGACGGGATGTTTTTTCTGAGAAGAAGCTTTACTCAAACACAAATGACTGAGCTCTGTCCAGCAGCGACTGGAGGGATTTAATTGCCTGTGCTCAAAGGTCAGCCCAGACCCTGCAGAATCCCTCTGGCCTTAAAATCAGCATAACCATGTTTTGATGAGACTGGTGAAAGCTTTAAGGCAAAACAGTTGTCCAAGTCTCCACCGTGGGCTGGGAGAGCGGAGGCTTTTCCCAGCACTGATACTGTTCCCAGTGAAGCTGGGACTGCTGGTCCTGCTGGTGTCCCTGCTGTTACACTTGCCACCCATGGGACATTTTGTTTGCCTTTTGTAAAATGGTGTCTGTACAAAATTTGAAGTTAGAGAGCAGTCTGGATGTGGCCCCAGGGTATCTGCTCTGTGTGATGGGGCTGCAGCTCCCTGGTGTAAAACCAGCCTGGAAGTGGAGCCCTGTGCAAGCTGGGACTGTCCTTGGAGGACTGTATGTATAGATACACATGCAGCCCGATAAGCATCTGCTTCTCAGCCACACTGACAGTCCTGCAGCAGTGCCAGAGCTGGGGGGTGCAGGCAGGGGCTGCAGCAGGCAGGAGCCTGGGGAGGTCACAGGATGCTTCTGGCAGGAGCTGCTGCAGCACAGTTGCAAAGCCTGTGCCCGATCCGAAGTCATCCCTGCGTGTGTTTGGTGTCAATTGGCTTAGCCCTTCCCGTGAGCTGGGGCTGATCTGAGTTGGGAAGTCAATCAGAGCCACTCCATAGAGCTATGGTCCTGTAATTACTCTGTGATTAAATAAAAATGTAATTCCTTCAGCACCTCCGCGCTCCTGCTTTATTGCAGGAAAGCCCACACAAGGAATTAATGTTTAAATAATGGCTTTCCTCCCCAGGAGGAGACTCCAAAATAGGCAGGAATATATTAATGCTCTGCCCTGCATATGGGAACAAGCAGCTCCTTGCTGTGGGGCTGGGGTAGGATGCTGGGGGCTGTGGGGGCTGCAGTGCAGCATTCACCAGGAGTTCCCTGGTGATCTGCCCTCTGGATGTGGCCAAGCGGTGCCCACAGGCAGAGCGCATGGGTGCAACCCTCCAAACCACCGCCCAGGCACCTCTGCACTGGGCTGTCAGCTGGTGCAAGGTGCCTTCCTTGGTGCAATGCCAGCTCCCACCAGCTTGGAAACTGCCCAGTAATTTTTGCAATTCAGATGTAAGTTTTATGACTAGAGGAGTGCAGAGAATTTCAGCTGCTAGCTGCACTGATTTTCGAAGTTGTCCATCTTTGTATATCAGCAGATGCCAGCGGAGCGTACCTCATGAAGAAGAGCCTCTCCCTGCAAAGGGCCACACTGTTTTCAACCTCTTTATTAAACTGAGCACAGTTCTGTGCCATAGAGAGATGAAGAAGAGCCCCTAACAAGTGGAACTAGCCATTTCCCCGAGTTTCCAATCTCCTTGGTTACAGTAACTCCACACAACATGCAATACAAATGCAGTTTTGGAGACCAGGCTGTTAGCAGCAGCTCCTCAGCTACAGAGTTCAAATCCTAGATTTGAGCGATTCCTCATCTTGCTGCCGCTCACTACCTTGTACCACCGTGCAGGGACCCTGGGGTACTGGTGACGGCACTGGAAGGATGCTCCAAAGAGGAGGGCATTGTGCGGGTGCTCATGCTCATTTTGCAGAGGTGGCTGAGCATTGCAGTTGGAGCAGAGCCAGTGGACTCTGTGCAATCCCAGTTACCACCAGCTGCTGTTGCAGAGGCTGTGTGGGGTCAGTTTTCGGTCAACATCAGCCATGTCAGGGGGAAGACGATCACTTTGGACAAAAGTGATCTTTTTGCACGTCTCTGCAGAGTCTGCTTTTCTATGGCCACAGCAGGAAAGCTGTGACGGGCTATGGCTCAGCTCTTCCCACACGGGTGGGAGCCTCATTTTCCCCAATGCAGGGCATGAGCTGTGCATCTGGTAGCAGAGCTGTGTCCTTGTGGCATCACTGCAGATGCTCCTACAGAGCCCCTGCACCCAAATGTGAGGATTTGCTTTGAACGGATCCTGTCCATCCTTTGCTGCTCCTGAAGCCAGAGCAGACTTTGTCCAGAGACCATTGGCCTCCAGTGCCTCCTTGGCTGTATCCCTGCGCCATGCACAGGCTGCATGCACTACTCACAGCAAGGCAAGATTTAGTAATCTGTTGAGATTTTACAGAATTTGTGTGTTTGTCTCTTAAAAGTGATCTTGTTTATTTTTACCATTGTGACAGCATATCCCAGCCTAAAGCCGAAGCCAGGAGATACTGTGCAAGAGGGATCTGATGAGTGTTTGAAGCCAGAAATACTTTTGAGATGAAAGGTAGTGACTGGTGCAGAACAGCTCTCACCTGCCTCCCCAGAAAAGAAGGGAAGTTTCCCCCAGCAGAACCTAATGTGATTTCCAGGAGCCACTCACAGACCCTTTATCCCTGGGCTGGGGCAGGGAGAGGAGCTGCAGCCTCTGTCTTGGTAGACACCACAGGAGGGATTTTAGTGCAGAAGCCCAAAGGTGGCGGCTCCTTCCCTGCAGCTTTACTGCTGGGCAGGGATTTAGGCTAAGCCCAACAGCAGGAGCCAAAAGTTGTCTTGTAACAAGTCTTTCAAGGCCTCGAGAGCAGCAAGAGGACATGGACCTGCAAAGTCAAAGTGGTTGGTCACCCCTGCCCAGCTGCTGCTAATGCTCCTGATCTGCCTGAAATCCCCAGGGATTTGCTTGCTGGGCCAGGGGAACAGCCTGTGTTGTGCCCTGTGTGGGTGGGGGAGCCCAGCTGGAGGGCTGCTGGGTCCCCCCAGCAATCACTCATCATTAGAGCCCCATGGCACAGCACAGCCATTGTGCTTCACCGAGGGCAGGAGGCCACAGCTGCCAGGGGATTGCTCTGCATGTTTCTCAGTTAATCTCTATAAAAGTGAAAGACAGAACTTCTTCCCTCCCTCCCTCCCGTGTGCTCTTTTGCTAGAGTAATTTAGCAGTATTAGCACTGGTTATGGAGTTGGCTCTGGGATGCAGAAGTGCAGGCTGAGCAGCTCCCGCGGCACCAGCCCAGGGATCTCTCCGGAGCCGGGATCTCTCAGCAGTGTGCACCCTGGGACTGTCCCCTGACAGTGCCCATCCTACAGCCACGCTCTGGCAAGGACGAAGCCCAAGCTGGGAGGCTCAGCACAGCCTGAGGAGCAGGATGGGGCATCTGGGGCGTTTCCAGGTGGAAGGCGATGAAGTCCTGTGCAGGGTGTCCAGAGCTTCTGCTATCACACGGCTGAAGGAAGAAGAGGTTTCTGGCAGGAACCCCCCTGGTAGCATCACTGCAGGGCTGGGCAGAAGCACTTCCTCCCGTGTTAATGGCCTCGTCCTTGACGTGAAGCCCGATGCTATTAATAGGCAGCAGCACACACCATTGATGTACCAGCCCGGGCCAGAGTGGAGCTCACTAGTTCCATCCTCCTGCTCCCAGAGAACATCCCCCCCTGTGCCCCACATCCCCCCTTGTTCCACCTGCCACACTAATTATAATCACCGCATAATTCCTCAGCAACCTCCCCGCTGTGCTGTATTATTCATCGGGAAGCAGACAGGCTCATGCAGCCCAGACAAGCTGCTCTGAGGTATTAACAAGACAAGGGATTAATTGGCTGTTGGGAGCTGCTGAATAGAGGATGTGCTGCCTGTTATACCTGGCGTGGGACTACATGGACCAGCACAGGGCTCGACTTGCCTCAGCCTTCACCCAGCACCTCTGGTGAAGCACAGGAGGGTGCTGCTCCCAGTGCCAGCACACCAGGGAGGTGTAGGTGTAGTGCTGCTATCAAGGAGGTGCAGCTCCAGGACCACATGGTGCTGATGGTCTGTAAGCAAATGCTTTCCTGGGTCCTGCGTTTCCCCGAGGCTGTGCAGGGCTGGGCATCGCCTCGCTGCAGCATCCTCAGTGCCTGAACCAGCAGTTCCTTGCCCCTTTCCACATTTCCTCAGGGCAGCCACAGCAGCACCGTCCAGCTGGAAAATGAGTGCAAGTCCCGAGGCTCCCCAGCCCCTTCATAAAACCAGCCCCTCCAAGAGGGGAGCACCCTGGGCTGGTGCTAAATGGAAGATAAAAGGTTCTCAGAAGCTTTTCTCATCCTCCAAACCAGCTCTGGGTGCAGGGTCTGTCCTGGGACTGCCCCAGGAGCTGTAGGGTGCCAGCAGAGCTGGGAGACAGTGGCAGGTGACCATCAGCCCACTTCGTTAGCTGGGCTCATCACATAGCTGCCATCTCCTATGATCTGAATGGCTTAAATGCAAGCACAGGCTATTTTCTGTGTTGACCCTGCATCCATAACATGCCCACGGTGCCTCATGCAGCTGATGCTGGCTCGGCAGTGTCACACAGGGCATGGCAGCCCCGTGTGCATGAGAGGGATTACTGTCATGCTGACACATGCACAGCCAACCTGTGACAGCCATTAGTAATGCAATCCACTAGCTGGTCAAAGCCTTCTGTAGCTATGGTAATGAACTAACATAATTCACAATTATAATGTCAAATTTAAACCTAGGGCTTGTGCAAAAAGATAAAAATATCTCTTTGCTCATGGGATCTCAGTATTATTTGCTTAGCTATATTGGAAGCTAAATGCTCTCACTAACATCAAGCGATTGCTCTGAGATTAAACACTTTTCTTCCGTTTATGCACGTTTCACCCTTTTATAGTTTTATTAAAATGCTGGCTGCACTTTCAATTAAGTGAATCCCTTTTGCAATTGTAAGCACATTTCATATGAATAAATAATTTAATTTACAGGGCGTTTTGGGCTCAAAAATGCAATTGGCGACGTCAATGCAAAAAATGTTTGAAGGGTGCAGAGCAGGCGGCCCCCCATGCCTCCCCTGGGACAGGGGGGAGCCAGGCATCACTGCTGGCAGGGCTGCCGGCTCGCTGTGCGTGGGGAAAGTGGCCACCAGCTCACTGCCTGGCTGCTCCATCAGTGGGCAGGAGCCTCAGAGTGAAGCCCTTGAGGCATTTACTGGATGCACAGCTTTACACATCTGGTGTGCACCACCAGCTGCCCTTCAAACCGGGGGTGGGAGGGGGCCTCGTTGGCACAGCCTGCAGCTCCCCTTCCCGTGCACCTTCGTCCCCCAGCTTTGCCATCGGCCATCTATCATGGTAATAACGCTTGACACCTTTCATCTGAGGATCCCAAAGCCCTCTGCAAATATTAATTAATTATCAAAGCTACACAGCTTGCGCTCTGAAACTCACAGTCATCATTTCACTGAATTTCACATGAAAAAATCTGTCTGTTTTCTGCCATTTCTTAACCTCCAAATGTTGCTTTCTTGGCACTTTCCGTAAAGCACATGTTCACGTTTTCAGCACAGAGCTCTGTTTCCCTGGATCCCTGCCCATGCTCCGCAGGCCCCCATACTCGGAGCAGCGGCTGCGGTCCTGATGCCAGTGGGTGGCTGCGAGCCCCAGACCCTGCCCAGGGCACCCCCACCTGCCCCGGCAGCCCCCAGAGCAAAGCCCACTCCCCCTCGCCAGCACCCCTTCTTGGTGGCAGGAACCCTGGGTTGCCAGAGGGACTGTGGGTCTGTGCTGCACCCTGCTTGTCTGTCCTGCACCCTGCTTTTTTGTACAGTGCTGTGCATGCAAGTTCCCAGTGAAATCCCACTTTTGGTGGGAAATGTTGGCAAAGCAGAATGGTTTGAACCTGTAGGATGGCATCTGACAAAGGTTGTGCTGTTGGAAAGCAATTAAAACGGACAGGTACCAAACCCCGTGAACTTTGTCCTAAAAGACACTCAAGATTTTGAGCAGTTCATAACTTATCAGCAAAAAATGGCAGAAGTGGGATTGTCTCCTCTCCCAACCCCAGGATTACAGCCATCTCCGAGGGGCCCATTTCCTAAGGCACAGTCATTGTGCCTTGGCCCCTCTAACCAACAGAGGAGAATGTTAATATTCATTTTAAAAAGCATCTTCAGCATCAACAGTTTGCTCCAGTTCTGGATTTTGCAGTCATTTCTGTAAGCAAGTGATGTCTGGGTGGGCTGAATTTGTATTGCCAATGCTGAAGCTCTGCAATAGAAATGCAAATGAACCTCAGAGTAGTGATTTTCTTCTGTAGGGTGTTTAGTTGTTGGTGGTTTTTTTTCCTTTTTAAAAACCTCTGTATACCCCAGGTCTCCTAATGCCAGCACGTTACTCTGGAAAGGTTCCTATTGCAGAAACTTTTCTCCCCAGCTGGTTTGCAATGTGCTGCACAGGCACAAGGACCTTTTACTGTAATTAAGCTCTTGCTGTTCTTTCAGGATGTCAGTTCAGAGAAATTCATCACTTCCAACTCAGATGAGCAGCTTGACTGCAAGTTGTGGAGAAACAATGCTTTTCCCCAAGAGCCATGGCCAGTGTGTTGAGGGAAGCAGCCCGTGGGGCAGCCCCAGTGGGATCTCAGGCACCGTGCTGCCCTCCTGCCCACCCCCAGCCCCTCCTGCCCACAACTGTCCACTGCATCAGTCCCAGGGGCCCAGGTTGGGTTGTGGTGGGCAGCAAGGGGCAGCTTGCCCCAGCAAGGTGCTTAGCATCCCTCACCTCCTCCCCACCTGCGGTCCCAGCAGTGTCCCTGCTCCCTCTCCATCATCTGGGCAAGCAGGGAAGGGACCGTCCCCTGCTCTCAGTCCTCACATGATCAAAATTATTTAGCACAATAGAATTTATTAGAAATAATCACTAGTTGTCCTGCAAAATGTAATTGTATCGGGTTGATTTTGCAGCAATTTTAAGGTGGACTTCAGTGGGTGTATGGTAAAAATTATCTCTGGATACAGGTGGGAAAGTCCTGCATGAGACTACACTAAAAAAAAACCAACCCCAAACCACCAAAACCCCAAAAACTCAACCAAAAATTAATTATAATAATTTTAACAGTTCAAGAAAAAGTCCCTTTAGTGAGAACAGGAAAACAGAATGAGGATAATTACGCCACTTTTTCACTAACGCACCAGTCATTTGATGACGTATCAAGCCCTTCTATAATAGATGGGTACATATAGTACATAATATATATACTATAAGTAATGCATACAATACACATTCTGGACCTTTCGAGTTGAGAGAGAGATGCAGTGTCCAACGTGGAGACAGCACTGTCCATGCTGATGCAGCAGAGCCTCCTGGGCAGAGCCCACAGCGGGGGGGGGCGTCACTAAAATACACCTCTAGCTCTTAATTTGTACTCTGCCATCCTACCACATCCTCTGCTAATTTGTTATTCAGAGCTCAGCTTTAAACCCAGGAGCTCCCACGGAGGCTGTGCAGCAGATGGAGGGGCTGTGGGGCAGTATGCCAGACTAAGCTGAGCCCAGCAGAACCTCAGCCTAAAGACACCAGCTCTTCCTCTGGCTCCTTGTCCCAACTTTAGGGAATCGCCCCCCCTCAGTGAGCATGAGGCGATGGCATGTGTGTGCACGGTATAGTTAAATATTCACCAGATTAGCCGGGGTGCTTTCAGCTCTGCTGGGATTGCCGGGAGCCTCGCTGGAGCAGGGCACACAACTGTCACCGGCGCGGCAGGAGGGTGCAGGCTGGCTCACGCTGATGTAGGAAACCTGGCGGGACTTCAATAAGGATAAAACTCATCCTGATAAAACAAACCCCCAAGTCTGACAGATGGCCTTGAATCTGCAGTCACTCAGCCCTGCGCTGGGGAGAAAGGCGGGCAGCAGGGAGCCAGGCAGGGAGCACAAATCCTGCCACCATCCCGCAGCCCGAGCTGACGCCTCTTGGCAGAGATCACCACCGAGGAGGATGGGCAGTCTTCCTCCCTGCCAGTGCCCACACCGGGATGGGTGCTGGCCTGTGGGAAGGCACCCTGTGCTGGGGTACGGAGCAGTATTGCCGGTCCCGGTCCTGGTGGGGACCTGGGGCTTGGGGTCACCCTTTAGTGATCCTGCATAGCACAGAGTGCCATCCCTGCTCTCCATCCGCACAGGAAGGAGGGACGTTGGCCAAGGCTGCACTGCTTTGACGAGTCCAGGTGATTTTCATTTTCCATCCAGCTCTGCCATGCCGACAAAGACCTGGCTCACCGCTTTGCAGAGCAAACTCCCCAGCCCAAGTCTGTCTGAAGGTCACCAGCAAATTGCTGTCCTGGAGGTGGGCTTGGCTGCTGTCAGAGCTGCCAGGGCACGAGACCAGCCACAATGGCAAACACTGTGGAGAGCAAAAGGAGGCTTCCACGCCTGTTGAACTGCCCGCAGGAAGAATAATTTCAATTATATTTCCTTTTTTGGAAGGAACACATTTAAGTGGCAGAGAAGCTTCGTGCATGGCAGCAATTGGGTATTAACTCCCTGCATCCAATAGGCGTGAAATTGAATCCTGTCACATGCAGAGTGGGAGCCGAACGTTGCCTGGCCCTGCTTGCACAGGCAGAGGGGAGCCTCATCACGCCCTCCCAGCTGCCAGAGCCACCAACCCACAGGAGAAGCCCCGGCCACTCTGCCACGTCCCATCCCCAGGAGGGATGTGGTGAGCGTGTGCATCATTGCATGCTTGCCATCCCACTGAGCAATGCTATGAATCAAAGCGGAGTGTTTCCAGATGCAGGCACTGGGAAAAACAGCTTATTCATTTGAAAAGAGGCTTACATACCCCACTAATAAACTTGGAATTATAATAAATGTAATTCCCTGACTTCCCTGAGAGCACTGGAGGGAACCACAGAGCATTTCCTGACACCCAGCTCCTGCAAAGGCATTGCAGTTCAGGGGGGGGATGATGGGGAGCCCGGAGGGTTGCCAGCCCCGGTACCCCGCAGCAGGGACCGTGCATTGCTTGCCACGGTGACATGCACTGGACAGCACACAAGCCTGCCCGCTCCAGCGTTTGATTCTCCATCCGTTACGGATGTGACGTGCCAGAAAAAGCATGTGCCAACAGGAGAACAGCCAGGTCCAGGCTCTGTTCACGCTGCAGTCAGTGGCAGGATGGCTTTGGACACTCTTATTGCTGAATGATGAGCATCTTGCAGACGAAGGAGCCCTTTACAGAGATCATTTCTCTGATGAAGGCTCTCTGAAGGCACATCTATTGGGAGAAAAGAGCATGCTTTAATTATGCTAATTAGAAACTTGACAGCCTCCATTGCTTGGTGCTTCTCTGTCTGATGAGGAGACATTTCCCCTTATCAGTGTCTACCTTCCTTGGAGAGGGACAGAGGCAGCCGGCTGCTGTGGGCACAGGGGTGCTGGGGTTACCCTCACAGCACCAGCTTGATCCAGGCTATGAGGTGCACCCAGGTGAAGGATTCCAGCTGGCCAGTGGGCTCTGGGCTGGCAGCACTCTTCCTTCTCTGAGGGTGACGGGGTATCCCCAGGCAGATGCCCCTACAAGGGAGCTCGCAGCATCCCCAAGCTGGGCTGGCAACATTTGCAGCTCAGTAGCAAAACCCACCCCAGCTGCTTCACGCAGCATGGGGGCACAGCATCCATCCAAAGCCACACTGTCCTCCCTGCAGATGCCATCCCTTACAGCAGCAAACAGCAGAGCTCTTGTGCTGAAAGCAGGTAAATGTAGCTAAAATACAGGGGCGAAGAGAATAACTCTTGTCCTCCTACTCCAGGCTATAAACTGCCACGGTCCTAAAGTTGACTGACCTGGCCATTGGTTACTTGTCTCCTGTGTGTTTGCGAGTGGGCAGGGGACAGGCATTTTCACACCCCATCCGTACACGTGCAGTATTTATTGACGGCCAGCACTGATGGATGGCTCATTCTTGCCACCCATGAGCATTGCTCTCCTCCTGCTCCGGCTGCTTCAAGGGCACACAATTCTCTGGACTCAGCCCGAGAAGCTCCAGCTGAAGCATCATTTTTTGTGGTTTGTTGTTAAAGGATGTGCAAAGCCATTTCAAGTGACAGAGCAATTTCCTTTGTGGCCTGCAAAGCAAAAGGAAAAAAAAAAGAAGTCAGCGTATTACACACAAATCTGCATTTCTTTTGCAAGTTTAAATGGCAACAGCTTAATGTTCAGCAAACCCACCGCTGTAGTAATTCCAAATCAAAGGCTCAGTGTCAAAGGAATAATTTTGCACAGCGGCCAAATAATGAGCAATTTATGTAGCGTTTTGAGATTAGATTAAAAATGAACTTCAAACCGACACCTCATCCAGCCAGCGTTTGTAGGTCAGACTTCAGAGGCCAAAAGTGGTGACGAAGCTAAGCAGGGCTGGCCTCCTGGCATGAGCACTGGGTGCCCTTTGGGGTGTCCCTTCCTCCAAGGGTCACCAGTGTCCCTGCCTGTTGGTGCCACCAGTCGGCGCTGGGTGAGCTGGGGGTCCCATTACCTGCAGACCCCACTCTTGCAGGCGCTGGCATGTCCCCCCAGCGCCATGTGCTGCAGGGAAGGAGCAGAAGTGACAGACCTGTGATGCTGTGGGAGGAAGCCATGCTGCAATGCTCCTTCTGCTTGTCCATCTGCCTTCAGCCTCGATCCTTGTCCTGCCCCATGTTTCCCATCTCTCCAACAGCACAGGCTTGCTCTGTCTCCCATGCCAGGAGAGCAGCCTGCCCAGGGCCGTGGGAGCCTGACATGCCCACCATGTCAGTGCTGCTGCTGCACTGAACTTTAATCTGATTATATCGGCTTGCCCAGCTCGTTTGGACAATTAATGAGTCCTACCAATGGCACACACATACAGATATTCCTTGCAGTGAGCAGCTGCATGGCTGCCCTCCCCCAGTGCTGTGTGCTGGTCTTGTGTGGCACGTCCCCCCCACTGCAGCCCCTGCCCCAGCCACCCCCACACCCACTGTGGCCTCGGCAGGGGGCGCTCAGCCTTCACCCCCACCCGCAAGCGTCCGGTGCTCCAGGGGGCCTGCTGGCAGCTCCGACTCAGAGCCCCAGTGCAGGCAGGCAGTGATTTGTTCTCAGTTGCACTGCATCTTTTTTTCCAGCTGTTTTATTTCTCTGGAGGCTCCAAGAGCATCACTCGACTCCAGAGCCTCTGGTCACAGTTTCATTTACAAAGCCGTTGCCAGCGGGGCCAGCGCTCAGGACCAGATGCAATATGCCACCAGTGCTGGATATAATCACACATTTTTTCAGGACACACAAGAGCCTGTTAGAGCTGCAGCAGCGTCCAGGTGATCCCAGTGGTTTCCTCCTTATCCCATGTCTGAAGCGGGTCTTGCTGATGGCTCCCAGGACAGCCAGCATCAATCCTGCTCCCATCAGCTTTGCACACTGAGGCAGGAGACAGGCAGGCAGGACCTCCTGCCCAAGCAGACAATTTCCCTCTGCAACACATCCCCGCAGTAATTCCCCCGAGCAGAGCAGTTTAGAGGGAGCGAGGCCAGGTTCAGCATCATTCAGACTGAGAAGTTCATTGGGAAAAAGTTCCCATTCCTGCCCAGCTCAGCCAGTGCTGCTCTGCAAGATTTTTCCTGGAACTGTTTGTTCGAATATACCATTAAAAAATTCCAGACAAGTTGGAAGGGCAGATCATGAAGATATCTCTTCCAAACGACACAATCTGTGATTTTTCTTTTTTCATCTGAAAGCACAGAAGGGAGTACAGGATTTTTGTAAACTATTTTTTTCCTTTAAGTTGCATACTTTATGCAGAGAGAACTGGGGAAAAGCTGCCTTTCACTTAATTTGTGAAATTGCAGGGAGTGCAATGACAGCACAGCACACTCCAGTTTGCCAGTTTCAAGGGAAAAAAAGCTTTTAAAAGCCCCAAGCTGTACACAGGCTTTCTGACTGGGATTGCACCGAGAGAACGGACCGTGCTCACTGAAGATGCCGCTAACAGCCAAGCTCTGCAGGGCCCCCGTGAACGTGCCGCAGTGCCAAAAGCTGGCCCCTCGCTTCCCAATGCCAAGTGTGTGTCTGGATAAACATCAGGAATAAACCACCTTCATTGCATGTGCCATGATGCCCATCTATGAGCAGTCGGGAAAGGTGAAGCACAGTCCTCACCGGGCCACACCGGGGCTTGGCATGGGGGGGGTGGTTGCTGTTGTGGTCTGAATCTGACCCCAGGGGATGCCTGTCCCTGCCCAAAGGAGCATGAAATCCCTCCGGGGAGCAGGACTCGCTGCAAGGAGCAAAGCACACGGGGTGTCCCAGCCCAGGACCACCCACCCAGCCCAGCCCTCCCAGTGCCGCTTTACCTCCCTAGCACCACCACCAGCAGCCCAGGGTGCTGAACTGCCAGCCAGCGACGGGCAGGATCTGACCACCCCCCAAACACACGTACCCAGCTGTGGCACATGGCCAAATGTGTGCCAGCATGGTGGTGCTGAGACATGTAAGAACTACAAAATGCATTGCTTTTTTTTCCCCCAGAAATAGCAGAATCATTAGAAAGGCCAATATTAAACTAATTAGCGGCAATTTCTTCATTTGCTGTCATCTTGTATGAGTTGCACATTGCAAAAGGGAGACCTGGAAGCACAGGGAGTGTCACCCTGTGCAGAGCTGCCTCCTGCCTGCAGGGCTGCTGACAGAGCTGGGATCGAGGAATTGCTGGGAATTGCTGACAGCCTACGGGCGGCAAAGCAAACTGCTGATGTCAACCCCCATCCGGACACTTTGCATTCATCTGTGACAAGGAAAATGGTTCTTGCTGCAAGGCTTTGGTTTAAATTAGAAAAGAATGTAAAAAATCCAAAAGGCAAACCAAAGTGCTGAAAACTGCCCAATTTGCCTTTTCAAGCAGCCGCTGCACTGCGGCTTTCCCGGGAGGTCCAACGAGGTTGTGCGAATTAGTGCAAATTTCCCAGTCGAGCAAATTACTTCAAAATCACTGACGGAAAGGAGAGATTTGTTCACATACCTGTATAATTTTGCCACAGCCCTCTGATAACTGAGTAAGTTTCGATCTCTTCTAGGAAAGAAGATTGAGGCTGAAAAAAAGTGCTTTTTGTAAGTGTAGAGATAGGGAAGCTGGCAGGGTCTCCAGTGAGAAGACCCTAGCCATGGGGGTTGGGGGGGAGCTTCCACAGAGCTGCGGGGAAAGAAAAGACAGAAAGAGACTCGTGTCAAAGAAGCAAGTATTTTATTGTGTAAAAACCAAGCAGACATCGAATACGGCCTCCCACTGCCACACACATGGCAGTGCTGCCTTGCACGCCAGTGGTGTGTGCCCAGATGTCCCAAACACGCAGGAACCGTGAAAGTACATACGGATCTGTTTTCAAATATCTACGGAATTATAAAAGCTTCAGAGCTCTGCTGTTGCTGGGTGTCACACCAAGAGCCAAAAGCATCCTTTGACCCTTCAGCTGATTTCTGAGCAGTGGTGCATGGGTTGAGATGTCTGGGCTGCACCTTCTGGGTTAAAAAGGGGTTTGGTGTTCCTCCAGCTCTTTATAGCGTGGCCTTCCCCTGGCCAGCACAGCACGTTATCAGGCATTTATGGCAGCCGCTGGGTTTTAATTACAGCACCAACTCCTGAGTCAAACAACTGCAGGAGAACAAGAAAGTCCCTTGTCCCCGCGGCTGGCCCTGAGCAAAGCTGTGGTAATGGAAACAGGGCAGGAGCACAAAGAAACCAAGGTATGTTTAGAAACAAAAAAAAAGTCCCATTGTCTGTAAAACCGTCGCATGACTTTTGGGGAGCCACTTTCAGTCTCGGCTTAAATTATGTGTTTCCTATCAGGTGCTCTTCCAAAGGAGCGGGGAAGCAGTTCGGTCGTGGCTCCCTGCTTGGTGCAGCACCGAGGCCAGTCGCTACAGTTTATTGAAACCAAGTCTGGAGAAAGTGGGACGTTTCATTATGCAAATTGTGCTTCCTGGAAAGAAATGTTTTATTAACACACGCTCCCTTCTTGTGTTGGCTTAGTCAATTTGGTCACAGCTTGACATCCAGTAAGTTAGTCTAAAGGCAATGGTTTTACAAAATGTTTTTCTAATCTATTTTAAACACTTAATTACAGTTGTGCTGCATTCATTAGGGACTTTGCTTTCAAACCTGGATTGCAGTAATAAATCCTAATTCTTGAAGCGTCAGTTGTGATACAGACATTGGATCCAAGTGGTTGTCAGAGGCACTTGCTAACTGGGAGAAACACGCCTGATCCAGGCGGGAGGCCCCTCCTCTGGCGAGGGTATGACCTCCAGCATCCAGCCAAAGTGAATGTCATATTAACCAAACCAGCACGGGCACCAGGAGGAGTGCTCAGCAGGGCTCAGGAAGATGTATCTTCTGGGTGGCAAGGTAGGAACTGGGGGACACTATTTTCAGGAAACCAGCATGCCAAGGGAACCCAGCAGTGTTGTGGTCAACTGTGGGGCTGGCCCCAGCACCAGCAGCATCCCCTTTGCCCACCCCTCTGCAGCTCCAAAGTGGGCAAGAAGAAGGCAAGGGGTCCCCAGTGCTGCATACCCTGCAGGGCATCCCTGGCACCATCCCAGCTGCAGCAGAGCAGGAAGCACAGTCGGGCACTGAGGCTGAAGCTGGGCCAGTGCCTCCCCTGCCCTGGACTGCTCTAGCATGCTGGACAGGGGACATGGGGACTCCCGCTGGCCTGGGGCACCCTGTCCTCATGCACACCACAGCATCAGTGCAAGCACTGCATGGGCTGGAGGGGCAGCGGCTTGGGGCCAGCACTGCAAACCTGCCACCACTGCTCTGAGCTAGTGCCAGGCAGCAGCTCAGTACAGTTACCTTAGTCTTTTCCCAGATACTTCCTCATGATGCTGGTGACATCGTCTTCCTTCCCTTCTGCTTCTGCCCGGTGGCTTGCCCCGCTGCTCTGGGTGCTGGCTTTGCTGCTGCAACCCTCCCCGTCCCCTCTCTGGGGCTGTGGCCGGCGTTTGATGCTGTCAGCGCTACAGGAGGAGAGGAAGGAGCCAGAGGATAAGGAGGAATCGGAGAGGTCCCCAGGGTCCTCCCGGGGGGCTGGGCTGCGCTTGACTGTGCCCTTTGTCTCGGAGGATGCTGAGCTGCCTGCTATAGCCTCATCCTCGAAGCGGACAGTGAGGGGCCGGTGGCCGTCCTTTCTGTCCCTCCCAGGCTTGGCCAGGCTGCTGGTGGAGCGGGATTTGCGAATAGCCGGGACGAAGTCATCGAAGTCGATGTTGGTTTTCCTCTCATAGTTGAGGGTGGGTATTCGCCAGCTGAAGGGGTAGCTGCTCCCCTTCCCCTCGCCCAGCCTGTCGCTGGATGGTGAGCCCAAGAGCCCCCCAGAGCCCCTTCCCACCTCCACATCTTCCACCGAAGGCTCCAGGCAGCTCCTCCAGGAGCTTGGCCGCGGTGTGCCCAGCACCTCCGTTCCTGCAGTTGAAGAGCCTGGCTGGCGGCCGGAGCCATCAAGGGTTTGCAGGAGGGAGTCATAGGAGCCGAACTTTGATGCTCTTCTCAGAGCTGGGGAGCGTGCCTGCTCAGCTGGTTCTGAGGCCATGCTCCGCAAGCTGGAGGAGCGCACAAGGCTGGTGCCTGCTTCTTCACCTTCCCTCAAGCTGGAGGAGCGCACAAGGCTGGTGCCTGCTTCTTCACCTTCCCTCAGCTGATTCCCATCCAGCTTCCCCAGGGAATCCTCCACCGCTGGGAAAGCTCTGCAGCGCCGCAGGGCTGCAGCACCCGTGGTGCGGTAAATGGGGAGGGGAGAGGTGTCACCCAGCGCCAGGTGCCCTTGCTCCCGTTCCACTCCCCGCTGCCGCCGCAGCTCCTCCACATACTCAGAGAGGGCAGCTGAGGAGCTGGGCACCATCCCTGACACTGGGGAGAGCCCTCTCCTCCTTGGCACCGTTGGAGACAGCGGGCTGGGGAACCTCGTGTCCGGGGCAGGGGAGGTCCTACGCCGCAGCACTGACGGGGACATCTCTCCTATCCTGTCCTCAGGCTTTTTTGGGCTCTCCAGCTCCTCTTCATCTGCCAGAGGTTTTCCGTACTCCTGTCTCCTAGCACCAAGCAAGGGACTCGTCATCCTCCCCAGATCCACAGGATCGATGGACCTGGCAGAACTCTGGGAAGAAGCCAGCCGGCTCAGCACTGGTTCCTTGGTGTCTCTGTTCACCCTAAAAAACAGATGTTGGCATTAGTTTAAGTTGCATGATTTCCAGTGTCCATAATGTCATTCAGCAAGGACAAGGCTGAGCAGCAAAAAGCCAGTATTGGCATGGTAGTCTCAGAATAAACTCCCTCTGCTACACTAAGCAGTTGGGCAATGCCCAAAGATTTTATCTTAAATAATTCTAGGTCAGCTAACCCTGCTATATCCACAGTGTAGGGTGTGTGGCGTGACCAACTTTATCTCTGCCAAACCAAGACATATCTCCAAATGTCCTTCTTTCTTGACAGATTATAGCAATATGTAGGATTTACTTTATTTCTGACAAAGCCAAAGGTTATTCACTAAAATTTTATGAAACCAGTTCACAGATAACCCTGAATACATCTTAACATTATTGCAGGGCATGTTTCAACCAGGCTGATGCTGTGGAGGGAGAAGGATTGTTGAACTGCAAGAGCCAAATGCCACCTGGCCAGGGGCTGCTCATTGACAAGTGACTGACAGAAGTGATGTGCGGAGATGGGACCCCTGCCCTGCAAACAAGGGCTGATACAGGAACCGTGTGGGCTCCACCTCCACTCACCAAAGAGGAGCCACACTGGTTACCGTCACAGCAGGACACCGTCCCCAGGACACACAGCCCTCAATCAGCAGGCTGGTGGCCAGTCTGCAGGGCTGGTTCAGCCAGAACATGGTGCCAGATTTGGGATGGCACTGGCTCAGCACAGGCAGAATGTTGCTCTTGCTACCAGGATTGCAGCTTGTGCAGAGTGCATATGTAGAGCAGCAGAAAGGGCAATAACAATAATAATGTTAATAATAGTAATGTTAACAATAATACTGTTAATGTTGTTAACACCAATACTAATACTACTAATAATGCACGCCCCTCTGTGCTGAGAGCAGAGTAGCACACAGCAGGTCTGCGGCTGGGACCAGCACATGGTGCTGAGAGGCGATGCCCAGGAGGAGCCCTGCCAGCCAGCTGCTTTTCCTGATTTAACCCCTGCTCCTCACCACAGAGCTGCAAGAGCTGCTTTGGGACCGCTGTGGTGACACTGTTCCCACCCCTGCAGCAGCCACTTGCTGAGCAGGACAGAGGCATGGTGGCATGGGGGCAGGAGCAAAAGATGGTCCTGCCTTCCCCCAAATCCTGCTTGTCCATCCCCAAAGCGTTTGATGGCATTGAGCACCCACAAGCCAGGACAGGAGCTTGGGAACATCTCCTTGGGCACCACAGGATGCCAATGTAGTGCCTGTTCAGCTTCTGAAGCTGCTCCCGAGCAGCCGGCTCCTGGCATGTGCAGGCTGCCAGAAAGGGCTTCTTTGCACCAAGCCTGTCCCCTTCCTTGTGCAGCTGATGCATGGAGATGAGGAGGGGCTGCAATCACCAGTGGGCTCAGTGACACTGAGCTCCCAGTGTGACACTTTACATCCCCCCCACCAGCACCTACGTCGGCTTGAAGGGCTGAAAAACTGGATTTTCTGCCTGTCCCACTGTAGGGAAAGACAAAGGGTCCTCTTTGCCAGGATAGATCTGAAGCGGAGCAGGCGCTCTGCTGAGCTGCACTGTGTCTCTCCTCGGTCCATCGCTTTAGATCAATGATAGCCAGTTACTATCTATAGGCTGCTCGCACGCAGCCGCTTGCCGGTGAGCTGGGGAGCGTAGGCGCCTGCGAGTGATGCGTTTTGACAAAGTCTGCACCCAGTGATGGCAGCTGCCAGCACCGTCGGCAGATTATCCCCACTCACAGATACCCCCACCATTGCTCAGCCAAGGGGGGTCTGGTATTGGCCTTAATGAGAAGGCTGTCGGGACTTGAATTTGTCTGAGAAAGAAAGGAGGAGGGAAAAAGACAGTGAAGGGCAGAGTAAAGCAGCAGAGCCTAAATATAAATACATCTCTTGGAGGCCAGCAGGCTTTGAGATGCGGAAGCAGTGGTCAAGTTTTACATCACTGGTAATGAAGCATCCTGCCCTGGGAATGCTGGTGTTGCCATGGGAACGGGGAGAGAGCAGATAATCCAGCCACCATGCGGGACCGGTTCGGACCAGGCTCTGCTGACCTGTGAAATAATTTACGTGCCGAGATGGGTTGAAGGCAAACTCCACGGCTGGGAAACACAAGCGACTGCAGGAATGATGGGGTCATGGAGGGCCTTCAGGTCCCCCGTGCCCACTGGCACAGCCCAGGGCACAGGGGTGCCTGCCTGGCCCCAGCACTAACCTCCATGCCACGCGCCTGTAGCTCATTAAAAGAGCCTAACCCACTGGATTATTTAATGCAAAATGAATTAACCAGAGATTTAAACTCCCTCAAACACAGCAACCTGCAGCATTACCCCATGCCACAGCACCTGATGTTGCTGAACCATCGGAGCTGATTAATAGTTTGAGACATTTCGATAAAGCTGGTTTTTATGAACCTAAATTGCATCTTACCTAAATAGCTGGTGTAATCCTTCCAAGAGAACTTGTACGGAAATTGCTCCAATCACTCTCCACGTTTCCAAATAATACTGTAAACTGACTGCTGCATGACCGGCTTTCATAAATTAAACAGCCAGCTTCAATGTTTTTATTTGGTTTTTAAGGCTGAGATAAAAAGTGAGCTGGAGAGGTAAGAAACACTAATGGACTGTGAACATGAACAATTTACACGCCACTATTTATTGTCCTGTTCGGTATGATGGACAGTTAGCATTTTTATGAAAATCTTTAGAGCCTGAAATGGAGTGAAAGCTGCAAACATGGGATTTCCTCCAGCTCCCATGGCTAGTAAGAGTCCGGCTGCCGAGGCCCTGCAGCCCCCTGGGTCCAAGCAGGGACCATCTGCGTAATGGAGCATCTCATGCCCACGCTCTCCATGTCCTGGTTTTCAGCAAAATAGCTGAAGTCCAAAACCACCCCCTCCATCCTTGTCTGTCCCAACAGTTCGTATTAGCCACATTCATTAAGTGAAACCCGACTGCACATGCCAGGGAAAGGGCTGGTTCCTCTGGGGAAGCCGCAGTTCTCCGGACACGGCTCATCAGCCCATGGTCAGTGCATGCGGTGCCAGCGCCGGCACATTGGTGCCAGGGTTGTGGTGTGTTAACCCCGAGCAGCATCAGCTGCCTGGTGAGCACATGTGGGGCCTGATTGCATTTTAAATGAAAATGTAAATGAATTTTAAATTAAAATGTTTATACTAGTAGCAAAAGCACCGTGTGGTGGGGAAACACTACATGAATATCTCCACTTTTGATGCTTTTCCTCTTGCTTTCCAGCACCTAAAACACTCAGGTCCTTCCAGCAACACCCATTATTTCTTCCCTTCCTAGGAAGCCAAAACCTGCTTTGCCCACCTCTGGAGACCCCCACATGACAGCTTCAAGCTGCTGCCCACCCCAGCACCAGCCACCGCTGTGGTGTGCCCAGCACATGTGGGAGCACCAGCCCCTGCTCCTCTGCCACAGGTGCGCTGAAATCACACTCAATTTCAACTAATTACTTTCAGGAAAAGGAGCCTGGGGACCACAACGTAATTTCTCCTATGCAACAAGTTTCCGATGGAACAAGCCCAGAGGCTGGAGCTGGTGCTACTGCTGGGCTGCCATACCCTGTCACTGGTCAAGCTGTGCCCACCGCGGTAGCAGCACCCTATCCTCATCATGTGCTCCTTTAACCATACCCTGATGGCTATCAAAAAAGAAAAAGAAACAACCCAAAAATCATGGCTAATCTTCTCTTGGCCATACTCAAGCCTTCTCACAAGGCAGAGCACAAGTGTGAGATGGTCCTGTCCCATCCTGCAGCATCCTCTGGCTAATCCCAGGCTAAGGGCTGATGTGTTGGTAACAACTCCCAGGGCTTGGAATAACCCTTGGGAGCCCCGGCAGCCCCGGTGGTGGGTGATGCTGGAGGGGGCAGGACCGTGAGCACACTGCAGCTGCCCAGCAAAACTCCGCTCCTTGCCTCAGCATCAGAGGAGATGGTTTTCCTGAGCCAAAAGCAAAAGCAGGGGCCCAATGCAGAACTCGGAAGGCATCTGTAAGCCAAACAGAGTTCTGCAATATGCCATTCACACCAAAGCAAATGACATACAACAATAATTAGTGAAGATTACATAGCAATTAACATGATTACAATTACGCTAGTTGAAATAATTTATACAATAAAATCCACACATGCATTGCAACACATGACCAGGAATGAAAGTGTGGCTCAGATGCTTTTCCTGGTAGCTCATAAATAAAGCCAAGACAACTCCATTTCAGCGAGAGAAAAGAGACTGGCCTAATTTCTGTCAGAAGAGGATTTTCTTGTCACGCCGTCATCTACAGAAGAGCTCCCAGTTTCCCATATAATGATTTGCTCTTGACATGATAATGTTTAAAAATAAACGTGTCGGATCCCCACCAGCCTTGGCACTTGGGCTCCTGATTTTGTGAACTGAAGCAGAAGGGGGAGGATGCCGGGGTGATGCCAGAGCTGTGGATGCTGCGGTGCCATGGGATGCAGGGACTGAGAGGCAGGGCCCTGTGCCGCGGGTCCATTCCCTGCCTGCACTGCGGGATCAGCCCCTCTACCGCAATGCAACCCTGCCCTGCCTGGCGAGGGGCAGAAGAAACGCATACAATTTTGAGTTGTCTTCTTAATAAAAATAATGATAGCTTATTCCAGCTCTGCAATGTGTCATATTTACTGAGTCTTAGCCCTGCTGGCCACCATTTTGTACAAGCATTTAGATAGCAGAGAATTAAAGAAAACGTTAATCAAATCTCTCATTCCTGTACGCCACACTGATGATAACAGCCTTCTGTGCTTTCCTCTGGCTTTTGGCAGCTGTTTGTTCAGCAAATATCCCATATGTAGTGCCGAGAAGCGAATGCTAGGACGATTCATTTTTCATTACTGGGTGCTTGTGTAAGACAAAGGAATCTTAATAAGGAAGAGCTCGTTTTGCTGATCTCATTTTTATTACCTTACCAGTCTCATTGTCTGTTTGTTTGCATTTCATATAGCCTCCTTGCTAATATTTCCATCTTAGATTAGCTGAAGCCAAACACTGCTACTGCACCAGGATTTGTAATTCAGCCCTTCATGACCCCAGGATGGAGGCGGATTGTCACACTATTTCCAGGCACAAATTGCCTGTCACAATGGCCATGGTCAGTCCAGCCTCCATACCTGCCCTTTTACTATAAATCCAGTGTATTGCACATCAGAAATATTACATTAGCCGTAAGTCTTGTTGTGCTGCCATTCATCTATGCTTAGAGTTGGGTCATTCAGACCAAAGACTCCTAAGCAGTATTTAGGAAATACTTCACTGATGGGTGCTGGGGTGCGGTGTGGGGTCCCAGAGGAGCTCGACTGGCTGCTGTCAGAGCTCTCACCCATCACCTCCCCACGGGTCCCTGCCAGACTGCTCTTAAACTCTGCCTTTTATCAGCAATGGACTGCTTCAAACCGCTGCAGCATACCCAAGGTGTCCGCTGCCAGGAGAACTTGCTCTTCAGAAAACTAATTCCGGCAATAGTTATTTTACTGTACAAAGCAGGTGAATGCAGTGGGAACAGATCTCACCAGAACCAGAGCAGGGAGTTTAATGCTAATGTCTGCAATGAAATGGCAGTATGCAAACCCTATCAAACGCTCTCAGCTTGGAGCATCTGCCTATGGACCTGCACACAAGCAGGGAGCAAGGGGATGCTGCAGTGAGCTGTACTTAGCATCAGCCCGGCCCTCACCCTGGTTCTGGGGGAAATGGGGGGAAAAGCTGGGAAAATAGTGATGTATGTCCTGATACAACATCCCTGGGAAAGCAGTGTGGCAGGGAGGCCCCGCGTCAGGCTGCAGGCAGGGGTACTGACAGCCCTGCCTGCCCTGAATTCGGCTGGCCTATCTTTGCACCTGTGTCCACTGCAGGCTGACACCACGTCCCATGTCAATCGATGTTATAGGTCATGCATTATGCAAAAAAAATGTGCTTTTCTTTGTTAGAAAGCTAGCGTTCTGCAGATCTTTGCATGCAAAATAGAGAAATCACCTTCCCTCCATGGGGATGATGTTGTCTGGAGCCACTTCAGCCCTGCATGGCTCCTGGCCCCAGGACTCCAAGCTCCATCTCTGCTCCATCTCTGCTCTCCCAAGCCTCCAAAGAGACCCAACGCTCTCCTCCATCCCCATCACCTCCCTTCTGAGATGCACCTACCAGGCCCTGATTTACAGGGCTTTTCAAAACTCATCCTGGCAATTGCTATGGTGCTGGGGATGGCTGTAAAACAGAGCTTTGTCTGTGGGCTGGAGGGTCCTTCTGACGGGCAGCTGGGCAACATGGCTCCAGTTCGGGCTGGGCACGTGGGCACCCACTCAGCCCCGAGAAGCCCTGCTGCCGAGCACCCTGGAGTGGCTCTGCAGGAGCTGAGCAGAGACAGTTTGGCCATGCAAGTGCTTAGGCCATTCTCCAACTCCCTCACAGCCCATTAGCATTACTGTCAAAAATTAACATATTTTATATTAGAACTGTATAAATGCAGACTGTTTCCTCACCAGTGAAAGGCAAGCATATGGCATACAAATCCTCAAATAGGCTGCATCGCCTCTTTAAATTATCTCTAGAGAATACATCAAGGGATATTATACTGCTTGAAGCATGTTTTTGATGTAGCGACTTTCATCTAGCATTTCACTGATCCTGGTGTGGCAGCAACTACCTTCCTTGATTTGATATTTTGACCTTAAATACCACGGACCCCCTGAGCTCCTTTCCACATGTCCTGAACGGAGCACAGCCAAAGTACCCACCATCCCTGGCCCAGCATCTGCACCATCTCTCGGTGAACCACAGGGGCTTCCCTGTCCCCAAGCAGGTGCAGGCATTGCAGCGGTGCCACCATGGTGCTCCTCGCTGTGCCATGGGATCCCTCTTGATTTTTTCCACAGGAAAATAAAAGCCAAAGAGAGCAAGTGGGAGCCCCTGAGGATACATAGCGGTTTGGGATACTCAGCTCTGCTGAGGGAGTTATGGGGTCCACGCTCTGCGTGTGTTCTCCCTGTTCAAAGGGCCACAAGCAGCCACTGCCCCTGGCAGGCAGCAGGCAGGGGAGCAGGCAGCACCTTCCACCAGGCTGCAGGGTCTGCCCATGCAGAAGCTTCTTGTGACAGGAGAGCAGCTCCGGGGCTGACAGCTCCTTGCCTTGACACCCCAACGGGGCAGGATGCCCACAGCTACCTCTCTGCGCCTGAACACTGAGAAACCAGTGCTGTCAGCAGCTTACTCCTGCCTCTCACACTTCTTTAAAAAAAAGATTAAAATACAGCAGGGTTTAAAATATCTTTGTGATGGCTTGCTCCTGCAAGACATTTTTCTACCATCCATACATCTGCAAGATGCTGGAGCTGGCATCAAGCACCTGTGTTTTCCCTGGAGGAAAGCGGCGTCGGGTGCCCCGTGCAGGGAGAGCAGCCGTGCATCTGTCACTGCCAGAGGTGGCTGTGCCCAGGACAGGCTGGGGGTCCCTTACCTCGGGCCTTGGGTGCTGCGGCTGCTGACGGACTGTGCCAAAAGGCTCCCAGACATGTTGGAACCCACCAGGGAAGACCAGCCTGTGGATGAACCCGGCCAGGACTTGACGCTCTCTGCAGGCTCCAGACTGAGTGTGGAGCCAACACTGGAGCAGGCATCCCTGTGGGGAGAGGAGATACCCCGTTAGCTCTGCAAGCACAGGCAAGAGGGCTGGTCACACTGGGAAGGGGTCCTGGGGCACGTGTGAAGCACAGACCGGGGGGCTCCTTCACAGCTCCAGTAACGGCAGCTCCAGCTGGTAGGCTCTGCTCTGGCTGTTTTGGAGCACTGGCACAGGTCGGGTAACAGATAACCTGGTCCTTGGGCCAGCACTGCTGCCATTAACTGCTTCCCTCGGTTTTATAGGTGCCCTGTAGCCAGTGGGCAGGAAAACCTCGCTGCTGCCTGCAGTGCCCTGGGACTGGAGCTGCAGTGATAGAGCTGGTATGACCCCAGGTACCCCACTGTGCCCTACGCCCCCCCTGGGCTCCCCCGGGCCTGGAGCTACCCCTGCCCACCCATCGGGAACCCCCAGACCAGCTGTAGCAGATGAAATTCTTTAGGATCTCAGTTTTCCTTCAAAGTCACAGATCAGCTTCATATTCTCAAAGTGCAGCCTGGGGGAGTGAGAGCATCTCGCTGGTTTAACAGACAGAGCTCAAAGGGAAAGCGAGTGGGTCAACAGGCGCAGGGGCACAAGAAGCCAGCGCATCCGAAAGCCCCTCTCCCTGCCCTCGGCAGGCTGCAGGCAGCTGGTGGTCAGTGACCACGGCACAGCCAGGCGCAGGCTCCTGCCCTTCAGCCAGCAGCTCCCCAGGGCTCGCTCACTCCCCTTGCTGTCTGCGCGCTGCAAGGGACAGAACAAAAGGGTCAGCACAGCGATGGCTTGCACAGCCTCCCCAAAGCCGCCACACGGGTCTGACAAGATGAAGAAATTCCCAGGCCAGCTGCACCAAAGCCGGCTGCTCTGGGGGCTGACACGAGCAGAGCAGGGTTTGGCCTGAGCCAGGCAACATCGCTCCCCGCAGCCCGGGCAGAGCTGCGGAAGGGAGCGGGGCGGGGGCAGTGCCAGCACGTCGCGTGGCTGGAGACCCCCTGACCTGCTCCCTGCACCGGCCAGGCCCTGGGCTGCAAAAGGGACCCGGTGCATGCACCCCCGTAGTCATCAGGGCTGCTGCAGCGTACGTGGCATTTGCACTCGCAGCACATCTCTGGGGTGCCCGCACCGGGGAAGGGCAGGTAGCACCGCGCACCGCACCGCACCGCCTCCCAGCCCGCAGCAGCTGCGGAGGTCCCTGCTGGGAAGCGCTTCTCACCTCCTGCTAATGTGTCAATTGTGTTGGAAATCACTTTTGTTTTACAAAGGAGTGAATTTCTGAGCTCGTGGTTTCTATCTCACCCTTCCCTGGTTTAATCACTACATAAAGAAAATCTCTCTCACTGCATGGTGACAAGCACATCTCTGCTTTTTTTTTTTTTTTAATGCATTTATCTACTTTGTCTCCATTTGTCACTATGCCCCTTTAGCAGTGTAGCAGAGGGGAAAATTGAAGGGCTGTAGAAATAACACCTGAAAAATTCATTTGAATTTTTTTCTCATTTTTTGGTAGTAAAATCCTCTACCTAATACAGCCAGCTTCACTGGTTCCTCCAGGCCCCCAGCTCCTATGGCTGATCAAATCACAGGATTTTCAATCAATAAACCCAGTACTGGGGCACCTGCTGACACACAGCTGCATGCCGTGCTGCTAGGGACAGGAGCTTGCTCTGTGAACGGAGTGGTTTCCACCCCTTTTGCTTACTTTAAGCTGGGCCGCACGTTATGATTTTAAGGGTGACACTTTTTTTGTGAAACCTTCCCTTAATATGAGGTTCCTGGTTCGTAAACGTGTGCTGCTGCACCAAAAATGTGCGAAGATGCAGATGTGCAGCTACAGCCACCCTGGCATCACCCTTGCACAACGCAGCATCCTTCCCCACCACAAAGCATCTGACCCTGCCCCTCTGCAGCCCCTTGCAGCCCCTCGCCTCACCTCTCCGCATCGCTCTCATCGCTGGATTTCAGCTCCTCCAAGGCCACCTGCAGATCGGCAATGCGCCGGATGGAGGTCCCCAGGTCGGCTTGCAGGACCTGCCGCACCTCTGCCAGCTCCGCCAGCTGCTGCTCCTGCATGGACGGCACTGGGTTAGCACTGGCACCCCAGCATGGCACCCCAAACTGTGGAGCAGGCGAGCGAGGCACCTGATAAAGGTGTGTGTCCCCCTGCTCTCTGCGCTCTGCCAGGGCTTGCTACCTCCCACTGCGCTCTGCTACACGTGTGATAGCTTGTAAAATGCAACTTCCTCCAACAGGAGAGAGGCAAAGGAAGCTGAACCCTCCATGACTGAGCACCACCTCCCACAATGGAAAAAGGCTCAGAGGAGGCGAGCCAAATATCCCAAGTACAGGGAAGAATGTAAGGAGCCACCAGCAATTTCTGTGCGGAAACTGAACTGAACTCCGGGGAGGGGAGGGTGACCTCGGTTGTAAGCACATGGCTGTACCAAGGCACCACCAGATTGTACTAACAGCCTTCCTGGAGATTGTTAGTAAAGAATAATTTCTTCCTGAGCCAGCCAGACCACCATGGGGGAAGCATATATACGGCTCAGCCCAACAAAAAGTATATAAAACCTGGAGAAGTAAAAAAAAACCATCTTTGAAGAGAGCAACAGGCCTGAGCTGGCTTCAGCCCACACATCTGCTCCTGCAGCTGGGGATGTCCAGTGCCGTGGCGGTGAGTGTACAGAGACCTGGGCTGGGCATCGCATCTTTGTATCACGTTGGTGAATCACATTGGGTGAATGTTGCAGTTGTACTGTACCCATGGTGTGCTTTCAGTGCACTGCTGTATTGCTCTGCTAAATCAAAATGTAATGCTGATATACCAAATGATTAAATCTGATATTAAACATTAACCTCCCTGCCCCATGTGGAACATGTAAAAGCAGCTGGTGTGAAAGCACCACGTTGCTGCCAGGGACAGAGTGGGGCACAGACCGCAGGGATGCTCCTGGGTGTTTCAGGGCTGCTCCTCCACTCACACACACTACACACCTGCCTGGAAACAAAGCTCTTTCCAGAAACGCTGGAGCTGATGAGAAAAAACAGAAAATCTATTCATAATTTAAACTACAAGGAGGAAAAGCTGGATAAGCCGCACAACCCGCATGGCTCCATGGACCCAGCATCACCTGTAGCCGGGCAGCCTCATGGCACACCGAGGACGCCGACCAGGCACTGCTCACCCACCGTGGCTGAGCACCACCATGCTCATGAGATTCCAAGACCTTTCAGCTAGGAAGGAAATCTTTGTGCCATTTTCTAAACCATCACACGGCAGAGAGAGGAGGAGAGTGAGCGTGAGCTGCAAATTCACCGTGATTGAAGCCGCCAGCTGTAAAATTGCCATCTCAGTGGCGACAAGGTGAGAGATGATTTGCAATGCGGGCTGCGACAGGCCGTGGCGCAGGAGCCGGCAGACTGTCAGAGTAAATAATGAAAGCCCTGGAATCACCAGGCGCACAGGCCTGAGGGGAAGAGCATTTCAGTTCATAAAAACATGCAAAGAAATATCCCAGTTTGGGTTGCACAGCATCACAGTTGCTTTTGCAAATGTGTCGATATTGGTAAAAACCTGAATGCTGCCAAGAAGCTTTCTGAAACTCTGTGCTTCTAAGCCCTTTGCTGCCTTCCTGGTTCAGGTGAATGTAGAGGGTGCGAAGGACCCATTCATTGTGGAAGCTGCTCCGAGTTGTGCGGGGATGGTCCACTGCCCGGGGAGTGGAGATGCTCCCCTCGCCAGGGCTGATGCTGCAAACAGCCAGGGGCTTGGGAGGGAGCACAGGGTGAAACACTAGCCCCCGAGAGGAGAAAAGCCTAAGAAGAGTGAGCTCCAAGCTCCGGCTGGCTACGTGCCTCTATTAGTGACTGCGAGACCAGGCAGCAAAACAATTGCTAAAGAGCTCAACCCTTCAAACAGGTTGATAAGAGTCTCTATTGAACTACTTCCTTGGCTGCAGGATATGGTGCAAATTAAATATACTTCAGTGGCTGCATTTAATTCCTTTCTTCCTTTCTGCTATTATTAACCTGACAGTGACTGGCGGGGAGGCAGCTGGGCACACAGTAGGGTGTGACCCCTCCAGCACCCAGACCCCGCTTCCTCTAGCCACTGACAAATGAAATCCCCTGGGCACAGCTGCGAGAGCAGCAGACAGCATGTCCTGGCGGCTAGTGGGGTCTCTCCGGCCCCACTGCCTTCTGCATGACAGCCACAGGCATGGCTAAAGAAACAGGACCACCACGGGGCTCCAGCCTTGCTCTCCCCAGGGATGCCACAGTCCCTGGGCACCCCTGGTCCCTGGCACCCACGCTGCATGGTGGGGAGCAGCCCAGCTCCCCCGGGGATGCCGCAGTCCCTGGGTACCCCTGGTCCATGGCACCCACACTGTGTGGTGGGGAGGAGCCTCTGGCCTAGGATGGGGCTGCGCAGGGCACTGGGGTGACTTTGGGAACTGCACAGCCTTGGGCTCTACGCACTGCGGGTAACCTTGGGGTCCCCTGCCCACACGCCAGCCGAGTGGCAATGTGAACATAAGCCTGAAAATACCTGTTTCTTAATAAGATTTGACACTGCTAAGCGCAGTGATGTTGCTAAACAGACTTCTTCCAGCAGAGGTACTATCACCACCGCCATCGCCCCAGGTACCCAGACTGATGAAATGCAGAGGAAAGCACCAGTCACATTCAAAGAACAACCTGGGGCTACTCCACACTCGCTCTTTGCCAAGTGGCTTGCACAAGCCTATACAGAAAGCAAATTTTAGCTCTTGGGGCTCAAGTGTTACTGTAAAATGAATTCTGGTGATACAAATCTGCAACAAGATGATGTGGGGAAGAGAAACAGTACCACTCAGTTTCTGTGCCCTGTCTTTTGGCATGGGCTCAGCATATCCACAGCTCCCAAGGATGCTGCAGCCAGCAAGGAAGAGGAGGAGGAGGAGGCCAGCAGAGCTGTGGCTGGCCAGGGGAAGCACAAGGGGAAATGCTCTGAGTGAATGTGCTGCTCAGTATTTTGGGCTCAAAACAGTGCAAAGTAGAAAGGTTCATTTACGGAGCCACAGAGCAGCTAGGTCAGTCAGCCCTGTGCTCATAAGGACAGCACTGCAGTGGGGAGGGGGCTGCAAACCCCCTGTCCCACCCACCCCAGTGCTCAATCCCTGATCTTGTGCACAGAAGCACTTCATGTTTTACTCTGCACCGTACAATTGTCTCAAGGAAAGGAATAATTATGTCAATATAATTAATTTCAAATGTGAAAAACCTATCTTCGTAATACAAACTGACAAGAATGGTCCCAGCATCAGGCCACTGTTATCCCACGGAACTATTAGACACCTTTGACACATGTTGTTTCAATCTAAATGTAAATGCAAGAAGCATTTCCCTTTTAATACAGTAATTGGCCTGAGCATTTACATCCTCGCTCAGGATGAACTGCCAAGTCTTGCCAGCTTTTTGTTTTCTCTGAGCAGAAAAGGGGCGGGGGAAAGGGAGAATATATTTATTGAGAAAACTCATAACCTGCTTGCTCATGTGGCTCTGCCGAAGCAGGGAGAGAAATGCTGCAGAGTGGAGCAAGCGGTGGTGCACCCACGGTCCCTCTCCCAGTCCTGCTGGACCCCAGGGATGAACCTGTCCTCTCCCACTCCAGGCAGCAGCTAGGAGCCAAGAAATTCACCTGGCTGCAGAGGCACCAGGCATGGCTGCACCCTGCCAGCACCTCCAGCCTCGGCAGAGCCCCACCTCACCCATGCACGCAGGGATCTGCCCTCTCCCTTCCCGGCTTCCCTGCACATTGTGACTCGGTGGCCACAGCTGGAGCCAGCCAGCCACTGCCCTTCACCACGCACAAGAAACCACCGTGATGCCAAACGAGAGGCTGCCGGGGACCGGAGTGCTGCGCTGCGGCTGGACCTGGGGGATGGAAGGTGACTTGTACATCATTTTGCCTGAATTATTCGTTGTTAATGGCCTGTTATCAGAGCCCCTGTGCTCCGGCCGGTGCTGCTGGTGACAGGGATCCTGGATGGCTGCTGCTGAGGGCTGCAATAAGAGGAGCTGTGCTGGTGAACAGAGCTTATAAAGCAACGGCTGCCAGAGGAATCAGTCCTTTCTACCTAATCAGGGAGCAGGCAAAGTCTGGAGCAGCTGCCCTCACGCTGCACAATGGGGAGTAAGGCAGCAATTTTCCAACTGTTTATGAGATTTCTTCTGCTACTCTTTAGCCTCCACAGGGGTCTAATATGCATTACACGGCAAACTGATCTGTAGGGGGATTTCATCCCTGAGCACACACATACACCTCAGCTGGGCTGCTCTTGCCAGCCCATGGCACATCAAGAGCAGTGCCAGAGCTGCCCCATGGGACCCCAGTGCCTCCCCCAAAAGGTGACCCCCAAACAGGGGGGCTGCTTGCTCAGGGCAGGAACCCCACAGCCACTGGGCCAAGGGCCAGCACTGGAGCTGCTGGCTGGGAAGGGTTTGGGTGCAGGACTGCACTGCCAAGGGGTCCCCATCAGCTTTTGGAAGCACATTCCCTCCCTCTCCTAGGGAGAAGCATGGATCATTGCCTTCTCCCTTGCAAAGCACCAGATACAAGACTTGCAAAAAGCCCCAGTGCTCCAGAAAGGAGCTACAGCTCCTGCCACAAACCAGAGATGTTAGAGCAGGTGGTCCTTTACTTCATGTGTATGTTGATTTTTCACTGAAAAGCTCCGCTAGTGTCTTTCCTGCCTTACAGTGGTTTGGAGCAGCCCTACAGCATCCATCCTGCCTACCAGCGAAGAACCTGCCCACGCACCTGGCACAGGGGCCACAAGGAGAGACAGGGACATGGCACCAGCTGCGAGGCCAGGGAAAGCTGCCCCAGCTTCTCAAATGGGAGCTGAGAGCACTTCTGCTACATGGGCTCAGGAGCATCCTCTGTTGTTAAACGCCGGTCCCTGTTGGCACCAGTATATCTGGCTCCTTCTACCAAACCAGTCAGTCACTCACAGCAGAAACCAGTCTGACCAGCTCAGAAACCCGGGCTGATGTGTATTTTATAATCAACAAGTAAAATATATGTTCCGCCTGGTTTTGCATACGTTTCCAGTTTAGATTCTCCCATTCACAGCATATCGGCAGACAGATGGTCCCAGAGCCCAGCAGTCCCAAAACCTGTCAGCACTGGCCCACTGGCAGGTCAAAAGCATTTATTCTGAAAATCTGTGGTTAATTTCTGCTTACAGGAAGCCTGAATTAAAGGCACTCTCAAGACGAGGGGGGTGGGAGCTTGCTTGGTGATGGTCAGCACATAGCAAACATCTCATCACTCTGAGATGCTGGTGGGACTCCTGTCCTCACTCAGGGGGGCTCACAGGATGCTGCTGCTGCACATCTGTGCTGGTAAGACCCTGACAACATGGGTTACAGTATAAAAAAAATTAACTCCTACTGTGAGTGTCACAGCCAAGTGCTCAACAGTGGGTCTGGCCTGCTAGCCACCCTTCCCTGCATTTCATACGGCCCCTCTTTACCCATCCTGCCCAAAGCCCCTGCAGCCCCAGACCCCCCACCTGCCCCTCTCACAGCACCATCCACTCCCACTGCAAGGACAGGTTGGAAAGGAAGAGATTTGCTGCAAAGGGGAAATACTGCTGCCACTTCATGGGTACCCAAACAAGCAAAAGCCAAGGGAAGGGCGGTGAGGGCACAGCCCCCAGCCCCATGGCACCCCACCACCGGCATGGCATGGCAGCAGGGCTGTCAGCCAGCCCTGCAGCAGAAGAGATCAAGACAAGCACAGGCTCTGCACCAGGCAAGGACAGGAGGAGACATGGGCTGGCAGCTCCCAGGGGTCTCCCTGCTCCCAGTGGGGGCTGCTAGCCCACATTGCCCCCACACAGCTGGCAGTGAGATCCTGCTGCCCACCATCTCCCTGAGTATCGCTGGGGCTTCCTCCTGCACTTGGCCAGCAGTCTTTTCCAACAACAAAGATGCTCAGGCCCTCAGCAGTGAGGGGCAGCAGCAGGCAGCAGCAGGCAGCTGGAGGTGTTTCAGCCCCTGGCCAGAGCCTCCTCAGAAATAGGGAGGGAGGGGACACCTCATCCCACCCACGTCGCCCCATCTCTCCACATCCTAGCTTTGCTTTCATTGCTTCTCTGGAAAAGGATTTCTAAACTCCTCTTTTTATTAAGAGTTTCTTTTTCATCTAATTTTGTGCCAGAAGCATTTGAAGATAAGTTAAAAAGCGTTAAGCAAAACCAGCAGTGAAATAATTTGTGGGACTCTAAAGAATGCCGAGGCAGGCACTGCAGAGCAGCCAGCACCGTGTCCTCGTCACCGTCTTTTATTTTTGTTTGTGGTTCTGCTGTCACAACATAACCTTTGCAAGATCCCATCCACCTGAAGTGAAGTGTAATCTAATTAGTCCAATTTGGATTGCTTCTATTTGAATAATTTAGTGTACACCTGCAGTATTCATCAATCATTATTATTTTTAATTAAGTAATTAACTCGAAGGTTTTCAGAAAGTTTGAAGTGACGAAATTTCCACCATTGAAGTCTCAAGTGAGTCGGGGTGAGGGGCTCTTTCTGTGCTCACAAACACTGCTGTTACCAGTAATTAGTGTGAGCAACCACAAGTGCTGATGATTTCCTGAAGAATTTACTACTTTAATGGCAAACCAGGAATCATGCGCCTGCTGTACAACAGGCCTAATTAGCGCTTATCCAGTTGAGTTTTCACCCGAAGCTCCTCCATCACCCAACCTCACCTCTAAGGACTGGCTCCCTTTGATGATAATTGTTGTTACACTTAGTCTAAGCCATTAGCTTTTAAAGAAAAGAGCAGCTCTGAAAGCCCCAGGAGCAAGCGGTGCTGGGGCTGAGGGCGGAGACATCAGAGGGTTTGGCTGGGACCCGGCTGGGAGCTGTAGGTTTGCCTGGGTGGGAGCGTGGCATTCTCAGCTGGAGGCACAAACAGCTCCCACTTGGCTTCTCAAGTTCACTGAAAGCACCACCAAAATCCTTAAAGCTTGCAAATGAAAAAAAAAAAACCAACCTCATAGAGATCAGGCTGCAATGTGCTACAGCATACCGGATGGAGTGGCGATAACAGGGCAGCATTAATATGAAGGAGATCTCACATCATAAGAACCAGAAAAAAAAGGTTATTTACACTGTGACTCTCAACTTTCTTTTTTTTTTTTAAAAAAAAAGTGCAAAGAATATCTTCCCACCTATACTTCAGTTTTCAGTAAAAATAGTGAATTATTATGGTGACAAATATCACAGCTTCATTAAAGATACCTGATTTGAAGACAGTGCCTGCAAGACCCCATGGAGTGCCCCGGCAGTGGGGGCTGGGTAGGGTTAGCAGCGTGTCTGTCAGTGCAGACGGCTGGAAGAGACCCAACAAGTCCAGTTGACTCACTGGCATGTGCCTCTGCCAGCTGGGGCTTCATCCCAGCAGGATCAGCCCCTGCTTTTCCCTGGGTATCCCAGCTTGGTGCCCCAGCACAGCCCACACGGATGGGAGGCACCCAGCATGCAGGGCAGGAGGGACCTTGGGGCTCCTGCTCATGGCTGAGCTCCCATCCCAGAGCTCCCATCCCAGGCTCCAGCAGCTGCTTGATTCCTCCCATGAAATGTAAGCTGTGCAGCTAGTTCAGTCAGCAGCAGCACAGCCGCAGGTACCCCCTTACAGAAACAGGAGCTCCTTTAAGCTTTTTAGTTATTCTTAACACCTACTGGAAGAATTACTGTCTAAAAGGTGGAATTAGTGGATTAATCCACCCTGGCTTGTTAGTAGATCACATCTCCCCCCCTTTGCTGCAGCACACACACAGGTGAGGAGAAGATGCTCTGCCAGAAGTTCTGTGAGAACAGCCCTGTAAAGGCAAAGCATGGGACAGGGTCCTCATGCAGTGTCCCTGTCCCTGTCCAGGGCTCTTAGTGATGGCTGCAGACACCCAAAGCAGCCAAGACAAGGCCTCTTGCAAACACCTCCTTGTCTCCCCGATGCTTATGATAGACCATCTACCCCCTCTCAAGTATCATCTCCAGAGCACCAAAGCCAGGAGCTGAGCCCAGCACCCATCATCATCCTGCCCTAACAGCAGCCTCAGGAGGGAAATCCCAGCCGGTGGCTGATCCCACCGCAGTGACGGCAGCTCATCGTTCTCCACACCTCTGCCCCACGCCTGGTCCCAGCCCCTGGCTCCATCCTTCCCTGCACCACAGCAGGCAACTTCACCAGGGGACAAGCATGAGCATATGTGCATACACAATAAGCAAAGAGAGCTGGGCTTGGTTTTAAGCTCCCCAGAGTTGGCTCTGAGTTGGAAATCCATCTTTCACTTCTGTTATGACTCAGTTTCTGCTGTGGTCCAAGGAGACCAGGCGGCTGGGTCTAGCCTGTCAAGCTCTGAGTGTCAGCACAGCAGCTGAGAAATGAGGAGTTGTGGCAGGCTGGGATCCAGATTTTATTGGAAGAGGAGCTATAGCTCCACGGAACAAATCCAGTACATGCAACCAGAGCAAAGACAGAGACAACCAGGGCCAAGTACTACCCCCACCGTTAGAAAACATGCCACCCTTGCTGCAATGGCACCGGGCTTGGAAAGTGTTCAAAACCTATTCTTCTTAAAAAATTCATAAGGCAGAGCCATCTGCCTGTCAGCCAGCTCTCCAGCTCCCATCCCTGCTTCTTGCTGGATTTTCCCTGCTTCCTGTGAATGGCATGAGTCTGCCTCCCAACTGCCCAAAGCCAGGTCAAAAATGAGAGAGGGATTGAAATAGCTGTCCTGAGCCTGCCTGAGAGTGTGGGGATGATGGGACAGGGTTTTCAAGTGCCTCAACCACTGATAAACACGAGCTGTGAGAATGAAATACCTTATATACAGGCACGGGATTTCTAACCTAAACTGTACAATGAATTTGTCCCTTCAACGCATCTCTTAAACCCTGACAGTGCATGGAAAGTCCACAGCCTCGCAACTGTTTATTTAAATAATATTTTAAAAAAATTGTTAGGTGCAGACGATGACTTAAGTAATGTTAAGTGAATAATTCATGCAGTATTTATAATTGATGGGGGATTTATCAGGAGCAGAGCCGTAAGTAGCTTTCTATTAACTATTGATGCTCTCTGCCAGCCTGTCGACAAGCATGGCTGGGCTCTGCAATCACAGTTCTCTCGTGATGTTTTATTTAAGTGCTGTTAAGAGTACACAGTCTAGGGGAACACCTCTGTTCCTGGGGAACACCACAGCAACCCCCGGCTCCCAATGTGTTCGTGCCATGGTGGGATCATGGAGCCAGGTTCCCGCAGAACAATCGGCAGTGACCAGCCGCCACATGCCAGCAGGGAGAACCTTGGAGCTGGTGTGATGTGTCTGGGGGCTTCACCTGGGGCTTTAGTGCTTGCCTGGCTCCTTCCTCCTGTCCCACTGCAGCAGATGCCAGACAACCCCCAAATGTCTGAGTGTCTGGATAAACCTAGATGCCTCAGTATTGCCTTATGAGTTTGTCTGTTTATGGGGTTTTATATCTTATTGCAGGGAGATGCCCCTAAAGGTCCTTTCAGACTTTGCAACTTCATTGGTGAGAACAGAAGCATGCTAAGATGACCAAGTATCTTGCTACACCCATCATTCATATCCCCACATGAAACATTCAAAAAGCATCTAAAAATACGTGCACAAATACAAAAATACAGTTAAAAGAACCCACCCGTATCCTAACAGACAGCCCATCTGTGTTCCAAAACATCACACTTCTAACAAAGCTGTAATTAACGCACATTTATCATAGCAACTGAAGCTGTGTCTCACTCGGCACTCACAGGGAAAGCAGCAGGACCAGCCCCGGGGTGGGCTGCTGCAAACCCAGCGGGCAGCCCTGCAGCCCAGGGAGCTGCCTGGCATGCAGCGTGCACCCGGCACAGCCTCTCATTTGAAAATCTTACAACTCTGAAGAGCATCGGTGGCTACATGACTCTGACCTACATGGGAGACTCGTTTTGTGCCCAGGGGAGGGTGTCCCGGCAGCCAGAGCTGTGTGCGAGCACGTAGGATTCAGGCTGGAAGAGCAAGGACAAAGCCTGTTCATGGTGCAGGCAGGGGATGTGGAATAATTCACACTAAAACACCATTCCCTTCAGAAAGGCTGGCAGCCTCAGGGCGAAATAAATGCTGAAATCTCCTTGATTGTTAAATAAAAGATTATTGATAAAATAACTGCTTCTAATGTGGCTCTGCTGCCAGCAGAAATGTAATATCTTTCAATTACTGCTTGAAAGCAAGGCTTTCCTTTTGTTTACTGGAAAAATACAACATGAAAAGAGATGCTTGTAAAGGACTGTAAAATGAAGGTGAATCTATTTTTGCCGTACTCCAAATCCAGTTGGGGCTTTGCGCGCGCAGAGCAGGTTAGCTGCTTGTTGGCACCATCTGACACACTGCCGTGCCACAAGGGGGTTATTTGGCAAGGCCAGGAGCACCGCAAGGAGCTGCCGCTTTGGGCTGAGCCCTGGCACACCGAGCCACATGACTGGCTTTCGGCACGTGGCGGGCTGGCAGGAGGATGGGGTGTTTCCCCCATGCACAGCTGAGGTTCTGTCCGACATGAGGAAAACCAGCACAAGGAGGTGGAGGAACGACCTGAGCAACTTGCCATTTCCTAGAGCTGAGCAGGCAAAGCGCTCTCCTTGCTGGAACAAAACGCAGAACAGAGGGACTACCCAGTCTGCCAGCCTAGCCACAGAGAATTGAGGCAAGGTGCCTCAGTAACAGCTTCAGTTCAATGGTTTGGGGCTGCAGAGGGATGCAAAGCAATTCACTGCCCCTGCAAGAGCTCCCCAGCTCCACTCCCCAAAGCCAACCCTGACGCCCTGGCATTAGCAGAGCCCAGAGCAGCTGCAGGCGAGCAGCCTGGGGAGGGGAGCAGCTAACAGCAAATTGGCCATCTCTACCTCCAAGCACAGAGCAGACAAAGCATCACTTTCCTAGGACCATCAGGCCAATCTGCAGGTTACGGAGGGGTAACCTGCAGCAGCCGCAAAGCCCCCTCATGGCCCTGAGACCACGCAAGCCCATGGGGACAGCACCCCCTTACCAGCTCAACGCGCCGGCGGCTGGACTCCAGCTCCCTCTGCACCAGCTCATCCATGTCAGCCTTCATCTCCTCCATCCTCCTCTGGTAGTACCTGGTGCTCTCCTTCTCCCGCGCCTCTGACTCTGCCGCCTTCTCCAGCTCCTCGCCCATCTTTATGATGCTGTCTCTCAAGCGCAACACCAGCACCTGGGGAGGAAGGTGCAAGGTGAAGCAAGCGAGATGGAGATGAGGAGTCATGAAGCTCTCCACAAGCATCAAGCAATGCGGAGAGCACTGCCTCCCCAACCCACACCACAGAGCCAGTCACTGTAATTATCATTATCAAACATTGCTCTGAGACCTTACAAGTGGCAGCAGCTGCCTGCAGTGGGTGTGGACCCCAGTGACCCCGTTCCGTCCCTGTGCCCCACAACAGGCGATGCCACCCCCCAGGGCCACAGCGCATCCCCCTGGGCTCCCCCCAGGACAGCTGCTGCTTTGCAGACACAAAAGCATTTTCCTTCACCCCTGGGCTGGGCTTGTTCAGGCAGCATGACTTAGAGAAAAGCGACAGTAAAAACATATTCCAGGGCACCAGCAGATGTGCTGATTAATGACAACAGTGAAATACTGCGATTGAGGTCCTGACTTCTGGACGATGCCAGAGCAGAGGGATGCTGTCAGAAAGGTGCTGTGATGGATGCGCTGTGCAGTCAGCACACACCATGCGCTGTGCCCAGGCGCAGGGACTGTATATTCCTCCAGGTGTTTATAGCACTAGGCTCACTGTCGGCTTTCAATAAAGCATGTATAGGTAACAGCAGCGGCATGAACTATATGGCCTCTCCTGTCCCTCTCGACCCCTTCCTGGGTCCTTCTTCCCCCAAAGCTGAGGCAGTGGCATTGCTACACCCAGCTTTTTGCAAGCAAGCTGCATCTCCCCAGGGCTCTGCATCCCCTCTGCCAGCAATGAGAGGTGGTACCTCAAAGCGCTTCATCTGCACAGCCTGGAAGTCCAACTGGCTCTCCAGGTCGCGGATGCGGGCTTCCTGACGGCTGACGATGGAGCGCTCAGCTGGGCACTGCTCCAGGCGCTCCAGTCTTGCCTGCGCTGCCTGCAGCTAGGAGAGGACAGGCTGCATTAGCACCCCTCCAGCCCCTGACCCATGCAAACACCTCCTGGTCCCTTTCCGAGATCCCCCGCCAGGCCCTCGCCTTGGTGTGGCAGCACCGAGGACCCCGCACGGCCCCTGAGGCACTATGGAGAAGCATTGCCTTTGGCTTCCTGAAGGATTCGCTGCTGTTAATAGTGCACAGTAAATGCAAGACACAAACGTGTATTTTTGAATGAAAAATGTGCTGGCAAGACGACACGTGT
This sequence comes from Falco biarmicus, assembly GCF_023638135.1. Taxonomy (NCBI): domain Eukaryota; kingdom Metazoa; phylum Chordata; class Aves; order Falconiformes; family Falconidae; genus Falco; species Falco biarmicus. Next base: position 27,700,405 of record NC_079288.1, on the reverse strand, counting down.
CTGAGCCTCTTTTGGTTTTTCTCTTCTCACAAACTCTTTGAGGACAGCAGGCATAAAAACTCACAGTTTAGCCCTGCGTGGAAAGCTTCCTGCATTGGGTTGTTTCTTCAGCTGTTACACTGAGATCTCCAAAGCAAACTGCCCTTTTAGTGATCCTGCTACAAGTTTGATTCAGATTTTGTATTTGACCTAGAACTACGGGAATCTGCCTTCTTTTATCTCGGCCTATCTCTAAAGCACCACCCTCTCTGCCTCAGAGGGAGCGAGTCCTGCTTCTGATTCCTGGGCAGCTTAGCTACGCTCCAATAAAGCACTTAAGTTAATGGGATTACTCATGTGTTTAAAATTAAATCCACACACTCCAGGAGGGTCGGTGCACCCGCAGAGGCAAGGCAGTGCAGCACCCATTGGCACCTGCCCTGGGGTCAGCCCCATCCCAGCCACGGCACCAGCAGCTTGGGAAGGAAGGAGGGGAAGGGGGGCTCTCCATCCCAAGAGCCTTGCCAGGGAAAGCTTTCTCCAGGCCAAGGTCATGGCTGGCAGAGCCCCACCCCCACCCGTGGGGCCGGGGCTGCAGGCGTGCAGCGGGCAGACAGTGTCTTCTGCATTGTGCTGCTCTCAAGGGTGTCAGGGAGAGGAGAGGGACCTGACCGTGTTACAGAGGAGAAATGACTGTGCAGCACCAGGGTGAGACTTAGGGTCTGATTTCAGACAAGAACACAGCATCTGCGGCTAGCACCGACAGCACACCCGGCACAGGTGTCAGAGGTGGTTCTTGCTCCTCAGCTCTGGGTGCTACGGGCTGGAGAGAAATTACCTTCTCCTGAAGGCTCTGCTTTTCTTTCTTCACATCTTCCACTTGCATCTGCAGCTCCTGGATCTGAGCGATATCTGTTGCCGACTGTGGAAAGAGAAAGCACAGCGGTGGGAGCAGACCCGGGGCTCAGAGCAGAGGGCACACATCATGAGGAGTGTGGTGTTGAAGGCTGGCTCGTGCCTGCACCTCCTACCACCCAAACAGCAAGCAGCTCCTGCACTGGACTGAAGGAGCTAAATTCTCCTGACTCAATGCAGCTTTCTTCATTTTTGAAACAAGTATTTGCAGATCAGGACAGAAACCATGTAGTCAAGGTAATTTCTGTTCTTGGGGTCCTTTCAGATATAGACTCCTGGCTCCATAACACCACTGCAAGGGGCACCAGACTGTGAATTGTCAGTCTCACCAGCCTACTCCTGCTTCACCAGGAGCCCTGAAGTCCCACAGCTCCAGGTACAATCCTTTGGGAGAGCCTGCCTTAGTCTGGATATTGCACAGAAAGCCCCAGAGCTGTCTGTCAGCAGTTTTTAAGCTCTGCATGAGAAAACAGTGAAAGACAGACTAGAAAAGGATCCAGATGGAAAGCTACAGGATTTCCCAACTATTGAAACTAAAGCCAAGACACCTCTTGAAAGAAGATTAAAAACTAAGGTGACAGGAGCCGGAGCAGTGAGCCATCCCTTCCTCTCCTCACAGCATCTGCTTCCTGGGGTCCCCACCCTGGGTATACCGATGGGGGCTGCCACTTGCTCTCAGCCAGGCTACAGGGTTTTCCAAGCACCCTCCCAGGGAGGGGGATGCTGCCCAACCTCCACAGCCCTGGCTCCTACCTGGGCTATCAAAGCCTTGTGCTTTGCCATGAGCTCGTTCAGGTCTTCCTGGTCCTCATCGATGCGTTTTAGGAGGTCAGATCTCTCATGCTGCAGCTGGTACAGCTGCTCGTCCACCTGTGGGAGGACCCTCAGGGTTGGTGGCTCATGCATCCCATGGAGGACCCACCACACACACACCCTGGACCGTGGCACCCTCTGGGCCATGCTGCTGCCAGCATCCAGCCCCGTTGCTGGCACCAGGAGAGGCAAAGGGAGCTACTGCATATCGCAGAGGGGGACTACGGGATGCGGCACATTTGTAATCGTTTTAGCTATCCATAAAACCACCCCGGGGGCTGTTCCCAAAGAGATTGGGTGGTCTAGTAAATATACTTGATGATTTACTAAAAAAGCTGATTATTGCTGTCAAACACAGGGAGGTAGGACTGCACTGCTGCCCTTCGGCCTCCCCTGCCCTGGCTGCATCTCCACAAACGCACCAGGGTCTTGCTTTTGCTGAGGGTCTCCAGCTCTGCGTGCAAGTTCTCCAGTTCCAGGGCGGCTGTCTGCTGGGACTTCTGGGCCTCTGCGCACTTTGCTTCACTCTCTTCCAACTGGGAAAAATTGGGGGAGATGATAATTAAAGGAGCACAAACCATGTGCGGATTATGCTGTTCCCCTTGCAGCACAGCCACGTCTATTTACACTTCACTCCCAGAGCATTTTCCCCTGCTAACGCACATGGAAACTCGACCTTTTAAAATCTGTGCTGCTTTTCAGCCCGTCTGCTCCTGGTTTACAGCGAACACTTTTCCTTTCCCAGCCGGTGAGGCAGGGCTTCTTTAGCAGCTCCTGGCACACCTAACTGTGGATCCTACCACCCCTGACTGTCCTGCTGAGTGCTGAAGTAAGAGCCCCGAACCACACATCCTCCCTCTGCCTTGGCACTGCTGAGTGAGGTAGAGCTGGGATCATTAATTTGCAAAATTATGTGAATTACATGTAATTCCTGATTAGAGCAATTCATGATTCGGAGTTTGCAAATGGGCTTTTCATGTGGCATAAATTGCATTTGCAAATACACATAAAATATCACATTTATAAATGTTAATTTGCTCTCAGTTTTTATAGCTCAACCATTAAGACTACAAAGATCTTAAATGGGCTGCAAACATCTGGAAGATGCAGCAGCATCCCAAAAACTGACACTGCCTGGAGGGAGGAGTTCATGTAGGCTGTACCTGAACATCCAGTTCCTTCTCACTTGGGTTTCTCTTCTTCAAGAAAAACAAAACTTACCCCCTCCACTTGCTGCTTATTTCCCATGCCCAGTCCTGGTTTCCCTGCAGAGGATGCAGAGCTCCTGGGGGCAGTGAGAGCTGCTGCACACCATGACAAGAATCTGAGCATTTTAGACTATTTTCTCAGGGTTTACTTGTCTTTTTTTAACTCTCTCCCTCAAAAAGGGGGGGATTATAAGGTACTATAACTGGAACAATCCTCAGCTCATTTTTCTCAACTGTTTGGAGTGATTGAGACCTACTTGGAAAAGCTGAGCAAGTAATTTGCTTCCTCAGGCCTAATCTGCAGAGGAAATGGAAGTTGTTTTTCCCTTGAAGTCAATGATTCCAAGGAACGATTGGGAAAAAATAACTCTGAACATCTCTGGGTCTCCAGCTACAGTGCCAGCCAGAAGCTGCTCAGGGAAATACAAAGCTCTGGCACAGAGACATGTAGCAGTTCAGATCCTGAAAAAACATTATTTAAAATGATGTGCCTGTGCCCAAACTCAGCCTGTGTTGATGGATTGTCTAGTCAGTCTATTCATACATCTGCAGAGCCACTCTCACAGCGACACATGCAGTGTTCCCTTTCCTTCCTCCAGCTGAAAAATAGCCTTTGGCTTTTGCATAAAGCTCAGACAGCCATTGCTGGAACGACCCAAGGAATAGCTGCTGGGAGGTGTTAAAGATGCCAGTCGGACTGCCTGCTGGTTTTATGGCCCAGAGCTTTTCCACCTGCCCAGCTTTGGGCTCCTCCAGAAGCAACGCTGTCCACAACCAGCGCCTGGGACTGGTCTTTCCCTTGCCACAATTACACTAAAACTCCAGAGAGTTTAATCAGAGAGAAATGCATCTCCAGGACCTCTTGTTAAATACCAGCTTCCATTTCACTTCATGTAATGGAATTTTCCCATTTGGGAAGAATAAATTGAAATTCCCTGCAAAAATGCATAATGTATGAGCTTCTGAAAAATATTAGTTTGCGGCGCTACACCATCTGTTAAATACCTGCATAAAATGGATGCTTCAGCCTTATTAAGAAACAATGCTATACTTCTAGCCATATGGATTTTGATTAACGGAAATGTAACATTTTAGCAAAGTTTTTATTCTTGTGGAGGTTTGTGGGCTGGTGGTAGGATGTATTGGCTTTTGAGAAAGGCGTCATGAATGCCATTAGAAATTGTTTAAATTTAAGGCATGGAATAATCATGAGGCATTTTTAATGCATGATGAGTCTCAGTGCTGGTGGCATAGCAAAACCTCAATATCCCCAATATTAAGGCTTTCTGTTTGCCTCCAAAGATGAGGCAGCCAGGCAGAGGCTACCCACCGAGATAGCTGCGAGGGGGCCGGACCGCATGGCACTGCGGCCACAGGCAAGAGCAAGCAACCTCCTGCACGAGCCTGCCTCGCTGCGGGGACCAGGCTGCTCAGGGAACAAAGCGTTATTCCCCTCACAATGTGGGGCTGGACACCACAGGGACAGCCATGCTCGCCAGGCAAAGCGAGCATCCCAGCATCGCTGCTTGGTCCTTTGGATCAGCATGCGGAAGGGGTCCCTCAGCATCAGCCCACTGCAGCAAGCTCCAGCACTGAGCATGGGGCTCTGCCCTATTAAGAGCACTGGGGGCTGGGAAAGAGCAAGGCAGGGGCTGTGCATCATCTCCAACCCCACAGCAGGATGCGGGAAATACTTGAGGGATTAGTTAAGTGTAACATTACAGCATTAGCTCAATAATATTTAAAAGGGAATGCACAAGTGCTAAAAATGGCCATTCCCACTGCCTGCCCCAGCCATGGCCATCTACTGCCCTGGCTGGCCAGGTCAGTGGCACAGGCATGGACGTGGGTACAGGCATGGGCACAGACACTCAGCTGGCCATGTCAGGCCAACCTCACCTTCCCCTTCTCCCTCGGCACAGGTGGGAACAGCTGCTGCTCACAGATGTTATTTATGCAGAACTATTATCTCAATTATATATGTATGTTGCTGGAATCACTCATGCCTCCCAATTAGTTTGTTTCCAGGGGAAATGTACAGTACAGATTAATTACCGAGCAGTTTCAGAGGACTGGCATCGTTAGGTCAGTCCTGGTCCTTGGCATTGTGGGATCCATGTGCACAGCCATCCTGGGGATGGACAGCCCCATGCCACCCCTATCCTGTGGCAGGGCACCCCACAGGACCCTGAACTCACCCTGGGACTGAAGCCATCCCCAGCCTGGTGGGCACTCGCCAGGTAGCTCAGTGCCAGCTGTGAACGCAGGGTGTCTGAGGTTAAACTACAGCAAATCCGCTGCCATCCCTGCTCCTGCCTTACAGCATCCCTATGGCAACGCCTCCCGAACCTGGAGCTGCTAGAGCTCCTTATCAGACAGATAGAAAATGCACTGAACAGAAGGTAATTAACAGGGCGGGGGGGGGGGGGGGGGGGGGGGAGCAAAAAAAAAATACTTAACCACTGTTGGCTTAATTACAGAGAACTGCTCCTTACAAAGAGACCCTCATCAGAGCAAGAGGCATGTCTCGCCCTGGCCTTGGCAGAGGGATGCTCAGACAGCACGGGGCCACTGCTCATCCCACACACAGTTAAAAGCAGGACATCTGTAAATATTTCTTGCAGCTTCCCCTCCGCCAAGACAAAGGGTGATGTTCCAAGGGGCAGGGAGACACCCGCTTGCCTGAAGGTACCTACTTGCTTGTGCAGCCGCTCCAGCTCCTGGGCGCTGGCACTGGGCTCCCCAGGGGCTGCCAGCAGCAGCTGCACGTCAGCGAGCAGGGCACGTGTCCGCCGCAGATCCCGCCGCAGCCGCTTCTCCACGTCGAAATCGCGATGGCCGATCTGGGGAGGGGAGAAGGGGTGTCCTGAACCCTGCTGCCCTGCTTCACCCCACAAAACCTCTGTTGGACCATTCCCTCCCACCCCAGGTCATTCCCCACACAATTTGGGAATAGGGAAAAATTTTGGTAGTGCTGAAGTCACGATGCAAGAAGATAGTAAATATCTATGTATAAATATTACTGTTGTCCTTCTATCAAATGAAAATAATTAAACAGTTAAATGAAAGGAAGAAAATAAATTTTGTAAAGGTTAAAACTAGCAGATTCCACTGAAACACCACATTTTTCCCCACCAGAAAGCTGTTCCTCTGAAAACATTTGCCTCCCCCCCTCATCTCCATCAGCCTCGTGCCTGCCAAGCAACCACCCTTGTGCCCAGAGGGACAGCCCAGCCACACAGCTGGGGACACAGGCAGGCACTGTGGGTCCCCACAACCAGAGCAACTCGTCCTTGCAGCCACTGGGCACTGTCACCCCTCTGGGAGACACCCCTGGCCGATGGGTAGGGCCAGAGAGCGGCAGACCCAGAAGATGTGCGTGCAGCGTCTGTGCTGAAAGCTGGCACAGAAAATGCAAAAGCCATTCCTTGAAAGAAAAAAAGCCAGAAAAAAAAAAAAAAACAACAAACCTTTGGGGAAAAGAATGACAAAGGCAGGGGAAAGTCAGCCCAAAGAGGAAAGGGAAAACCATGCGAAACACTGATGAGGAGAGCTTCATTAGGAGTTATTTACACATCTCTAATGCAAAGCATCTGGAGTCCCTGTCAGCTGTGGAGGGATGTAACCGATGCTGCTGCCTTCGGTGCAGGAGGCAGCAGTCTCTCATGCATGAATCCCCAGCAGCGCTGGCAGAAAGTAACTGCTGGGTGAGTTTTGGAGGCTTGTCCCTGGGCAGTGTGGTGTCACCACATCACTCTGAAGCCTATTAAACAAGGCTAGTAAGGAAGCACCTTAAAAAAAACCCATCTACACTCCCTCCTCAAGCTGACAGCAACCATGGTTACAAGGATAAAAGAATTAGAAACCCACCAAATAAACAGGGACATGGCTACAGTACTTGATTTCAGACTAATTGAAGTTTAAGAGCATTTTCCATTTAGTCTATTTTCCATGGCTCTTCTTGTTTCAAATCCATTCTCCTATTTTCTGCTCACTGGCTAAAATTAATTGTGCAGGTTTGACCTTGTAACCTGGTTTAGAGCTGGCTGGCATTTGCTGAACCAGAAATCGTTGGCATCTCCATTTCCTTAGTTAGTTTTCTGGCTTGGCTTTTTTTTTTTTTTTTCTTCTTTTTAATAAACTGCTCTGAAGCACACTGTCCACTGTAAATCAGATGGCATTTAGAACAACACTGCAGCGGAGTAGATTTGCTGTTATCCCTGCCATCCCTACAGACTGTATCTTGGATGCCGTTCAGCATCATTTTCCCTAGCTCAGGGTCTGTCCGCCGCCACAGAGGATGCGTTTTGTGTTGTAGCTGGAAGCAGCAGGTATATGGCAGCAGCCACACCTGCCTCCCACCACTGCAGCCCAGTGCTTTTTCAGTTACAAAGCTGGGATTTCATTTCAAAGCTGCTTTCAAGGCTCTGGTTGTGCCTCACATACACTACAGCAATGCCTGGATGCGCTGTTCCATCTCGCCTGCCCCTCACAGGCACGACTGCCCTTGGTGAGGGCCAGGGGCTGCACGGGCAGCGTCTGGGGACAGTCCCAGGAAGGAGAAGGTGCCTTTCCTCAAGAGCCCCACCGGCTTTGCTCTGTGCACTCCTGCTTCCTTCTTATCCATCTCAGTTCTCCTCCACCAAACAAGAGGGACATGTTGGACTGAGAGAGAGTTATAATAATATGCTGCTTTTATACAGCCAGATTTATTCTGACAGTTCCCAAAATATTTTGTAAGCCAAGAGCCAGGGAGATGTTATGGATAAGCCTCGTCAGACCATTTTGTGTCTACTTGAAATATGCCCACCATTTCAGTGTTGCAAAGCTCCCACATTCATCCCGTTTAATGAACACATGCAATTGCTAGGGCTGGTGAAATGGTGAAATCCAGCCGGCTTGTGCCAATGGCCAGAGGATGCGCTGCTTAATTACTGTAACTCCAGGTCATCAGCTCCTCCTCTCCTGTGCGTGCAGTGGGGGTTGCAATGCAATGGGGGCCATGCAAAGGCACTTGGGAGGCATCAGCACAAACCCAGCCTGGCTGAGCTCTGGCGAGCCCTGGGGTGCAGCGGCAACAAGATGGCAACTCTGAAGTGCTGGGCTGATGCCATCCTTGGCCCTGGCAGCCCCATGGCCCCAGGGAAGGGTCAGGTGGGACCTCGCTTGGTCACCAGAGCTCCTTCAGCAGGAGCTGGTGCATGAGACGGCCTCTGGGCCTGACTCCTCTGCAATGCTAAGTGATTCCCAAGCCGATAAATGCTGTTCAATGAGGCTGCATTCAGCCCCTCGCCTTCTAATTTAACAGGGAGCAGCTGTGTGTGCTTTTCCCATTACATGCACTTCAATCACTGCCACAGACACATTATAGAGTGAAAAAGGATTTGTTCAACAAATGTGTCTGTGATAGCATTCCTCTGCAAAGAGCAGAATCTGATAAACTGCTTTTCTGGGCAGTTGGAGCTGCTCCAGCATCAGTCCTGGTTAGTTTGACTCTCATGAAAATACCAGCAAAAAGCAGATGACTCCCCCTGCTTAGATAATTCTCCTGTACAAAAGCGAACAGTTCCCTTCCGTGGGTCCTTAGTGGGACCAGCTGTCTCCTATATGGTGCCTGCAGCCCCAAAGCATTCCTGGCACCCAGTGCCTGCTGCAGCACACTGCTGCTCTGACGGGGTAGGGGGTGGTGGGGTGTGTCTGGAAAAGATGAGGGACAGAGGACATCAAAGCCAGCTGCATGTGCATGAGCAACCACGCTGTCGTCCTGCCCCCACACACACACATTCACACTCCCTTTTTTTCCAGCAGCGTTTTGAGCCAGGGCATGGCCAGCGAAGCAGTTTGGCTGGCCAGGAGGTAGCAGCAAGGAGAGTGGAGCTGGCCCCGGGGCAGGCGTCATCCTCTTACCTGCTCACACAGGGTGGCGATGAGCCCTTCCAGGTCCTGCTTCTCATGCAGCACCATCTGCTTCTCCTCGTACTCCTGTTCCAGCTGCATCTCCAGCTGCCGGAGCTATGCATGAAAGACAACCCCAGCCAGGCTCAGAGCCCAGCCACCCCTGCCAAAGCCCTATGCCCCGGCAGGGCACAGCCACCACTGCAGCGAGACCCGGGCAGTCCCTGGGAGAGGGTGTGCACCAAAGCCCCCCATCACCACAGCCTGGAGCACCTCCCACGCCCCAGGCAAAGCAGCTGCTCCTGGCCAGGAGGAGCAAGGGGAAGCAGTCCAGGAACCTAAATGACTTTTGGGGACACAATGGGCTATTTGAGCCACTCTGCCTGTGAGGCATACTCAGATGTCCCCAGAACCTGTCCCTGCAGCTCTGGAGCAGTAACACAGGGCCTTCAGCTGAGCTAGAAGAGAAGTCACCTCTAATCCCTTCAGGTTTCCTCAAGGCATTCTGTGACCATGAACCAGGCAAGCAGCACACTATTTGGTCCACCTCCCCATCAGTAGAGGTGACAGTGGCCTCGCTAGTAGAGCATGCCGTAAAGGCAGGATTTGCACTGCTGCTGGGAGCAAAAGGAGCCTGAGAGCCAGCACTGAGTGCAGGAGCCTGCATCCCTCTGCCTCTGCTCAAGCACCATTGTCCTGCAACACTGCAGCAATGACAAGTGTTTGCAGGAGGGACCCAGACCCGGGGCAGCACCACAGAGCTCTGCCGTGTAGCTGTGAGACACCCAGCAAGTCCAGCTGTGGTGGTGATGGTGGAAATGTGTTAATGAAACAAGCAGCCTACTCCACAGCCTGCTCCTCCCCTTGCAAGCAGCAGCACGGCTGTGGCTGCAAGAGCAGGCATGCCAGGCTGCAACCCTGGCACAGCACCCTGGAGACCTCTCTGCCCCAGCTGCCTCCTGCACCCCCAGCCGCTGCTAAGAGTTTAAAAAGAGAATGTGAGCAGGCTGCTACATATCGATTGCTCTCCAAAGCATCTTGGCCATTTACTCATTTGGAAAAGAATGCTCAGGCCATGCGGGGTGAAGGAGAGAAAGGATGACTGACAGCATGTTGACTGAGAGCACCTGCAAGGCACGGCATCTCCTTCAGTGATGCTTGCACTACCTTGCTCTCTGCAGAGGGCAATTAGACAGAGAGGTGCAGAAGGGCAGGGAAGATCCCAGGAAGAAGCCCTGAGCAACGCGTCCTTGCAACCAGCCCAGAGCTTCAGCAAAAATGGGCCAGCAGAGAGGGGAAGAGAGCAGTCCTGAGCTGTTGCTGCCCCATCCAGCAGAAGGGCAGCACCGTGGGAAGGCAGTGTGGTGGGAAATGGTGGTGTTTGCATGGTGGCAGCCCTCCTTGGCATGCACAGCTTTACCACTCAGGGTACGACTATGTGCTGACAGGAACACAAGGAGCAGAGATTGCCTCATTTGCTTTCCCACTTGTCCTGCCTTCCTGAAATAGCATATGCAAAGCCTCACTGACTGCTTCATTAAGCCTCAGCAATGTTAATTCACTATCAACAGCCAGGTATGCCCCAGGCCTAATGGGAATTGGCTGCTACCACACAGCCCTGCATCCCTGTATCAAACACCCCGGAGATTTTGAAGAAATTGGAATTCATGTTTGCATGCCACCAATCTCAGGGCCTTGTTGAAATGTTATTTTCCATTCAGTATCACCAAACACGAAGCCTGGGATGGCTGGACTTGATGTCCTTGGCATAATGCTGGCGTTACCAGGAGCAGCATGCCTGTATGCTGCATTGCACATGGCTCTTGTGCACCACCCCTGACAGCCCCTCCAGCGTGGCAGGGACTCATGCCTGACCCAGACCCTGATTTTTCACCCTAGGGCTACAACCAGAGCTCATGCTGGGCTGGTGGTGGGAAAGCCAGTACCCACCCACCCCACCACTCCCTGGGGAGGGAGGACCCCTGGGAATGGCTCCTCTGCACTGTGGCTAGGGGAGCTTGGGGGAAGCTTCCAGCATCATCCTCCCAGCAGTCCCAACCTACCCTCCTCTGGCAGGACTGCCGCACATCCTCCAGCTCCTCGTCCTTGTCCTCCAGCTCCTTCTGGTGGATCTGCTTCATCCGCTCTATCTCCAGCTCCAGCCTCTGGTGGAGCTGAAAGACCCAAAGATGCTTACATAGCGGCTGCACACAACCCCGGGGGGATGAAGAGGGTGTTGATGTGGGTTTGGCATGCCCGTGTGGAGATAAACATCCCTGGCACACACAGCCCCCTCTGGGTGGGTGCCACGCTACCTGCTCCAGGTGATCGACGGCAGCTGTTTGCCGCTCCAGCTCTTTCCGCTGCTCTGCAGCGCTAGCCTCCAGGTCCCAGAGCTGCTTCCTGAGCGCAGGCACGGCACGGGCATCCAGGGCGCTGGGGGTGCTGAGCTCTTGCACCCGGCCGGCCAACACAGTCACACGCTGCACCAGGCTGGCCACCTCCGCCTCCTTCTGCTGCTCGGTAGGGGCAGAGCAGGAGGTCAGCAGCCAAGCCCCAAACTCAGGAGAGGGGCTTGGCATGACACCCTGCTCTTAAAACCCAGACCGTTTCCAGCTGTGTCATCAGAAACACCCTGGAGCAGCAGCAGGCAGCGGTCAGCCCCCTCCCTGAACCAGCAGCCCCATCACCACTGTGAGCCCCGAGGAATCCTTTCCTTCTCGGGTTTGCTCACTTGCTCCTGACCTTGCCCTCCTCCTCCCATGAGCTGTCCCACCTGCTGGGTCCCAGGAGGCCCCACTGCTTGGCGTGGGTGGCAGCAACCTTGTGGCTTCCCCCCCAGACCCGGCACACCATGCCCCTGCTTGCTGGGGGGGGAGCTGGCAGGTGGCTGGTGCAGCACCATCCCACGGCAGCACAGACCTGCAGTTTCTTGAGGGCAGAGGCATGAGGAAGAGCATAAATGCAGTAAAAATGAGGGTGGGCCTAATTAGCTAAACCACAGGATGAGTATCACTTGTAAAAAGTGATAGTCTTTCTTCTGGCAGAGGATAATATTATTTAAATACATCAAGCATATCCTAGAGCTGCACTAAAAGAAATTGGAATCAAGTTGCCCGATTGCCTCTGCTATAATTGCAAAGATATTGGTTTTGCTCTGAGAGCTGCTCCCCAAACTGGGTATAATGCAACAAAGTGAGATAATTTCCTCTTACCTCTAAGCTCTGCTGAAGTTTGCCCATCTCCCATCGGATGCTGGTGTTCTCCTGTGACACTTTTTCACGGAGGCTTTTCTCAAAGGCAGACTCCCCCAGGGCCTGAGCTAACTGCAGGTCAAATCTGGAGGGGGAAAACACGCGTTACCTCTCCGGAATGAGTCTGTGATGGTGGCACAGCTGCCTCCTGGCTGGGGGAGCTGTGCCAAGGCAGGCAGGGAGGCAGCCTTGGCCGGCAGCAAGCCACTTCTCCTGGCACTGGACTTTCCAAGTGCTTCTGAGAAGACAAAAAAGTGTCTGCAAAGTGTTGTCGTTATTTTGTGAATCCCTAATTACTCCACACAGGTGCCAGCCACAGGAAGTGGATGGTGTGGAGCAGCAGCGATGTGCACACAGGTGGTCACCGAGAGCAGAGGGCAAAACCCCACTGTAACCAGCTGCTACAGAGCCAAAACAGCCCGAAACGTGCCTGTGTGTGGGCAGCAGCCCTCTGCCCCCCCTTCCCCCCCATGGGCAGCTCCATCCCCATGGCTGGCTGGGACTCTGCTGCACTGAGGGTTTGGTTTCAGCTTAGGAAGCGTTGTTGCTTCAAAGCAATAGTCCTGGGAACTTCTCAGCACCTTCATATCTCTGGGTCAGGCCAAGCCCCAGCCCACAGTCAATGTCTCAGCTCAGGCAAGCAAGGGGCACTGTCAATGAAGTGTAAATTAAAAGAAGTTATAAAGAAAGTGATAGGCGATTTCTCATGTTTTCTGTGCCTGCTTAGTCCTGGCACCTGGCATCCAATTTTTGGGCAGAAACCCTATTTCCTTCATGGGTACCAAACAGCAACAATAAGACACTGGGGGTCATTCCTTGGGCTCCTCTCCTCCACACCAGATGCCCGGTTTGCCAGCAGCGCCCCCAGCATGGACATTTCTACACAAAGGGCACAGGGAAGCCAGGAATGGCCCAGCACAAGGGTGCCCCGCACCCAGTGACACGGGAGCCAGACACATGCTCTCCAAGCCCCAGGCAGCCCTCCCTGCGATGGCACTGAACGTTGCGTTGGGAGTGATTTCTCTTATGGAAGCGTGTTCCATCACACAGCAACGGGATGTAAAAATAACCTCCCAGCTTGATGCAACCTCCAGCAGTCAAAGTAGGCAAAAATAGCAACCCTTCCAGGAACTCCTCAACTGAAGGCACCCCAATCATCCCTGTTCCCCACCCTCCTGCTCCAGCAGCCCCAGCCCTTCCACACGTTCCCGCCAGCCTTACTTCTTCTGCCTCTTCTCCAGCTCATGGCTGCGGCTCTGCTGACTCTCGGAGAGCACCCGCGCATCCTCCAGCTCGCAGGCCAGCCTCCTGCACCGCCGCCGCAGCTGCTGGGACACCTTCTTGGCTGCTTCACATGCTGCCTGCACCTCGCTGAGCTGCGGGCAGAGGCAGTGGTGGGGTGGCGGAGGGACCCTATGGCATATGCACCCCACAGCTGCCCCTCTCGTGTGGGGCTCAGCCCCCCTCCAGTACCAGGGGATGCTTCACCCGGAGATCTTTCACCAAATAAGGACAAATTTAGGTGTCCTGACCCCTCACACTCCAGGCACCCTCCTGTGGGCCTGCAGCATCCCATCCCTCCTGCTGAGTAGCAAAGCTGCCCAGGGGCTGATGATTGACCCCGTTTCTCTGCAAAAGGTAACGCCTGGACCAAATGAAATGGATCCCCCAAGGATTTATATTGTATTTGGGACAGAGAGACACGCAGTGTTCTCACCAGCCAGACAATGGAGTCATTAAGAAATGAGTTTAAATAAGCAAAATCTTGCATTAATGAAGCCTGTAATTCCCAACTATCTGGAAGCAAATGGGCTGTTTTGCTTTACCCAAGCTCCTAAGATTGGGCTGCTTTTATTATTTTTTAATGTACCATGAATAATATTCATTTCATAGAATCATAAAATCATGGAATGGTTTGGGTTGGAAGGGGCCGTAAAGACCATGAAGTTCCAAACCCCCCTGCCACAGGTAGGGACACCCCCGGGCTGCTCCCAGCCCCGTCCAGCCTGGCCTTGAGCCCAGCCAGGGATGGGGCACCCACAGCTGCCCTGGGCAGCCTGGGCCAGCACCTCACTACCCTTGCAGTAAAGAATTTCTTCCTGATATCTCATCTAAATCTCCCCTCTTTCAGTTTAAAGCCATTTCCCCTTGGCCTATCACTACATTTCTTTGTTGTATCCTCATGGGAAGTGACCTGAATCCCAGACACTGTGCAGGGAAGCACACTGGCTTTTCCCCTCCTCATGACAAAGCTTGGAAGCCTCCAGCTCTTCACATTAGCAGCTCTTTGCATGACAGATAGTGCAAGCACAACCCTGTCCAGTATCCAAAAGCCAGATCAGCCCCAAGACCCACCACTGAGCACCTCCCCACCCCACAGCTTCCCACCCTGTGCTCATTTGTGCTCACACTTGACCAAGGTTGAATTTTGCCACGTTCTGGTGCACAAGTGACTTTTTAAGCTTGGAGGCAGCTTTTGGGTATTCATTCTCAAACCAGCAGAAAACAGCTGGTTTCCCCGGTCAGTGAGAGCATCAGCAGCAAGTGACTGCATTTCTAAGCCTCAGCCCTGTAAAGCTTTGCCTGCCCTGGGAGAAGGGAGAGGATAACCAGCCCCACTCCACAGCGTGACCCTGGGGAGTCCCTGTCCCCCATCCCACGGCCAGGGCTGGCAGCACTTGCCTTTTGCTCTAGCCCCGTCCGGGTGCCCAGCTCAGACTCCAGCCGCTCCTCCAGCTGCACCAGCCGCTTGCGCAGGAAAGCAATTTCCGTCTGCGCGCAGTCAAAACGCACTTGCCACTCGTCCTCTGTGAACAGAGAGAGAACCGGGGGCACTGGTGGGTGCTCAGGCCTGACCAGCCCGAGCAGCCATGCCGGGGTTGGGTGGGGAAATGCACAATGGCACCACAGCCCCTGTATGGCATGAACGCCAGCGCTGAGCTCGTAGGGTGCAGCTCTGCTTTGTGCACCCAGGGCTGCCCCAGCTCACACAGCACATGTACCCCTGCCTTAGACAAAGCGTGCACGCTCATCTCATCCCATCCCATCTTGTCCTGTCCTATCCCACCCCACTTGTGTCTCAGCAGCCTCCTCATCACTCCAAAACATGTTTCAAACACACCCTGTGCTGCCAGGGGTGCCAGGCAGTGCCAGCAGCGCCCTTAAGCAGAATGCCTGCCTGCATCCCCAGCCCTGTGCAAGAGCTGGACAAGTAATGCAGAATGATGGGGTGCCAAAAACACTCTGACGTGACCAGGGGCTGGGGTAGCAGAACTGCTTCGGCAGGGGGGGCAAACCTCTGCCCATTGCAAGAGGCTTTGCTCTCCTGCTAGGGCAGCCTTGCTGGCCCTGCAGGTCAGGCTGGGTGCCCAGAGCATGCATTGCCCCCAGAGGGATGCCCCTACCTCCTCCAGAGCCACTTATCTTCATCTCATGCAACTGAACCAGCTGCTGGGCCTCTTCCAGTTGCTTTTCCACCGACTCCAGTTTCTTCTGCACTTGGTCATGTTTGCTCTGGGGAAACCCAGGGAAGGAAAGAAGCAGATCTACCCGGCTCCAGGGCACTTGGGTCCAGCAAGGCTGTGCCAAGAGGGTGGCATTGCCACTGGCACAGCCCGATGGCTCCGGGCTCTCCTACCTGCAGCTCCTGCAGCTCACGGGTGCCCCGCTGCCTCTCTGCCCGCTCCCCATCCAGCACCTGGCAGGCGATGTCGCCCTTGTACCGCTCATCCGACAGCTCCATCGTCAGATCGATGATCTGGGGGGGGCAGCTGGGAGTCAGTCTGGGCATCACTGTGCATGCCAGCTTGGGGGGGACTGGCCATCCTGCATCGACACGAGTGTTCTGACTGATCTCATTTGGCAGCCACCTGTGCTTAGGCGACGTGTAAGTACACGCCATCACTGACCAGTGTCACCAGTGGGAACTTAGACTCCCACTGGCAGTGCCCAGCAATGAGCAGCCGCTGCTGTGCACCCCTCACACAGCTGCCTGTGGCAGGGCAGCTGCCCGCTGCCTGCACTGTGCTGCCTGCAGTGAGCTGCAGGCAGGGTTCATCAGATTTCTCCATTGTTGTAGTTGATTAACATTAAATTTCATTTAAAGCAACAAGCAGATGAATGAAGGCAGGAATTATTAATCCAGAGAATGAATTCCACTTTCACCAAAGCAGAGGTGAACACAGTCCATCCCACTCAGCCAGTGAAGTAAGAGACTGCAGATGCAGCAGGGCCAGCAGGAACACACAGGCTTCCAATGCTCCTTTTCCTCCATCTGGCAGCATTTTAAGGCACTTCACATTTTGCAGGCACGTTACACAAACTCCTTAGGGAGTCCAGCAATTTTAACTCAGTAAAGGTTAAAAGGTAAACTCCATAGGTTTACTTTCCCTGGGGAACCAGCATTTTTCTAGGTCTGTCCTGAGGCATTAGCCTTGCTCAGCAATCCCAGCCTCGTGGGTGTGATTTCATTTTTAACAAGGAGCTTAAGCTAAGTCATCTTTAGCCACTTCCCATCAAGAAGGAGGTCCCTGGCCCTCGGGGCTGTTGGCACCAATAGCCAGGGCTGCAGCGTTGCACCCAGGCCACAGCTCAGCCACCTCTTGCAAGGGGTAGGTGCCGCAGCCTGGAGAGCTGGGTAGACCCAGGGTATTTCTAGCAAATTTGGGAGCTGCTCCTCCTCCCGGTGCTTAACAAAACCCTAGCTGCAATTGCACAGGAGCCTGTGCCTCTGAGAGGGGAACCTGCACAGGCCCAGTGGCTAGCTGGGGATGCGTGTGCTCCCCAACATGCCTCCAAGTCCCTTCTGACGCGCACAGCAGAGCAGCTGATCAGCTGTCCCAGGAGCTGCCACTCCTGAGCACCATGCATGACAGGGTCACGCTCAGAGCCTGGGGATGTGCAGGACACCTCTCTGGCGAGCCATCCCCTGGGTATTAGCAGTCATGCAATTAAACTAAGTCACTTCTGGTGTCTGCACAGGTCGGCGAGCCTGCAGTCCTGCGCGCGTAATGAGAACATGATACATCTGTGTGTATTTTCCCTTTCTAATTATACCCTTCTGTCAGCAGAGGGGATGACATTCGCGTTGCCGCTTTGCAGTCTTGTAAGCCGTGCTGGTGGCAGCATGAGGTGACATCTGTCCTTGCTGGAGGGGACATGAGCTTTGCCCTGTGGGAGTGGGAATGGCCCATTCCCAAGGCGTCCAGGCTGCTTTCCAGGTGCAGACCTTGGGGGGACCTGTTGCTCTGGCACACAGGATCCCACCCAGCACGGAGCCTGCAGTGATGCTGGTTCTCCGTGCTACAGGTGGGCACCGCAGCCTGTCTGGGTCCTGCATAGAGAACCGCCTCTGCTGTGGTCACTCTGCCCTGCCCAACGCTCTGCTGATCACAGCTCCTCCTGCTGAAATGTAATTGGTGGCCATATATATCCCCAATGGCTTAATTTCTAACTCAACCAAGTGAGGCTGCAGCAGAGGCTTTTTGGGGGGCTCTACCTTGCTCTCCAGCTTCTCTGCAGTCTGCCTGAGCTCGCTGCATGCCTGCTCAGATTTTTCCAACTTCCTTCTCAGCGCCGCCAGCTCCTCCTAGGGAAGATTGCAAAAAAACCACATATGGAAAGCTCCAGCATCCTCAGTTTATTTACAAAAATCTTGTTTTCTGTTAAAAATAAGTGGGAGAGACATAACTGCCTTATTAATAAAATTTACCAGGCAACTTTGAAGGCTGCTCACCGCAAATTGCCAGGACTACAGCTCCTGACATGAATTTCATTGGAGGGAATGTCAGCTTTGGTGTGCTCACAGAGCACATTTTATGAGAAAGAAGCAAACCTCAAAAGCCTGGGATGAACAGCCAAACGTCTGAATTTTGCTCATGGAGCATTCCTGGGGCCCTGGCAGGCTATCACAGAGTGGTTGCAAAGGCACATTGTTTTCTGTGATTCTTTTTCAGGCAGCTTGACTGTAACGGCAGAAAGAGCTGCTCGGTGCAGTCTTGTGCTGCTTTGATGTCCAACAATGAGCAGAAGCAGAACATGCAGAGTCGTGATAAAAACAGAGGTTAACGGTTGATGGGGTCTGATAGATCCCAGGTGGGTTTGGAGAGAGAAACAGAAACTTTCGCAGCTTTTATTTCATCTGATCCAGCCTGAAAACGTCTTGTTAAAACCTCACTAAGGCAAGAGGAGGAGCAGGATGCCAGGGAAGACGGACTAAGAATTTAGCACAGGTCTCGGATGGTGCAAAGGGGCAGAGGGTGCCCCTTCCCAGGTCAGCAAATGACCATTTATGTCTCACATCACCAGTGGCAGTGCAGATGGAAGCCAGTACAGCTCTGGTAACAGTATGGAGCAGAGTGTCCTGTGTCAAGGATGTGTTTGGCTGCCCATCATCTATTACCCCACAGACCGATGTGGGATACCCACCCCAAGGGGCTCAGCTCAGCGGACCCAGCCCCAGCGAGCTCGCGGGGAGCATGGGGAGGGCAGCAGGGCAGCCATGGTCCTGGGATGGGGCTTCAGCTGCAGGGACATGCTGCCTTTGTTATAGTCCCTCTAAGGAAGAAGGAGAGTTATTTCTCCACTCCACAGCTCTGCAAAACACATTACTCAGAGCAAAAACCACAGTGCTAAGAACAGATGATGACTTCTGGATGGTCAGAATAACATCTCTTCCCTGGCAAAAGTGACTTCCAATTTGACCAACCCACCAGGCAGAGCCCCTAAAGCATCCCTTCCCATCCCATCCCCTCCCGTCCTGTCCCATCCTGTCCCATCCCGTCCCGTCGCTTGGTGCATACTTCTTTTGCACGAAGTTGTTCCTCCGCAAGGTTAATGCTGAGCAAGGGACGCACACGGCTCAGCAGCTGCCACCAAGGCCAGTGCCTGACCACCTGGAAGACCACCAGGTTCTTCTGGATGCAGCGGATGGCGAGGCGCTGGATCTGCAGGGAGACACAACTGTTAGTGCCCCTCACCCAGCCATGACCAAGCCCACCAGGAAGAACCAGGCTGGGGTGCCGGGCTGGAGAGGGATGAGGTGGTGGAGGAGCGCTGCACCACAGGGGATGGCATCTCATGGCTGCCCAAGGGGCAGGGCAAGGGGGGTACCCTTTAAAGAAGCAGCCTTCTCTGCTCAGAAGTGCTGCAATTTGGATGCTCTGTGCTGTATTACAGCAGTGCTGACCCTCTGCAGCAGCCTGAGCCCCTGCTGAAGTGGGCACAGGGTATCCACACCCCACAGGATGGATACCTTCAACCTCTTGAACTTCTGACGGCTGAGGAAGCCCTTGCAAGCAGCCTGGAGCAGGATCACCTTCTGGGCGATCAGCTTGTCACGTTGCTTCTCCAGCCTGGAGATGACCCCCGGTTTCAGGAAAACCTGACAGCAAGCAAGAGAGGTTACACATCCCGAGGACAGGGTCTGAAGCCTGCCCGCAGTCAGCAGGATGTATTTCTGCCTAACACCTGGCAGCCTCCCCTGAGACCTGCAGGAGACCAAAGGTCCTTGGACCAGCTGAGACCACCGAGCGTGACCCCTGCATCAGCCCGAGATGCCAGGCTGGAAGGGGGCTTCAGCAAATGTGGCCGAACGCACAATGTGCCAGTCTGCCCCATGTCATGAAGGTACCCAAGGCAGCCTGGCACCAGCCAGCCTGGGGACACTCATGGGACAGCAAGAGGGAGCTGTGTCCGTCCCATCCACAAGCCCAGCAGCAGGATGGCTGCACATCCCGGAGAGCATCTTCAACCCACCCTTACATCTCCTGTCCCTGGGCATCACCAAAACAGGGTGTACAGGGCTGCCCAGGTGCCACTGACTCCCTGAGGACGAGGGTGCTGAGTGCCCTTTGGGATCCAGCCCTCACACCTCATGCATGCTGGCATTTGCTCTTTGTCCCTGACTCCTCTCACTCCTCCCTTTCGACATAGGCATCAACTGTTAAAAGATGCAAGTCCTTAAAACCCTTCCCTGGGGCCACTGCCCATTTCCCACCCACTGCGAGGGCTACGGCATTCCTGACAGTGTACATACAGATAACGACAAAGATGCCAGTTTACAATAGGAAAAAAAACCACAACTACATAATTTTCTTTAAGTGAACTTGTCAGAAAGACCTCATAAATTATATAGACTTGCTGATGCCATTGAATTTAGCTCAGTATCGACCTGTCAGAGTGTAAGATATCTCTTGGTCATTGCCTGATGAAGTTCTCGGGATATGGGACCAATCGCTCCATATTATTGTACACCATTTGCATAATACAGCTTTAATAAAAACTGAATTACGCTTGTGAAGCCGGTGGTACACTTAAAGAGCTGCATTTTAAAGATGCCAAATTGAATCAAAGAACAATTCCAAGGAAACTCACTTTCTTGAGATAATGCTATGATTGCTCCACCACCTATTTGATTGTCTCATTAATGCCGGTATTAACTTCACAAACTAGGGAGTTTTAGAAGCTAGTACAAAATCAATGCTCAAAGCAATGGCAAAACTAACTCCTCTATAACAAGATGTGGCTAGAGCTGCTATCATGCTATTGATTAAGTACAAGGGTTTCATAGAAGAGATAATTGCAAACTGCACTCTGCAGGATAAAAGAAAGTTATTTTGTTCCACAGAACCATTTCACAAATTCTTTCTTTATAGACTCTGAGAGCTGAAGGCAAGCACACATGCAAAATTAAATTTTCTTTGAGATTATCACATTTAAGTTCAAATGTTGTTGCTGTGACAATTCTTGCATCTGCAGCTGCCCAGCCTAGCAGTGTTACCCTAGCCCACCAAAACCATCAGCTGCTCAAGCTCCATTTATTGTCATGAGACATCAAAGGTAATTAGGAACTTAGATGCAACAAGGGGCCAGATTTTAATAATTAGGTACACAGTTTACCCAAGCTAGTGCTTTCAAATGTGCATTAGGAGCCTTCTGCTTTGATTTTCAGTGAGGCTTGGCTTCCCAGCCCACCTGGGAACCTCAGGGAGCAGCAGAGGAGGGGCTCTCTCTCCAGTTTGGGGAGCTTTGGGCAGCTGGCAGTGCCCAGTGGGGGCTGGCTGTACCCTTAGGCACCGAAAGCAATGGGGAAGCAGAGACCAAAGTGGTCATACCTGGCTGCGTCCTATGGCAATGCTCTTCTTCTCCAGATCCAGCACCTGGAAGAGCTCCTCTATAGCCTGTGGAGAAGCAGCACATCATGCAATTGCTCACAAAACATTTATACCCTGGTATGAACCTGCTGAAATGAGGTACAGGGACCCCTAGTCCTTATAGACACCCAGTAAAGGGTGCATCCTGGTGTGCTTTCATTTCTGCCTCCCCATGGAAAGGTACACCTACCCAGCCCGAGAGCAGCCTCCAGAGCAGCTGCCCCAGCCTCACCTCCCAGTGCGAGAAGGGCTTTCTGCCCTGGAGGCTTTTGGCAAGTTGGGGAGCAGAGATCTGCTGCTGCGTGCAAGATTTTCCCCCTTTTGCTGCCACCCTTGGTCTGGAAGGACCCCGATGCATAGGGCAGGTATGGAAGGACGTTACTCAGGGGAAGGTAAGAGCCTGTCCTGGCACTGTCCAGCCAGGGTCCCCAGCTGTGCTGTGCAGCTGTGAGCCCTCAGTGCTCCCCTCCTGCCCAGCTTGGCAGCAGCTCAGCCTGTAGAGCCAAAAGCAGGGGGGAAAGCACCGAGTTCCCCCACAAGCTTGCCAGTGCAGAGCTGAGCCCTCACGGGGAGGCAACCAGGAGATTAGTCCTGAGCCGTAGGAGAAGCCTGGACTCAATTACTCTGAGCTTTGGACCAACATGCGAACATAACAGCCAGTAACATCATACATTTCCCCGGCGCAGCAAATGTCATCTGGAGTGATTTGAAAGCCCCAGGGCTACAGAAATTGCAACAAAAATCCTCCACTAATACTTCACAGCATACAACATGAGGCTTTGGCGGCCTCATGCATCTCCTCTATGAAGGACAAACCCGTGCACAAAATATTTCATCACAGCCCTGGGAGCACCTTGCTGCAGCAGAACTGCACCCCTAGCCCTCACCTGCAGCTGTGCATGCACCAGGGCGAGGTGGGGATGGAGCATGTCAGTGCACGGCGGTATGGACCACCACGGTGCATGAACCCATGTGCCAGAGGTGAGGAAGCACCAGCACCGCGGCTGTGCCCCGCTCCTGCGATACTGCTGGGACTGAGGCCGGGCACAGGGCTGTGCAGGACAATCCCATCCCATCCACAACGGTGGGGCTGGTGCAAGCACAGGGTCAGTTATCGCTGCACAGTCACCCTCGCTACAGACCAGCATCTCCTGTTCCAGCAGCCGAGTTACTGCAGCTTACTGGGAAGAAGTCTCCAGCTAACAAAACTGTGTGGCAACAAGCTCCAGGAGGATGGGATTTTTCAAATCCCCTGCTTACACGCTGCCAACAGGGCACCCTCTGCCTCCTTACAGCATTTAATAACAATATTGACCTTTTCCAACTGTCAAACTTGTCTTATTAAATCCCAAGGTCTTAACTGAATTTGCACACACTGGCTGGCAGTTTGCACAACAGAGCACACGCCCATGTTTAATTCATCTCCTCTCAGCTCTTCCCGGCTCTCAGTGCTTCTCGCCTCACTCATAGCCTGTTCCAGGGGCAGAGGAGGTTGTCCCCAGGTTTTGCTACATATTTATTATGAAACCGATAAAACTGGCAGATCTCCACCTTCATTCCCGAGCTCCTTTGACTTTCAGGCTTTGTGGGATGAGGCCAAGAGCCACCCTGGGCTGCTGCTTTACAGGTGCCTGAAGGCAGATGATGCCCAGTCCCCAGGAAGCCCCATGGTCGCTGCTCTGTTGGGTCCCAGGGAATGCTGCCTGGTTGGTCTTCAGCCAGCTGGGTTTTGGGGAGCCATGGAGAGGGATGGGGTGCTGCCATGTTTGGCCATAGCAACACACAGATCCTGGCCCCTGCACATGCCTCCAGTCCCACAGTTTGTGCCCTGTCCTAACAAGACCTACCAGGCATACAGCCAGAGCACCAGATGATCAAGACACAGCCCTCAGCAAGCAGGCTTTTCAAAGCTGTCTCCTCTTGAGTATTAAAAAGAAGCAATAACAGGCTTCATTTCCAGGCTGATTTCTCCAAGTCCTCTCCACAGTGCAATAACGTTGGCAAATGCAGCCCACACCAGGCATGTTTACTGCCTTTGTAAAAACAGTCCTCAGGGGGAGAAACTGGGATGAAGAGCTGAGCTTGGCTGCTCTGCCAAGTTGCTGGAGGACCCATGTCCCTCCGTGCTCAGGCACGCATGGGCAGGGTGAAGAGAAGCAGGCTGCAAAGCCACCCCCTGCAACCCAGTGCTGCATGAGGCTGCACCCACGCAGGACACAGAGCCGCTGCCAGATCACTCCTGATCATTACTAGAGATCTCTGACCCTACGGGCTGACCCCGCAGGCTTCCAAAACCAGTCGCTGTTTCTCGGCAGCACTGTGAACGCTGGTGTGCTACTCTGAGCCCTGCTGAATGGGGTTGTACTCCTTCATCCCTAGTGCCTGGGCACAGCCTTGTGTTTAAGAACCCCCAGACCTGCACTGAGAACCCTGCTACCAAAGCTCCTCAACAGCTGTCCAGATGTGTGTTCCCACCTGTGGTGGGTCCTGTGGCAACAGAGCAAAGGAGCATCACCCACAGCTGTGACGCCAGAGCTCGGCAGCCCACAGACCTGTGGGTACTGAGCCTACAGCAGATAAAGGAATAATATCAGCAACACCAAATGCCTGAGTGAGGCCCAGGGCAGGGGAATGCTGGTGTGATCCAGCCCGTTTGGAGGGAGCACAGCTGGGCTCATGGAGGGTACGGGCAATGTCAGCACAGGGGCTGCCTGCAGGGACCTCCAGGAATTGCTCCTTGTTGCAAAGAAAGCCCTGACCACGTTAGGCAGGGCTGGAAGAGCCCTGGCACTGGCAAAGGCCCATGTAGGGCTCTCAGCCCACATTCCCCAGCCCAGCCCAGCACACACCTTGCTCTCATCCGGCACCTCGTAGGCAGAGGTGTGCTTCTTCATGACCTCCGGAGCCAGGACCTGGAAGCGCCTGCGGAACTGGGTCAGAAGCAGGCGATCCGCATACCCTGGGGGCAAATAGACACGGCTGGGGACCACACCAGCCCAGGGGCATGCGGCTTGCACCAAAGTATTGGGGAGGGAACCAGTTGTGGGGGGCTGCTGCGAAGGGTGGCACCTCCTGTGCACAGCTAAAGGCATAGCAGGTGGTGGGTATGGGGGTGATCTGCCCCTAGTGGAGAGAAACTGATGCAGTGAGGGCAGGGCAGAGGGAGTAGAGAAGCAGCAGGGATGCGCTTGAGATGGTGAGATGCCATCCCAGCACCTCGTGTCATGCAGAAGGTGCCCCACAGCCTCCTGCATGGATCCCTCTCCCCCTGGCATGGACTGTGACCATGGTTGGTGCAGGTCCCGCCTGACACATGGATGCTCCAGGGGAGCTCCCACTGGAGCTGCAGCTGCCATGCCCAGGCTGTGCCGCCCAGTAGCACTGCAGGCTGCAGGCAGGAGAGGGGCTGGGAACCCCTGCAAGAAACAGCAGTAAAACTTGGGGGTTTTGATGTAGGGCTGACAAGAGGAGAATGATGAGCAAAGCGTGGAAGCGCTGAGCCACCAGCAGGGCAGCACTGGTAGACAGGACTGGCACTGCACACGGCAGTGGCGAAGGGCCGGGCGTACCGATGCGGTGGAGGCGCAGGGCATCCATGAGCTGGGTCCCCTCCAGCTGGGTTCGCAGGGCTGCCACATCCAGCTGCAGGGTTGTGTCGGGCGGTGCGGGGAGCCGAGGGACTGGCCCCTCTGCCCCCACTCCTGGGAGGAGGCAGTGGACAAAGTGCAGCTGGGACCGTCGGAGAAGGTTGACGAGCGCGTCCTGCCAGGCAAGCAGAGGTCAGTGTGGACAGAGGGGGACAACGGGGCAGCACGTGACAGTAGTGGGAAATGCTCCCCATGCACCCGCTGCAGGATGTCTGGGCAGGTAAAGGAGTCATCCTCAGAGCCCTCAAAGCCCTCAGTGCTCTAAAGCATGTTAGGAACAACCGCTTCAGTCAGAGAGGTGACCCCAAGATGCAGGTCACAGATGCTGAGCAGGACCCTTCCTCCTAATGTCCCGTGTTTTCAGTTGATGGGCTACAAAAAGTTACCAGGGTCGAGGATTGCCGGACAGGTGTTTGCCAGGACAGCCAGGACCACAAAGTGGACTGGCCAAGGAGTCAGCTGAGCCTCATCTCCTCAAGAGAGTTTAGCCACCTAATTATGGCTGAGATAGCAGAAGCTTGGAATGTCCCCAGCACGGAGGGCCAGTCTACTTGTCTGAGTGCTTAAGAGGATTAAGTAGCAGCACAGCAAGGTGTGTGTGTAATCTGCTTAATGATTTGTTTGCCTGGGATGCTTTCCCTGAGTGACAGCAGCGCTGGGGAGGCTCGCGGCCACTCGCAGCCAGAGCAGAATCCTGGACTAAAAGCCCTGCAGGGACACAGAGCCACAACGGTGGCCACCAGCCCCATGGTGCACAGGGTGCCTGCCAGGGGGTGTGGGGCTCCCCACTAAGGAGGAGTGTGTGAATGGCAGGGTGTCGGTGTGAGATCAGGATATGCAGTGCTGCAAACACCCCAACCCACAGCCATGAGGGGTCCGGTGCCCACACTCACCGCCTGCAGTTTGAGCTGAGCACACACCGACCTCCGCTTCACAGCTGCGATGCTGCTTGCAAAGGTCTTCCTCACGCAGCTGTTGCGGTGCAGGGCCGCCTGGGAGCATCCTTCCAGCCCTGCCACAGCATGGCAGGCCAGTGGTGCCCACGAGCGCAGCAACACCAGCTCCTTCACGGCATCTCTGTCAGGGCGAGCAACAAGATGGGGTGGTGGGGCCATGGTGGTGCCAGGGAACCTCTGCTTCCCAGCCCCTTCAATGGGGATACAACGCCCAGCACCCCAAATTCAACATTGGTGCTGCTGCAGGGCACCCGGCCATGGAGTAAAGCAGTGTGCTGGGACACCCTCCACCTCTCTGTTCCTCCCTGGTTTGGGCACTGAGCTATTCACTGTTGTTAAAACTTCCCTGAATTGAAGCCCGAAACAAAATGAGCTGGGGAGTGTTTAAGCAGAAGGCTAAAATCATCCCGTGTGCACAGACAGCTCGATTACATTTCAATTCCAATTTAGTTTACAAGGTGCCTCGAAGCAGCGGGGGAAACCTGTGTGGTTGCTGCACAGTGAGCTGCCCTCGGCTGGCAATGCCTCGCGGCACCGGCCCGTGCCAGACGCCCAACCCTGCAGCACTGCAGAGCCGAGGACATCGTGGGGTCCCCTCGGTGGCCCCCATCCTACCCCCTGGCCACACCCACAGGAGGGGACCCCCACTGAAACATCAACAGCACAGATCTGCTGACTTGCAGAAACCAGGCAGCTTTGATGGAGAGCAGCTCACCATGGCATTATTCACCAGCTCACTCTGTGGCGTCTACTGTGATCACAACGTGTACATCTGGCTGTCAGTCAGCCCCGGGGTTTGATGGCTGTAAGTCAAATCACTTGACATCTGCTCCCCCCACCTTAACTAAACTCTCAGGATTCCCACAAAGCTGCGTTGAAAGGTGTGGGGTTTTTTCCTGGCTTTCTTGTAGTTTTTCCCCTGGGTGATGCTGGACTCCAGCAATGCAATGCCAGTGTTGGCAAGTGCCTCAGGCAACCCCACAGATGGGATCCACTTGAGATCCCATCCCCTTCCTGCCCACCCAAGGGCAGATTAGCTCTGTCCCCCAGGCTGTGCATTGGGCAGGAGGTGGGGGGACGCTCAGGGACACCTTACAGCCAGCACCAAGATCACTGCCCACTCTGGCTGCCTGCAGCTCCTCTGACCTCAGCCAGACTGTGGGTCCTCTCCTCTCTGTTGGGATGCCCCACGCAACCCTCTGCCTTCCATACCCCAAACAGCCTCTTGGAGCTGGGGCAGGTTTGCAGTCTCCAGCCCCAGCCTCCCCAACCCATTCCCACGGCCGTGGGGATGGCTGCTGGCGCCGTGACACCTCCCCTGTACTTACACCTTGGACTGCTGCAGCACCTGGATGGCGTTTTGTGCTGAGAGGTTGAACTTGGCTTTGTTGACCCAGCCCGTGAAGTCGTAGCGCACAGGGTCCGTGCCCAGCTGGTGGGAGATCTCAAAGTGCAGCACCTGCTCGCACTTACGCATGTAGCCATCCCCTGCAATAGCAACAGCACCCCAAAATCGCCCAAGAGGAAAAGCCCAGCAAGCAGTTTAGTTTGATACGTGATTTCTTAAATTTCAAAAACTAGATGGTGATGCCAAAGGATGGGCAGCCGAGCTGACCCCAACTTACCCTCCTGGTCAGGTCTCTTCGTGGCAAAGTAGGAGCACAGGCGGTCGAAGGCAGTGCCATCCCCAGAGTCTGGGATCAGCACCTCCTCATCCAGGATCCACAGCAGCCCCCTGCGATCGGCCCCCGGGCTGCCAGGCAGCGCCTGTGGCTGCCCGAGGAAGATGGCTCTGGGTGACAGGGAAGGGGCAGGAGGGCTGCCAGCAGCTGGATCCAGCCACAGCCATGCCAGCCTGCTCCCACCTCACCCCCATCCTGCCCTCCAGTGCCACTGCCCAGCTGTGTCCCCTGCCCCAGACCAGGCTTCTGGCCTGATCCAGCTCTGGACATCACCCCCAAGACCTCCACAGTCACGCAGTGTCCCAAGAGGGACCAGTCATCCTGGCTCTGCAGCCAGGCTGGGAGGGGTGCCCGGGGTGCAGGGCTTGACCAAGAGCAGGGCTTATATTTTAGAAAGCCAAAAGGTCTTAGTTAATGCTGTGCCCCCTCCACCACTGCAACACCCCGGGCTGCTCTGTGCAAAACACACCACAAGGTCCCACTCTGTCTCTGAAAGCATCACTCCTCTGAGCAGGAGGATGCTTCGAGCACAGCCAGAGCAACCAGCATCCCCCACGGCCACGGGGACAGGTTACCTGTGAGGAGCTCAGGTCAATGATGGACAGCGTGGCCAGTGGAGAGCGCTCTGGAAGATCAAAAGACACCTCAACATTTTCCTGGAAAACATTATTTAAAAGCTTGTTTCAGTCACGGTCTGGCATCTGAAAGCCAAGAGGAGGTAGGTTTGCATGGAGTTGGGGGAAGATGGTGCACGCCCTGCTCCTGCTCGGCTTTGCAGAGATCCGACCCCGGGGGAGTGGAGCAGCCACTGGAGACACCTTCACCACACACGGGGGCATGGCCGCATCTGCCCCCTGGGCAGGGCTGTCAGGGCCACCATGCCCCCCGGGGGTCTGCAGCGCTTTGTGGATGCCAGACAAGCTGCATAAATCATGGATATGATAACAACTGAAGACTTAAGAAAGCACCAAGAAAACAATAAATTATTTAATTTGCAGCTTGCAAGGCTTGAGGCTGCAGGGCTCACCCACCACCCCCAGCTCCAGCACCCGCTCCCGATCCACCAGCACTGTGCCCTGGAGCAGGGGGAGCCCCCCGCGATGGGCACAGTAAGCAAGGCTTGCTCTTGCTCACATATGAACCGGGGATGTTCAGCAGAAGTTGTAGCTTTAGTGTCTCTCCATGGTAACACACGGTGAGATTTTGTTCAGGACTCAGGCCTGCAGCCTGAGCATGCAGGTGGGGCTGAGAGCAGCAGCAGGGCCCAAGTTTCTTCCTACCAAGGGCACATGCCACTACCACCCTCATGTGGGACCCAACTCTGGGAGAAAATGTGTCACTGGGGCTCAGGCTCACAGCTGCAGTCCAGAGGCTCACAGAGACATGTCCTGCACCAGGGCAGCCGTCTTCGGACAGCAACAAAGCCGAGGCAAGACGAGCCTGCTGAGCCCTCCGCCATTTCAAGCTTGACAACACATTCATCACTACTGAAGAGCAAGCACGTATATACTTACTTGGCACAAGTGATGTGTGAATATTAAGCTATGGGTATTCAAGTACTTTCCCAGGGTTAGAGGTATTAATGTAACT
Source organism: Falco biarmicus (assembly GCF_023638135.1). Classification (NCBI taxonomy): domain Eukaryota; kingdom Metazoa; phylum Chordata; class Aves; order Falconiformes; family Falconidae; genus Falco; species Falco biarmicus. Next base: position 27,671,314 of record NC_079288.1, on the reverse strand, counting down.
TCTGCAAGCCTAACAAGTTCATCTCTCCTTGTAGAGCTTTCAGCAGCTCATTTCTGCAATAATTTATCATTTCCCCTTCTACTCTGGATTATTCATCTCCTGAGGAAAAACTCAACTGCACCAACAGAAGGGCACGAAGCCTCCTGAGCTGGAACAAGTATGTCCAAAGAGATACCAAGGCAGCCTGGCATCTCTGGCATGTCAGAAATACCCAAGAGGATCTGTGACTGGGGTGGCAAGGCAGAAGAGAGACCCAGCTCAAAGCCACCACTCTATACAGACCCCTCATCTCTGCAACATCCCTCCTGATGAAGCTACTGAGTGTGTTATTTGGTTACACAACGGCAGGGCACAGGGACCTGTTGGGTCAAAGACAGCCCCGTCCCCAGGTGCTTGGAAGCTGCTCTCCAGGATGCTGCTCTCACCCCTTGCTCCTCACCTCTCTGTACCTCTCCATTTCCAAAACAAAGGTTTTCTCATAGAAGAGAGCCTGCAGCCGCTCGTGCACGTAGTTGTGGCAGAGCTCTTCAAAAGTCGCCGCTCGCTCACTCCGCTGGTGCCGTGGGTTGTGAAAGCCAGGAGTGTCCACCACCGCAATGGAAGCCATGGAGAGGCTCTGGGAGGAGAAAGACCTGGGGAAAGAACCGCACACACCACCAGGTTTTACCCATAGATGCATCTCAGCTCTCCCTTCAGAGGTAACACTGCCTCCTCTCCACAACGTGCACATCCCTGGGTGGGCACCATCCCATGTAGCAGTGACCAGCCCAGTGCTTCCCCCCTCCCTCTCTCCCAGTGTCTCCTGTGAGGGAGCACCCACACCTCCTGGCACAGCTCCTGTGATTACCCCTTTTGCTTCACCCACCTCTTCTTTGATCTATTTAAGCCAAGCATCTCCTCCCAGCCTGGATGGAGACACATGGCACCGACTGCTCCTAGCCTGGCCTAACAAACACTTAACAGCGGGCTGGGGCCAGATGCCGCCCTTCCCATGTTTAGCCCCATCCTGGCACTTAAGGTATTTAAAGTACTACATCTTCATCCAAATGTATTGTTTGATGGAGCAATTAATTTGCAAAGTGCCTAAACTGGCATGTGACACCAACGCTGAGGACAACGGGAGCATCCAGAGCCCCAGCTGCCATGTTGTGCCACACTGTCTGTGGCATTTCTACAGGGGAAGCTGTCAGTGTTCAGCTCCTGGGGAAATCTGTAAGAGGAACATGTGTGGTCGGAGCAGCAGACATCAAGGAGCTTCTTGGGAGAGAGTTGTTTACTTCTTCAAATGTTGCTTGCAGACTTTTCCAGTATTTCAGATAGGGACAGCAGTGGAGTCTGACCATGGGAAACCTCTAAGATTGTTTTTAATGCTCATTTCTGAAACAGGCATCGCAGTGTGCTGCTTCCCCAGCTGCAGTGCTGCCCCTTTCCCCACAGCCCTGCTGACAAGGCAGCCCACCACTGCTTCAGTGAGACTCAAGGGGATGCATTTCTCCTGGGTGGGCACGGGCCACTGAGGATGCCAGCACCTCCGTGAAAGCACAGGGTTGAATGAAGAAACAAAACAATTTATGAATTCCTTGCAGATTTTCATCACAGCACCCTCCTGCAGCTGGAGTTGAAGCTTCAGGTTCACCATTGCCATCGACTGAGGAGACAGTATTTTCATGATGCACTGAAACCTGCCTCTCCTCCTGGATCATTGTTGCAATAGCTTAATAGGCTTTGGTGGGCTGGTGTGGAAAATAAAGCCAGGCAAAACAAAGCTACCTTTAAAGGGAAGAGGGGACCTGGGACACATCCCGAGCTAATGCTATCATTCAGAAGAACCAGCAACATTTTGCTCTTCTGTCAGTCCTTTGAGTACCATCAGCAATTTCCCTTTGGTGTGTGGTTGCTAGGAATTACAATAAAAATATTCTGCAGGTTAAATAACTGCAGGTTAAAATAAACCTACAGTAACAAGACAGAGTATTTTGGGCACCAGCTTTTATGTGGATGCTGAATTCAACAAATTGACTTGTGCATTGGAACTGAGAAAATTGAATGGTTTGGGGGCCTGATCCTTACCCCAGTGTTAAATTATTCTATTTATCTGAATAGATTGTTTTGGACTTACACCACCTGAAGAAAGAGATGTATCAGGCCACAGAGGATGTCCTTGCCATCCTGGCTTTCCAGATGGAAATAAGCCAAGTGAAGACCAGCCCCTGGGGCAGAGGAAGGTGCCGCTTGCTCAGCTGCACCAGCACCCAGCAGCAGGACGCAGACCCAGACTCACAGGGCACCTCAACAGCTACTCTAGTGCCAGACCTTTCACTCTTGACACCTCGAACCTCTCCTGCAATCAAGCTTTTACTACAAAACAACCCCTACCATGCACCTGCAGGGCTCGCTGTGGGATTCCCTGACTGGTTTATTGCTCTGCTTGTACTGGTAACCTTGATTTCAGTCTGCAAAGTCACATCTATTATTAATAGGAAGCTAGGCTGCTCCTCTCAGTGCCGTGATGCCCTCCTCTCCACTGCTCAGTACGTCTGCTCACAGTGCCGCCTCCCTTAGCTGCTGCAGGAGCAGCGGTGCCAGCCGGGCACCGCCGCTGTCGGGTCTCCATGCCAGGCTGCCCGTGCTGGCAGGACACACGGTGCCCTGTGCAACACCCGGACATACAGAGACTGCGGCTCCGTGGGGCCTTTCGGCCCCGCTGCCGGCTCGTGCAGGGCTGACAGCCGTAGAAGGTCCTGAGTGCCAGCACACTCTCCCAGGCGCAGATTTTCAGATAAGTGTCTTTTTTCAGCAGGCAACAGTTGCCTGCTCTGTGCCTTCCTCTGGAGAGCCCCCAGCAAAGGTTCCTCTTCAGCAACCCCAGGAGAAGGAGCCATCGCCCACAGACACCCCCAGTGCAGCCCTCAGCAGCTCCGTACCTGTTAATCAGTGACACAACTGCAGCAAAGAGCTCTTCGTAGAGACCTGAAGCCATCCCCTCCACGCACTCCACACCCGTCATCTTCGGTCCTGGCGCAGGCAGAGAGAAGAGCAGGCAAATACACATCATTTATTTCCAGCTGAGTTCAGCCCACATGGAGCCCAGCCGGTAGCAGGGGATTCCCTCGCTCGGCGGGCAGGATGACCCGCACAGCTCTCAGCCTCTGCCTGCCCCAGTTAGATAGCAGTGCATATCCACCTGCCCGCCTTCAGCTCCTCTAGTGCCTCCTCCCTAACATATACTTAAGAAATAAAACCATTGCCATGTTAAAGGCCAGTTCTGCAAGTTCTCGCTTTTATCAGAATAACTTGCAGGGGCCTGGCTGTAATCCTATCGCTGAAGACAAGACCAGTGTGGAAAAGCTGATCTTAAAGCTGGACAATATCTCACATGCTCCTGCCGTGTGCATGCTGGATCTGCCTTCCTGAATTAGATCCATATATTAATTTGAGGTTCATAATGGCTCAGCAGCAGCTTGTCCAGCAGAAGCACAGCTCCCCGCCGTGTCCAGGTCTCCTTGCAGCACATGGGTGCACAACACCAGCACAGCTTCATTTCTGCGCACGGGGGAAGGATGCCCACCCTGCTGCCCTCCTGGTTTGGGGTGTTTCCTCCCTTTTCTGGGGAGAGCTCTCACAGCATTTAAGCCACGTCACTTATCTGCCAAGGGCAGTATCTGAATTCACCTGATCTTTCCGTGTCCCTAAGGGTGACAAGCAGGGTCAGCTGTAGAGCTGAGGGTAGCTACATGACAGAGGACAGTTAATGATTTAATTAATATGAATGTACTTAAATGGACCTCACTGCCATGAAAAAAAAAGGGCATATTGCCTCTCCCTGCAGCACACCCTTCATCTTCTCCTCACACAGAGCCCAGAGCAGCACAGAGCACAGCATTTCAATACCACCCATAAATAAAGGAAAAAGGGATGTAGCATCCCGGTACCTGCCGAGCTCTCTTCTGCCAGAGGCAGCTGGTGGCCGTGTGTCGTGACCTGTGCCAGTATCTGCTTCAGGTGGTGTTTGAAGACGGCGGTGGTGAGCTCCTCCAGATCGCAGCCCAGCACCTCTGCGGCATTGCTCGCATACTCGAATTTCATGAACTGCTTCCTGCCGACTGGGGAGGAAAACACAGGGAGCATGAAGGGCTCAGGCAGAGCCAGCCTGAGCGGAGCTGGGCACAAGCTTGGTGCCTCCAGCAAGCATTCCTGCCCACTCCCATGTGCAACCCCACAAAAAAATCTAATAAAACCCCAAAAGGACCACTGTTTGCAGTGTGGGATGGAGAGGCGAGTGGTGGTGCTGTGCCAGTGCACCCCAGTTCCCTGCCATTCCCCAAAGACTGCTGGATCAGCCCTTCCCTTGCATCCCTAACAGGCAATTTCAGACCAGGCACTGCCCTTGCTGACCCACTCAGAGCACCGACCCTGCAGACCACAGCCTGGATGCCCTCTGGGCAACGAGCTGGCTTGGGCAAGGCAGGCAGGAGCCGCGCGGTGGGCAGGGAAGGGGGCCTCTGCCCCCCCAGCAGCACTCAGACGCTTGGCTGAAACGAGGATGCAAAACAGCTACAAATCAACCCACATCACAAGACGGTTGCCACCTTGAAGGTATGGCTGCCAGGAAGAGTTCTAGCATTGCCTCACTCGCCATCTGCGTAATGTCACTAACTCAACTGAAAAGCTTCTTCCTCCTTAAAGTCCATCCACCTCCTCCTGCAATCCCTTCTTCAGGGACAGCTCCCGTATCTCTCTCCAGGGACTGGAGTTGGTGGTCCACCGGCTCCCGCTCTCACAGCATGCAGGACGTGGGGCTGCCCTCCCTACACACGTGCCTCTGCTCACAACAGCTGTAAGGATTTTCTCAGCTTTGCACGACACTTAAATTAAAGGCTGGCTGACTCGAGAAAGGTTGACAGATTTGTCCCTTGGGCAATCATTCAGCAGAAGAGGACTTTTGGGGTTTTTTGGCCAGAAGTCAGTTCACAACTTTAAGGATTTCAAGCCAATGCTTTTGAACCTATTTTCCTTGCTACAGTGCTCCCCACTGCTCAGAGCACCCCACCTGCCCTGTGAGACCGGGCAGAGAGGAGACCTGCTCCAAGGAGATGTTCTGAGGCAATTCAGAGCAAGTCAGGAACCAGGTGGACCATGAAACTGCTGCTGCCAGCATTTCAAGAGCTTCCGTGCAGCGAACTAGCAGATGCGTTGATGGAAGTTGATGGGATTATGAACCAATCCCTCAAAATCCTGGATCACCTTCCCCAGCCCCCAGCAAAGTTTGCTGTCCCTGTCAGCCCGAGAGCAGCACTCCTCCCAGCACACAGTATTTACATCCAGCAACAGTGATTCCAGCTTAATGATTAAAATCAATAGGGAAGCAATCTGTGGGATAAATCCTTTTACAAATCCAGGAAGGAAAGATGCTGCAGAGGCAGCCAGGTGGCACAGGCTCAAGAACACGTGGGATGAGTAGAAACAGAAACAGACAAGCAAAGTTGCCCGGAGACCTCAAGGTAGCACTTTTAGGTGGTGATGGATGAGAAGCCAGCCTGGGGGCTCATGGCTAAGACGAGCCCCTAAAATACAGCAGGTGGCTGGTGGCAGGGGTTTGGGATGGAAAGCAAGAGATGGCCTCATCCTAGCCAGTCCCAGGGGGACCAGGGTGCCTGCTCCCAGCTGAGGTGATGCACAAAGCAGCAAAAAGCCACATTCCCTGGGCCTGGGGGGCTGCTTCACAGCACGCCCATGTAAGTTACCCCCCTATTCCCTTCCCCTTTGATCTTTTCCTATTATTTTTCATTCTGACTGAAGGACTCCAACATCAAGGGCTGTGCTGGAGCAGATAGAGGAATTGCCTCAAAAATCCAGGCTTTGATTTATTTTGTTTTCACTTGTTTTCATCTGAGCTGGCTGGACAGAAGCTGATTCCCATCAGACAAAAGATCTCCTCACACCGCTGGATGCTGGGGAGTGGAGGGGTTGCAGGGCCAGGGCTGCCACAGACCTGCTTTGCCATCTGGGTTCCCACAGCCAGCATCCCATGCTGCCTGCTCCAGCATCCCACACCAGCCACTCCAGCATCCCATGCCAGCTGCTCCAGCATCCCCAAGACAAGCGAGGGGCTTTGCTCAGGCCAGCCCTCCACAGTGCCATCTCTTCCTAATGAAGCAGTTGCAAGCAGGGAAACCAGTTGCTCCCACCGTGCTGCTCCAGCATGGAAGACATCCTGCTGCTCTGGGCAGAGGGATGCAGCACCACATTTCACACCTCCAGAAAATCAAACAGCCACTGTCTGACTGGCACATGGTGCCCGAGGCTGCGCAATGCTGCTTGGCATGTTGGTATCCCCCGGGCATGCTCCCTCGCCAATGGCATTTGCTCCTTTGGTGCTCCCCAGATTACACCCTCACTGTAAGCAGCTGGCGTGTGCTGAGTCAGCAAGCCCAGGGGCTCAGCAAGCCCAGGGGCACGGTGCTTCTGCAAACCCCACTGTGCCCACGGCTTGCCGAGGCGCAGATCTGCCCACCCCACAGCCGCCAGCCCGCCTCAGGAGAGGCCAGACACCATTTCACACTTCATAAAATATAAACAGCGGCAGTGGCACGCAGCCCTCCTGGGTGTAATGTGACCATGGTAAAACACTCCAGCTCTAACACCTAAAAGGTAATTACTTCAGCCCATTTAATATTTAAAAGAAGCAGTAAGAAAACACAGGGTCAGCACCAGCTTCATCTCACTCTCGTGCCCATGTGTTGCCCATTTTCTACTTCAATTTGGGAGGCATGAGGAGCAGCAGGGAAGCCTGGAGGGCTTACATCCCCCATCCCCCCACCCCCATACCTGCTGCTGCTGGGGCTGGTACCTGCAAGCCGACAGCAGTAGTGCCCAGGAGCAGAGGGAGCTATATCACTGGCTCGCTGCCCAGACAAGCCCTCTGCCCGTGCAAGCTGTGTGGGTTGGCAGCCCCAGTAACCTGCCTTCCCACACCCCACTGGCTGCATGGGGCACACTTTGCCAGCCTGCCCTTTTTCTTCCACTTATTTTGTCATTAAAACATTTGCACTGCTAATGGGACAAATCCATTTGTTCCTTTTTACTACCCTGGGAGGGGACAGGGAGAGAAAGGAGGCTCCTGCTGACCTGAATGGTTAATTCATTTATCCTGCACTAAATTCTCCAGTCTATTCTCTGTTGACCCATTGCCTGATGTATGACATACTAACACCTATATATAAACAAAGGGAAGAGCTATGTAATAGCATGATTAAAGAAATCTGCCATTCTGGCTGCATTTCCCCGACTGTTTGTAATAAAGATGTCAGAGCACTGAACAGATAGCGTCATAACTCGGCGTGTGGGGAGACAGCCCGCCCAGACCCAGGGCTGCAGTGGTGTTCGTTAAAATCTCTGCAAAGGAGAGGCAATGTTAACAGGAATCCCCAAGCCAGCACCCCCCAGGCCCCCAACAAGCCAGCAGCAGCAGCCAGGCTGCAGCCAGGACCCCAGCTACTCCCGGTGTTTTCTGCTCCTGCTCCCCTGGCTCCAAACCCCAGGCCACATAGGAAAACCAGCTCCCATGGTGAGTAGTGATGCGCCAGGGTGCAGACCCCCCTGGCACCCCACTGCCTGCAGGTCTGGACCTGCTCCCCACTCCCTGCATGGGGCTTGAGCTGCTCAAAACACAATTTCCAGCAAACCTCCTCATTTTGCAGACCCAGGAAGCAGAGCATGCAGCTCTACCCAGTTTGTGCTCCAAACAGGGGTCCCCCTGCCCTGGAGGGGGGATGCACCATTCTGTTTAAATCTTCTTGCCTGAGAAAAAGAAATCCTAAGGACATCCTCCAGCGTACAAGGGCTTGTGGCTGGGTGGTCACTGCATGATGATCCAGCCCCTGGAGACTGTGTTGCCTTGGTTTAGGTCTTTCCCATCAGGCTTCATCAGGGCAAAACTATTGCTCCTGAGGGTTTCAACTCAAGAAACACAGAAAGCCACCATCCTACCAAAAACAAAACATGCAAAATCAGCTGCACTTCCCCCTACAGCAAGAAAACCCAGGTGCCAAAGAGTAAAAGGCTTTAACAGAGAGAGAGAAAAATTGGCAAGATCAAGAGGCCAGCCCTAACGCAATCCTTTCCAAGAATCATTTTGACGAACATGATGATGCAGGAGACAGAGGAGCCTTTCCCGTCAGGAGCGAGGTGGCCTTTCGCTCACCCATAGCACAGAGCTACTGCAAAGCCAGGGATTTAACCACCCCAGGCTGCCGTTGGGCATGGGAAAGCGAAGCTAAAGCCGGGGCAGAGGCTCCCCACGCTGGCTCCTGCTCTCTGTTCCCCTCCAACGCCAGTTTGGCTGTTGCAGTCAGTGCCGGGGAACACACAAGTGGCTCCAAGCCTCACAAACACAAGCAATGATCACCGAGCTTTCCTTGCAAAACTGTGTCCTCTGCACTTACAGGAATCCCAGGGAAAGGAGGGGCTGCTGGGGGCTCCCCCCGCTTCCCCAAACAAACTGCAAAGGCTTACAGACTCCCCAGGCAGACAGGTATCCGAGAGCATTGCCAGGTGGAGCTGCTGGGAGAGGGATGATTGGCACACGGCTTCATGATGTTGCTTCATGTGATTTACTGCCTGGCCCCTTCTGTGCTCCCCTCCTGACAGCAGCCCACACGCTGCCGGAGCACCAGGCTCGGGCTGTGCCAGCAGCAGTGCCGCAGCTCCATCCCACCCACCGCACCACGGCCACCCACGCATTTTTTCCCCTCTGCAACGGTGACCAACCCAGGGGCACCGATACATTTTTCACAGAAGGGAAACTCTGGTGCAGGGCTAATTACAGGGATGCTGTTCCCTCCTCCTTTCAGCAACAGGCAGCAATAAAAAATTAGGGTAACTCTGGGCATTGAGCTTGCATGGAACTAAGAACAAAGTGCCATCTCCACATCAATTAAGAAAAGGTCACTACGTCTCAGAGGCTGTAAAACAGCAGCAATAATACGGGTTTAAGGCTTTTTTCTCAGCTCTGGTGAGAAAGCAGTAAGTCACCCGAGTCCACTCCTGATTGACATCTGCGCTCAGGAAGCTGCATAATTAATTCCAGTCAGATCCTGCCAGGTGCTTTCCCTCTCACATTTTGATGGACATCCCCATTACTGTACTTGGCTAAATGGCTTCCTGCCCTTCTGGAAACTTTCCATTTCACACAGCTAAAAGGGTGTTCAAGGGGGTTTCATCCCTGCTGCTCCTGCCAGCCTCATCTGCCTGAGACCCTGGAGAGACACAACAGGGCCCTGCACATTGGCACATGGGACCCAGGCTCAGCCCCTTAATCTGTTTCAGCCCTGGCATGACCCAAGCCCAGCTCACAAACTGCTCGATGCCTCGGTTTCCTGGGTCTGAAACACGGATGCTCCTTCTCCTGCCTCCCAAGGGCACGGTGCTGCAGCGGTGGGGCTGTGCAGGACCCAGCCGGGGCCACGGTAGCCCACGGCTGCCAGCAGCTTGATCACTGACCCCATGCTACTTGCTGGTGGTCTCCCATACTAGACACCAAAATCCTCCCCAGCTGCCTGGATGCTCCCACCCCTCTGCTGCTGTGGGGAACCAGCCCTGGCTGCACAGCGATGCGGGAGGGCAGCAGATGCAGGATGCTGCCATGACCCTGCCAACCTCTGCAGAGGGTCTGGGGGGGCTCGGAGCCTCCCTGACATGAGCAGCAGGCTCCAGCCCTGCCTCCTGCCCTTTTGGCTTTCCTCCATCCAAGGGGTTCAAGCCACCGGTTTTGCAGCAGCCTCTGCTGTGCCAGTGCACATGGGGGGGTGGGGGTAGCCACGCTTGGCTCCCGGCTGCGGCACACACATGCCTGCAGCACTGAGAGGACTTCAGTGACTTGCAGCTGCTGGAAACCCAGTCGCCTCTATTAAAGGCATGCGGTGGGAAGCCCACAGAAAGCAGCGATGCTTTATTTTTATAACAGTCAGCAAAACGGACAACTTGAGTGCGAGCTGAATGCCAACCCCCAGCTGCGCTTGAAACCTCCTTCCCAGTTAAAGAGGCGATGATGAATAAATGAAAATACGTAATATTCTGCAGCCCACAGAGGGGACTGGAAGTACTTAGGTGAATGGGTACCTAGGATGCCTCGCTGGCCTCTGGCTGCTTTCTCACAAAAAGAGCTGCTCTAACAGGTTTCAAAGGCAACGGGAAACGCTGACACCAGGACAGAGCAGGCTTGTGAAATTCAACCTTTTCTTCTCAGGGTTTGTCTAGCTGCAAATATATTTTCCACTTCCAGCCAGAAGGAGGTGGTGCTATTTCCTCTGGGTTTATTCCTAGACAAACTGAATTTGTGACGAGATGGTAGCCATCAGCAGAAGGAAAAAAGAGTGCATATAACCTGCACTGGGGCCCAGCAGCCAGAGCACGGCACGTGGTGGGGATGGCAGTGGCGGAGGCTGCGATGGCAGCTGCAGTGCCTGGCTGCGCTCCTGAATGTCAGTGAAAAACCAGCGATGAGGCTCCCTTTGGTGAGATTTCAAGGAGAGGATTTTGAATACACAACTTCAAAGTGCATGAAAGGGGAAGGGAAGAGATGGCTATCAGGAGACAGGTTTAACCACATTAAAAGAGTCATTGCCCCCACTGAGACTTTTGCTCCATCCAGCTTTGATCCATTTTTTATCCATATTTCCTTTCATTTCTCCCCTTTTGTTGAGACACGATGGGGGAATCAATACCAGAGTGAGTGATGCTGAGACATGCTCTGGTTGCTAATCCTGTACCCAAGTCTGCTCTGAAGCTACCGCCCTGCCTGGGCCTGCAATTAACATTCCCATCCATGCTGAAATAACTGTGACAAGATTTGTTGAACATTAGCACTCGATTCACTTCTAGACTGACTTACAGGATGCTTGGGATGGAACAGTCAGTAAGTTTGAGCAAACCCAGCGAAACTCTCCACAGCCAACACAGTAACCATGCCTCCATCCGCCTGCGAGCTGGTCACTCTTAACATGAGACACGTCTCCAAAATCTGCTCTCCTGAAAAATCTCAAGGCAGAAGGACTTTCTTTTTTCTCCAAGTGCCTTATCTCACACTTCAGCCTCAGACAGCAGGGTCATATTTAGAAGTTGGAAGGGTATTAGGGGAGATGGAGATGGGGAAAGAGAACACCAGAGAGAAGGAGAAAGAGAGCTAGCTGTAAGTGACGACAGCATTCATCCTTTTAAAATAATTAATAAATGATTAATGGCATAAATTAACATAAGATGTGTTATGACATGTTGCAGAGACATTTATAAATGTCTATGGCTTAGTTTATAGCAGCCTTTATGTAGCCCTCATAAATTGAAGTGTGTAAATCAATGTGGCTGTCTCTAAAATGGGTTAGAGCACATCTTAAAATAATTTATAAGGGATAAGGCAATTTCTATATGCCTGTATTAACGAAGTCTTTATAAATACAATCTTCATCCAGACTCATCCTATTATAATTCAGTTACTGTATTAGGTACTCAAGAGGTGATAAAATTATTGCTACCTGAAGCTGTCCCTTCGCAGTGTCGTCGGGGACAACATGCCAACAAATGAGTTACCTACCCTGGACCTTCCCGAAGAGTTGGCACAAGGCAATGCCTTGCAGCCCCCGTCCTGTCTGCCCATGGCGGGGGCCAGACCTGGTCCAGAAGCCCCCACAGGGCAGGATGCCAGCGTGCAGCATTGCCCAGCTCCTCCATGGGCAACGAAGAGCCCAGAGCCACTGCCCATGCAACAGCCTCCGGTCGAGCATCGCTCCCATGCACCTCCCTGCCAGCAACGCCCCCAAGCACCGAACGCTGCTGGGATGTGCTTCCTCACCCTCCCCTACCCCCGCACTGAGATGAGGTGTAAGGAAAGGAAAGGCAGGAGCCCTGCTTACCTTTACAGGCGCCAGCAGCTCCCAGGTGGTAGATGCCAGCTAAGACGCGCCAGATGGCAGTCTGCTCCTCTGCTGTGATGCCCAGCGTGCCCATGGCAGTCCGGAGCTGGGCAAATGCTGCTGAGGCTTTCTGCTTCTCCTCCGGCTGCAGGGGAAAGAGACAGGAGGGGAAACATCACTGCCTCTGCCAGAGCACCGCAGGTGCCAGGCACAGGGGGATACATGGGGGAAACGCAAAAGGGCATGTGAAAACCATATGGGCAGCAAGGAAAAGCCAATAAGGGACCCTAGAAACAGTTCAGACAGTGGTGGGAGAAGCCCCCGGCAGATTCCTCGAGAGCCTGGTGTTAGGAACAAGCCTGGGTACGTCTCCTCATCATATGACTACACATAATTTCCACTCCCCACTTCAGGAGTGTCTGCAGAGATGTTTAGCAGCAGCCAGGGATAGACGTTTTATATCTTCTCACTTCTCGCTAAATACAAAATACACCCCCCCACAGGCGTGCTGGGGCCAGCAAACCGCTTCCAGCCACCAGCAGGACCTCATCTGCCCACCTCCAGCCCCAGCAGCCCCGGCCACGACTCCTGCAGGTTTTTTGGCAAATGCAGCCCCACAGAGAGGTCAGGGCTCTCTGCCCCTGCCCTGAGGCTGTTCCGTGTAGACACGTGCAGCCCTGGGGCAGACACTGCACGTGGGCTCCAGCAGGCAGCATCCCCATCTCAGCAAGGACCAGCCCACCTGGTGTAAAGGATTTTGGTGTGGTGGCTATTAATGAGAAAACACAACTGAGGTCTGTGATTTCTCCAGACTCAATAAAAAACCCCAAATATTTGTGACACTGGTGTTACAGCAGGAGTTATCCATCCCCACTGCCTGCAGGGATGAAGCTGCGATGCCACTGGTGAGATTTTTGCTGCTCAGCACCTGGAGCACTGTTCAGAAGGGAAAATCTGATGAATTTCCCCAAACTCCAAGTGAACCCAGACGCAGCACACCACTGCCCTGGCTTTCCTTCTGGGCTGGTTCCAGCTCCTGCTGACCCTCTGCATCCCAGCAGGAAAACCCTCCATGTTGGGACAGGGGACCCACAGGAATCAGGGACTGTGAAGGGAAGGTAAAACCCCCATCTCTGAATCCAAGCCTGCTGCTGTACCAGCAGGGTGAGGACCCACGGTACCTCACCATGCCCTCCATGGGAGCTGCTGCCCCAACAGCCAATTCCTTCAGCTGCTGGACAGGAGCAGAAGCTCCCTAATGAAGACCGAACACTGAATTCATCACTAGATGATGTAACTGCAAATTGCTGCAATTCACCCCAGCACTTTGGCTCATGGGCAATTTGCCTGATCTTTGCAAACAGCTCAGACTAATAAGGAGCTGGTGCTGGAAATCAACTGCAGTACTTTTATCCCTTAAAAATCACATTCTGGGCACTCCAAAGGATGCGCTTTTCTCCCAGGAGCTGCCACCACACCACAGGTGAACATCAGGGGTTGTTGAACCTGGAGTGTTGACCCTGGAGCAGCAGGATCTGTCCTCGGGGTGGATGGGGTGACAGTCTGAAACCCCAGCACAGACACCAGGCAGCAGCAGCCCTGGTCCTGGCAGCTCCCCCACTCCCATGGGGCTGTCAAGGGGGCTGGAGGCTGGCTGGGCAGACCCTTCCTCACACCCTGACATCCACTCCCTCCCTCCATGCACCAGTACAGCAGCACCACCCTGAGTGGCCCAGCAGCCAAGGACCCCAACATATCCTGTAGCTGGGGGTGATGAATGGGGTGTGCTACAGCATCCCACTGCAGGTGGCTGTGCAGCATGTCTCCTTACTTTTGTGAATGGCTTGATCCCAAAGGAGTTGTTCTCAGCCACCTGGTGCAAGTGCAGCATCGTCCTGAAAGTAGTTACAGAAAATGAGAGTCAAGCTCCCTCCTCACCTGCCCCCAGTACTCCCCAACCCCTTGCCCTCTCCTCGGGCAGCATCTCTGACACCCACAGAGCCCCGTACAGCAATGTCCAAGGGACCTTGACGGGCAAAGCTGCCACAGGTCTGCCCCGCACAGGGGGATGGAGCTGGCACCAGACACACCAGGACCCTTCGCCTGGGGCAGCCTGGGGACACAGAGCCTGGGGGGAAAACCAGAAGCAAGAAGGGAAAGGGACCTCTCTCTCATCTGATCAGCCCAATTTCAGTTTTAGTGAAGGGGCAAAAAAAGCACCAGGGAATGCTAGAAAACCTCTAATATATTAAGTCTATAAAAATCCTTGCAGCATCACTAATGTATTCACTCTCACAACCTCTTTCCTATCAGAGGGGTCTCAAAAATCACGTTGCTGGAGCCAACTTAGGTGTAAATTACAGGAGAGCCCACTGGCAGCAGGGATGCCCATTAGCTGAGCAGCCAGGCGAGGAGCAGAGCTGCCCAGTGCCATGGGAGCTTGACACCCACCTGTGCGCTGCATCCAGCCCCATCAGCATCAGGGGGAAGACATTGAAGCTGCTCTCTCCATTAGGCTGCTGGGCAACACGGCCCCTCTCCAGCAGCATGGTCTGGGGAGGGAGCAGAGGCAGGCATGAGCAGCAGCCCCCACCACCCAGTGTGCAGGCAGGGACAGCCCCTCGGTGCAGGCAGGGTGGCTGCTGTGCCAGGGCATCGAGGCACAGAGGGAAGAGAGGAGACGGTGGCACTTGGACAGAGGGAAATGCTACTGGGAGCTGTCAAGGAGGGGCTGGATTGCTCCTTGCAGGGCCACAGCTGGCTTTGCAGGCTGCTCCTCCCATATGGGGCTGTGCACTGCAGGGTGTGCAAGCAAGAGCTGCATCGTGCCCCAGGCATGCATCAAGGGCAATATTTCAGTGCAAGGGTGCAGCACCCACGGTCCCTCCCCACCCCCAGAGGTCTGGGCAATGCGATGGCCCTAGCAAAGGTGCCACAGTCTCTGGATAAGCCATTGCTTGGGCCTGAGACAAGTCTAGACCAGCCCCCAGCCCCGTCAGGGTAGTTCAACACCAGTACTGACATGAGGAATGAGTCTCTGCGGAGCTGGGACCCCCCTGCTGTCTCCCACAAGCATCCCAGGATGGTACTAGTGGTCCAGAGAGTGAATGCTCCCAGGGCACATTCCTGTTCCAGTGCCAGGACAGCCACAGCAGGTATCAGCTCCCTGCCAGTGCCTGGGGCAGCTGTGGGAAGCCCTGGTGGTCCACAAGTAGACACCACCTGAAGCCTTCTCGTCCATCTGTGGACGTCCATCTGTGCCCAGGGGCACAGGCAGCTCTGATGAAAGTACCTTTGCAAAACAGCCCTGATGGTGATAAAAGCCCTCAGAAGTTTCTGCTCAAGGCTGACGTGTAAGGTGCTGCTAATGAGATGCTGAATTATACATTTCCTCATCAACATTTCATACCAGCACTGTTCTGTGCTCCCAGCCAGGGGAGGAGGTGCCGTGCTGCAGGGACCCTACCACGCCGCTAGCAGAGTTCTGCCCAGCTGCAATTTGGGGCACCTTTGGTCCAGGAGGAGAAGCAGAGCAGAGCGTCACTCCTCTCGCTCCCAGCCTGGCAGGGAAGTGGGGCACTGGGGCTGTTTGCCCCCATCCCAAGGATCCCCCAGTTTCTGCCACAGCCCTCCAATCTCACCAGATGAGAGGGCTCATGGGGTACCTGGAGATGAGCAGCTGTTATCTGGCCGGTGGCACTGAAATCCAGCGACAGAACCATGGAGAAGCGTGTGGAGCTGCTGCTGTGGCTGGTGGTCACTGATCCAAAGGCTCCCAGAACTGTGAACATTGCCTGGATCTTCTCCACTGCAAAACCAGCACCGGCAGCCCCGTGAGCCAGCCTGCAGCAGCTGCAGCCCTGCATTGCTCTGCTGTGCACTGTGAGAGAGCCAGACTGCGCCACTGCTGCACCAGCACAGGCTCAGAGCTGCAGACAGGTGCTGGAGGATGCTTCTCCTCCTGGCTGCACCTCTGCCTGCTCCTCCCGGGGGTCTGTCCCAGTGCATGGGGACCTGGGGCACCAGCCGGGCACGGGGTTAGCACCCTGCACCATAGGAACACATGTACATGGGCAGGACGGGGACATGCCAGCCCACCCACACCTCCACCTTGCTCCAGGCTGTTTGCCAGCCCTTTGCAAGAGCATGGTGTACCCAGACCTCCGAAATCTAAACCTGCCCTCTAAAGCTACTGATTGCTTAACAGTGCTTCCTCTCACGTCACCAGTAACTTGATCAGATGGGAAAAGTGCTGCCCCAAGCACGCAGTTCCCTTCTGGTGCTTACTCTGGTGTTTATCAAAATAGCAAATCTGTTTGGTCTGGGATGGGTAAGCGGCAGCAGCACTCTCAGCCCCACCGCTCACCTGCCCCCTGGGCTGCAGCCCCACCAGCACATGCTGCGCTCACACAGCTGTACCCAGGTGCTTGGGAGCCACCCCAAAGGGGCATGAATCAGACTGGGAACAGGTCAAATGGAGGCAAACAGCCCCACCTTTGCATCTGTGTGCACTCCCCAGCCTGCGCAGACAGTCTCGGTGTGCTGCCTCTGCCCAGCACCAAGCAAACCTCAGCCCCACTGCTGGGGCTCACTGCGTTGCTGCTGGGGCTTGGAGCTCGCAGTGGCCGCTCAGCCCCATACCTGAGACCCTGCCATCCACGCTGCCTGCCATGCCCACCAGGTACTCCAGCGCACTCTGGCAGCATGTGGTCCTCCCAGCCCCGCTGCGCCCCAGGGGCACGATGGCCTGATCCTGCCGCTGCATCAGCAGGTTCCTGTAGGCTCTCTGTGCCACTGAGAAGATGTGTGGGGGCATGCTGTCCCGCTTCCCCTTGAGTGCCTGTGGGCAGGGAGAGAGTGGGGAAGCACATCCCAAAACAGGCTTCTTGTAGAGAAAATCCTAAAGACATCCACGCTCAGGGCCATGGTTTCTCCTCAGGGTGCAGAAGCCCTCAAGACTCCCAGGGGAAGGGGAAATGCCTCCCAGCCCAACCAGCCTAGCCTGACAGCACCGGCACCAGAGGGTTGGGGACTGACCCAGGGAACCCGCCGCAGGACCCGCTCCAGCTTGCCTGTGAGCAAGAGCTCTGCCAGGCACCATCCTGGGCACTGCACCCCTGGCCCATTCCCTCCCCAGCCCTGGCACCCCCAGACTGCTCAGGGCGTGCAGTCACAGCAACACAGTGATTTTCTCCAGGAAAACTTCTGTGGTGGGAGCAGTTCCCAGCTGCAAGCCTGCCTGGCCCCAAGTGTCCCCAGCCCTCAGTGTCTTCAGAGCATCCCCAGTCCCTACACCTCTTGCCCCTGAGCACTGCAGGCTCTGAGCTTCTGCAGTCCTGAGTGTCCTCGGAGCATCCCTGGCCCCGAGCATCCCTGGCCCTGCGCGCCCTCAGCCCGAGCCTCCCCCGCGCGCTGTGACGGTCCCACGGTGCCACCTGCCGGCACCGCAGCGCCCGGCGCCCACCGCCACTGTCCCCACGGGGCTGGGTGACCGCTTCCCACGGGAGATGCCAGCCACCCCACGGTCCCCCCTCCCCACGCTCACCTTCCCCGAGCTGCTGCTGGCCATGAAGCCGGGGCTGATGGCCACCAGGCTGAGCCCCGCGTAGGTGCAGGGGAGCCGGGCCCGATAGCGCTGCTGCAGCGTGTTCAGGGCGCTGCACTCGTTGAGGTTGATGAGCGCGGCCAGATCCTCAGCGTAATCCAGGCTGGGGGGGTTGGTCTGCAGGAACAGAGCCAGAGCCCCCCCTCGAGCCCTGCCATCGTGGCACGGGCTGTGCCGGACCCCACCGTCACCCTGACACCTTGGGCCCATTCAGCCTGGGCCGACGGCCTGAGCAGCAGGGCTGCCCCGGGTCTAACCCTGCCCGAGCACTGCCACGCACCAGGTGCTGTGGGCAGGGCTCCCGTCCCTGCACAAGCCAAAACCGAGGAGGGGGCTCACCCGCTGCACACTGTCCTCGTCCACCTCGGTGACGCTGCCGTCCGCCTCCCTGCGTACCCTCACCCTCCCGGCTGGCAGCTCGGGTGTCCCCACATCTGGCTTCAGCTGCGTGGCTGCAACGAGAGGCTGGTGTGTCCCTCCAGCATGGCACAGCCGAGGCAGCTCGGGGCAGAGCCGGCTGCAGCATGGGGAGCTGCTGAGGGGACACCCCCAGCCGCAGCCAGGCTGGGGCATGGTGTTGGCACAGCACCCAGCGCCCACCCTGCTCCACACCCACAGCCAGGCTGGAGACACGGCACAGCTTTGGCATTGGAAAGCGAGGGAGAGGAAGGCAAGTTACCCAGGGTGAATCCATCTTGTTGGATAAGCCAGACCTTCTCTGCTTCGTACCAAACGTCCCTCGGAGCCTGTGGGGAGGAGAGAGGGGAATTGTGCAGGAACCAGTGGAAAACTGAGCTGGACAAACTGCGTTTGCCCCATGGACAGCAACACTTCCAGCCAGAACCCCTGCCCCTCCTCTGCCCGCTTGGCTGGCCCTGGAGGTCACCTGCCCCCCATCCCCCTGCTGAGCCCACACGAATGGGAAGAGCTGCATGAAACCAGAAAATGGCATCGGTGCTCCAAGGCAAGAGCCCAGCACGTCCGCGGACACATTACCTGGTCCTTGTCCATGCTCTCGCCTGTCTCTTTGCTCTCTCCTGCTGTCTCCTTACCCTCTCCCAGCTCTTCCTTTGCCTTCCCCACCTCCTTTACCGCATCTTCTGACTTTTCTTGGATCCCTCCTGGCTCCCCCTTGAGACCTTCTGACTTGTTTGCAGTTTTTCCAGGCTTTTTGATTTCCCTTGGCTCCTTCTTGCCACCTCCGACATCTTTCTTCATTTTCTCGGGCTCTTTCCTGGCTAGTCCCAGCTCCTTCCTGGCTCTCACCTTGGCTGGGGGCTCCTCGTGCCTCGGGGGTGCCCCCTTCTCCTTCTTGCCACTCTCAGGGCCCGTCCCCTTGGGAACGTCCCCTTCCTTTGCTGGGACTTTGCTGCAGCACTGGGGGCCCTTGTTGGGTGTGGGGGCTAGAGTTGAGGGGCTGCCCCCCAGGAGGGGGTCCTTGGGGCTCTTCTCAGGGCATGATGGCTTTGCTGCCTTGGGAGCCTCCAGGTGAGGGGTCTCCACTGGTTTGGGGGCAGCTGCTGCCAGGCTGGGCACAGGAGATGGGGCTTTGCTGTGGCTGGGCCCTGGTGCTGCTCTCCCAGCTGGTAGCTTCTTGCGTGGGGGGGCTGCAACCCCCTCGCTCCCCTGTCCCTCTGCGTGCAGCCCGTTCTGCAGTGGCTGCTCCTTGCCAGCCACTTCTCCTCTGGCGGCTGGGGCGTCCTTGTCTCGGGCCTCACTGTCCTCCACCACCAGCTGTCAAGCGAAGGAGAGGAGCCGGGTCTGACAGGGACAGGGCAAAGGACCTGACCCCAGCCCTGGCCCCAGGAGCCACAGCCCCAGTGCAGGATGCCCACGTCAAGCACAGCCCAGCAGGACATGGAGCTCCAGCCCCGACCTGCTGGGTCTGGGCACAGCCAGTGGCTGCAGGTGGCTGCCTGGACCTGGCTGCATGGTTGCAGTCAGTGGTGGCATCCTCCTCCTCCTCCTCCTCCCTCCCGCTTGGCCATAGCCTGTCCCTCCGTCCGCTGGGTCCTGGGTCACACTTGGTGCTGTGCCCAGGTGTCCTTCCTCTTCCCTTCCTGCACTGTGAGCTGAACCAGAGAGCCTCACACTCTGCTTAATGACTTGCCTTCTAATTAAGCAAGTCAAGAATGGCAAGTTGCATTGATGAAGTCTCCAGCATTAATTGCTCAAGGCTGGTGGCTGGCCCGGGACACAGCCTGCCGCAGCCAACAGCACACTGCAAGCTCAGGCCTCACCATCCAACCCAGCTCATGCAAAAAAAAAAAACCCTCATGCTCCCGGCTGTGGCCAGTGTGGCAGGGCCCCCGCAGCCCTCCAGGAACCGCTTTGGGCTGGGGGCAGACAGGGACACCTGGCCAGCATCAAGGCAGGATGCCCTGGCGCTGCATGGGACTCATCACCTCTCACCTCCTCTTTCACACTCGTCTTGGTTTCCTTCTTCAGCTTCGCTGCCTTGGCTTCCTTCTCAGTCTCCCGCACGAGCTGCTTGATGAACCCCCCAGGGATGACCGACAGGAGCAGGGGGGGTGTGGATGGGGGTGGCCCCCGGTCCTCGTCCCGTATCTGTTTGCAGGAGCAGAGGCTTGGTTACGGGGCATGGCGCAGGGACAGGAGCCCCGGCAAAGCCAGCCCCGTGGGCACATTAGTGGCATGAGCAGCAGAGCCGAGCACCAGCACCCTGCTCTGCCAGCAGGGCTGGCTGCAGCTGCAGGTATCTTGCAGATTGCTGGTGAGGCCATGGGTGACCCCTGAGCACCCGGCTGGCTCAGGGATGCTGCGATGAGAAGGAGGAGAAGCACCAAGAAAAGCCTGGCAGGGAAGCACCCAGGTTTCTCACGCTGCCAAGGGCTGGAGTCTGTGTGCGCTGCAAGCTCTGCCCAGCACCCAGTAGCTCCAGCATGGCCACGGGAGGAACCGTCCCAGCTGCAGCGAGATAAGAAGCAGCTCCTGGCATCACTGCAGCCATGTGCAGACCAGCGGGTCCCTCCATGCCAGGCCCAAAGCCAAAACCCAGCCCCACTTTTCACAGCTCCCCCAGCAAAGGGCTTTCCCAGCCGCCCCATCGTGCAGCAGCACACGCACCAAACCCTGCAGATTCCCATGAGTTTCATCCCCGCAGGGAACCGCATGCCCCAAACAGCAGCAAAATCACCCAAACCAGAACTTCCAGGCTGCAAAGGTGCTGGAGCTGGCAGGGTGGGACACAGCATGAGCAATATGTGCGGGGCGCTGAGGGGATGCTGACCCCGGAGCCATGCGGCAGGCTGGCTGCGGTGCGTCCCCCCTCCCAGTACCAAGCACCCAGGCAGCCCGAGAGCATCCAGCCCCGAAACACCGCCAGCGCCGCCCTGGACTGAGACTTTCCTTCTGCTCCCAGAGCGCGAGGCGCGAGGAGATGGCCATGCCGGCAGTGAGGTGGGACGGTGCTGTACAGAGAAGCCACAGGGCCGCACTGGGCACATGAGGTGGAGAGAGAGGAGAGAGTTATCCAGGGGCTCCTGCTGGCCCCGGGGCCGTGCCAGGGCTGCACCACCATGATCTTGCCCGGCATCGGCAGCCTGGGCATGCAGGGGACGGGTCCTTTGGCAGTGCTGGGGAGAGCACCAGCCACGAGCAGCCACCTCCAGCCCCCTGGCACAGCACAGCGGAGGGCCAGGGAGCACGGCGACGCGGTGGTACAGGGTGTCGCTGGCACCGGGGAGGTGCTGGGACCCGCTGCCCTGAGCTGGGTGGCACAGGGTGGCCGCGGGAGCCCGCTCGTGCCCCAGTTTGGGCTGACCCTGGCTTCACCTGTTGAGATCATTCATGCACTGAGCAGGTCGGGGCTCGTCTGGCCCTGCCGCTCGCGCCGGCAGCCCCATCTCCTTGTACAGTAAAGGGCAGGGGCGCCGGGAGCGGCCAGGAGCCGGCTGAGGAATGTCACTTGCCTTGTCCAGTGGCAGCCCCGGGTGCCACATGCCTTCCCTCCTGCTGCCCCCATGCTGTCCCCCCAGCCAGGGCCCTGCGGCCGTGGGGGACGAGCCAGGTCCGAGGGGCACAGCCAGAGCCCTGAGCCCAGAAGGTGCCTGCGGTGGCCAACCCATACCTGCCAGCTGGAGCTGGATCCCCAGCCCTGCTCTACATGCAGGGAAACTGAGGCACAGAGGGGGACATGCCTCGACCAAACACGTAGCATGGCACAAAAAAGGGCCGGGGACCACCATCGCCACCACTCCAGCTCACCCCACCCAGCGAGTACGATGTGGCTCCATTTGGGTCTGGGTCTGGTCCCCAGGCAGGAGCCAGCTGGGGACTCTCTCCTGCTGCCACCCAGGACCTGCTGCCACCCCAGTGGATGCCACAAGCTGAGGCCGCAGAGGGGTCCCCAGCCACCCTCTCACATGGGGCAGGGAGCACAGTCCACATTCCACAGCAGCCCTCCCGGCACAGAATGGGGGCTTGAAGCCACCCCCCAAAGCTGGGGCTGCCGCCATCGCCATCCATCCCCAACTAAAAATAGCCCTCCCTGCCAAGGGGCCCACGGCCTGACTGCCAGCACACCCAAAAAGCCCCACTGGGACCCTGACCCCAACCCCCCACCCCAGAGCCCCCCCTGGAGTGTCCATACCTGGTGGGGGCTGCGGGCCCACGCCAGCACCGGGCTCTCCGCAGCGAGCAGGGGAGCGAAGGCGGCGGGCGGGCGAGCAGCAGCAGCGGGTCAGCGTGCGCCTCCCCCTGCCACCCCCTGCCGCCGCGGCAGCTGAGGTGACACATGTCATTGCTAAAAATACCCGCGGTGGTGGCACCGGGGCCTCTGCTGGGGAGAGGCAATGGCACCGTGGGGCCCTCCTGTTCCCTGGCCTCTCTGCACTGGGTGGCACACGCGTGTGTCACGTGCCCTCCCCCGCACGTGTGTCCATGCCCTCCTCAGCGCACATGCCTGCACCCCGCAGATGCTGGAGAACTGCTGTGGGTTGAGGTGAGCCAGCTCTGGGCACTCTACCACTGCAGGAGGGGACCCCAAGGCTGTCCCCCAGGATTGCGGGTCAGAGCTCCAGCACAGGGGGTTAACCCCGGCTCCCCGCACCAGCCCCAGCCCTGAGATGGGGGGCTGAGCTGGGGAGGGACCCAAAAGCAGTGCTCAAAATAACCTCCCACTGGTGGAAAGAAACAGTCACCGAAGCAATAACGCCAACATACTCAGCAACCCCAGGCAGGGCGGGTGGGGAGGGAGGGAGGGGGGCAGCCCTGCCTGTCCCTGCCAGCCCCACCCCCCCCTGCAGAGCCCTGCTGGGCACAGAGCATGTGGGGGTGCCATGGGGCTATCACGCGGGGCAGATGGTGACCCACCAGGGACCGCCAGGACCCACGTCCCACCCACCCCAGTGCGACCACCACCAGCACCCAACACCCAGCCAGGGGTGCAGGATGCGGGATGGGACCAAAGACGCCTGCAGAGGTGCAACCCCCCCTCCGCTGCTCCACACCTCCCCAGCGAGCTCCACGGACGTGGCCAGGGCATCAGCACAGGCAGCTGGGACAGCTCTGTTAATAAGAAAGGAAACAGGATTGTTAGTCTGTAGTTGCCTGGCAGGAGCCTTAGGGCTGCCCCCAGCATCTCACCAAACCCCTTTTCCACCTGGGAACAGCGTGAGGACATGTGGTTTCAGATGATCCTTTACATGGTCCCTGTGGGAGCTTGGCTGCTGCGGCACCCCTCAGCTCTGAGTATCAGGGTCCCTCCTGCACTTTTGGAAAGCCAGTTTGTCACCTGTAACACACCTCATGGTCCCTGCTGGGGCCACTTTTTGTGCTGCTCCAGCCCACCGGGCTGCGGATCACCCCCAGGGCCCTCCCCGCCACAGCGGCCCCATCCCAGCCGCAGCCGGTGCATCCCACAGCAGCCAGACGTGGTAAAAGCACCAACACCGTGCACGCGAATGGCAGCTTCTCTGGCGGAGTGAAGGGACTTACCTCTGCGGGGGGCAGCGGGGGGCAATGGGGAGCAGGGGCGCATCCAGCACTGCCCAGTCCCGGCAGGCAGCCCGGCACAGCCTCGCCGCAGCGCAGGAAGGGATAGGCGAGACCGCAAGAACCAGGCGGCAGCACACACGCAAAGGACGGTTTTTATTGGGGTTCTTGTCATATGAGAGCAGTCGTACTGACCAACACACAGAAGCAGCTTAGCTGTGCCAAAATAATCCTTTAAAAAAATAATGGCGGGATTAACTAAGTGTGGCACATCAGTCACAAATCGCCAAGGACTGTAAACTCTGAAGATAAGTCTCTGTGAGAAATACTACCGGAACGTGCAGCAGCATACACCGGCACGGGGCACACCCTCCTCTGCACAATAAATATGAAAAGAGCCAAGTACATAAAACAAAGAATGATTCTCATAGATACAATATCTAAAGTTATTTACAGATACTGGCTTTTCTTACCATTAAATTACACATTGAAAACAGGTTCTCTTTCAATATATTTCTTTAAATCACTAGTAGCTATTCATGTGAATCTGCTCCTTAATTTTTTTTTTAAAGGACCAAATGTAGTCACTGAAACAGTGCTCATAAAAGCACCTCTCCTAGGATGCTCTCACTTTATTCTGTTTTTCAGACTTGTTTTTATTTGCCATCTCACCTGCTCTCTGATCTCTCCCTTTCCGTAAGGAAAAGATGGCTGCTACAGCCAGGGAAGCCTCTTTCCAGCCCCGCATCCCGGCAAGCCCCCAGCTCGCCTGCATCCGTCTCCTTTTCCAGCCTGGCAATACACTGAGCTACACAGACCCGGACAAACCCCGACTGTGGATGAACCACCAGCTTTCTGCATCCCTGGGCAGGTTTTCTACCAAAGCCCTGCTTGGGCACACATCAGGTTTGCGGCACCAGTCTGGGCGCTATCCCTGTCACGGTACAGCAAGGAACCACGACCTCACGGCACCACCGCGGTTTCACACCTGCCGCTGGCCTCCCTCTCCCACTCTCAATGCCACAGCTCACTCCTCAGCTGCAGGAATCAAACACGGTCAGACAGGCGTGAAGAAGGGGAAAATGGAAAACAAGGCAAGAACTAACTACTACAGGGGAAAAGCAGCCACCTCCTCCCCACTTTCGGCAGCATCTCAACAAGAAGATGCGGCTTCAGTGGCACAGCAGGCAAAAGCCAGATTTCACCCTCAAGATATCATTCGGTTAAGCCCCGATGAGCACGTACTTCAAGCTCTGCCACAGTGGAAATTAAAAGCATGTGCTTTACTACCTTGAGTGTTCCTCAGACTGCAGAGGCCGCGATTGCAACTGGAATTATTTTTAGCAACTGAGTTATCTGATGAATTTTGTGCTATTTTTGTACCTTGCTGGGGAAGGGGGTGCCTGGTTTGGTTATCTACAGATGTGCCCAGCAGCAGTTACTTGCAGCGGGGGGCTGCCTCATGAGGTTGCTTCAGCTCGGGGAGCACAGGGTCACCCTCCTGACACCCCCCTGGAGGCACAGTCCCTGCCGGGGTCCTAGGGGTCCCCGCTCCCCTGCTCAGCTGCAGCACGGGGACAAGGAGCACAGCCCTGCGCCGCGGCCGGGCATCTGTCCCAGCTGCCTGGCTCCCCAGTGCTCCGCAGCACACCTCTCCTATCTGCGCAGGCTCCAGCCTATTTTTAAGGACCAAGTAATCACCCTGAAACAGCAAAAATAATTTTCAGTAAATACATTTTTGCCATTATCGATGCCAGGCAGCACACCTCTGCTCTGTACCCGAACCAGCCCAACGTAAGCCACCGCTCCGAGCAGACCCACACCAGGACTCCTCCAGCGCTCAAACTCAGCAGCCCCTCTGGGCTCTCCCTTCCACTTGCTCATTAGCCGTGGAATTAACAAGCTTTGCAAATATCTCAGCTGATGTCTGAGCTTTTTCAAATATCAAGCTGATTCCTTGCCCCAATTTTAAGGTCATTAATTCTCGTTAACACAGCACAGAGTCATGTGAATAAAAGCTCACTCTCTGGGATGCTGAGGCATAGTGGGGAAATTTAAAGGTATCACATCCAGGGGTTTATTTGCAAGAGTTTTTCAGATGATTCAACATTCACGAGCCACTGCACTCTGGGATGGGCCCATCTGTACCCGGAAGTCACTACGCTCTAACAGAAGGGTGAGCTGGACAGGCTGATGGGAACTATTTCCACTTTATTATGAAAAACAGAATAAAGCTGACTGATCCTGCTTGAAAGGAGCTGTCATTTCTATACATATACGGAGCAGAAATTCTGTGGAATGTCAGAAGTTGGAGAAACATGTATTTAATAAATAATATAAAATGCTTTTTTGTTAAAATAGAATTCTTGGTTTTATACCTACATAGCATAGCAACCTTTACATAAACAAAATAAAGCTGAGTCTGTGATGATTAGTTTAACAAAAAATAAAAATACAATTTAACAACAGTATTAAAACAGCCAATGTTCAATCCACACAATATGTACACCATGGAATAGAAATCAACAGAAAACAAAAGTAGATTATCTTGAAATTTCTCAGACATTTGGATATACATATGTTCTCTGTATATTTTAGATATTTTCCTTTTTTTACAATATTAAAATTAATACTATGCTTTTTCAAAATACGCTTTTCAGATTTTTTTTAATTTTTAGAATTGACTCATTCCTTATATTAATCAATACAACTAGAATTATTTACTTTCTACTGTACACTTCAAAATAGTCCTTCTTCCATATATATTTAGAGTGTGAGCATTTCAGAGTTAAAGTAACTGTATCATTGCCATCTGCTGTGCGGGGAACAGTGAAACCAGTGTGCGACTGTGGACGTCTGCAGCACGTAGATATGCACATGACATTAAAAAAGAATCTAGTCCTAAAACTGATCAGCTGCCAGGAAAAGAGCAACGCACAGAGCTCCAGGTACTTCACTTTTCATGAGCTAATTTACTGTAAACCTACAAAACGTTAATGCGCAAGTCAGCACAGCCAGCAGGGGCTGGATCCTACTCGTGGTGGCAATGCTGCTGTACCAAATCCACACCTCGAGCCGTTGCGCTGGACATCAACAGCATCCCCTCATACAGGATCACAACTTCGATAAACAGGGGGGGGTTTAGCACCAAATACACCACATTTCGTATTATCTATGCACCAGACTGCAAACACCAGCATGTGTATTAAAACCAAAACCAACCCGATGATCCTATTTCCTTCTTTTTTTCCCCCCACCAGGAGAAGTGGGAGAAGAAATATTTCTGCCACATTGCTAAAGAAGAGTTGTTGAAATGAAGGAAAATCCAAACGCAACTAAGCTGAGGTATATCTGCCGGAGCTGTGTGCCGTCACCCTTGCTCACTGAGCACCATGCTGTCCCCTCCTGCCAGGGTTCCCATCCGCACAGCCAACTATTATTAGCATGCTCGCTCAGAGTCTTCGTTTTTGAAGCCTAACAGGGGGTAACATACCGGGAACGTCAATGCAAGCTGGATCAGCTCCAGCATTTACACCAGCAGAGCTTATCTCACAGCAGCGGTTTGAGAAGTAACTCATGAGACTGCAGGCGTAGACTTTGCTGGACCAGTGACAAGGCACAAAGCTCAAACACAACTAATACGAAGAAGCTTTTATACTTAGAAAACTGGATAGCCTGCACCTACGTGAAGTTTTTTTTAAAAGATGTTCCTTTAACAGTTTCATGAATTTGCAAAATAATTGCCAAATAAATTTGAATAATAAAAAGTGCCTAACTTCTACCTGCAATGACATGACATCTCGGCTGACATGGTGTCCAGGGAACACTTTACAGCATCAGCCAAGCCCAGCTCCAAACAGTTCCTCAGTCACACTTGGCTTACAGCAGGAATAACTGGCACTTTGCTTCTCCTTCACCTAAATTTCAACTTACAAAGGTCTGATTTTGGCTAGAATTTTCTGTGTCCCTATTCTTGAAGTGAGACATTAATTTACAGCAACTCCCACCTATCAAAAATGATGCCCTACCTCAGAGCAGCAGGAAAGGAAAAGCTCGCAGCACAGAGCTGCAGCTCTCCGAACAGTCACTGTGACCCCCCCAAGCACAGCTCCTGCAGAAATTACACATCTTTCTACCACCACAGCACTCGCACTTGCTTTCCAGGCCCTAGTCTTAACTGCATTTGTCAGCTCGTAAGTCAGAGACACAGAATAATCAGAAAATAATCCCTGCAGCACTGAGAAGGCATGTGGATGTGTAAGGGGAGTGTTTAATATGGCTCTATCTGGCATGTAATTCTCTGTTTTGAAATTCAGAAACAATTCCCATACACGCTTACATCTTCAGTACGTACAGCTGACTTTTTTTTAAAGGACTTTCAGATAATTTGTTTTAAAGTCTGTGTTTAATCATTCACTCAGCTCTGTTGATGCCTGAAGCTCTAATTTCTTTTATCTTTACTTCCCTGAACATGAAAAAAAAAGAACAGTCCTACAAATGTGGTCAAAATGCGTAAAAGACATTGTGCCTTATGGTTTCTGCATTCAGTAAGATTTTCTTACAGCTGAAGACCTTCATGTAAAATAACACCATCAAGAACCTTTGACCCTTCAAGAAAAAAAAAAAAAAACAACCTTCAGAGAATCTGGTACCTAAACCAGGGACGATCAGTTTGGAGCAGTATCTAGCATTTTGCTTTGAAGGGCAGAATTCCAGCTTTCCCTCCACACCAGCAGATCCAGTCCCTTCCACACAGAGCCCCGCTTGTTACTGGGATCCCAGCTTTCCCCACACGTACGCGAGTTTTTCGCTACGGTAGTCTCTCTTCCTCTCCTAACAGCGCAGTCACATGCAAGTCACAAATATAAAGCTTTTATAAATTGTTGATAGATCAGTTGAAAAAACCCAAATCTTTTACTATCCCGCTCCCATCTGACACTGGCGAGCGGTGCTGACCGACGGCACAGCTCAGCTGCCATGTACCCCGATGAGGCAATAAGGGCTATCCCAACTCTGTTACACTTCAAAATCTGTGTATTTCTGTAAGTCAATACGCAGCCTTGTTTCATATAAAATCTATGGGTTTGAGGTACAACGTCCCCACTGCAGATCTGTCCCTCCCCTCCTCGCAGACACCAGCGTCCAGAACCTACGGTGTCTGGCGCACCACACCACAAAACTCCACCAACAAGCATTCTGCATAAAAAGCAACTGTGGAAAGTAACTAAGAGAGAAGAATGGAACTGACCGTGAATGAAGAAAGTATGAACAAGTTACACAAGATCTAAGAGTGATCTTTACCACAATCTGAGGGTTTTTTCCAAATCAAGAGGAAAAATCAGAGCATCGCATGGTATTGTAGGAAAAGCTTAACAACATCTACTGCACAGCCAGTGCCAGAAAGATGAGACATCTTCCACTCCAAACATCAGTAAATACCACCACTACTCCTTACAGAGGATGCTGAGATGCTAAACACCACTCACCAGTAAGAATGGCAGAGGAGTTGGTAATCTTCATACAGAATAATTCGAAAAATAAACAGGGGAAAAAAGAAATCATTAAAAGATACCACCTGACTCACACAAGGTATTTTCCAAAATGCATTTTTCTTTTTATGCCACACCAGATAGTAAGACAGAGCTCACACAGTTGTGAAAGCACATGCTATGTAGAGTTAAGCCTTCCCACTTTGAGAAGCAAATACACCTAATTTTATCACAAGTGTGTTCAGGATAAACAAATACTTTCAAAATAGTTTTCCTATTTTTGCCAATCTGTACTTTTCTACAAGGAAACAGGTCTAGAACTCTGTGGTTATCTGTCAGCAACACACGCCAGACAAACCGTGCATGCCAGGTGGGCAGAGCAAGCTGTCAGCACAAATTCTATTCCCGTTTATGCAGATGCAATTCCCATCGTCTTTAGGGACTATGAGAGTCATACCACCGCAGCTGGGCAGAAAACACTCTCTAAGGTGTTTACCAAATCAGGTAAAAAAGCTTAAATTCAGCCCTGACTTATCTCTTACAAAACATCACAATAACCAGGGAAAGGCTGACTTCACGTGCTTAAAGTTGTCTAACAGTTAAGAGATTGTATCTTTACTTTAGCAAGGGCTTCCACATGATGTGACTGCTGTCTCAAGTAGAACTAATACAAATCTGGCATCTGAACAGCTCATTTCGTCAGTTCCATCCTCAGTATTTTTGGATGGTTTTCAGTGTGGACAGTTTGAACTCTCTAGAAAAGAAAATTAAAAACCGTTTTGCAAGCCGAGCCACGTGGTGTGTGTGCATGAAACTCCTGAGCTGAGCTACAATGAAAGTCTGGGCTATCTATGCTATGAGAACACACCTGCTTAATGGTTTTATGTACAGCAGAGAAGGATCCACAAGTCCCGTAACTGAAGAGTGATCCAGAATACGTACCAAGGTACCCAGACATTTTAACCCAGTACATGCACTAGAATGCATTGGATTTGAATAATTTCTTTTTAATTTTTAAAAAGTGCTGTTGACCTGAAATGGAAAAGTACTGTCTTTATGTTCACTGTAAACTTTTCAAAAGGAATCTGCTCTTTAAAAACTGTGCTAAAATAGTCAATTTATACAACAGAGCACTAGATGAAGCTACCATAAATTCCTCTTCACCAATTATTACTCTACTGTGTCAGTTATAGTACTGCATATACGTAGAAGAAGCAAAACGGTGGTAGCTACTATTAGTGAGTACAACAAACCAAGTGAATAATTTGAGTTCAATGTTTCCATGAAGTAGCAGTAACATTTAAACCACAGGACAGTTAGAATTCAGTACTTTGAAGTGCATAAGAGTCACACTGTTGACCATCAGCAGTACGGAGAAAGGTTATTATCAAGTCAGCAGTAATGGTTGGAAAGAACATGGCAACACGACAGATTAAAGGTTATCCAACATGGCAAGTCTGCAGCTCCTTCCAAGTTGAGGGGTTTCTCGGTATCGCACACAGAAGTGTCATCCTAGCCAGCAGTAACCATTTCAGTCTCCAGGCTTGGCACACACCAAACAAGGGTATTGCAGAGAAAGCAGGACCTTCCTTCCATCAGTAGTTCTAGAGTAACGGACCACATTTTAGACACCTCCGGGGTGTGGGAATGCATGGGAGCAATATGCAGCCTCTGCGCTTGGTAATTTCCACCACTGCTAGGAGCATGAATTCACTTGCCACTGTTCCAGTCTTTGCAACCTCCAGAGACAGAGTTCTGACATTATCCCACGCTGTAAACATCTGTTCTTCCTCTTCTAAGCACATCCCACGTCCAGGATTGCACAAAGTAATTCGTAAGGATTCTGTGAAACTCAGCATGTTCACCAAGTAGCTTTCCCCAAGTGAACTCCATTCTCTGTGTCTCCTACAGACCATTGCTATTCCTGTGGCTGAGTGGTGGTTTTGAAAGCTCTACAACTGTTGAGCGAGATTTATTGAGAAACTTTGGAGCTCGACGCAGCAACCTCTGTGCCTCAGTAAAAGCTTCTGTCAGCTCTTTTTTCCACTGAACAAATTCTGGGTCACTCTGAAAGAGATACAGAAGTAGTTTGGCACTTCATAGTAAACTGCCAATACCCTCTTCTCTCTTAGATAGCGCTTTAAGCAACTTATTTTAACTTTCCGAAGCAATGAGTAACTTTGGATACTGAAAATGTACGACCCTCTGCTTCTCCATCACCCTGCTGAAGCCAGGCAAGGCAGCAGCAACTACAGCCGGTCAAAATATTCTGAGGGCTTGTGCGCTTCCTCCCTTGCAAACGCATCGGCTACCACCAGCTACTGCAGCGAGCCACATGCCAACAAGGCCTTCGAAGCCCACGCAGGCTGACAAGTTTCTTTAGCTATTTATTAAACTGAACCCACTTTGGCCCAAATACCATTGAAATCCATGACAGAAACTGGCATAGCTGCAGGTTTCCTACTTGCAGAATTTGTGTGTGATAAAAACTTCCCGGTTTTGCTTAGATTCAGCTTTCCTTCATAAAGCACCCTTAGTTAACGCATAATGGGAGGGCCTGAAAAACTTTTCCATTGTTTTATCATATGCAAAACAACCTGATTAAGAGTTACGGAAAAACAAGCGCCTCACCTCACACTGTAGGACAAACTGTTTTCCTCCTTTAATTCTCAGTAAGATACATTTCTTGTCTTTAATTTGTGTTTCTTCAACAGATACTATTTGTTCCATTGTCAGCAGGTTTTGCTGTAGCATTTGCAAAAAAGCAGAGAGATGATGCAAAAAAACCTGTTGCCCATCAAATACAGCCACTACCTAATTTTTCTGGACTAGTCACATAAATCAAGTTATGAACAGTAATAGTCATTACACAAACTTTTCTTTATTTCTGAAGACTGCGTCATGAACTAAAGATAGATTATAAGGTAAGAGAGAAATTGAGCAAGGGGCTTGGTTGCTTCAACAGAGACAACAAAACATAAGCTAAGCAAGCCAGTAATGACAGCATGAAACAAGAATCTACAAGTAGGTGTGTCTACAAACAAAATATTCGCTATCTTCCCTCAAGAGAGGTGCACATAATTTTATATTTTTTCCAAGTATTACTGCTGCTAAAAAAATAAAAAGGACAATCTTACTATTTCAACAAGCTGAAAGGGAATATTTAAGTACTATATACTCACAAAGAAGCAAACATACACAACAGTCTGCAGAAAATCTTTCCCTATAGACTGTAAGAGGACAACAACGTTTTGAAATTCCAAAACCTTATTTAACTAAGTATACAAATGATCTGCCTAGCACGTGATCACAGCTGGACTAAACTAAAGTTACTATAGCATTTTCTTTAAAATAAAATGCTATAGCACTTATGACCTTACCAGTTTATGTTTTTTTGTATAAATAGTCCAGAGGTCCTAAATGAAAAACAGCATCATGAACTACCAAATTCCTTTAAAAACATAACAAAACAAAGTAAACAGGTTTCTCAAGTCAACTTTATGTTTCCTCAGTGCAGCATAGCTACCCATTAACTAAAGCAATACTCAAGGTAAGTTACTCAAATCTACTGGTCATTTACTCGGACAAATCTTTACTTCCACGGGAGGTACGTCCGAGTACGAGTTCTCAGATTTGCCTCAACGTCCACCTGCCTTTCACGCCCCTGAAAGCTCTGCTCTCGGGATTAACCTCACTTACCCGGGACTCTCCTTCCCCTCGCCATTCAAGCCGGTTTGGGAAGAGGTAAAAGTAGCGACGCTGCCACTGAGTCAAGAATGGGTTCCCCAATTTCAGCATGTATCCGTGCATAATACAATCCTTCCCAAGTGCATAATCTATAACAAGAGGAAACATTAGTATGGAAAACAAGGTTCTGCCTAAAAGCATTCTGCGAATGTGCTGTGTTGAGCAGGGACACAGCCCTGAACACAACGTGACTCCGCGTTGCCCTCCCCAGGCTTGCAACAGTGCTTCTATGTGCACAGGCACAGGTAGACCCAATTCTGCCTTAATGACATGAACTCATGTGGCTGCAGTGGAGTAACCAAGAACAGAATTTGGTTCTTAAAAAAGCTATCTAATTAACTATTAAAAGACACATATGTTGCTATCCAAAGTTCAGAGTTTGTGATGCAACATCCTTGTGCAAACAAGTGAAGTTTGCTGCAAATGACCTCCCGCTTTCTTTCTCAGCTTCGTCACGAAATCAAATCCCCCATGTACTTTTCTGAGCATACACAGTAAACAAAAACAATGAAAGGCTGTACACGATAATCTTTAAAAGAGAGTACGAGTACAAAAGGTTTTCCATAACATTATGTCATCATACAGCATTTCAAAACATTAAGAAACACGATACTGACTAAATGAATTCTAACAATTACTGGTGAATGACAGTAATATGAGAGTCTGTTGTGTGAAGCTTCAAACACATGAATTACTATCTAGCAGCAAAAGATGGAGAGAAGTGTATTTGACAGATTACCTTCCTCGTGGCCAAGCTGCTTATTTTTAGCCCTTTTTCTGGCCTCAATTTTATCTGTGTCTGCATTTACTGCATCATAAACAGTTTCTGCTACTTCTTGCTGCCAACGCTCCGATATTACCAGAGGGAAGTTCTTATATAATTCCTGGTCACTATCAAGCAACTTGCAAGAGAAAAACAACATAAAACCCCAACATTTTAATAACTTGTACTGTTCTTATCCCCCATAGTTAATAGTTACCCATGTAACAGTATTATTTTAAAAGATGTATTGAACTCCAACCTTACCAGAACAAACAGGTGCAAACAATAGAAAACACAGATACTACCTGAAGCAAAGATATTCATTTATATACAGAGAACAGGCCACCTGTTCAAAACTTGTTTGATGGCTCTAAAATCCTTAATCAGCATTGTCTCATAATGTTCTCTAGATTTGACATTTAAATAATTACTTAAATGTAAGCAGCAGTATTCCTAACTTTGTTGCATAAAAGCTTCCTCAGCGCAAAAATTCCATTAATAAATGAAAAGATACCTTTTATACAATGTCTTCCATGTTTCCACAGCTTAATTTTACATTCTTTAATAATTAACCTTCAAAATTCAGCAGTGCATGCTGCAGACCTGATTTTCCTGTTATATTGATTCTTTCCTCCCTTAAATGCTTAACTATAGTACTTAAATTGAACTGCACTGAAGGGAACTAAAATGACTGGATCTTCAGGGCAGGACTGTTTGTTGCTTGACGCAAC
The DNA here is from genome assembly GCF_023638135.1 of Falco biarmicus. Lineage (NCBI taxonomy): Eukaryota > Metazoa > Chordata > Aves > Falconiformes > Falconidae > Falco > Falco biarmicus. The sequence goes on along the minus strand of NC_079288.1, from coordinate 27,637,118 downwards.
TGCATTCTGGATTTAGCCACAGGGCACTTTGTTTTCCCTATAAAATTATTAAAGGTTTTCATTTGGAGATCAGTTGAAACTCCCTACGGCCAGCCCTCAGTTGCTTCAATTTCTGTCCATCAGTAGAAAAACTAGGGCTTTATTTCTGGCAACAAGACCAAGCAGCATCCTTTGCCCAGCTGGCAGAGCTGCCCCAGGGGAAGGCAGATCCCAGCCAGGGCGCACGCTGGGCAAGCCCAGCAGCTCCGGCAGCTGCAGGAGCGGGGCAGGAGAGCCTGGCTTAATTCTCCTGCAGCCAGGCCAGACACTCCTGGAACAGACATTCTGCTCCTTCTCAGAGATCCACAGTCGTATCACAGTAGGAAAACCCATGGTGGATCTGAAGGCAGAAGACATCTCTGCAATTCTGTACAGGTGGCTTACAGGGACTCCTCATGGCATCGAGTAAGGGGAAAGCCACGGCCATCCACTGCTGGCTTTCCAGTTCATAACCTCAAGAAACACACGTTCACCTCAGTGTCACAGGACACTGCACTATAAATATAATCCACAGGGGCCACGGAGGAGAGCAAGGCACTCAAAACTGGCATCCTCACGGGCAGGGACATCTCCTGACACCTTAATGGAAGCTCCGACTGCAGCTGACTCAGAGGCACAAATTATTCAGTCCCTTGTAAAAGACTGTGACATCCCAGCGAAAGTACAGAGCGAAGAAGCTGTACATGATATCCCTCACTGACTCATGACTTAGAATAAATTTATCTTATAGGCAGCCTGAACAAAGATGGCCTGGAAGTGATCCGGCTATACGATTTACAGGCCTTGCTGAGAACATCTGATCCCCTCACTAAATACAAAGACCACCTGGGATCTCCACATAAAATGTTCCTCTTAATTATGGCATTCCAGAATTGCAGGGAACTGGAATCCTGTTAGACTAACACTGACACTGAAGATGCAGATTTTCTGGGATAAAGAACATCTTGGGTTCTCTGCATTTCTCTTTAAACATGTAAAATCTTTTCTGTGCCAACTTCTGTAATTACAGCAGGTGACACTGACAGATAAGATTGTTTTTAGGCACAGTGAGCACTTAACATTTTTTTTTTTGCTTATAAAGTTGAGAGCAATTAGCTTCTCTCTTGACTTACTTCTGCAATAACAAGAATAAAGTCTGATCTACTGAAGAACTGTACGATACAAATAACAAACGGGACAGACCCAAGACAGGCACCGATTCCCCTGTTGTGTCAAAGTGCCAGGGAGGCTTCAGAAGAGGGGATGTATACGCAGGGTACGTCACACCACTTCCATGCAAGTCAGAAATGGGCTGGGAGCTTTTACTTCTCACTTTTTCATTTACATTGTTTTCATTAGATTTTGCATAATACCAGAAGGTGAAAGTTTCTTTTAACACTTTTCTAACTTACAAGGTTGCTACTATTAATATAAAGTTTGTCCTTTTTAAGAGTGAGGTAACACTTTTAAAATAAGGTGTAGTTCCATTTATCCAAGCTACCAGAAATAAATTACAATTTTTAAAACTACAAACCATTAAGTATTCTTGAAAATATGAGCATTTCCCAAAAGCTGTCTGACCATTTGAAATATTTGCTTTATCATAGAAAACTTTTGATAGGAAGGTAGATTTCAGTCAGTCTAAAAAATAAAACATAAGGATTTGGCAAGCAGCAACAAACCAGCCACTGGCCCAAGCTACCTCTTTCATAACAGCGTGGATTAAGTTTCCAAACTTGAAAGCAATTCCTTGCACATTCAGTAGCCCCTGAGGCAAAGGAATGGCATGTGCACATGAAAAGTTCAGCACAGCAGTCACAGTGCCATTTTCCACCTATCATTTAAACTTGTATACCTTAATGCCTTTAGTGTCCTCTTCATCAAATGACCCAATATCAAAAGCATCTGCTGCATTTACTTCTCCCCGGGGAGGAATAAGTGGTGGAGGATACTAGAAATTAAAAGCAGCATAATTAAAGACAAATTAATGGACGTGTATTTAAATCCATTCTGTGGATATAATCAGCCTCTCTGTTTTTTGCACAAATTACACCAGACTAAGTCCCTTGAAATCAAACTTCAGTGCAAAGCTGTTCTCTGTCCCCCACTCCTTCAATAAATGCTCCCCCACAAATCTGGGGGAAAAAACCCTACAGTTTAGAGACAGCTAAGCAGAAGAAACCATGCAGTTGTATGACCCTGAAAAAATAATAATTTAGTACTACCCATCAGGAAAACTTGCAGTAATGAATATACAGCAGTTTTCATCAACAGTCCTCCACGTATTTGTGCAAGTAAATACCTGTGCTGGGGACCGGAACCCTGAAGTTTTTTGTCCATTACCCATCTAGGCTTATTTTCCTTTTACTGCTTTACTAAGTTAGCGAGGGTCACTATCTTAATCCTTTACCTTCTGTAAATAGACTTGCTGCCAATCAATGCCTTTGAAGAATGGATGTTCTTTTACTTCTTGTGCACTGCAAAAGAGAAGTAACTGAAGTCAACAAGCTGAAGGGGTTTTTCAAATGTATTGGAGAAATATAAAGCCTTCAAAGGTCACGTTTCTGTCCCTTGAAAACATCCGTGAAATGCTCTTTTTCTCATCGTGGGGGGCAGGGGGGGGAGAAGTCTTCTTAAGTAAACAAGAGAAGAGAATACTTTCATGTGGAAACACTAGAAATAGTGCTGTAGGTCTGGCAGGCAATCACTCTTGTTTTGCTATGGTATTCCATCATTTCAAACAACAAACAATGCTTGTCTGTTGTCAGATTTCATACACTACTTTTAAGTAACGAGCTTACTCCACACCATTTCCTATTATACATATTTTATGGCAAAACAAGCAATTACTCGATAGGCCCAAGGCTCAAAAACAATCTCAGGTCATTATCATAGAGGGCTCCATGATAAAAAAGCCCTCTGAACATCTCACTAGAATTAGAGCCAGCCCAAGTCTCACGTGTGACTGTCAATTAACTGTTGCCACATATTGCCAATGGTTTCTCAACAGTTATTTACTCCTCTCACGGTTTTCTCTCCCAGTCTCATGGGAGGCACACACTGGCTTCTGAACAGGTGATAACAGCAATCTCAGCCAGCAGCCAGAAGCAAGGTAAGCGTGGCAGGAGCAAGCAGTGTTTTGTAGTCAATGAACAAAAAACCACCACTTTCTTTAGCATCATGAAATGAAACTGGCACATCTGAAAACAGAGGCAACCCAAAATGAAGCAAGTATTCACAGCTTTCTGTGCTTGGTGGTTCTAGGATTGGGGGTTTTTGTCTGTCATTTGCTCGTATCATTACAGATACAATACAAGCAATAAATTTTAATGATAGGGATGTCAGAGTCAAGTAATATGACTTCATCGCAAAACAGATCAGGCAAAAACATAAAAACAAGACAGGGATGAAAAGTATGAACACCACTCAACATAAGCCTGACTGTGGAGAACTCGGGGGAAGTCTTTAACAAACATAAATTGTCCAAAAATTTGTCCAAACCAAAAGGAAGCTGAAATATAATACCATGCAAAAGCAATTTTTAATGTTCTCTTTCCAAAATTAAAATAATCACAACAGGAGGCAGGTTTTTACTTGAAATGAATTCATTCATTTACAGAGAAGTGGAAATTTTTAAAGGCAGTGGTCCAAGGAGAAGATAACACCTACCTTCTTCCTTGGCATCCAAGTCTCTTGCTAACATCCCGTTGCAGGAGCCCTTCCAAAAGGGACTTCAGTTCAGGAGAAAATGAATCTGGTAGCTCCACATTCTATGAAAAAAGTAGTATAAAAAGAGACATTTAATTATAGAAGTAGCATGATCTGCTTTCCCCGCACAGAAAAGCAGCTTTTCTTTGATAGTGTTTGTAAACAACCCTCCCATGTGTAAATACAGCTTTCTCAGCAAGCAGGCTATGGAGTTCCAGTTTTTAGAGGAAATGGGAGTTTACTCAACAAGAGGAATGTAACTGCAACTGTCACCAGGATCCTTACCACGGTGAGCGTCATCCGGTCGATCTCATGCTTATCTTTGGTTTTGTGCTGTCTGAAAGGACTGTGACTGTAGAAATAAGAAAATGCACTAATAAATGTAATGCCATAACATATCAGTTTACTTCAGCTGTGGCAACCCCAGGAAAGAGTTTAGCATTCTCCTAGTCCCATGCTTCCACCTCATCAATCCTGTCCTGCAGAAGAATACAACAAGTAGTAAAATATTTAGCATTCACAACAAAAAATGAGACTTCACACACTAGCATACTGTGGCTACTCACTACCTCAAAAGTGTCAATGTTCAATCTCTCGCAACTTTGCTCTCTTTTGGTACTACAAAGACCTGCACTGCTTTGCAAGAAACTTTATCCTTTCTGTTCTCAGTGTAATTGCATGTGGTGAACATAAAAATCAAATTCAGAGGAAAGTAACCATTCAATTTCTTTAAAGACTACACACAGACATCCCTGAGGATTACCAAACTCTGGGAAATCTGACCTAGTTAGTCCATATAAAGGCAGGCAGAAGGTTAGTTAATTCTTAAATGCAGTGATCCGTCCTTCAAGATGGTGTTTCAAATACCTTACTCATTACATCTATGCCTCCCAAAACCCAGAAACATTTCATCTAACAAGAAAATCCTGAACAGCTATCACAACACAGATATTTACAAATATTGACCTATATATGGAAACTGAGTACACCCACAGAACTTACCTCTCATCAATATGGAAAGAATAAAGGAAGACCTTCAAGTAAGGAGATGAAACAGAAGGTAATCACAGATACCACAGCATTAGTGACTGGGAAAATATTTGATGATATCTGGTAAATTATCAGCTTTAACCCTTTCCTGCTTTATAAGTGGTTTGAGTTTGAATTTCTCCTTTTAGCTACAGAAGACCTTAGAATATCACAGATTTATTATGTAGTACTTAAACGGCAGCATTAAAGAAAGCAGAAACATTTTAGTATGAGATTTTTTAAAATTCGATTTAGAATATATTCCCTGTTTCTTAAGTTTTCTTCAAAACCTTGAGGGTACAATATTTTTCAACATTACAATGTTATTTACTTATAAATACATTAATTAGCTATTATAAAACATTTTGTCTTGCCACATGGCAGTGTGTACTACCTGGTTTCAACTGGGGACCTGCTACTCAAGAGTTATTTCCCCTTTACCCTCAAAAACTTTCCTCATTAATGGATCTGATGGAGAGACCAGGATTTCCTTTTTTCTGTTTTTAAGCATGATAGGTAAGAAGGCAAAAGTAAGTGTCTAACATACAGCCTCGCGTACTTTGACTACAAGGTTCTGAATAGATCAGGGAAGCAAATGACTCACTGGGGACTTATGGGCAGATTTTATGCCAGACTAAATTTACTAAACACCAAGAAATGGCACCATGTGCCCAACCCTTGTTTTGGGATGTGCGTTGTTTAATTGGCTTCAGAACATATGAGGAAGGATAGTGCACAATGAATAATGCTCTGGCTTCTGGCCGACCACTGATACCACCCCACAGATCTCTGTCGGGAAGAATCACAGCCCGTAAAGACTGAGATCTCCCCACCCCACAAGCCTGAGTTTCCATGGTAAATGGGATCATTTGCCCCTAGGTGCTAGTTCTTCCATCACACAACTTCAATCCTGTGAAGGAAGAACGACACCAGAGTCAGTCAGATGCGCTACTCCTCTGTGCCCAAGTGACTCAAAAGGAAAAGGCCTCAAAAGAAAAGACGAGGAGCCCGCAGTGGCCCTGCGTATGAAAGATGCTCTCCCTCCTCCCAGCAAACCCAGACCACCATGTTTCAGAATTCTTCCATGAGTGATTAGAGAGACAGAGTACTGCTCAGCTGCATGATGCTGTCTGTACTAACAAATACTTCTCTTTGGCAATTTAAACAAGGTTTCTTTCCTTATTTGCACACTCATATTTGATCTATTTTGTGAACAATTAATGTTAAATTGATATAGCTCTGTATCTCAATTCAGAAGTCGCACGCTTACCTTCCTTTGCACAGTGTCTGGGATAGAGGTAAGAGCTTAAAATTAGTTATGTACAAGGACACAGGATGATCTGACTAACGATCAGTCTTTACAGAGAATCACTCCGAAAATATTAGGTTTCTTCTGTATTGCCATTAACAACGAGGATGCTATTTTCAACAAACACTTGCCAAGTCAGTGCTTACTGACTGATTAAACCCGTAATATTAATAAATTCTATCTAGCCACATAAGTTTACTGAGAGGGCAAATTACAGCTGACAAAGCTGTAATTAGTATATACTTTTGTACACCCATACGATAACAGGCCAGATTCAGCAAATGCAAGCACCCACACATCATAACTTACACAAAGACTACAGAAGGGAAGACTGAGTATTGTGTAAAAAGGGAACAATGCAGCAGAGAGTTTCACCAGAACAGCAGGTCTTTAGCACAAAATGCAAGTCCGTAATTTAACAGGACTGCTAGTGTATTTAAGCAATGAATAACATTGTATCATTTAAAAGACTAACAGTTGCCAAGGGATGAGTAAATTGCCTATAGGTATAAGTCAAAAGAGTGGCTAGGGCATCTGCTTTCCTCACTGCCCCACACCTGTACCTACTAAAGGAAGCAGGGTTTTTGTTTTATTTGTTTTGGAAGCAAAAAGAGCCTGTTTTAGTCTCACGTGCAGATGGGTCTATATCACAGAGATGGCAGTAAGATAGCATTGTAGATAATATGCAGTATGTTACATATTAGGTGTTTCAAACGACAGACAATGATGAGGCCCAGCCTGAAAAAAAAAGGCACATGGGACATAAAACTTCACTCACCCTCTTAGAAGCTTGAAAAGCATGCAGCCTAATGAGAACCAGTCTGCACTGCTGTCGTATGCTGTTCCCTTCTGGAGCACCTCAGGAGCCATGTATCCATGGGTACCGCTGAGAAGCAGAAAAGGACAAAATCTTGGTTACAACCAGAACTATCGTTGAAAGAAATAAATAATAATTAAAAATCAATTTTCTCAATACGACAACCTAATTTAAAAATAATTAATTTTGAACATAATTTTATTTTGCTTTTTCTTTGGCCACACACACACGCACATTTTTGTTTGTGTCTATCTACTGAGAAGATACCTTAAAACATGAACAACAGAAATGCTTAAGAAAAATGAAGCAGCTACAGCGAGGCTTAGCAGAATCAGTACAGGGGTCAGCAAGGAGCCTTCTGCCTAAGAGCGAAAGGCAAGAGAGGTGGAAAGGTTGTGTATTCTGTCCGCTCCGCTTACAGGAAAGACAGACACCAGGACACAGTCAGGGCTCCTGCTATTACAAGGCCAGATCTCTCCAGCCCTGGGACCTGCAAAACCGAGACCTGCTCCCACCCACCACCCCAGGAACAGGGCGAGCACAGCTGGCTCATGCTCTCATGATGTACTTCATGTGTCTCCTTCCAGCTAACATGTGCCAGATTTAACAACAGGACACCTCCAGAAGTCATCACTGGTCACCAACAGAAAGTAGTCACCACATACTGCTTTTACCCTTGATATAATTGGAACATACGAACTTTTTCCTGAAGCTTTCCTTTTTGCGTAAATTCTGAGATTAGATCAGGGCAAATGAGGATCTGAGAATAAAATGTGCCAGATAAGATGTGGAATCCACACACAACCCAAGACATTCAGATCCCAGTTATGACCTCATGCCAACAGGCAGAAAGGAACACAATTTCCCTCCAGTTCTCCAAAGATCCAGAAAGAGAAAGACACAAAAAATCCTGTTTTTTAGTTGGGTTTGGAATATTTAATTATCTGTTTAGGACAATAAAAACAATCTGGTGTTTAACTCAGGTTCTTATCTTCTCTGAACAGTGAATCATCTTGAAATAATGTGTCATCTTCCAGGCATGCCTACACATCAGCTGCTACAACCGCGCAGGAAAACAGGAGGGGACTGAAAAACCTTATTAGAGTATCCAGTTTATAAAGCAAGCCTGTGCCACACAAGTGTTACTTTATTCCTCTAGGCAAAGTTAAATTACAAAGACACATAAAGGACAGACTTAGCCATAACTGCATGTGCAGCAAAGCTCCCATACATAATACTTACACACTAGCATGTGGCTTCTTTTTGGAAAAATCACAAGCCAGCCCAAGGTCTGATATCCTCACGTGCCCATGTTCATCCAACAAGATATTTGCAGGCTACATGGACACAGAAAGGTTACTGTTTGGTATTTTCCGGTTGACAAAACTACAGATTCTCAGAGCACAGTAACTCAAGCATCAATAACATCAATACTCTCTAGTAAATGCCACCTTTTTTTTTTTTTTGTCAATGTAACAGACACTTTCCAGATAAAATCTACATTCTAACAGAGCTCTACCATCTCCACAGATTATGAAATACTGAAGAATAACAGAGAGAAAAAACAGGCAAGGTTTGAAACAGAAAGCACATGAAAGAATAAATCCATTTCAGTCTCAAGCCCCCACTGCTTTTGGTTCTTTCACAGAAGGGTCTGTGTATGCCTGTTACATCCTTTATTTGCAGTCTACACTCTGTATTCCCTGTGCAGACTTTTTTCCCCACTTCTGCTGTCCCTTGGCTCACAGACACCCATCTCAGGGCAGTCCTCAGCTGCCCAGTTGTCAGTTAAACACCCTTGACCAACTTTTCCTATTGGTCTCCCATCACAAACACTCCTCCTTCAGGGCTCTCAGAAATACATTGTCCTCTCTAAATTAATAGTGTCGTTAAGATGGTGAGATCATTAATACTGCACAGCATTTATTCTGACCCCAAGGAAGCACCTCCCAGGCCCATTCAACTGGATAACAGCACAGATTAGGACTATTTTGAAAAATTACTAGAAAAATCAGCCAAAGACAAGCAATCTGTATTCTTCTCAAGAAAAGGTTTCAGGTAAGATAATTCATTTAATTTATCAGTAGATCTGGATTATTTGCTGCTATCTAACAACCACCTGTGGGAATGCAGTCACCATGTTAATGATTACCTTTAGGTCTCTGTATACAACAAAGCGATTGTGCATGTGTTCTAAACCCAGGATGATTTCAGTAGCATAAAATCTCATTTCTTTTTCAGAAAACACTCCGTGCTGGGAGAGGTGGTAGTGCAAATCTCCTCCTAAAATTAGATGAATTGAGATGTAATTAAAAGAACAGTAAAATCCTGCCTCACAGGCAGACGGTATGACGTTGTGTGGGACAGCATAGCATTTGTATAGGTTCTTATAACCTGTGCAGCACACAGAGACCCAGACCTACCCTCTGCAAGTACATGTGGTGACAAAATACCGGAGAAAATAAATAAATCTGATCCATCTGAAACTTCATTTAAAAAATACATTTGCTCCATATACATTTGCATTCAATGACCAATCCAGCAACTGAGTCTTAATGCAAAGGCTAGGATTTCCACAGCAAGTAAAATGCAGCCACAGACATAGGTTTCTGGATAAATGAATAAATTAGCATATAGAACAGCCCAGGTTGGGATGGAATGTGAAAGGTCATCTGGGCCAAAATATTCAAATATTCACGCTGGGGATGTTTTCACACCTTCCTAGTCAAAGAACAGACAAAACACAATGTCACTCTGTGAGCTAATCCACACCACCAACACATCAAATTGTGAATATTCCTAGAAAACTGTTTCTGATCAAGCTACAGATTTAAAATAATCAACCAGTTACTTGAATTTGACCGACAGCTTCGATTTTAATGCAAATCTTCACTTGTGAAACACCAAAGCCTACAGGATATGAGTTCTATTTCTCAATTAAACTTCCAGCTTTGCAACATGGTACACACAGATGTATCCAGCATCTTTAGATGCTTACTGCAGGACCACATTTGGAGTTTGAGCATGAGTCCTGGAAGTGCTGAGCATCATCAGCAAGTAAGGGCACTGCAGTATCTTCTTTCTCTTAACTCTGTCGATTCCCCTCTGTGTGTTCTCACAAGAGCTATGCTAAGCATTCCAGGTATCATTTCATTCCTTTGAGGAATACTTCCCCCATCAATTTTCTTTGCAGAGCTCTTTTATTTTTACTCTGAAAGCTGTGTCCCTGATCTCCTCGTAAATTTCTACCCATGACTATAATTTCCTTAAGCTTCCAGCCTTGTATACCCTTTGACATCTTTATTTAAGTGTGTTATAAGGTAACAAACATTTTCCAGTCTCTTCTACAATTCCCTGGTTTAGATCCTGGTTTACCCCTCCTGCTCGCAGGCTGATGCTTCACACCTCAGATTATTTTTCCCTCATTCTCCTTATGATCTCAGCAAGTCCTCCTGCCAATATTTCTGTCATGTTATAATCATCTGCATGAGTCTTGCTTACCATTCATCAGGTCCAGAATGAAACAGAGCTTGTCAGGGGTGTGGAAGGCATAGGTCATACACACTATAAAAGGACAGTCCTAAAAGGAAAGGAGCAAAGAGTTCATCTCAGACAATAAGCAAAGTACTTCTTAGGAAAGCTAAAAATACATGTGATGTTCTTCCCATTATTTTTGCCAACATTCATAATAATTTTCTAAAGCTATTTGTGTACTAACCTACATACTGGGTTGTTTCACTTCCAGTTTAGACACCTTAGATTTTGCTATCTCATTTCAATAAAAAAATTAGAAAAGCTATGAGGAGCCAAAGGCTTAAAAAAATGCAGGTAGCATCTCTATCTTCTAAAGACTTGCACCTACAGCAGCTAGAAATATTCTAAAAATATTTACCTGAGTTTACACTAGACTTACATGAAAGATACAGCAAAGCTAAACCTTTAGGCCAGCTGAGAAAAAAAATTAAAGCTGTTCCCCTGACATGTGAAGGATACACACTATTTCTCACAATTGCATGGTGAACGTTCAGCCATCGGAACGCTGACCAAGAACATGAGTCACGTCACATACAAAAACCCAGAGGAAAGAAAAATTTCATCCCCACCTATACATTAAATGCAGCTATACCAGTAAGACCCTGAACATGCTGCTGCATTGCCCCTGCAGAGAGGTGACAGCCAGGCCTTCTGCCACCCACCGCTGCCCTTCAGCTCCCCAGCAGCATTTGCAACAGATAGTTAAAAGGAACATAAATACACTAGGAAGGAAATCACAACTCGGATGCGTATGCAATGCACGAGAAGCAAGAACAGCAAGGTCCACATGATGCAAAATGCAGAAAGAGTGCGCTGGGTGCAGATTTAAGAACGTCGTTGCAGAGCGGCCAGGGCAGGGATGGATTACATTCCCACCTCCTGACACACCTGAACCCTAATGCAGATGTTTAAGACAAGCAGCCATAAAAAATACAGCTGGACAAACACCTCTTTACTGCCACTGATCTCTTCAGTGTGCTGGCACCTCTGCAACACAGCAGAAAGTTGGCAGACCTTTCTCTCTTCGTTAGGCTTATATTGGATGCAAGCGGCTAATTGACGGGGGTGGCTACTACTCTGTTGACCCCTTCTGCAAAGCCATATGAAACCAGGGCTGCCTGCAAGGAAAACCTAAATAACGGCTGTGCTATCAAAACACCCCATAGCACCAAAAGACAACGGTCTGACCCCAAAGCGTGGAGGCCAACAGGAAGATGAACCAAGACAAGCTTAACTGCTGACGAGCAAGGACGGCACTGGAGGAAGCATGAATGTGCCCTGGTGTGACTTAAACAATGTGTTAATTATTGCAGTATTGATAGTGAAAGCTCTGGGAATCTCTATCAGGAACTGGTTTCCTTCCCAATTTAGAAGCAGCAAAACACGGCGGCCTTGGGCAAAGCGGGGGCCGTGGGGGCTGCCTCAGGGGGCTGCCTCGCCGGCCTGGCCGGGCGGAAAGGGAGGGGATGGACACCGGCCCCCCCGGGACAGGTCAAGTCCGTTCATACTTCCACAAGGCAAAGCCACACAAGGTTACAACAGAAAGCTTTATCTACTTGACTGCAACCCCCAGTGATTCCCATGCCCCTGCTGTAGCGTTCAAACCTGTGTTTTATTGCATGCAGTATATATTATAAATTCTGTGTATATTGTATTTATTGTGCAAATACTAATTCCAAAGGCACCCCCTGCAGAACACAGGCACATGTCTGAAACACCCTGCACAACATGCACGAAAAATGCCTGATTGCTAAACAGTCCTGGAAATACAGAGACTGTAGGCAAGGCAGTAAGGCATCTAACAAAAGACACTACATCTCCTTACGAACTCTGTATTGCTCCTAACTACAGACTGTTGTAGTCACCACTTAGCTTCAGAACAAAAGCTTTAGTAGAATTATTAACTTAATTTTCTGAATCAACTAGATAATTCAGAAGTGTCCCCGAGTGGGCTTCCTAAAACTTCAGAGCAATCTAATTACTCAGAAGGATTTAGTGTTAGAATTTAAACACCATACACAGAAAAATAAAAGGGTGTTTCTATACCAGAACATAACATGCCCATATTTTTACGGATCTCATTTTTTAAAAGAAAAGAAATCTGCATGTGCAACTGTGAATGCATAATTCATTTTTGTGTAAGCCTTCCTCATTTAATCACTACCTTCTCATCGTTTAACAGAGAGAAGGAATTGTAGTACTGTGATATTTTTCTGACGCAAAAACCACTGCAAAAGACTACTTTCCAGCACAGAAATAAAACAAACCTATAGGCACTTTTTTTAAATGAAACATACAGCAATAAATCAAATTTCCCAAGATAATATTACTTTCCTGCAATCAAACTTCTGGTCTGAAAAAAAAAAGTGACAGTATGACAATGTGTGAACTAAGAATAGTTCGGAAACAGTTCCTTTACATCCAAACAATCCTGGATTAAGTCCAAAAAATATGCTGAAGACAAATGAGTGGTAATAAATTATGTGGAAGGTAAAAAAAATAATCATAATAACTATACAAAATTGTAGGAATGTAGTTTTAAAGATGTTAGCACACTAACAATTACTTTAGGAGGAAACCTTTGACTGTGACTCCTTCCCATAACCCGAGCACCCGGCTTTAGAGCAGACCCTAGAAATGACACCAAAAAGATAAAAACCTGTTCATGCTGTAGAGCAGCTGTGCAGCACTTCTTACTAAAGGGGAGCTCGCTCTGATGGGTCTCGCTCGGAGAGATGTACAAGTCAAGGCTTAAAACACCAAGCTGCTATCTGCCATTCCCAGATATTCCTTCAAGTGACTATCAAGATTTGGGAAAAGATTCCATTTTTGAGTGAAATCGAGACTCCTACAAATCTCGGTACACGTGAAAACAAAATACCTGTTCCTCTCAAAAGAGCCCAACTTGATTTATTATCTCCGATGTTTTATTGTTCACTTTTGCTGTACCTCCTATTTATCATCCCTTGGAGGGAACCTTGCATCCAGTCATTAGTCAAATTATCTCAAAAAGAGCTGAGTAAGACAGCTTAACTGCCTCTTTTTTTTTTTCTAGAACAAGAGAACTGGAAGACACAGTGGAGCGGAGGCACAGCCCTGCAAGGCTCCTGGTCCTGCAGCAGCCTGCTGGAACTACTACCTCCTGACTGCCAGGAAAAGATTTATTAAATAACCACTTCCTACCACAAACAGCACCTTTTGGCAGTTTGGTTTTATACAGCCTGCCAGCAGCGATGGTCTCAGCGATTTCAGTGTTCAATTTTTGAACAAAAGTTAGGCAAATATTGGCTATTACAGAAAATATTTTTTTCTTCTTTTAACAGAAAGTAGAGTATTTTCCCAACAGTGCTACCTTCTAAGAACTGCAAAATGCATTTCCAGCCTCCAGACTGAACATCTTTATGGGAGAGAAAGACAATGCCTGTATCTTGCAGGAGAGGAAACACAAACCTCAGCCACAGTTGGTTACACCAACAGCCAGCGACAAAGTCAATATACCCATGGCAAATCCAAGCAATGCTGAGCCCAAGTTTTCTATTAATTAGGCCAACCCAAGCAGTTCCCTCTGCTCTGTAGAGGTGTCTGTCATACTTCTGAGCTGTAACATTACCATGAAAAGTTATTCTCACAACACAGCCATGACGTACTCAAATTTGGGAGCTCTCTACTCAAGAAGTAGTTGTGAATGCCAAAATTTGAGGTGGATTAACAAAAATGATTACACAAACGTATGTGTAATCTGCACAGCTGTTACTATGCATTTTGCAGAGACATCTGGATTCCCTGTTAAATGACTAATTGTGCTATGATGAACTTCCCAGTTCCATTTTGTTGCGGGCAGCACATCAATCCTGTTCATTCAAACCTAAGAGCTTATATTCAGGAATGAAATGAATTATCTTACCCTACCACTTTCAAACCTATTTAATTCTGCATATTCAGAATGCTTCAGCATCTCTTGCACTGGCAGGTGTACCTAACCTGAATGGGTCACATTTTGTATAAAATCTCTCTTTTCAAACTCTTCCTCAAATTTCTGAGAATCTAAAAGAAGTTACACTCTAATGAGCTGATAATCCTTCACAAAAAACACCAAATGGTCTCCTTGCTTCTTTGTTGCTAAATGACTAGCTACGTGCTATCATATAAGAAATCTGGCTCCACCATTAGCATCCTTGCGAATAATTTTGTTTTCGAATTGCTAGACATGAAAATTCACATTCAGTACTGGAGCAACAGTATCACAAATTAAAGTTAATAGGAGAATTATTATTAATTATCGTTATGGCGAGATGGCCGTCAGTCTCTTCTCCCAGATAACAGGTGAGAGAAGAAGAGGAAACGGCCTCAAGGTGCACCAAGCGAGGTTTAGATGGGATATTAGGAAAAAAAAATTCACTGAAAGGACGGTCAGGCATTGCAACAGGCTGCCAGGGATGAGGTGGAGTTACCATCCCTGAAGGTGTTTAAAAGATGTGTAAATGAGGCACTTAGGGACATGGTTTAGTGGTGGGCTTGGCAGTGCTGGGTTAACGGTTGGACTCAATGATCTTCAAGGTCTTTTCCAACCAGAACGATTCTATGAGTCTATAATCTATACAGTTCTTGTTTCTGAGAATAAAGCACAGCCTATGCTCTCTCCCATTTTGCAAGCCAAAGCAGTAATCCTCCTGCACCACAGACAGTACGCTACTTGCACACCAGTTGTGCAAGCCTATAACAAAACCACATGCCAATTCCTTCCCATGCTTTAACTGCACTGGGAAAAGGGGACGTGCAAACCAAGTATTTAATTCCTACATCACAGCAGTCACGAGGAAATTTAACCTTTTTACCAACATCACATGTAACCATGGTGATACAAGCCGATTGTCAAGTTTTGTTGAATGAGGGCAGCATACGCGGTAGGCTCTGGCACTTCAAAGCCTGCTCTGAAGCTGTCCGAGTGCAACTCACTGCGGCTGCTGCCCAGCTCCTCTTCTGCTGGTAACATGACGTGGTCTGGTGAAACCAGTGCCCATCGGGTTGCTTTTTATGCACATTAGTGATACTCCTAGTTTAAATAGACTTGTATGCTAAAGGGGCAGACTTATTTGGTACACCTTGATAGGTACTCAGCTAAAGCATATGAAAAAAAAAAAGGAAAAATTGGATAAGCTAATATCAAAGTCACAGGAAAGGGAGGGCGAACAGGTAACTGAAGTTCTTCTCTGAACTAGCACTCTATATACTACAAAAGTAGTACATAACTATAGCAGAAAAGGGAATTATTTTACAAGACAGCCTAATGTTTTGGGTAAGTTTCAGATAAAAATACTAGAAAAAAGAATATATACAAAACCACAAACGGAGGGGGAGAGAATCAATTACCTAAGAAATGGGAACCTCCTCAAGCCTCTTTAGCCGAGACACTCACTTGTGTAAGCACCCAAACTGAAAAACAAGCTTGCTTTTCAATTTTTCTTTCAGACACATTACTAGAACCAGGGGGAAGGTTCCAGGGGGGTTTAATTTTGCGTGTCACACAGCCAAATAGATAGAATATGTATTATATGTAACAGCCTTTATATTATATGCAAAGAAAAAAAAAAAAAAAGGAAAAGAATAACAAATCAATGATACTTACCCCTGTGCTGACAAGAGACAGCATAATTCTTTCATTTAAGGCTAATGTTTCTCCTTGCTTCATCTTGATTCTCTTCTTATCTAAACATTTCATTGCATACCTGAAAATATTAACCATGCAGAAAAAGCATCAGAAAAAGTTTCCTCCTATGCTCAGTATTATTCAGTAGCAGTTATGCCATGCATATTTACAGTACAAGCTCTTTAAAGACTTAAACCCGGTACTAAAACCATCATTACACGACTAAACAAGGAAACCTCAAAAATCTCCTCAAGTTAAAACATTTTCAACAGAAGCCTCCTAACAGAGAAATGTGCTTTAACAAGTAATTCTGCATTTGAGCAACCACGGTCATACAGGAATTATGTACCATACATTCAGTTCTTAATACCTACAAGCAAGGATTTGCCATATGAATTAAGTAACAGACTCTATTACAGTTCCATTTAATTCTAACAGTTTCAGCTCTGCCAGGAAAGCAATATCTTGAACACATGCTGAGTTTTATGGGTATTTTTTTAAGTTTTCTTTCTACTCAAAAAAGGTCAGATATACACAGGAAAGCTTTTTTAATTTTCTACCGTCTGTATTACATAAACTAATAAAATTTTGCTCAAAAAAGAATGTTACCCCTAACAACCATCAAACGAGAGCAGGATATAATATAGTCTGGATATTTTTTCAAGATGTTAGGTGAGCCCACTATTAGACAACAGCAAGAAGGACACGTGTGCTCCTGCACAGAAGATTTCTAGACATGGGCAACCACGGATTTTTAGGCCACCGGTTTTAAAATACGCTCAGGAAAACACCACGTTACAGCCCTGCATCAATGCTAATCAACTGCCTACACTGTGACAGCTCTGTACAGAAACAGGGCCTCCTGTCACCTTCGCCTTGCACTCCCTAAAAAAGCCACGTCATTCCTTGACATGCAAGTGTTGTGAGTGGGGGAAGAGTGAGCGTGAACATACTGGAATTTTAAGCTTCCAAAACAAGGAATATATTCACAGCACGTGCCCTTGCTGAGGACTCTGTAAATGACGACTATAAATAACATTTTACATGCTACCCTTTATTTATGCTTTGACACCGCTGATCAAAGCAATGACTGGGGCCATTGAAGGCTTGTCCAAGTCAAGTATCTCGATATCTACGTGCTCAAAAAGCACAGCTACCCCTCCCCCTTCGGACTGCTTTCTGCATGGTACTTCTGGCCCCTGTCAAATGTCCTTGAAGGAGGTGATGTGAAAGAAGCCTCAGGTGTGTCTTTGTGGGTTAGTGAAACACCGATGGCATTTACCTTCGAGGGGTGGCTTCCCAAGCTCCTTGCAGGCAGTAAGTGCAGCAGAGGCAGCCATCTAGAGTGGACGGGATCTGGATTAGGGATGGGTAAACAGGTTTGGATTAAGAAAGAACTAAACCAAACCTCTACCCAGAAACTGAACCGAATCTAAAGGTTTGCTTCAAATTTGAAAAAGGTTGGTTTTCCCACATTTCGCTTCCCTTTACTCTATTTAAAAATACTCTGATAAAAACTGTCCTTTGCTTCACTTGCTAGTCCCAAGGTTTATCCACCTCCTGCCAGAGTAAAACTCAGACATCAAAACGACTTGGGATCTGAGAGCTACCGCTTCAGGGTGGACAACTACTTAGTGTGGCTCAAGGTAAATAAAATGTTTATTTTTGTACATGGACAAATTGACAAGTTGTACATGGACAAAAAAGTATCAAAGCAAGAATAAAGACAGCATTGTTAGTGATAGTATTAATATAAATACTTGAAGTCACTGCAAAAACACTGAGCATGATTGCAACATTAAGATGTCTTCCACTTGTTAATAGCTTAGAAGTTTATTATTATCAAGGATGCCAAGCACACACGACTGCCAGTGAAGCCAGCTGTAATTGCAGAGACTTGGCACTTCAAACACGCCATGCTTACTTAGAAGAGAATTGTTTAAGGATGGTCCCTGGACTAAAACTGTTAGGAAAAAAGTGAGATGAAAGGGGTTGGGTGGGGTGTAAATAAATAAACACACAGATAAATATTGAGAACAGTTTGTTGAATCAATGCCTAGGTGTTCAAAACAGAACACAATGTGCCTAGAAATTGAAATCTGATCAGAAGAAGTGTGTGAATAGTAAGTCCAGAAAAAGAAAAGAAAAAACCCACAGAGGGATGATCTTGGAGTTCCCACTGAGAGCTCTGTTAAACAGAAGTTCAACACTGGAACTATAATCTTCCAAACATAAGCAAGGGTCACTGCTTTTGCCAGTGAAACGTGCTCAGCAGGGCAGAAACGTATGCAATTACACAAATCTGGAACACCACATTCAGAATCTGCCCAGGCACAACCCTGAGGTCATGTTCCTGTGTCATCCTCCGACCCTTCATCAGCACCAGCTACGTGATGCGCTTTGTGGCGAGAAGAACAACCTTCACCAGACAAGAGGCAACACCTCGCACAATCACCACGGTTTCCACAAGAACATCGTTCTGCACTGTCAGGCTCTGATCCAGGAAATCATTTAAGCACATACTTAATTTTAAACACATGTGCAGTTTCCATTAATTTTGACAAGACCATTTAAATGAAGGATGTGCTTAAGAGCTCTGCTAGACTGAAGCTCCACTGCATGGCACGTAACACGATCAAATATCAAACTAAACTTAATGATGATCCAGAAATCAGAACCTCTTGGGATAAAATTTAATTCAAAGAACTACACAGTTATGCGACACTGCTTTCCAGTGATTTTGTAAGAAATTATTGGAAGGATTTCCTTACTAGTTCAGAGTTTACAACTACCTCTAAAATAAACTGTGTGTATATATACTCACATTTTTCCAGTGTCTGCTTTTCTGCAACCATACACTTCACCAAATCCCCCTCTTCCTATTATTCTATGTACACTAAAATCATTCATGGTCAGCTGTAAACGCAAAACAAAACAAAACAAAACCAGACTTCATTTTTCAGCATTCAAAAACTCACTGTAAAAAAAATTTAAGTAATCTATTAATGTGTTAAGATACTTAACTACTGTAATTTATATAGCACTTGTTGTTTTGGAAAAAGGAGCCCCTTAGTGTTTATATTTCAGCGAACGTGCAAGGACTACAGTCCGAAGTATAAAGAGGACGGATGGGACTGCCGCTGGCAAAACCTGTCAGTCCCAGTGAGGTTACAGAGCGCTGTCACCGAGCACTGCAGGGGGACAGAAGCAGAGGCCGGGGTAAGGGGTGCTGGGGATGGCAGAACTGTAGGGGGGAAAAGGAGACAGAGGGCGTTGGGGGCTGTTAAAGAGCAGCAATACTGGCAGTTCAGGTTTTTTCAGCTATTATAAAAATCAAAAGCTCTTAACCCCAGACGGGCAGAAGGGACGTCCAGAAAGGAATCGTTAGGACTGTACATCTAAGAATAGAAGAGCAGAGAGGTAACGTTCACCGTACTCCTTAATAAGACCTTTTCAGAAGCAGTATTCAAAAGCCAACATATTTCTTTCCTGTATCAGCCTTTGACAAGATAAATACACTCGCAAGTACTTACATGAATATTTAGTTCTACATTTTTCCATTGACAAAATCTAGTAAACTTGTCACTGTGGAAAAAGAAGTTTAAAAGTTGTCTGAGACTACTGTGTAAAGTATTATAGTAAATGTCAAGACTCTTGATATTTAAAATAAAGTTTGTGCTAGGGCGTGTTGCAATACTTAGTAAATGATAGCCTTCCTTTCAAACAACTGTAATCTTACCCCCACCAAGAAAAACAATTTCTAGGCAGTGCACACTTAATATTTTACACCCTTACAAGAGAAGGATATCAGATAACTTCATTTCTGTAATGGTAAGTGCTCAGTATGTTCTTGCAGCTCTCTTTCAGATGGTTTTTAATCTTTAAAAACAACTAAGTTTGGAACTAGCAAGCATTTAAATTACATAAAGAGAAAGATAATTATAAGAAAACAGAGGCAGCTTGATTTACGTTAATGAACCTCCGTATACTCCAAGGAATGCTTTAAACTCATTTTATCTTCAAATAGGAAAAACATCAATAATACCACAAGCTGTTGCCAAAAACAATGGTTTGCCATTTCTACATGAATAATTAAGTATTTGATTTTCAGAGCAAGAAATACCAGTTCTATGGAGGCATTTTCACATTTCAGCTTGGTTGCAGAACACCAACAAACCATTTCACACAGTGTATTTGGCTGCTGCTGGACGAGAGCCATGCTTTACAGTCCCTGCACGCAAGAGCAGCTCCCTTAAGGCTAAGGGGGCTGCTCAGCTGAACCAGGTCTATGCCTAGTCTTTACTAGACCATTCCTGCTGAATTGCAAGGTGTCCAGACACTACCCAGAACGACTGGGTCTCTCAGTCACACGCACAAGAGAGTTATTCATGGGAATATCCCCTAAGATGAGGATAACAATATCCTCATGAGGATACTCCCATATGAGGATATCCCCATAAGATGAGGGTAAGAATCAGATTCTCTTACTCTCCTAAGAGGATATCCCATAAGAATATCCCCCAGAACACAGCTCTGCATTTTTAAACCTTTGAGCTCAAACTGCAATCTGTTATTACTGCTACATGGAGTGACAGCAAAATCTATCATCTTTACAATTTTCTCCGGTCATACACCCTGACATTAATCATGATATACATCAAAGCTAGTAATTTGCAGGAGCTTGCTGATAATACATTATTAATTAAACTAAGTTGATCAAACATTTTTAGCCTTATTTTACAGCAACACAAGGGACCTGGCTCCCTGCTACATTAAGAAGAAAGCTCAGATAATATGTCACGTTCATACCTTTCCATAAATTTTTGAAATATTTTTCCTCGGAGACTATCACAAATTTCTTCTATATATGGCTAAAAAGGGTTAAGAAACACGATTAGTATTTAAATGTACAATAAATTGGTATGCAATACAACCCATGACATACAACTCATGCTGGCCCTATACAAATACAGCATTTACTGTGTTTTCTTTGAAAAAGGCTCAATAAAGCATTTAAGCTTCATTCAGCTTTTGGAACCTGAGCAGGTGGCCTGAAGTCAAACATAAAATACTTTCAGGAGCTAGAAAACATTAAATGTTTGCCGGGGGGGTGGGGGGTGCTGTACAAAACCTGTATAAAGCACCTGCCCATGGACAGGAAGTCTGGCAAAACAACCTCAGTACGGTCCTTTTTTCAAATATATTTAAACAGAATAAATGGACGCTCCTGTGGATTCTGCACTTCCCAGAGTTGTGCTCTGGCTTCATCTTCTTGGTGCTTCTCTCCTCTCTGTCCTTACTAAAGAACCAGCACCTTCAATTCCCAAGTGACTTTTTCTAGAGAAACACTTTCTCATGATGTGTGATGGCATGCAAGCAATCTCCAATCCCAACCCAATTAGCGGTGAGATATAACACAAGCAATGTAGCTATCACTTTGTCAGTTCACTTAATTGCAACATTAAAAACTGTTCATTGAGCAGTGAGAAAAATCAGGCAGAGGCAATCTGCACATTTTTGCAATATATAAAAATATGTAAGATTTACATCAAAGAAATTTAAGCTCACAAGCACTGCCACGACTGATGACGTTCATTATGTGCCAAACCACACTGCTTTAAGACACCTAGCTGTAAAAGTTAGCATATATCTAAATTCCTTGTCTTGTATCTATGTATATTAGAGCTGTAACAATACAAGAAATATTCCACTTCTCATTTATTTTCTAAAGTAAAGAGCAACAGAAATGATGTATAATTTCACAAACGACCCAGAATACCATTTATTTTTATATTCAAATGGAGAATATGCTAAACCCGTACTTTCTTTTGGCAATCCAGAATTTCAGAAACTTTTTAGAAAGCATCACAATTTTAATGGTGCAGATACTCCTGTGTGGATAGCTAACTTTGGATTTTGTCTTGTGGAGAGAGAGAAAAACATGTGAGATCACAGACATGCTTAATTCCACATCAACAACTACATAAACAACAATTTAAAGTAAAAGGAAAAATGTTTTCAAAAGACTTCACATTACTGAAACGTTAAGGCAATTTCTCCACTATGCAGTTCGGTTTATCCTGACAGGATGTATATCTTCCTGATGTAAAGTGATTTCCTATAAATCATTTAATGGCTTAAAATTACATAAATCTAAAAACTATTCTGTTCATATACCAAGGTATAGTTTGTTTTCATAAATGTGCTTAAAAATATTGTAGGTAAGAATAGTAATTTGCATTTTTTATTTGACTTAGAAAAACACTCTAGTGTCACCATTACACCAAAGGGTATGTATCAGTACCACTTATTCTGTCTCCTGAAATAATGAGTACAAAGTCACTTACTGTCAAATAAATGAAGAAAACTTGAACAGACTGTCTTAACCTCACCTGAAAAAGGCTGGCTGGCACTTGTTTCTTGGCTAAATGCGTTTGTACATGATCTACAGCTTGTTTTGAGAAAGGCTTTGGGGAAAAAAAAAAAAAGTATTTCAAACGGTTACAAATGTAAGAAGTTTCATTTAAGATGTGCAGTACTGTTTTCTTTTAACCACAGGAAAAACACGCGTACGTCAGAATGAATGCGATATAGCTTCCCCTTAAGTATATTACTGTGAAACATGCAAATACAGATGCAGACATGGATGTTTAACCACTACAGAGCCAATAATGCAGGCTTAACAAAAAAGTGCTTAAACCCTTCATCCAAAGAACCATATCACTAGGGTAAAACACACGGCAAGTTCTTCTTTGAAATAAGAGCAAATGAAACTGTTAATACAGACCAACGGGCCAAAACTTCAGCTGGAGGAAAGGTCTGTTTTCATTGACTTTAATAAAGGTGCATCCATCACAATGCAGCCTTTAACTCACCATACCGAAGCTATGAAGTGTACTGCCCCTAGTATGGTATGAAAGACTGCTTTATGACCAAACAAATAATAAAAACCCCCAAAACCCAACTATCTTTGTGCGACCAGTTTTAAACAAAATCTCAACCTTTACACTGAGCTTTCAGAGACACCGAAGTCCAACATCCAAACTGTCCTGCAGAGCACCAGCAGCTCACATCTCTGAGGTTTTTGGGGGCAGGGTAGTTGCTGGGTTGGGGGGCAGGGGGGGTTGGTTAATGTATGTGTATGTGTGCAAGTATATATGCACACAAACTGCGCTCACTGCATCATATTTTAAAATAAGAGATTTAGTTTGAAGAAATATAAAACAGATCAATCTCCAAATACTTCCTTTGCGTATTACCAAGTTTAATAAAACCCGGCACACACCGCCAATATTTACACCTCGTTACTGAAAATAAAACCCAAGGAAGGAAAGCACTCCGCCAAACCCAGCCCCACAGACTTCGAACAGAATTCCAGGGCACTGCAAGTATGTGAGCAACAATTCCTTCATCAGTAGTCTTAATTGTTCTCTTAATGAAATAGCAGTTATATTGAATTACCACTGCTTGACAGCTACTCAAGTAAGGCCAAGAGCAGTGTGAAACTGGGATGATACTGGGATGATACACACATGCGAACAGGAGAGGAGCTCCTTCATTATGTACGTGTCATAAATCTGCCGACTTCGGGTCAGACGCTCATCCTCAGAATCCAGTTTCTCATATTCTTTTATCTGCAATACAAGACAGAACAATCCATTAGATGAAGACATTTCTAACCATTTTGCATTACTTGTTTGGTAAAAACATGACTTTGGCTGAAGTTTTATTTTACTTTATTATTTTCTTAATTAACACTTAAAGAAAAAACCACCTGCAATACCACAGTTACAGTGGACCTTAGATTTCCCTTCTATCTTCGAATTTTTATGCAAGGCAACCGATTTGCTTAAAATTGCTACAAAGCTTTATTTTCTAAAAATTGAAAAGGACTGAGCTAAAGCAGCATGTTTTCCTCCATCTAACTTTTGCCAGAGTACAAGCCTGTGCAGGGGAAGCCAGAAGTTAACTGCACGAGAAGACTGGACCGTGCAAGGAAAGCAAGATGAGCAAACGTGCCCGGCAACCTTTCTGAAGGTTTTCTTCCCCTCTGCTCAGCTCACAGATGCAGAGCACTGACCTTGCTCCTCTAACACTCAAGAGTGCTGACCCCTTTCTCAGATTATTTCATGCAATGCTCTGGCTATCCACAGCACACCAAAACGCGCCCTTTTTCCAAGCTCCCAGGGCTAGCAGAAGAGTTGCAATGTTATCCAGGCAGCGCAAGCATCACCTGGTGAGAGCTCTCCGCTGCCAGCACAGTGCCCAAGCATCCTGCTCCAGGGTAACGACAGCACAGTAAGTACAGATGTCCAAGCAAAAATATAAAGCACATTTCAAAATGTTCACGCAGTTCAGCTACATGTTGAATTTGAAACCTCAAGGTGGCCAGAAAGACAGTTTCACAAAATATATCAAATTTCTTTAGGTGTGATACAGGAGGTCAGCATGTTCCGGGTGAAGCAACAGCAATCCCATATGGTTTGTTTACAGAACAAAACCCGATAACCAGTTCCAGAAAAAGCCCTCACCAAGTCCAAGGGTCCTTTGGAGTGTGTTTAGGGAAAGAGTTCTTCCAGAACTGACAGAATGTGCAAAACCGTCCAAGATCTTTAGGGAGAATGCTCAGCTCTGACATGCTAGACCTTCCCAGCACCAGCCTGTGAGGTCCCAGGATCCAAATAAATCTCAGCGTGCAGACATGCTCTGGACCCCTACACTGACTCAAGAAAACCAAAGCAGAGTCAGACCCAGCTGGATTTCATTCAGTGCTTGTTTGAGAAGGAACAGGCCACGTCAGAGCTGTCTGTACTTTCAGCCTACAGAATAAAGCCTGCACAAACGATGTACCAGAGCATCTCCTTCTGAAACAGGGAGAACATGCTGGCTGGGCTTCCAGGGACACAAAGCAGGGCTCCGCTGTTCTGCCAGCCACGCTTCAATAGCAAGAGCGGCACTGGGGTTAACAGAAAGCGCGTCACTGAGGACTTCTAAAAGTAAAGATTTTTTCAAAAAACGTGGTCTGCCTCTATTTCACAATATACTTCTTTTTCTTCTTCATTCAGAGGCTGCTCCTTTTGCATGATGAGCTGTACTTCACAGCTCTTGAACAGGTCTCCAGGTGACAAATTCAATCTGTCTTCGAAGGTGAAACACCATAATTAAACTCTGTATTCTAGCTGTAGTCCTCTTGTTTGCTGACTGTGATAAGGCACCAGTTCCACCACGATTCACCATCTGTGACTTCTTCCCCCTTGGTACCAATTTATAATTAAAATCATTCAAAACATCTTTGCAAATAAATATTTTTTAATTAATGCAATGCCACAATATAACTGGAAGTACAGGAGAAAGCCTGATGCACATCACACTGTCCAACTTGAACACAACCTCCTGCCCTTCAATATTTGGGTTTTTCAAACCACCTCACTCCGCACCCAAAGTAGAGGGGTCTTTACAGTGAGCTTTTTAACCAAAGTCCCTTCGTTTTGTAAATGTTTGAAGGAAAGGACAGCAGGAGACAGAAGTCCCTATCAGCGATACATTCCTGGGCAGGCAACTCGCTGTCTGACGCCTCTCATCACACAGATGACACACCTCTACTATGATCACATTTAACACACATGCCTGACATATTCACAAGCTAATTTTACATGTTTATTAAATAGAACATTACTGTACCATGCCAAAAAAAGATACAGCAATATGCAGAGCTAAGAGCATCACCATTTATAAATGTAACCTGTCTCTTCTAGCAGCAGTTTCCACAGTATTGTTCCTGACCCAGAGATAACAGACTGTCACCATGTATTTCAATGCTTCCACAGCAGACTTCAGTTCACCTCCAGAAAAGTGTCTGACAAAGTATCTTTTCAAAAATGAAAATCAGAATGCATTAGTTTTCAAGCACCGAGAAGTTGGTTGTTTTTTTTTTTTTTTTTCCTTGAAACTTATCTGGATGAATCACTCATCCAGTTAAATGCTTGATCGTGACTTAAGCTGCAGTAACATGAAATCCCTGGAGTACACAGCCCTTCTACATCACGCGATTTTTAATGTAGCAATGTACTCAAATTATTCTATATGTAATAAATGCAGTCAGTAAATTAAATACATATAAAAAAGAAAAGCTGCTGAATCCAGTATGTCACAGAAGAAAACACAATGAACTTCTCTTTAAATATCTTTAATGGGATTTTTTGAAAAGTACATGACAAAGCATTTAAATTCTTTTTAGGTTACACTTTGCTAATAACCTAAAAATACAATTCCAAATTGTTTCAGAGATAAAGAGGTGGCTAAAAATATCTTGCTAAACAATCTGTTACAACATGCCTTTTTGATTACTTATGACAGTGATATCTTCAGCAGATAAAAAGATGGAAATGACAGAAAAGGATGATTCTTTATTGACAGCGAGTATCTAATTTGAGTGGGGGAACCGTAAATGGCAAAGGGTTTATCTCCAAACTGATAACCAGCTTAGCCTATCTGGTGCCATTAGCCTACTAGCAAGAAAAATTTTAAATCATCAGCTTAAGCGTAATCCAGACAAAAGGTTATCCCAGGCAGCATTTCTAATTAATACTGAGCAATACAGGCTGCCTTTTAATAGCAAGTGTGCATGTTTTAACTGAAACCAGCACCTATGATAGGATTAACTACAGTTTTATATTTAGAGTGTCACAAATATAACAAGGAATGAATGGAGCGATTAGACTCATCAAGTTTCCTGAGCGGTCCCTGCAGAAGCGCTGACGGGGCGCTCTCAGCCATGGAGAGCTGTGGAAGAGCACGACGCGCTCCTCCCGTGCTCCTCTGAATTATTTATCCTGGATGCATGCCTGCCTGGGGCACGATGTCTGTTTCTCCATCGATTATTCTGTGACAGCGGAGTACAACTGACCTTATCGATCTAAAGCCACCTCTCGTTTCACTCTTTGGATCCCCTTACCCATCTGCAGCACTCGACAGGGCTTTTCTGCAACCCTGCCACAGCGACTCCCAAGAAATCTCAGAAGCTAGCACCAGCCTCAGCTGTCCTTCCATCCCTCCTGCAACACCACGGACAGCTGTACTCTGTTGTCTTTTCTACACGCAAAAGGATGTGAGAGAAAGGCATGAAGCACTGGAGAGCGCGATCCGAAGAGCAGTAACGTCAGTCAGTCGCACCTCCTCTCCTACAAGCCCAGGTGCTCAGCTACAGACAACAGAGCACCGTCCCCTGTCTGGGGGATGCTGCAGAGACAGAGGTGCCTGTGACTGTCAGCACAGCATTTTGGGTGTCTCATTGAGGCAGAGAGAGCACAGGGAAACCCTCAGGGAGCAAAGCAAGGGATGCAGAGGACCAGATATGCTGCATCCACTGGTGAATGAGACACGGAGCTGAGCCAGAGGCTGGCCATGACTCCCACAGCACCAGCTGCCAGCCACGCCAGGGATGAACAAACGGCATCAGGGAACCATGCCTGATCGCCTGCTTTCGCTCTTTGGGACAGTATAAGATAAATCTGCTTTAATTTTAGGCTTTCTGCCTTTAAGGAATATCTCCACTTTGTGCAATAGATACAACTCTGTGCCCCATGTCAGCTGTAATAATAAAAAAGCACTGGGTTTGCTTTCAGGTCTTTTTGAAAGAAGGAATCCACTGTCGTAATTCCAGTGAGAGCTGGCAAATGTTACTTGCTTTAACTTCATCTCTGTTTTGTGGCAGAACTAAGATTTATCATCATTTTCACAGGATCAAAAGCTTATCCCATCTCAAGGGATCAGATATATTTAACAAGTAGAGACTGAGATGAACCTAATTTAAACTCATTTTTTATGAGTATTTCAAATGAACTGTAGCCAGAGCGTACCTTATGATAGAAAACATCAATAAACCTAAAGATATTTTTACCTCTATCAGTAGTCTTTCCCTTTCCATCATTCTCTCAGTATTTTCCAAGTCATCTTCTGACACGTGAATGTGGTGAATGAACATTTGATTAAGTGGTTGCTCAGGTAACTTTCTTCCATTGTTTTGTTTCCAACATATTATTCCTTAAAACTAAACATACTTAACTCTTGAAGGATGAGAACTGCAACAGTAGCTTTTAAAATGCTTTGTTAGCTTATATTTAATAAAAAGAAAGTTTCAGTACATGCTAATAAAAGCACTGTTAGAAGTTGAGCAAAGTAGATTTTTTCCTGCAAATATTCTAATTTATAAGGGCAAAAAAATCACTTTGCTACTCCCATAAAATACTCTGTAAGAATACTGTACCAAATTACCAATTTGATTAAATAGTTACACTGCTATTTTTAAAAGTATCTTGGAAGTTTTTTAGAATGTTAGTTTTGTCCCTTTGCGACGCAATCATTACTATATAAAATATTGTCTCATGAATCAACCATTCCACTACAATGTTGCAATGACTCAGAACAACATGTGTGCGTCTCCTTCCCTGGCAGGATCCCCTGCCCGAGGACTACAGGGACAGCCTTCCCCAGCCTCGCTGCCCTGCACAGTCCCAAAACTCCAACAACGGCTGCTTACCTCTTCATAAAACTTCAGTTGAGGGACAGCTTCATCAATCTCATTCATGCAATAGTCTTTAAAAAGCAAAAATCCTGGAAAGAAAAAGTAAAAAAACAAAGAATTTCAGAAAAATAGGTATCATTATTACAGTAACTTGTAAAAAGGGATACAAAACCACCCAGGTAACATCATGAATCGTATATACCGGTGTTAGTACTCCTAATTGACAAGGCTTGGCAATACTGATTACCAAGCTGGCTCTACAACACTCTGAGCAGAAAGCGATCACAAACCTCACTCACCTCCCAAAGTCATATTAAGCATATTCCAATTTCTACCTGCTGAGAATTGTATGAGATGTTTACATAATGCACCAAAATATCCCATTCCTCTTCACGGATCAGATTTGGGTGACATTTTTATTTTTGAGAGTAAAATCTAGACACTATTCTCAGTTTGGTTTGGTTTTTTTTGTTTTTTTTTTTTTAAATAGATTCACCTACATTCTGTTGATAAAAAGCAATCTCTCCTGCATACTGATTTTAGAATCACTGGGTAATGTTACCTCTAATAGGTTTTATAGCACAATAAATTACATCAGGGTCTTTATAGTTCCTTTGCAAGTCATTTAAGGCATGACCTCTGCAGCCTGCTGATGAGTGTTTTCCATTATAAGCATTTTAATGCACCATTACAAGCTTCAGCTCATGGAAGTACTGTCTTTACATGCGCCTGAGCTGGGACCTGCTACCCTTTTACTTATGTGGGGACCTCTTGTCACGGCTAATCTTTTGAGCTATCTGCAAGCCCCTCCAAGCTGTACCTGAACATGCTCTCAGTTCACTGCAGCAGGCAACACCTTTCCTTGTTTAGGGTGACTGCACAGTTCCTGAAATCACACCCAACTTCTGGAGGCAAGCCCACAAAAACGTAAATTCAAATCACAAAGCGAGCAAGAGAAGGCAGAGCAGCTAACCCAAGGGCTGGCACGGGCTGGGGACTGCTCCATCCCGCTCTCTTCTGCTCAACTCCTCTCCCAACAGGGCAGCACATCAAAATATAAGATGCCCCTTTTCAACTTAAAATATATATGTACAAAAGACCTACTTTTTTTTTTTTTAATTAAAATGTCATTGTAATTTGAAGTTACAGCAAAACTGTATTAACAACAACAACAAAAAAGCAGCACATCACTGAAGGTTCAATCAAGAAATAATACAGCCACCACCTACAACATCTCACGCTTTCCAGAGTATACCATCTTTAAAAAAAAAACAAAACCCACTTCACGTGCTACATAGTAATTTCATTGTAGTATGTACAGGAGAGCATTTAATTGCCAGTTAAGAACATCATGTCCTTTCAACTCCTTATCATCTAATTTTATCAAAGACCTAAATAAGAAAAAAACCCACCAACTCCTCAGAAGCAAAACCATTAGTCACAGTAGACAAAGCAATGCTGATGAGGCAAACAGAAGCTTTACTTTATAATGAAAACATTTCTTCCCAGTAGCCCCTTTAGCTCGATCTGGATCCCAAGTTAAATTTCCTATTAGAAGAGCTTGCTTTCCTGGGGTCCCCTGGATTTATGTTGTCAGAACCCAGAACCAGAACACCAGAAAAGGCATTATGATCAGATAACTCCTATACTTCGCTTGACTCATTTAGTTGATGAGGATATTTTGATATCTGGGTTTTGTTCTCTAAAAAAGGACAGAAATCTTATTAAGAGATTCTCTTATGAGATTCTCCAAACTTTCTAATGATTTTCAACAAAAAGAATCATTCTTGAAATATTTTATAAACAAATGTGCTTTTTTGAAAGCAAACCACCCAACACCAAATTTTCTGTTCCTTAAAAGCAATTTGCAATTAGAGTGCTTTTTTTTTTTTTTCTTTCTCTCTCCTTTTTTTTTCTTTCTTTCTTTTTAAAGGGCTGGTCTTAGTTCCCTTTTTACTGGAAATGTTCTTAATAAGTTGCCTTCCCTTACTGCAGAGGAGACAGGAGCAACACACCAGAGCAGACCCGGTGATGCCCGTGCCTCACATGGTGGCTGGAGCTCCCAGCCAGCCACCAAACCAAGTCAGCCGTCACAGCAGGGCCACAAGGGCTCCCCCCAGGCAGGCACCCCAAGCAAGTCACAAACCGTCCCCATGGCTGCCAAAACCCAGGCAAAACCACCCAAAATCACTCATTGCTAGAGACAAATGGGGAGAGCACCCCTCCCCGTGCACTCCCCTGCCAGAGCAGTAACCGTGGCACGAACCCGGTTTTGAGAACAAAACCTGCCACTTACAGAACTGAACCTAATTCATTATTTTACACATGATCGAAACAGCAGTAGCACCAAGCAAAATAATGCTGAATTGGCCAAACTTTTATTTGGACAATAAACCAAAGAAGATTACAGTCGTGTAATTAAGAGACCAAAGAGTGGCACAAACAGCAATGAATGCAGTGAAAGAAAAAGCCCTGGCGTGGTCCCAGCTACTGGCTGTTTACCAAAAAAACCCACAAACAAAAAAACCCAAAAACAAAATAACCCACAAAGACAATTGTGGGAGGAGTGTGAAAATATACCAACACAATTTTTCAACAATGCCATGCCAGACATTTTAGCCCTGTTTAATGTCTTCCAAACTTTTTAATTTAATTATTGCAGAGAAAGAAAAGGTTCACAAGACCAGAGAACAAGCAACAACAGCAGGCTTATGCTGCCTGGGTTTTACAGCCTGCTGCTCACCAAATCTTTTTTAAACTGTATTGCTATGCAAAAAAACCTAGAGACATTCAAAACAAGAAGTTAGAAACTTTTATAAGTTATTAATATAGTCATAATGTTACAGCCATATGAATAAATACTGAGAAAATGCTGTCAGTCAGGTTCCAGCGAAGATGAGCAGAATTACTACAGCAGCATTTTAAAGCGTATGATAATTTTTTTTTTTTTTAAATTAAAAACTCTGCAGTAAAATAAATTATAGCATGAAACATCTCTATTCCTTGAAGTTACAAATGTTGTAATTATTCACTAGCAGCACACCCAAGATATTCCAGAATCACAGAATGGTTTGGGTTGGAAAGGACCCTAAAGACCACCCAGTCCCACCCCCTGCCCCGGGCAGGGACACCCCCCCCAGCCCAGGCTGCTCCCAGCCCCGTCCAGCCTGGCCTTGAGCCCAGCCAGGGATGGGGCACCCACAGCTGCCCTGGGCAGCCTGTCCCAGCGCCTCGCCGCCCTCATGGGGAAGAATTCTTCCTGATATCTAACAAATCAACCCTTCTTAATCTTAAAACAATTATTAAAACCATATCTAAAACAGGCTTGCAGGGAACGCCAGACAGTGGTTCCTCCAGCCTGGCAGCACCCGGAGGGGCAGCAGGGTAGTGGGGAGCGGACGGAGGGAGAGGGGGCAGCCCCTCGGCCCCCGCGGGTGGGCACCATGCACGGGGCTGAGCCCCCTCCCTGTCCTTGGCTCAGCCACATTTGCTACAGCAGGAGGTCACAGGGAAATTCTCTCACAACCAGAAAAACAGTGAAGACCTTTTTTTTATTGTAATTTTTACAAGTTTCGGGGGGTGGGGGGTGGGGTGGTGAGTGGTAAAAAAAAAATAAATACACCAACCCACACTTTAAAAGGTCAGTAGTATCCAAGATGAATATTATTCAAGCACTTGAGGAGTGTTTAACAAATAAATTAAAGCATCAGCTTTCCTCAACTATGCACCACTGTCTTTTCAGGGGGAAAAAAAAAAGATTCCTTGCAAGAAATGTTGTTTGATACCAATTACGTTGACATAAAAGTAGCTATTTCAAGTTTCCTTTGAAGAACCTATGGACTGGAAGCATTTACGTACCTATATTAAGATATACTGTATACACACAGGCAGCTTGTACAGTCAAAAAACCTGAATTTCACATGGACCAACTCCCCTTGACAGAAAGGTTTCTAGCATTATTTTTTAAAAGATATGCTCTAATGAACAAATAAGAAGTAATATGAACCATAAGCTTTCCAAGCAACAGTTTTGAAAGCTAGACACTGCTCTGCAAATAAGCACCAGGTTATTTCATCTACAAGTTTTCTATGTCAGTGTCAGTACAGACCCATACCTTACAACTGGAACCCACATATTTTGATTACTTTCAGGAATACGTTTCTAACAACTATGTGATGGTGCCTGCACCGGTCACCGAAATACCATCTGGTGGCTTTAGCACTGGAAAAACACTCTAGAACTGAAAGTAGATAGCCAGCTGCGGAATTCATTACTGCTGCTGAGGCGGCATTGAACAAAGCAATTGCTCGTCCCGCACGGGAGCTGTGCCAGCCGCCTCCGGCGAAGGGATCCAGGTGCTGCAGCAGCCCTCTCCCCTCGCTGGGGAAATGAACTTCCTCCCCACTACGACATTTTACATGTGATTGACAAGAATCAGATTCTTTTGAGGTTTTTAAGTATGTCCTAATGCTTGGCTAGCACTAGGCAACCGTGAGTGCTCCTCTTAAAATTAGCAACACAGACATCGGGGAAAAAATTGTAGGTGTCCAGCATCACCTTTTTCTTCACCAGCCTGTATCTAGAGAAGGATAAACCAAGTGACGGTGTTCTTTTTAATTAATTGATAATCTCACAGTTAATGAGATTATTTTTTTCCACTTGTCTCATGAAAACAGGGCAAAAGGGTGTCAGGTCAGATATTTCCTGTGTCAAAATGACAGTCACATCAGACAGCAAAATGCAGGCAGCAAAACGCATCCCTCCTTGCCCTGCCTGGACAGAGGGCTGCTCTTCTGCGCAGGCTGGCTGCCGGCTGCCTGGAGCAGCTGGATCCCATGGCTGCGCCGGGAAGCAGCTGGAGGAGGCAAATCGCTGCCACGGTGCCAGGAAGACGGGAGGTCTGATGGAAAACTTTATTTCCAGGGATGATTGATCAGAGGCTGACGGCTAGGGACAATAAATGAAGAAGGATCTGGGGACTGTAAGATACTCTTGCAGAGCCTGGAGGAGAGGTGCGTTAAGGAAAAATCTTTGGGGAAGCCGACAAACAAAAACAGATTGCCAAACGATGAGAGCGGTTTTTAGTGACTCGTAATTGCTTCACTGAAGATTTACAACAGAGGAAATCAGAATCAGAATCTCCACTACCCAGTCAAGAGTACTGCTCCAAAGGATCTAAACATCCCAAGTATTAAGAAAAATTCAGAACATTTCACGGGTAAATTCTTCATTTAACAAGTCCTACTATTCCCCAGTCTTTTTTTTTTTGAATGATTGGCCTTAAAACCATTAGCTTTTCTACAGCACAAATGCAAATGCAAACATACTCCTCCTCCTTCTCTGTTCTGTGCTTGCAGCTTGTCTGACCACACAATCCACATCCCCAGGTATCAGCACACTGGAAATCTTCCCACTGTCCTGAATTCAAACAAATCAAATTAAAGCTTAATGTTCTCCATCGTGGAAGCATTTGTTTCAACCTCCCATTGTATCAATGGATTCTGCACTTCCACTGCAGCATAAAGGAAATCTCTTTTTACTGATGTTCTTAGATTGAGTGAAAAATTATTAGCCAGAAACTGTAGCTCTCAGATAATAGGAAAACTAATTGACAGATGCACCATTGAATAAGTGACAGTAGTTTCAAGAAGTTCAAGGAGAACTGACAAAAAGTACAATAAGCACAGTTAGCTACACGGAAAAATAAGACCAAGAACAGAAAGCAGGAATTAAAAAAATGATAGCATTAAGTAACAGATAAAAGGAACCAGCAATTATTTATGAAATAAAGATGCTGACAGCTTTTGCGTTAAAGATTTCTTCTTCTATGCTATGTAATTTCTGCAACAACCAGATCACTAGTTGTTAAAGGAAAAGAAAAATATTTTTTAAAAGCTTTTTCTGGTAACACCAAAGTGATGGATGATATCAATAATACCTACATGCAACTGTGAGACAGCACCTAGCTCCAAGCCTCTTCCTTCCCTGTCTCCGGACAACAAATTTTTCCCCATTATCTTTTCTGGACAATCCTGCACATCTAAGCTTGTCAAATGCCATTAATTGCACTAACTCTGATTACCAAGATAAAATGTCTTTCAAGGAGGGATAAGGAAGACCCTTGAGTTTTGCAGCTTAGTCTTAACTGGATGCTCGCGACTGGGTATGGATGGGGAGATGCGGTGAGCAGCCGAGCACCAGTGGCCTCAGGCGAGAAAGCCTGTGCCTGCTCGAGTAATCAGGCCATTCCCACAGCTCATCCCAACTGGACACAGTCCATTTCACAAGTCTGGGGGGGTAAAGGAGGGAAATTAAGTTAGTCTATCTCTTTTTTAATAGACCATAATTTTTACTTCAATACTTATACCACATAATTATGTTTTTCTAACATGATTTCAGAAACTTTACATGAAATCCTGACTCTTAAGTCAAGGGCAACCCCCACCCCACCCCTGAATTCATAAGCCCTGCTTTTTATTTCCGGAATTCAGCACTTCTTACAGTCAGGCCTGGGCAGAGAGCAGAAATGCAGCTGGTGACCAGCCTACACACTTCTGCCAAACCTGGCCTGGCCACTGACACCATGTTCCGAGCTGATTTTGGGTTATACTGTTTCATTACTCCAAAGCAAGCCTTCCACACTGATCCTCGTCCCACGCAAGGTTTCTACACTGCCCACGCCACCTTTCTCCCACCGAGGAGCCGGCGGGTACCCATGCCAAGCTGCCTGTCCCCCACGAGCCTCCAGCTCCTCCCAGGCTATCCCAGCCGACAAATTCATCCATTTAACACACTCCATCAATGAAACTTTCAATTCACACCTCCACAGTTGCCTCGCTTTGATGCCAGCCCAGTGCTTCTTAGCAGCCACCCTCGGCTCCGCAGCGAGACCAATGCCCGTGGGCTGCATCCACCCTTGCACAAGCAATGCTCCACCTGGAGCCCCCCCCAGCCAAAAACAGCCTCCCAGCACGCGACTGCACTGTGCCGAGACCAATAGAACCAGGCACCGCTTTGCCACGACACAGCATATTTAAAAATCATCTTTTGTTAGCAGAGCCCTTTTTTAAAAAAAAAAAGAAATAAAATCTGCAACGTAGAACCCTTCTCTTACAGTTTTAATAAAGATATGTTGCCCTTTCCACTTGTAGGGATTAAAGCTGCCTGATTTACAGCTACTTGTAATTTTCCTGCCCTGCTACTAGTGCTATTAAAGCAGGATGCCTTGCCCCATCGGCGGGCTGGGCAGGTGCTGAGCCACCAGCAGCACGGCAGCACCAGAGGGGCCAGTGCTGGCCTTCTGCCTCCTCCTGCAGTCTAAAGGTCACTTCTGCACTCATAATGCCGTATCTTGGTCTTCACGAGAATGTCAATTAACTGAGAGCATGGAATAGTAAATATATTAAAAAAAAAGTAATAATGAGGAAATCCATAATAAAACAAACCTTGCAGAAAACTACTTATCTAATTCTAACTGGAATTTTATTAGTATCTGATTCAAACACCCTTTTAACAGGAGTAAATAAAAATCTTATTAAAACAAACAGAAGTGACTAGGTGAGACAGCAGAGCTAAAAATAGACGTGTTTAGCACTGACATAAGTATTCATAATGTCACTGATTGAAAGGAAGCTGCATCTATTTACAGCAGACCTGAATTTGCTCCAAAATGCTGATGTAGACTCTTCCTAGTGCGCAAAACAGCAAATTAGAAAACAAAAATATGAAGCCGTTTCCAAACCCTAACTAAACGTGCTGTGTATAAATACAGAATAATGACAAACAAATAAGTAGTGACATCTGCACCAAAATCAGTTCAGGTTCGTTTCCTGCCGGCTGCAGCTAACAGCTCCGACTCCCAGGCAGAAAAAGCTTCAGCACAAGCTTCCCCGAACCAGACTGCCTGGGAATGCATGCTCATGCTCAGCAGACTTTTCCTTACGTATGGCACTGTCCTCAGTCCCTCCAAGATCTCTCCTGATCTTTCTTAGTTGACCGAACTCAGACAGCAGCATAAAGATGTCAGAGAAGCGTAACCAGAGGGACACCTGCATGTGGTGTTATCACAGATGGCTCGTCTCCAGAAAAGCCTCTTGTGCAGAACTGCCAAGGAAACGGCAGGACAGCATGCAGCGATAGCAAAACTCAGCTAACACACCATGGTGCCCAGAGCAGCTGTGGGTGCCCCATGCCTGGAAGGGTAGAAGGCCAGGCTGGACGGGGCTCTGAGCAACCTGGTCTAGTGGAAGGTGGCCCTGCCCATGGAGGGAGGTTGCACTAGACGGTCTTTAAGGACCCTTCCAACCCAAACCATTCTAGGATTCTATATCTGAACCACCTGAAATGGGTCTCACCTGGAGGCAAGGCTTTGTTGCCCTCAATAAAACAGTACAACACCCTTGAGCTCTTCTCCAGCACGGTCTGTAGCATCTGTACAACAGCGAGCCAGGACCATAAACAGGATCACGCTCTTCACTTCAGAGCTGGAAAACTACCAGTTCTTCCTAACATGCCATATCATGTTTTATCCCACTTTATTTTATTTGTCTCAAGGAATGAGCCCACCACTGGTACCAGTAACAGACCTGGGTCGTAGACACATAAAGTTAGGGGTAGAAGTCTATCATTAAACCGTATGAAAATGGTAATTCGAACCAGCCTGCAGCTGTCACAGAATAGCCAGTCAAGTTCAAAATCTCGTTCTATATGGTATACATGTTCAGTTGCCATAGCACAGGGTAATAAGACCACCTAAAAGCTCCAGAATTGAAAGAACCACCAATCTCCTCCTTCAGGAACAAAGAGACTTCCAGGGAAAACTCAGCTGCGTAGGAATCACAGCTTTGGCTGGGTACAAAGCCACAAAAATCCTCACAGCCCAGAAGGCACCACAGATTTCACTACTTTTCTTTCCAATTATGAGCTATTTGTCCTTAACCTATTTTTCCTAATAGAGCCTAATGTACATTCACTGTTCATTAAAAATAACACATCATAACAAATTAAAACACATCTCTGTGCATAAAAAGCAGGGTAAAAGAACAAATTATATTTTACAAGACAGGACTTGCCATATGATGGTGAAAAGTGCAGAACAGTTTCCCTAGAAGAGAATCAAACTGAGCTCAAAATTAGTCTGTAAGTTGCCAGGTAGCTTGTTTAACGATGTCTATAAATAATAATGTGAAAACAAACTTTGGCTAAAAGGTTTCAAGTGTCTTCAAAGAAAATCTGTATTTCCAGGCATATTTTCCAATAGCTTTTCACCCAGTGAAATCACTAACCCTTGTTAAAAATTGGTCAGCCACCTTCCCGAATGCCAGACCTGCATGCGGCTCAGACTCTTGCAGCCACAGCAGCAGAGATGCTGTACTGCTCCTGCCACACACGCACCTGGGACACACCGGCGCAGTCACAGACTGCCAAACCTCGATCAGCCTTACAAGGTAGAGGATCTTAAGCAGCTAATAAACCAATATACCAACTTACTGAGAGCGTTCAATTATTATTCTGCTTCAAGTCCATAACATCAGTTTGGAGCAAAACACTTGAGGTGGATTAGAGAGCCTGCATTTGCAGTAAACACCCTTCCAGTCCTCTGACAGCAACCAGGAGTACAGTGCTTTCAAAGGGTAGGACCCGCAGCTGTCAAGATGTCAAGCAGTGCCCCACCAATTCAAATGATAAAAGGATTTCTAATGAAAAGAAGAACGTGCTCTATTTTTAACATGCGGCTGTAAATCATTAAAAAAAAAATAATAGAGATGTCTGCACTTCACCCACCGCAACTGCCACTGGATCTTTGTCTCAAAAAAACCAAACAACAACCAACCCACCACATATCATCTTAATATCTTCATGAAATGTACCTCTGAATATTGAACATGCAATAAATTATTTTTTTAAGCCATGGGGAAAAAAAAAAAAAAAAAAAAAAAAAGAACCTTACATCTCAACCACACTTGGTACCGATCTTTCATGCTCTGGTCTTCCTTAACGTGTAGAATTTCAGTCAACTAAAGTCAGGTATCAAAGGCATTGGATATATCAAAGGTGAAAGAAAACACAGGGTTGTACATATGAAAAACTACCTCTAAAAGATGGAAGACTAATATCACTAAACAAAGATATGTAAAAATATTCTAATTTTTAACAGACAACTATACACAGAATTGAAGGGTTTGATTTCAATCAGTTACTACGAAGAATGTGATTAAATTCCTTCACTAAAGCTCATCAAGAAAAACTTAGCACTTGAGGTTCTGTTCTTTTTTCACTTGGAAATACAAGAAACTCCCACCCCCTTTGCAAGTGGCATTAGCAGCTACTAGCAAGCTATTAGCAAGCTAACAAGTATTAGCAGCTTAACAATCATGATGGTTGTTTATGGTATCAGCTCTTTCCCCATGTCACAGAATATTCAGTCCCTGTGAAGGCAGTAACAGTTGTTACTTTCTCGATCAGTAGTTTTCCATTATACAACTTTTTAAAATTACTTGAATAATGCAAGCCAGTATCCCTTTGTTACTGAAAAGCACACCATTTCTTCTGCAATGCTCTATGCTATGAACCATGCACTGTTATGAATGATTTAACACACAAAGTACACTGGGAGGTGTATTTCTACTTCTTAGAAAGGTTTGAGGTCTGTGTGCGCTTTTTCTTGGGGGAGAGCGAGGTGACAGGATTATTTAGCAAAGACAGGAATAATTTCACAACAGAAGAGTATTCTCAAGTCTCTGATGCCAGTACTCACCTTCGCAAGTACTGCTCAGTATTTTAACCACTGTAAAGAATCAAACTGTTCTGCAACAGCATGTAGGAAGCCTGTTATACTGTGCTTAAAATCAACACACAAATACCAGTAGTATTCAGTTAGTAAATACACACAGCACTTAAGTAGAGAGGAGCAAAACCACGAACACAACAGTGGCAGAGCACAGATTATTCTCCTACGTGATTTTTAAAGCCTTCCGCTAGTTCATTCTGTGTGCTCTAAGAAGAAAGCTGCTGAGAGCTGGAGGTTCAGAAACAGATGGTTCTACTTCTCTTCATACTCTTTCCCCTTTTAATCAAAGAAATTGTTGACAGAAGTAGCTAGAAACATCAAGAAACTGTTTTGCATATTTCTGAACCTACCTATCCAACCACCAGAGACATGCACGCATCTGAGGGCAGAATATTATAGAGGCCCTGACGGGATGTAATGCTGTCAGTGGAAAGAGGCCAGGAAAGAGAGAAGCAACTACCCTATAAGGTTACTGCTCTGTTCCCCTCCAGAGTCTGAAGATTTCGGAGGTCTGGTGGTGTACATTACTCACCTCCCGACAGTGCACCAAGTCATGTTCTACTGCAAGAACCTTGCAAATCCAGACCAATTCCCAGGCAGGTTTGCAGGTCGTATTATGCATCATTCTTTTACAGGACAGACACTGGTACAGAACAGAAAAGCATCTGAAAGGCTTATAGTAAATACCTATGTTGGTTCTCTGCTCTGCAGATGAATTTACGAGGTAACCCATAGCCAGAGCTCTCCAGCATCTCTGCTCTGCAACTTTGTAGCTGCTCGCTCTCTTGAAAGCGCTGCTGAAAGTTAGAAGACTTAACAGCTTCAGTAATTTAGAGACTACTTAACGCTTCTCCTGGTTTCTGAGCTTTTCTCCTGTTACTAATGAGTTATCCCACTGAGATGAATGAGTAGCACTGGCAGGACCAGCGAATTTGCTTTATTAGTAGTACAGAGCTATGCAGGTAAATCTCATTAAAGTCATTATTATGCCACATTACAGACATGGAAAACTAATATTTACCTATTTCACAGTGGTGTTCAGAGAATTAATTAGTCTGTGAATTGTTTCAAGACACATCGATAAAGACTCCATGGGAGTGCAACTGCTTTGGACTGACGGAGAAAGTGCTGGGGGGCAGGAGGGGGCAATGAAGATCAGAGGCCATTGCTGTTTATTTTATACACAGGTAGAACACTCCATCAGAATGAGTTAAGAAAGCTCAAGCGAGCACAAGCAGATAGAAAACACTATCTTCGATGTGGAAGTCACTTTGCACTGTATTAAGGATGGGTTTAGAACATTTTAGTGCAAAGCCTTCCAAACTGGTCTTTGCAACCCCTTCTTGCAATCGGGTAGTAGACCTGGCAAGCCACAAAGGTCCCACCCAGCAGCAGGACCTAACTGTGGAGCCCAGCGATCCTCTGCCCCAGCTGCACAAAGACCGGGAGGCCATGCAGCCCAGCGGTGTGCTGGACGTGCCATCCCTCGCCAGTACCCATGCAGAGAGCCTGAGGCCGGCTGCCCTCTTCTCCTCCTCCTTGGCTCCCCTGGCCACACCAGCAGGCAGATGCCATCTGGCCGCTGCAGGAGAGTGCTGCGAAGCCTCAGGTGTGCGGCTGCAGGATGACCGAACAAATCACTGCGAGCTCAGCTCATCTGAAAGGAATGAGTTTACGGACATGCTTCCTGGGGAAAAACAAACCAACCTATGGAATGTGCACAACAAAGTCACTGCAGGCTTTGTACGAGCAGCTCAGAGTTTACTGTCTGGTATGTATACTTGCTGAAAACTTAACCCGGGAAACATCCAACTGCAATTTCGTTCAAATAATTTATAATATGTTACCTCTATATGTTATATTCGTTACTTATCTTGCTTATCTCCTCTCCTATACTACTACTTCTGGAGTTCAGAATTTCTAGTCTGCCTGGAATTCTCAATAATCTCCCCCAAAAACTGGATAATTACACTGCTCTGCTGAGATAAACACTATTTCCCCCCATGGCTTAAGTCTTCCAAGAACAATACTGTATATAAATGCTAATATATATGAGCATGCGTGCATTATCCATTGTGTGACATTTCAGATGACAGGATATATATTTTTCTTATTTTAAAGCTCAGACTTAAATCTGCAACTCCACTGGGAAATCACACAACTGAGTATCTTCAACCCCTCCACAAAGGCAGGCATGGGAGCATATCAGGCTGCATCCCAACAAAGAAACACTCAATTATTTATGATAAGAAGAAAACCCAAAATGAATACATACATTTTTTATAGTGACTTTGAATACTGTTTGTCCCTGACACACAAGACAGATACCTCCTTAAAACTGCCTGCAGGTAAAACGCACATAACATCAACAGGAGGAAGCTTCATCAACACCCCTCTAAATGATCTTCAGTGTAATTCATGCAAGTATCACTTTTATTTTACCACAAAATTAAAGTATGTTGAAAGAAATGTAATCTCCAGTAACATTTAAATTATGACATAAAAACTAGATCGTAATCCAAACACTAAATCAGCAAAAAAATATTGCATATAGCAAAACAGACTGGGTTTTATAAGAAGAGTGCATGTTTTCTCTCTTTTGCTGTCCACACCCCAGTTTGGTACAAGTGGAGAATTGCTGTAGAGGAACAGCTCCCCTGTGAAATGTCTTACTTCAATAGTTTCCGTTTCGGTTTACAATCACACAGTTTCCAACATCTACTTGTGGTTTGGTTTTTGTGTTGTTTTTAACTGATCATATGAAATGTGCAAGGAAGGCATGGCTCCGATAGATTCATAAAAGCCTTCTGCAGACTATCCACAGTCCGTTTTAGTTTAAACTTCAATTGAAAATAAGAAGTAACATGAGAAATAAGATCAATCTTCAAATGGTATTTTCAATATATTTTTTTGTTCATACAGTTACTTCCCAATTTTGATGGTGTCTACTTCTGTGTGGTGGCTGTCTTCCCCAGGTCAGAAACGGAACCCCAGAATAAAACCACTTGAACAACCAACCCGCCTTCATGCTTCTACAGAAAACCTGCCAAGCAATTAACTATTTTCCCTATTTCACAGCTGCACATTATTTAACATCAATATACCAGAACAGAGTAAAATCATCGCAGTGCTACAATTCTCATGAATACTGTTAAGAAGTCCAAGGCTGTGACAGTTTCAATCATTCAAGTTTTAGATCAGTAGCTAACGTATGCCCCTGGGTGACTTCAGCTCTAAAAATACTCTCCATTTATAAAGACACATAGCATGGGGTTTTGTGCAGCCCCCCTACTCATCGCTGCCTCTCCCCAGAAGGACAGAGGACCTTGACCCACCCCTGCAGGGACTCGCACCCATCGGCTCCCCAACACGCTGGGGGAGTCAGCCCTGCGCTGGGACCACCACCACTGGACCACCGCTGGGAACACGCCACTGGCATGATCCCCCCTCCCCGACGGTGCAGGCTGGCCCGCAGCTCCAGAGTCACCACCAGTGGCTAGAAGCGACTAGGAGCAAGATCTGCTAATACTTTTGTCATCCCCTGCCTCATTTAACAGCCAAAAACTCAGGTGCTTTTCTTTATTCCCAACCAAGTTTTATTGCTTTCATTGTTATTTCCTCAGAGGACTACTTAATTAGTTCAAAATGCCAATGGCACATAGATCTTATGCTTTAAATTAAACAATAGCTTAAATAATGCTCTAGGGAGGTACTTTTCCCAGCCTGTTATTTTTAGATATCGGGGAGCGCAGTGCTACCACATTGGCAACAGAAAGAGGAAGAGCGAGAATGTTTTTCACAACAGAATTTAACTCAAGATCCATCTAATGATTAGCAT
Organism: Falco biarmicus; assembly: GCF_023638135.1. NCBI lineage: Eukaryota > Metazoa > Chordata > Aves > Falconiformes > Falconidae > Falco > Falco biarmicus. The sequence continues at coordinate 27,593,906 of NC_079288.1, read as the reverse complement.
CAAAATTCTGAAATAATGAAATATGCTGTGTCCATAACTAGAGAAACAAGCAACAGAAAACATGAATTCATTGCCCTAAAAAAAAACCCCAAAAAAACACTTTAGCTGTTCTCACCCTAGTTTGGGGTTGGTGGTTGGGTGTTTTTTTTTTTTTCAACAGAAAGTTGTCACTGACAAAACTGGAGAAACAGCAGCCAGAACGGTCAAGAGGCACGTTTCCCTCTAACTGCAGAGGGCATGCAGAAAAGTCCCTCCCCACAGTCGCAGGCTGTCTGTGCAGAAGGAACTACAAAACAGACCAAACGTTCATCTGCTCTGGAAACTCGGCTAAAAAGCTACCAGAATATACATTAGCTATACTTAGCTGTAGCAGTGTAAAGGAGCGGGTAAGAAGCGAGAGAGGCCCTCACAAGACAGAGCGTGTGTAGGAAGAAGCACTGATACAGATGGCCAAAATGCTCACCCCGGCTGGGAAGACCTACCAACTTGGAGCCTGCTGATTTAAGAGGGATATGAAAGACAGTTAAATGAATTGCCCAAGAAAGATCATTCCTCACTACACAAAAGCGGATGGTAAATAGGGAAAAAAAAAAACATGTTTGTAACTTGTTACGTCAACTACAAGTTTTTTTAATTGGTTCTTTTTTGAAGTGTTATATTCAAGAAAATAAAACAGAAATTAGATCCAACTTTGGGGAGAACAGAAGAAAAAAAGAAGTTACTTACTAAGCAAGGTGAAAATTTTATATTGCGGTATGACCAGCTGCTGAAACAGCTAAAACATGTTCTGTTCTCATCTTTCCCCCAAGACCCAAACCCAATGGCTCTGTGCAACAGATGGGAAACAGAGAAGGGTGTAGACAAACTGCCATGTCCCACCAGCTTCCATACAGTCACCAGAGAAGCCAAGGCTGAACCTAAGCCAGGACCTGAAGCTGCAGGATGCTCTACCATCATACCGCTGAAGTTCTACACCAACTTTATTCCCTGCCTACAGGTAGATTCAATTTGTCAGAAAGTCCAGTCTCAGGCATCAGAGTCACTCAACCGTAACTCACAAAAACTTTGCTCAGAAGCATTTAACTTTAATAACCATGATAAACCTTTTCTAAGTGGTATTATGACCTAATTCACTCCCTTTAACACTTGACAGTGACACTGGCCGCAGCAGACCCCAATCCACCCAAGAGCTAGGCACACCAGAGTTCATTTCAAAACTGCCTCGGAAAGCAGCATTTTTAAACGTGCAGGGGACCACAAGAAGAACCTCATGTGCAATTTTAACACAGTCATGAAGCAGAGTGGATTCCATGTGTGAGTTAGAGATACTGGGATACCAGAAAACGTCTCTTTTTCTAAAGCAAACAGATAATCTGGTGTTGTAGCAAACAGGATGTGGTAAAAAGAAACCAGCTAAAGGTGGTTATGCACTCCGCTTTGAGACATGCTGTACTTCCCCATAAAGCTTCTGCTGTGGAGGAAGCAGCTTCTGCAGGAACAGCCGGCTGCTGGGCTAATTAAGCACTGCCAGAGCATTTTTCTGTGTGGCTCTATTATCTTCATGTCCTCTGACTCATTAGGCGATTCTTCGAGAGTTCAAGATCATCGTGAAGCATCACTCCTGCAGTCATGCCATCTTCAAGAAATGTGAGGAACCTATTTGCCTTCATGAAGAAAAAGATTTAAACAGAGGACAGAGACTTGTTTATGCAAATCTTATGAAGCCTCCAGGTCATTTTTATCCCTGGAAAGGCTGCTGCCACACCACTCGCTGATGGAGCTTCTGCTCCGATTCTGATCTTAAAGGGCAGAGCAAAGGTTTTGGTTTCCAAGCCCAAACTGCCCATGCGATTCCCTGCAGTTGCACACCTGGGGTGAGTGGCAGGGAGGGAATTTGGGCCAATCTTTTATAGTGGGACCTGGAAAGCACTGATCCTAAAAGGATTTAAGGGTATCATTAAGGATAAACACTTGCAGCTGGTAAGACCTGCACCATAATTAGAATACACATAGGAAAACATCCAACAGGAAGGACTCCATACATGACATCAGAAAGACTTGTATCAGACAGCTGATCAAAGCCCTGTTTTTTACATTTGAAAGAAGGATATTCAAAAACAGAAAAAAAATTACTTGGAGCTGTAAGAACGAACTGTGGTCTCGGGGAAAAAAAAAAAGAAAAAAGCTTAACAGTCCTCATCTACATCGCTTGCCAAAGGAAAAAATATGTAGCCTGATGAAGTTTTATAGTTAGTATACAAGTATAAAGCACCATAATACTAGATGGCTCTTTAACTGAGAAAATAAAGGCAGAAGAAGAGCCAGCAGCAAGGGGATGAACCAGCAGAATTACAGCTCATGATCAGAGACTCGTTTGACTCAGATCGACCTGAAACTCCCTTCGAGCAGGGGCTGCCTCCTGCGGGGCATCCACCCCAGACCAGCATTAGCTGCAGTCTCTCCACATCCCCGCCACAGAAAGATATGACAACAAGAGTAAAAAGGTGATTAGACTTTTAATTACCTCACCATATTTATTTTCACAGCCTTTTGCATAATGCTCGCCTAAAACTGAAGGTACTTTACCACAAGCAATTATGCTAATGTCTGGAAACAGAACTAATTTAATGGCAAAGAACAAGCTAGAAACTGCAATAAAATTTAAATAAACAACCACAGTAAGGAAATACAATATTTTCGAGTGCAATGCAACGTCTTCTGTTAAAAAGTCATGTTTATCTTTAATCTTTTTTTTTCTTCCATTCTAAATCCTACTTCAGAAGAAACCAGCTTCAGAAGTAACTGAAATTCCAGCAAAGTGGTCACAGAAGCCCTCCTCATTTCCAGGTAACAGAGGGCAAGTACTGCTATGACTGTACAAGGGGAAAAGAGGAGAAAAACTCTCTGCACATCTATGAACTATGCATCTCAAGATGTAAGTGAGAAACAAATATGCTAATGAAACTTTGGACTCTAAAATTCCAGGTTCAACAGCTACCAGCATGGGGGGGGGGGGGGGGGGGGGGGGGGTAGAAAAAAACCCATACAATCCTTCCAACTATAATTGCTATAACTTACCAAAATAACTGCAACATTCTTCACTGTTCTTTTGAACTGACTATTAATGAAAAGTATTCAATTATAAAAACAGAACTATCCATTATATATAAGTGTTCTGTTTGACTTTTTTTTTGGTGGGGGGGTGGGGGGGAAGGGAGGAAGAGATTTCTTAATTTCATTGCCACCAAACAGAATCAAACAGTTAAAGTCATCCTGTGCTTGGTCTTTAAAACTCCACTTATTTTGCAACTACCATGCTACAGCAAAATATTAATGATTCAGCACAGACATCTAAACTGAAGCACACACTGAGAGATGTCAGTACAAGCAAATGAGGTATCTATGCATTTACAGTATAAAATTTTTGACCAGAACAAAAAGTCATAGTTTTTATGCACACATATACAGACTACACTTCAATTACTGCAATACAATGGAAAAGCTCCATGGGACTTCTATGAACACATATGTTAGACTGGTGTTTCCACAACCCTCTTTGTATGAAGCTATGAAATCCATTAATGACAATCTGTGATACTATACAAGAACACTATTTATTTTAATCTGGCAATACTTAAAACTCCCACTCCAGAATATTCTCCTACCTGCTGAGCCACACATTTCCAGGCAACCAGGAAGGGAGAAGACATTCCTGCTCCAACCATGGAGACCAGCTAAAGCTCGAGCAGCCCAAAGATGCCCCATTGCACCACCTTCCCTGGGAAACGACGTGCAGCAGCACTTTGTTCGTGGGCATTTGTTTCCACAATTAATTACAGTCTCAGTGTATTTCAGACAGGAACAGATCCATTAATCTCCCCAAGTACTGCCAGCCCGTTTTATGGTTTTGTCCCCATTTCACAAGACAAGAGCAGCCATACTACCCTAACAGACACATGCAAACCCCCTCATGAAATCCATTCCCCTGCTTTACTACCTGTCCTACTCCAAAAATCATTTTATTCATATCCAAATTTTTTTTAATTCACACGCTAAGCCTTTGGAAAATTGACTAACCTCACATTTCTCAAACAGCTTTTCTGGTTTTGAAGACTGTTCAACCTTACTTCTCTCTTTCATGGCCTACATAGTACCCTATTTCAATACTTCCTTGTAGGTCATATTTAGCAGACGGCTCAGGGCTGCTCACTCACACTGCTCTTTCCCAGACTCTTTCCAGTAGGTCCATGTATATTTTGTAGTTCGGTGCCAGGATGGACATAATATTCTGCCAAAAGAGGATTACTGCACATGCCTCACTGGCTACAATCCTGATTTCATATTAGTTGTGTGATCTAGCTGAGACAATAACCTACGGCTCACTGTAACAGCCAAGTCAATTAAAAACATCTACCTGATCAGTGGTTCTCCAGCCTGTATTTGTGTAATTTGTCCTGCAGCACAAGTGTAGAGGATGCTGCTGGGTTTAACCAAGAAGCACTGCATGTGTCCCCCCCTCCTCTAGTTTATGGAGATTTCTTGTAATTCTGTCCTTGTTCTCAGTGTGGTTACAGCACACAAGCAGAATACAGAGGTTCTTCATCCCAGCACTCACACTGTTAACTAAAATGCTGCACAGTAACTGATCTTTGATGCTCTTATGCAAACTCCCTGGATACATCCTTCCATGTTGACAAGGAAGCACTGATTCCTCAAGTCAATTTTCCCCAACAGTTTCACCCCCCCCACATGCAGCAGTTTCACCCAGGCCACATCCCCCTGTGTTGTGAGCAAGAACATGATGTCAGACAGTCAAGACAACACGTATGGTATTTTTACTACTGCTCCCTTACCAACAAAGCTTATTACCCCTGCAGAGGAAAAAAAAAAAAGTTTAACTGATGTGACACATTATACTGTTGACAAGCCCATACCAAGTAATATAATTTTATCCTCGATGAGAAAATAATTAAATTACTTGGAAACAGTAGTTTTCCAGAAAATGAAGTTGACAGATTGCCTTGCTTCATCTTCCTCTCTTTCACAACATTTCATTTTATTGAAGACCTTTGTTTTACTAAGTCCTGTCCATACTCCAGTGTTCTTCAGAACATCTACAACACCGATTTCTCAGCAATCATTACAGAGAAGTGGCAGGCAGGCCAACCTTAAAAATATTTACATGAGTAACATTTTATTGAAATAGGACTTACCAATTTTCTGATGAAAGATCTTGTCAAAGGTTAATTCACCCCTTTCCTCAAGGTATTTCTGCATAACACTGCGTATACTGAAAGAAAAAAAGAAAAAAGAAAAAAAAGTTACTTAAACTGCTTATTTTAAACCAGACCTTTAGAGACAAGGATTACTAAAATGAACAAACAGTGTGAAAGACTCATGTGGTAACTGCCTATATCGCATCAACTCATAGCACAACAGGCATTCTGCTGCTCCATCTAAAGACCATGAGAGTCCAGAGGGCTACAGCCATTAACGGCCAGCAAGCCTGTCATCAAGTCACAAACACAGGTGGAGTCACCATCCCTGGCGGTATTTAAAAGACATGTAGATGGGGCGCTCAGGGACATGTTTTAGTCATGGGCTTGGCAGTGCTGGCAGGATGACATTATACTATCTATCTATCTATATGCTTAAGTATATAATCTATACTTAAGTAATAAGGTTTGAGAATGCCACAACTGACCATAAACTGGAAAAAAAAAACCATAACACCAGTGACTGCACACAGTTCCCTTTGCTGTATCCACTACAGAAGCAAGAGCACAAAAGGAGAGCTCCCAGCCTTTCCCCGGGTTTGCCCAGCTGGGTTTTTATCCCAGTTAGATATTCCTGGGTTGAATGGAAGGGTAGTATGGGGCGACTGCTGCTGCAGCACCAAACAGGGGGTGTTTCTCCTTAAAAACGGAGGCTGCAGGCAGAAGCACACAAGGAATACAGGTCCCAGCACTTCCCATGGCACGTTCTGGTCATCGCTTCATTTCTTTACTCTCGCACCAGGTTTTAGTTTGCACAATGTAAAATAAATGTGCAAGTTGATCAACACTACATTGGGCTGTTAACACTGCAATTGCCACGTTCCATTTAGAAAGTGAGCCAACAGAAGCTCCATTAGGCCCCCAGCTTGGCTGCAGCGCACTTAACATCTACTTTGCCTAATTTATAATGTCACAATCACTCATTTAAAGCACGTTAACAAAGATTTCCTTTATTTGTCAATGAAAGTAACCTCAATATGCATTTTAATATAATGCCTATAAAAATTTCATAAGGGCAACACTACAAGTACACAGATTTTTAAATCAATGTTGCCCAGCAGTACTGTGCCTTGGTAAAACAACTATATTCCTATAGTACTAAGTCAAAATTCCACTTTTCTGTTTCCAATTTTTAAATTGGTAATTTTCATATCTATTCTTTATTTTTATAAAAATAACCATAAATACCCTGTAGGAAGTACCCATGCCTTAAACAAGACTGTTAAGTATCACTCATATTTCTGCAGAAGTAAGACTGAGCACCTAAACCCTTTTAAAATGTGAACTCTGAACTACTTTGTCAGGAAAAAACTGAGCAGGTAAGCTTCCAAAAAACCTCACACATTAATAATCATCCCTTTCATCGTCTTTGAGGGAGGAAAGTATTTGTGCTCCTCCTCAAATGAGGACGTGAGACATGAAGTCTGAATACTTGACCAGAAAAAAAAAAAGTCTGTAATAAAAGCCAAGAAATTACCTCAAAGGCCCTAAACCCCCACCTATGAAATTATTCTGTTGATAGTTTTTATGTAGATCCCAAAGCCCCACATGGAACACAGATCTACGAACACCATGATACAAAGCGAGAACTGTGGAGGCGAGCATTCACATCAAGTTAAACAAGAATTGGGAGGGCTAAACATTGTTAATCAGGTTGAGATTATAAATTATTCAGTGCAAACTTTTTAGTCTTTTTACTTGTTCATTAAAAACTAGGTCTACTCTCTGCACATTTTAACAACCTAAAGGAAATACTGATTTCAGACAAAGAGGAGGCACTATCTAGAGATCAAGTTCTGTACTTGGGAAAAGCAAGGTAGTAAAATAAAATTTATCACTTAATCGGTAGAATTGCCGAATTGGGCTGCCTGTTCTATTGGTAGATATTTAAAAATACACATCCTAGCTTAACACATTCAAGGTGGTGACCATAAAACTTAATTCTTCTCCTGAACCCATAACAGGTTAGCACCTTGATGGCAAAACACCTCCAGCTGTACTGCTGCCATCCCGTCCTGGTGAGCAGGGGCTGGAAGAGCCACACAGCTCCCCCCGCTGCCCTGGGCTGCGGAGTGGGGTGGGGGGCTGGCAGGACCGGGGTCCCCCCGCTGCCCTGGGGGGCTGGCAGGACCAGGGGGTGGCCGGAGGCAGGCAGCAGCCCTCAGCCCAAGTCTAGGGCTGGAGGCTTAGGAGAGCCCTGCAGCTCCACCCGCCCACGGGCTCCTTCCCTCTGCATCCCTCTTCTCCCAGCCAGAGCTTCCCCTTGTCTCTCCACGCTTACAGGAACACCCACTTATAAATGAAGATGTTGTGCATCAACAGCAACCACAGCCTTCCCTCTCCTCAGCCTCCGGGCTGACCCGAGCCCATCGCAGCGCCTGCATGCAAAGCACTCTTCAGCAAAGTCCCATTCCCACTGACCGCTAGACCATTAGTAACATAATAAGCCTCTTTAATAATAATGACATCAAGAAAGCTTTCCTCTGCTCGAACAAGTGCACTGCAAGAAATTACATAAACATATCTTCGTCTAGACAATGGGAAAAGATAATGAAAAATTTAACGTATGACTGAAATGTCAAGGAAAACACTCTGATTGTGTAACGAATAAATCCCTCCAGCACTTCTCCTCCTCTCCCTCGATATGTAGTACTTCTGGTCTGATGGATAACATGTCAAAGGAACAAAACGTTTTTGCAGCTACAGAGTCTGAACAAATCCGTGAAATGATCACAGGCTACTGGACTCCACACTGCATTCCAGCTTCTGAACCCCCTTTAAAACCATTTCTCTCATCCATATGAATAAATAGGAAAAAATTACACGGAGCGAACTATGATTACCCAGTTACCTTCTAACTCTCCCACAGAACTTAAAGGTAGAAACCCTACTGAGTTCAAAGGAAACAGAGCCCACATAGCTTTCAGAAGGATGGAAAATTTTTAAATGGAGCCTAGCACATTCCACAAACAGGAAGGAAGGTTCCCTCTCTGCTTTGGTATATTGAATCATTAGTTGCCTACACGTAAACAATCTGGGATTAAAAGCTGCATTTCACAGAAATGTAGCCATTTCTGAAAAGCTTTCCATATCCAAATATGCTTTCAGGGCAAACAATGCGCTAATGCGAGGAGTGGACTTTTTGCATAAGTTCATCTCAGTTCACAGCCTGATCTACCTTAATAGCAACACTCAAAATAAGCAGAAACAAAAGCTGTCTAAAAACAAAATCCATGGAGACTTCAGAAACAAAAGCATATCTGACTGTAATACTTTTTGTCCATATATTTTTTATTTCAGAGAAGAAAACAGCAAACAACAAAAATTACAGAAACACACAGTTTGCAGTCCGCGTATCACAAGTCAACTGAAATTACAGGGCAAGTATATTGTAGGGGAACAGTCAGGCTTAAAATTTTGTGAGAAATGTAACTTGGACTCCAGATACCTCTTTGCTGGTTTAATCGGGACCAAATTTAAGGGGGTACCTGGGAGCACGGTGCAGCCGTTTGCCCTGATCAAGCAGGTAAGCGAACTGCACCAGCCCCAGGGCCAGGCATGCAGCAGCACCCATGCCAAGGTCGGTCAGAGAGAACTAACATTGAGGTGGCACAGTAAAGAAGTTCTGGAAGAGTTTTGGGGTTTTTTTATTGCAAATAAAAGAAGCATCTCGATCCCTGGCAATGCAAATGGTACCCACGTAGCGCTTCATGCTGATGCCGAGGGGTGTGGGCAGCCGGGTGCTGCAGCACGGCCGTGGGCGCTCAGCAGGCTCATCTCTTGCATCCCAACAGGAGACACTGCCCTTAAAGAAAGAGCTGAACAAAAACACCAGGCTTGCGAAGCAGCTCAGAGCACGCCGCCTGCCCAGAAGCAGGCAGAAAGATGACTATCTGCATTGTCATCAAACTATAAACTTTGTGAACAGCACAGGTCGCCCTAACCAGGCCAGCTCCTCCACCTCCCCAGCAAAGGGGTTTATTACAAGCGTGAGCTGAAGAATCTGTTAAAAGGTGCTTTAAGATGCATCTTGAAGCTCTAGTTACTATAGCCAGCATCCTGGCCTTTCAGAGCTTATCAAAGAAACGCACTAAAAAGCAACCTTCAAGGTTAAAACACTTTCTGTAATTAAAAAGGTCTCACTGTCTACAAGCATGCATGGAGGCATGCAGCCTGACAGGACGCAGACAACAGTCACGGTGCCAAGGTCGGTGCAGGCAGAAAATGTCTACTTGAAAACACATCTTCTGAAAAACTAAGGAGAAAACACATTATGTCCTTTTAACACAGGAAAGGACATGTGTACAGCAAGAGCACCACTCATCCGCAATCCTCTCTCTCGGGCGAGCCACACCAGGAGCAGCAAACCAGGAGGTCCCTTAGGGAGGGAGCCCACCCCAGAGCCAGGATCTGTCCTTGGCTGCAGCCAGAACCACGCACAGTGCTGGCAGCAATCATTCCTCCTGCTGTTCCCTCCACTATAAGAGATCAGTAATATTCTGCAAGTCCCAAGATAAGCATACCTATCAGAAAAAAACAAAACTCCCGCTGGGTGTATGACTGCATCTGCAACCGCACAGCCTGCAGGATGGCCACCGGCGCATCAGGCAGCCAGGAGCACGACCACAACGGATGTATGCAGAAACCAGAAGTTATGGAGGACAGTAAAATAAAGAGCATTCATTTTGACATTTCCTAAAACTTCTGCTATTAGTTTCAAAGATGCATGGATTTTGTCCCTACAGGTTTGTTATACTAAATTATGCAGGAGGTCTTTTGAAAGCATCTCGCAATTAGGAAATAGAAAGGGTAAAGAAACATGCGATGGTATGTATACGTATACATACTCTTACTGTATGAAGCTGCTTGCTATTGGCCTTCTTACTGTGGCATCTTAAAGGAGGTTTTAATTACTTATCATAAAAGCATATTAATTTTTCTTATAAATCAGTAAGAATTCAGATTTGTGGTATATTATCTATTGTACAGATGCACACATGCACACCACAGCTAGAAAAAAAAATAAATTATTTGCCTTACTGCAAGCATTAAAGAAACTTACCTACATTAAGAATGCAGTTACACTCACTAATATATTCACCTATATGCTGAAACAGAAAAAGGAGAACAGAAAAACAAAACAAGAATGAAACGGCAGCTTTACAGAGACTGGCCTGAGGAGAACAGAGTTCAGTATTTAACCCTATCAACATTTCCTGTACCATCTCAGACAAGTCATAAACTTTATCTGCCTCAGATCCCCAGTCTGTAAAATAAAGCTGTATTTCTTTTTTTTTTTCTCCTTTTGTCATCAGGGCAGGTATCGTCCCCCTGCCATGCATGTATCCAGCACCCAGCACACTAAACTCCTGATGGCACACCCAAACACTACTCAAATTATAATCACTTTTTCAAGAAAATGCCAGATACTCAGCAACTAGATTACCACTGCCTTTGCCAACCTTTTGCACTACCCCCACCACCTTCCTGCCCTCCACACTGTGAGCATCCCACTTCCGCACCCGCCAGCACCTTCTGCTTTCACCTCTTCCTTCTTGTTATCACTCCCTATTTCCCATTTTCACATCTCTCATCCTTTTCTCACCTGGCTTTCCGCACCATATTTATCACGTCCTCTCATCCCTTTCGATCTTCAGCTTTCGTCTTTCCCTCCTTCTTTGCCTTCTCACTCTGCACAAATGCACCAGCACGCACACACAGGGAAGTCTCACAAAGCCAACAAAGACCTGAGCTTGCCACAGTCAGAAAATAACCAAGCCCACTTAGACCCAATTTCCAATGAGAAGAAAATTTGAAAGTATGAAGGATAATACTGCCAATGCATCATTAGTAATATAGCTTTGCCTTTAAAGTATTTTACTGAGGTTTTGCAGAGTAGGAAAGAAAACAAGTCACATAACAAAACGACAGGGAGAAGGAAAGAAACATCTCAAAATAAAGAGTAAACCTCTGTGACTGATTACTAACGATGATATTATTTTCTTGTAGTACGTTCATCACTGGCATGAAGTACCTCTCCAACTGAACAGAAAACTCCCCTCGAACGAGATCATAAACTGCAAGGAGTCACTGGATCACAGTCCCTGGATCAGCTTCATGATACACTTTGGGGGCGAAAGTGAAGCGCAGACACCTGATGCAACCCATCAAAAAGAATTAGCTTCCCTCCTACATAAGAGGTAAAAAAATAGTGAACATACCATAAACCATGCAACCCAGTTCCCTTTGCTTTCTCTCAAACTCATACCCAGTTCAAAGTTCAGCGGAAGTTAATGCTTCTCTAAATTATTTTGTTCTCAGATGCTGGAAAATACACATTGCAAGTTTTGTTCGAACAATTAATGGGGAAAAGTAAATTCCCAGCATATAAAGCCAGAAAGGATCATTAGATAAATATATCAGATTAGATGGTCTACTACTTGTAAAATTCCGTATTTGAAGAGGAAACAAATCATCAGAAGACTGAAAAAACATTTTTGGACAACAATGAAGTGACATTGAGAAAAAAATATGTTCCTTTTATTCTTTTACTTTTTAGCATCCTGTAATATTACTAAAATACCCCTGATGGCAACACAATATCCAACCGACTTCATTATGTAACAGAGATATAAAAGTGATCATTGGTGCTACATTAATTAGCACACATGCTCGTTCTACTCATAGTCTCACCAGCTGACAAATAAAGCAGCGATGAGCGACACCAAACTTTCATTTCTCTCCCAGCACGTCCGTGTGCATGCCCGCACAGCAACGGACAGCGCATGCAGAACACATCTCAGTTATTCTTGCACCAATGTTACACAGGACAAGAACAGGGCTCTGCCATTTTCTGCCCCAAGTTCACCCATTTCTACCCCATTTTCTGCCTTTGCGCACCCTCTAAAGTTTATGCTAAGCCCACTGCCAAGTCACTTCATTGCAGTGAACTAACACCCTTATAATTGTCAAGAATGATTAATAGCATATTCCACCCAAGAACCGTATTTGCCATGGGAAGGATTAAAGCTCAGCAACACTTTCCCACTTCCCCGCAAGCCTCCTCCAGTGCGGATGAGACGAAGCAGCTTCACTTATGCAAATTATATTAATGGAGAAAGTTTACAACAAGGGTGCCAAAAGCAACAGCTATGTAGCTACGATTTCAAAATACACAGTATCCTCATGTTCCTTCAGGATCATTTGCATTATCATTGCTGAAATCTGAAACTAACATAAAAGCTTCTAAGTACATGAATTTTTCTGGAATAATTACACTGAACTGCAATGTCAAGGACTTGCCCTTCCACCAGAACGCTGCTATTGAGAAAGTAAAAGAAGGAGAAATCTGAGCAAAACCACATCTCCTCGCTCCTACTGCAATTATAGTAATTCGCCAATCATCTTTTTTTAAAAAAAAAACACAAAAAAACAAATACAAAATCACTGGAGATGTGCCAATTTTTTCTAATCTTTCCATAGCTATGAAATGTTTAGAACCTTCTCTGAAAGCAGCATGCAAGTATAAACATTAACTGAGCTACCAAGAACTACAGCCAACGTTGACCAAACACATTACATTTGCCTGTAATTTATTTATTCATTTATAGTCTCAGGATGCAATTTTACAGAGACTTCAATGTTTATTTGCACTACCCAAATCCATCACAAAGCTGCTAAAATTGGAGCAAAGATCCTGCCCCAAAAGCCTTTGAACTGAAAGCACAACAGGGTCAACAAGCACAATTGAAAGCAATGGCAGAATGGCACACAGCCGTCACAGCCAAAACTTTTTTTTTCTTTATAAAAGTGCATCTAAAAGGTTCAACAATGCAAGACCAATCAAAAGTGAAAACTATTAAGAAACATTTGGCCTAAGAATCGAATCTTCTCAGAACTCTTTTAAACAACAAATTAAAAATATAGAAAATTCCCCTTAGTTTTTTCTCCCCCAGAGCAAACAATCCCCTCTGAACAAGCAAGCATTCCTCCAGAGCCTCGCATCCCAAACACTTCAGCAGCAGTTCTCCTACAGCAAAACAAAAAAAAAGTGTAAAACTGCCTTCATTGATTTTTTTTCCCCTTCTTATTACATGTCTTAATCTAGCAGTTATTTTAAGGTCCCAGAAGCAAGGGAGATGTGAACAAAGTAACTGTAATCATTAGAGCAATCTGGAAAGAAGATTGGGAAAATCGGTGGGGTGTGGGGTGGTAAAAATAATTTAAGTGGAGGATGATGCACAAAGCTACAGAATTGCTCAAATGTGAAAATGGGCAGAATGGGATGGGGAAGCCATAGGGCAGCCAGGCCAGTGACTTAGGAAAAACAGCAAATTATGAGAAAGCTCTGAAGGGAAAGTCACCTCAGAGGCACCACCTCGGCTACCCTTACTGCCCACCGAGGGCTGAGAATCAAAGCCAGGACAGCCCAAACTCCGAGGCGTAGCCAGCAAACTGCAGCCGCCTGAACCAAAGTCCCTCCCAGCCAGTTCTGCTCATGGCACAGCCAGGCTTATTTTACCAGATAATTATGGGCTCAGGAGTAAAACCCCTACCCACGTTTTACCTTCTTTTCAAAGTTCAGTTTAACCAAACCTTGTACTTCATGGAGCTTGCTTTCCCTTCTGAAATCAAGACAGAAATTGAACAAACAGAATAGCAGCCAAGCAGCATCCGCAGGGCCGTCACATCAAGGCTGCGTTCTGTGCTCAGCCCCTCGGGAGAAAGCTGCCTGCCTCTAAGGTTTGAGGCATTGAGTATTTTATTGGATAACCCTCCGCTTTTTAATTTTCTGGGAGAACATGGAAGCTACCAGGAGCTCTTTCCTCACCTGCACCTTAAGCCCAGGGAGCAACTCCTCGTGGGTAACAGCAGCCATCCGCTCCGGCTCCATACAGAGCTTCTGCAACGTGCATCCCCGCGGAGCCCCCCACGCTGCAGCAAGGTCGGAGTGCAGCCAGTGCCTGGCTGGTGCGGCGTGTTGCAAACACACAGCATCAGCCAGACTGAATTTCTGTTGGCATTTAATGAAGGCTTTGATCTGCACAGCTCTATCAGATCCTGAGAAATCTGCCCTTTCCCCAGTTCCTTTCTCAACAGGACATGACACATGCTGACGGGACAGATTCCTGGCACACTGGAAGGAGACTGAGGGGTTCTATATGGAAGCGGTTTCTTCTAACACTATCTGAATTTTTTATTTATTTATGGAAGGCATATTTATATAGGTGTTTATTCAGTATTGGAATGATTTCCTTGGAGAAACTAGTAAGTATGGGGTGAAGCTCTTTCTGTGGAAAACAGCTGCATTTTCTAAATCTAGAAACTGCTGCATTTACATCAATTTAGTTCAATTAAGTTATGTTATTCGGTTTATGCACCTGGACCTGACGGCTCCTGATAGGCTTCTTTCTAATTGTATTAACTATCAAAAGAGGAAAGAAAAGCTATTATTGATATGAAGATTAGACCAGGACATTCCACATGATTTCACCAGAACAGAAACTAAGAGCTTCATACACTCATTTCCTGATGTTACAGTCCCAGCATTTTGCTGAAAACATTTCACATGGGAAGGTCAAGGCACTGAAAAGCCACCACACCTATAAAAGGAGTAACAGCTATAAAGTTTATTAATTTTACCGAAAAGGCCAATATGCCTGCACCTATCTCCCACCACAAACACCCAGCGCGCTCCGTGTGCCGAACCCTCACCAGCCAGTGCACCCAGCCCTGGCAGCTGCTCGGAGCAGGTGCCAGCAGCACCCGCAGCCCGTCCACACCGGGCACCCGCTCCGCATGGGATCACGCAGATGCATTACACCTATAATGCAACATCACATTACAGAAGCTTTCCCCCCAAAACACCCTTAGAAATATCCCTCTGTTTTTAGCATAGAAACAGAAGGCTGCACACTGCTGTTTTCCTAGATCACCCTCATTTACCTTTTTTCTTAATTAAGGTAATGACACCCAAGGGAAGGTCTATGCTTCAAAACATAAGCTTCAGTCTTACAGGATCCCCACAGGAGAATTAATTGGAACATCGCTCTTAAGGCCAGATCTCTCCTGTGCCCAGAGATGTTCCAAGTACTGTACGCTGAGGAGCTGAGACAGCTCCACAGCTCAGCTGAAGCTCAGAAAATCTTACTTCAGCTCCTGCATCTGCCAGATGTCCTATGTGTGAGCACAGGAAATAGGTACATCACTTATTTTCTAAATGGCTTACCTTCCAATCTGTACAATACAGAAAACAGCAGTGCCCTCCTTCCAGACTCTCATTTCTTGTCTATTAAAGCTGCAAAAGCTTTGCAACAGGCCCTTTACCTTCCCATGCTCTTCTTTATCAGCCTGTCTTTTATTAAGGCATCAGAAACTGCAGTTACAACAAGTAACAACTGGAATTCCCAAGTGAGAGAACTGGTGTGGAGAGCAGCATCCGCAGCAAGCAGGAGCCCTCCTATACTGACAGTCCATATCCATCCCTAAAGCATGCATTTTTCCTAAGGAAGTGCCATAGTACAAAGCTCACTTGAGATAAAACGCACGTACACTTTGTTAGCAGCCCTACATTTCTGTATGTACACTCATCTATTTTGAGAAAACCATTTTTTACTACCTCTTCAACCACACGCTTCTACTGACAGCAAAGTTAGGAGGCTGAGTTTCTAAACAACATTTAACTATTCTGTCATCTATACCCACCCTGAGCAGGACTAAGCTATTCCACAATAAAAAACAAATGTTCCTCCTTCCATGCAATGCTAGTTCAGACAAAAAACAAGTTTCTTCCCCCTCCTCAAACAGTTACCGTATGAATATTCAAGAATGCCTTTTCCCCCAAGCAACATTAAGATTTAAGATAACCTTCAGTCTACATACTTCATCGTTCCTGAACATGTAAAATAACTTTTGAAACATATATATTCTTGACCATAATTGCCAATAACAATTTCACACTTTAAGTAAGGCAATAAAAGAACAGAGGGATAGTCTAGGACACAAGACAAGCATGATGGGCAATGTGGTCACACTGCTCCCTGGACACCCTTCTGAGCAGCAGAGCAGCACTAGTGCTTGGGCAAAAGGCATGCTCAAGTGTCTCAAAAGCACTCTCGTGGGGATTTTTAACACTTGAAAGCTCTGCTGTCTCACTGAAATGAGAAGACATTCAGCACCTCAGAAATACTAGCTGCCCCTACTAGATGGCAATGGGAAGTACAGTAACATGGAATGCATCTGCTCAAACAGCCTTCTACCTGCATCAAGAAAGTGCCCAGTGAACTATGAGAAGCTCTGTTTAACAGGGACACTCTGACCTTGCAAAGTACAAATCCATACTGCCTGCCTCCAAAACACACCTACTTCAGGTTCACCTATAGCACTTAGCCTAGCTCTCAGAGTATCTGCCTGGTGTACATCACACATTTGGCCATCTTTAGCTCTCACCAAGCTTTACCTCCTTTATTTTTCCTTAAATGTCCAAGTCAAAATTGTGAGATATAACATAGCTGCAAAATAATGCATTAGATCATAAACCCATTCCATTTAGAATCCTTTTGCCTTCTGTAGTTTCACAAATTACCTGTCGATGAAACCATTTCGCACAATTTCTGAGTGTCCTGCATGTTGGTTTTAATTTCTTACTCCAAATTTTTCATTTCAGTTTTTAGTAAGTCCTGGAAATGGTATAAAAATACCAAGAAACAATCCTGCTTGACACTAAAAAATAAGTAAATGTCAAACAAAAAGCTAAACTGTTCCGCAATTTTAGACAGCCAAGCTTAAGAAGTTCTACTAAAATAATTCAGTCATTATTGCTACAAGCAGATGGAACAAGCTTCAACGATGTACCATCACCTTCAAGAGCTAAAGTTCCCATTACATAAATTCATCTGAATTAACCAGTAGATCCTTCACCCTCCATAGCACCTCTGATTTAATTGTGCGCTCACCAGCACCATTTCTGTGCAAAGCCCAGTAAATGCATAAACCTTTGCAAAATCCTCATCTACTTTTTTTCTGAAACCAGGAAAACAGTACTTTTGAAGATTTCTACCATCTGTATTCAGATAGCAAGGAAGAAGTGTAATATAGCACAAGGCTTCCTGAGGCCACTATGTTCTCTAAAGAACCTGCATATAAAGTAGGGGAGGTTGGTGTTAACATCACTGATGAGACCCTGTCAGACCCTGCTATGCTGTGACGCAGACCACCACCACAAAAAGGCGTTCCAGGTCCCAGGCTTGCCATCGGAGACAAGCAAATGCAAACAGATAGAGGGAGACAGACAGGACACAGCATCCGTAAACACGACAAACACTGCACCAACACCTCCAGCACTGGCAGATTAATCACAGTCAAACCTCATAAGCTTCATAAGAAGAGAGTGTTTTAATGAGGGATTCAGGGGAGTTTTGTACACCTGATGGCAACAAACAGCACAGACCGAAGCAGGCAGTGCCTCTTGACTCATGCAGGGGAACGACGGAAGCTGGCAGCACTCTCCAGCTGCAGCAGCTTACCATACCATGACACTGAGCAAGAGATGTTCAGTGAGTTGAGTGCCACCTGCAGAAGCCCAAAACTGAATGGTGTGCTTGAAGCAGCAGAGACAAAGAAGAACTCAGAAGGATGCAAAAGGGATGACATGAGCGTAATAGCAGCAAAGACGAAAATTACACAAACAATCATCAGGAAAATTTTCCTAGAGACAGCATGCTAAATGAATAAGCACAACAAGAAAGCGTTAAAGCCAGAGAAAATACCATCAAAGTAACCAAGACTGACAGCAGAGAGATAGAGGAGTTTTAGCCTGTAACTTAAGAGTTGTTACGTAAGTTTCAAGAGGTGCAAGACCAGGCTGAAGGACACATCGAAGAAAAAAAGCAAAATTCAGAGAAAGAGCATAGCAACGCCAAGAGAACAAAATTGAAAAAACGGCAGCAATAGAGGATAGAGTAATGATGTCTAGCTCCTAGTGGGAGATGTCACTTGGGTTTCAACAATATTCAGCACTGTAACAGAAAGAAAGCAAATGACAAATAGCTCAGGACAGAACTGGAAAAGAAAAGGCAACCTCTGTGCATCCAGTGAACATCAATTAAGAGTTTCAAACAAGCTAGCTTGAATACCAGGCAAGAAAGCAAAAAGCTAAACTGCCCCGGCAAGAAGCAACTGGGGCACCAGTTCGTCAGTCTCAGCTCTAAAGGTAAAGTGAAGATGGGATGATAACCAGGAACAATGTCATGTTAAAAGTGTGATTTTTAAGAAAGAACTGGCTGCAACATGTTTCTTTTTTTTCCCCAGAGGGGCAGGATTCAGAGGAATATAGGAGACCAAAGAAAGAGGTTGGGAGAAAAAATAAGAATTAATTTGAAAGAGAGGTAATTACCAAAAGCAGGTTAGAAAAGGAGAGATGAGATGAGAAACATCTACAACCACAGCCAGAGAAGCCTGGACAGATGCATGCTATGTTTTGTTACCATGCCCTTGGTATTTGTACACCGAAACCACCCTAAGCTTACGTGATGTTTATAGTAAGGAAGCTTTAATGTTAACTTTCCTGGCGAGGACGGCCGCAGCCAGCGTGAGGACAGCAGTGCTGTACACGAGCCTTCTGCAAGCCCTGCGCCCTCTTTGATTCCAGTTACCTGATCTCTTGGACTATTTTCTCAACTTCACATTATGTAAATCCTTTACTCAAAACAGAAGCAGCTGCTGGCAAAAGAAAAAGCTCTGTTACATAGTGTTCTTCCACTCCTGTTGACTAAAATAAGGAAAATCTAAAATTTACAGGGGAAAGTGAAAAACTTCAGAAGTCTGCTGAATAGCCTAAAAAATTGAGTGCAGCTGACGTACTCCTTTCCCCCCAAACTTAAAATATTTGACAGAATATTTTGACAAATATTTGACAAAATATCTGCAGAATAAGGTTTCATATTTACTCACATTTCAACACGTATGTCTTCTTTCCCATTTTAGGTCCTATTTCTGCAGGACATTCTGCCTTTGACAGCCCTTCCGTCCACCCATGCAAATCCACCCGCAAAACAGGCTTTTAAGAAACAATGTAAAACCAAAAGATATTGCAGCTTTCCCAGTTCTTGGCAAGGCTCTTAGGAACGAGAAGAGGAAACACAGAAGGGAAGGAAAAGCAGATGACAGAGGATGGAAAAAGGGGTTGTTTTGTTTTGGTGTTTTAAAAAAACAAAACACACACTAAGCCTCTTCCTTAGGCACTCTTGTCTCATTAGCGTTTTCTGTCCTCTTTCTTCCCAAACTGTGATATTTAACGATTTCAGTACAAAAACAGTCTGAGGGTACTTCATGTAAACTCAGCAATAATCAGCCGCACGGCCAATAAACTCTTCACCCTCATAGTTTATTTGCTGCTAAGCCTTGGCCTGCAGCCTTGGAATTTATTCTGCCTGCACTACAGCTATTTCCTTGTAAACAGGAAGCCCCCTCAAATTTGCATTACAGTAAACTCATTTACTTCATTTAGTGTCAGTCTTATCTCAGAAAGATAAAGCAGCGAGGACAGGTGTACCAGGCTCCAGCAGAGACAAATTGCAATAGGGGGGTAAAACCTTTGCAATATTTCTTGAGGAGATAACATCAGAAGCAAAAGGATGCTGTTGCTGGGCTGTGGTTGCCCGCCAGAGATAAACTGAACGCATTCCTGCGAGAAGAGTGCTGCAATAAGGCAGAGACATTTATTTCCAAGCGTGGATGTGATATTCCAGTGACCTTCCTGCTGTCTGTCCCAGTGACAGCCAGGAGCCCAGTGCAATGACGGCTGCTCACAGCCCAGCGTTACAAAGCTATGCTCACGCGGCTCCAAGGAACTGCTCTCACACACAGCAATAATAAAAAAAAAAAACATGTGGAAAAACTGTTTTGATTTCAAACCCGTGTAAGAGAGGACTTTGTGTTGGTTTTGGGTTTTTTTACTGTTACTATATCAACCTGCATTTAACCAGCCGATTTATATAATTTGAAATGAATCACTTTGCCAGTGATACAGAATATTTAAGCATACTCAACACACCATGTCTTTTTTAATGAGAGGTATCAAAAAAAAAAAAACAAAAAACCCAACCAGAAACCAGTATGAAGACATCTGACACCAGAATAACGGTCACAATTTCCTACTGTATGAGGAAATCCCAGGTTTCAGTTAGAAGCTGAGAAGTTCAGTCATTTCAAGCAATCTAGAGCCGTTTGTGGTCCCAGGCTTAGGTAAGTCTCTGTTCTCATTTATGTCCATGTTTCCTCTCGTTCATCTGCTGAGCTTTCTTACATGACCCCTGTCCCACAGCACCCTGGCACTGCATACAGCTGCAAACCTCTCCCTTGCTTAAGGCTTCTCACCTTCTTCAGAGCATGACAGTTCGGGGAGGGGGGAATGGCAAACAATCTTTTTCCTTTAATATTTCATGTAATCTGCAAACACGTTCTTCCACATGCAGCTCTAGAAGCAAGGCATTTCAGCCACCTAACCCTTCACCTTTCCCCCTACTCTGCAAAACTTCCTCTTGCACCCAGCTGCTGTCTCCTGCCCCGCGGAGCCGAACGTGGGTAAGCCATCCCTCCGAGCTCAAGGAAACTACCAAACATCAAAACCACGCAGATCCTGGAGCAGGAGAGCAGTACAGCGTGGGTTCCTCAGGCCTTGTGCTGTGCTGCAAGGTTTGCCCCACACTTTGCTCAAGGGGATGTTGATCTGGGCAGCAGTTTTTGAGCCTCCCCACAAGCACCAACAGTGCTGTTATTTCTCACAGCATCGGAAGGACTCCTCCCTGGACACCCTCCGCATCCCCACAGGGGCCATGTCCCCACTGCAAACAAGGAGCACATCACTAAGCACAGTAACAGACAACACCAAAGCACGGGTAAATATAAAGCCAGCAGCGCTGGCAGTAAAGCATACCGTACCTCAGGTTAACAGCGTGGGCTAAATTTTCTGGATATTATTTTTATAAGCATGTACACATACCAGGAGAAAAATGGGCACCTTCGTCTGCCCAGCAAGCCATCCTCAATCGGCCCTTAAGAACGACTGCCAAACTTCTTTTTCTGAGGCTTCACTGCTTCTGCATGGGGGATTAACCCAGGCTGGGCACCCCTGTGCCCCTCACCCTCCCCTGCTCTGCAGCCTCCCTGCGCTGCCCTGGATTCAAGCATAAAGGCAAAAAGCAAGGGAACAAGTGAGAAGAGGGCTCTGGTGCTCCGTCGTTCATGGCAGGCAGCGAAGCTAGGCCACCAGCAGGCTTGCAAACTGCCTACACATTTTTGCAGTAAATTTCGGTTTAGATTTTTTCTGTTGCAGTACTTGGTCTGCTGTCTAAGTCTTCGTTTTAAATTATATATATATACACAGAGCCAGGAAAGAGAAATAGCTCAACATAACAAAAAAAAAAAAAAAAAAAGGGAAATCCTGCTTTTAATTTCAGCAATAAATCAGCAACCGATGCTCAGGTGATTTTATGAAAGCGTGCAGACCCAGGCACCGTCGTTCAGAAGAAAAGCTGCTTTTACCACCGACCCCCAAGGAAACGACCCGAGCCGTGCCGAGGCAGCCGCCCGGCGAGCCCCGCGGTGGCCGCCGCCGATGGAGCCGGGCCGAGCGCCCCGCGGCCCCGGCCCCGGTCCGCACCGCCGAAAGCCCTGCGGGAACGAGCCCGTCTGGGTCACTTCGCTCACAGCCCGAGGGACTCCTCACCCACCAAACGCAGCGTCCAGTTTAGGGCCAAATAAACAGCCCAGCCGTGGGGCGGGTGGATTTTTTCTTGGGTTTTTTGGTGGGTTTTTCTTTTCCTCCGGGAGAAGCCGAGCTTCTCCACACCTTTCCCAGCCCAGAAACACCGGCAGAAGTTGCTCCGGAGAACGGCAGGCAGCCCGGCCGCCGCGGAGGCCGCGGGGTGCCCGGCAGCGCGGGAGGGCCGCCCGCCGCCAGACCGTTATGTCCCGCGCCCCGCGGGGCCGGCGCGGAGCGGGGGCCGAGGGAGCGGGGAGGCCGCCGGGGCCGGGCGGAGGGGCTGCCGTGCCCCGCGGGCGGTACCTGGGCTCGGGCAGGGTGATCTTCTTGCTGGCCCTGGCCGCCGGGGTGCTCTTGCTCTTCTCCATCGCCATCAGGTAGCTGACATCGGCCAGCACCGCCTCCAGGTCCGCCATGTTCCCGCTCCCGCCGCCGGGCTGCAGATGGAGGCTCCGCCGGGGCAGCCGCCCCCGAGGCGGGGATGGCGGGGGGGGGGTTGCTGGCGGCGGGCGGGCGAGGCGGGCGGCGGGTCCCCCTCCGCCGGTGCCGCCGAGCGCCTCCCGGCTGCGCCTGTGCGTGTGGGTGAGCGCGGGGCGGGCGGGGGGGTGGGGGGGGGCAGGCCGCCTCCCCGCCCTCCGCGCCCGGGGCTCACCGCCGGCCCTGCGCGCCCTCAGCCCGCGGCCGCCGCGGCGGGCGGCCGGGAAACCCCCCCCGGGCCCGCCTCCCGTGCGCCGCCCCCGCCGGGCCGGCCCGCAGCTCCCCCGCCCGCCGGGCCCACGGCGGCGGCCCCCGCCGGCGGGTCCGAGCGCGGCCACGGGCGGCCCGGGGAGCCGGAGTGAGGCGGGGGCGGCCCCGAGGGGCTTCCGCGGGGAGCCCGGCGGCCGGGGCGGGGCGGGGGGGGGTGGCGCAGCCAGCAGAGCCCCCGGCACTGCCAGCTCCGGGTCGCAAACAGCCGCGGCAGGGGGTCCGCCGTGTCTGTTGCCTTCAACCCCGGCTGGGGGTGCAGGTGCCCCCGGGATGCGCAGGCACCGCGCAACCCCCGAAGCCGGCCTGGGCTTGGTGCCCCCAAAGGTTTTTCTTCTAACCTAAATAATTCTGTACATCCACGGGGCTGCCTGCCCGCCTCAGCACCGGCCCGGTGCGTCTCTTTGGAAATCTAATTTCCTCGTAGTTTATTGTAGCGTGATGTGCCTAAGGAGAACAGGACACACAATAAAATACATCTGCGTGAAACCCTGTTATTGCCCGTCAAAACTCGTCTGCTGGCAAATCACGGTGCGAAAGGCGGCTGGGAGCTGGAACCGAAGGGCTCGCTGCACCAGGGGGCTCTGGCACAGCTCCCCACTCGTATTCCTGGGTAAAAATATAGTAATAGCTCTGCTGCAGCCAAGCAGATATGCAGATTTCAACTTCTTTTCTGAATTTCATCAAATATGTCATAAATAATTGGCTCAATGAAAGGCTAAGTCAATGACAAGTCTGAAGTTGAAAACTCACCTTGTTTTGAGCGCTTTTCAAGTGCCGCCACTCCTCCTTCCTACAGCTTTATGAAAGTTAATGATCTGATTAAAGCTAGGTGGAGCATACAGCTGTGAGGATTTCACCGTTGCAGTTCATTACAAACCATCTGAGAACCCGCTTTTTGTTGAAAATGTTAATTTAACCCACCCTTTTCCCCAGAACAGGTCCGTTGGGGAAGGTTTCTCCTCTGCCAGTGAAGTTCCTGATCACCACGGAGCAGCGCTGAGGCTTGGGGTGTTCGAGCAAGGAGCAAAGGAGGACATGGGGCACGTCCCTCTTAGAAGCTCAGGGTAAAGTTTCCCACCAGCCCTGCTTGAAGTTTTAACTGAGCCAAGCTATGAGATGGAAAGGGGTATTTTTTATTTTCATAAATCTGCCGGGATGGTAGGGAACGCCGGGTCCAGCTTGTGGGCCATTGACATGGTTCCTGTGACGACTCAGGCTCAGTCTGGACCCAGGGCTCCCACTCTAAAGCTTATTTCAGCACCTCTGCCTGGGCTTTCCTTTTGCAGTGGCCGTGGTTGGAGAGACGTTACACCTGGATGCAGTGATTTGGGATGCTTTCCATGGCACCTCTCTCCCAGCCTGGCAGAGTAGTCTTGCTCAGTCCTCCACACAAGAGCGGTCCTGTTGCTGTCTGTGAAGCCGTCCAGGTACATCCAGCCATGCGCTCTTATCAACACTTGCAGAATTATTGTCTGATGAGTTGTAAATACCAAAGTATACAAGATGCCCTGTGCTGCAGTGTGCTAATCTACCAACTAAGGCAAAAACCATGGTCTGCACCTCGTCTGTGGAATGATTTTACAGTTTTAAAATGTTTGAGTTCCGTTGAGAAAGGCTGGCATGGTTTAATGACAGGCCCAAAACTGTTTGGCTCCACGGTTATAAGGAACACTCTGATTTGCTTAACCAGGAATAAACATTTGTCACCCTTATTTGCTGCATCCTTAGCCTGGTTACATGACCAGACACGTGCATTTTGCTGGTTCTTCCGAGGGGACGGCTAAGACACAGCCTGGGCAGCCGCTCTGCCCCTCACCACTCCCAGATATTTCCATGGAGAGAACTGGTTTTCATTTCCTGAAGTGTGAATGTGCAGAAGAAGCAAGAGCACGGCAGGGAGGTTGTCAGTGCTGACCTGATAGTGTTGCTAAACACCACCATCACGATGCAACCACACCGAGAGGAGGAGAAAGCAAACAGAAACCCATTACTGCCTGCCTAGTGCTGCCTTGCCAACAAAGGCCCTTTTGTTATCTAAAATATTTAAGTTTTACAGGGATGATGATAGCAACAATGGTCACGAAAACACCGCTTAGGATTCATAACGCTCTCCTTTTAATTCCTGTTCCACATTTTCACCATTGTTATCTGAATATTGTTGTAATGTACTCTTCAAAGGCATTCTTGATGACAATTCCAAGAAAGTCATGTTTGGTGATGGCTAATACAGAAACCCAATTAAGAAACTTGTTCTTTCGTCTTTCCGTTGGTGCTAGCTGGCGTGGCCACAGCAGCTGGAACCAAAACAGCAGTGGGTTATAAGGAAAGGTGTTCTCTTCACCATTTATTTGAAAAGCATATTTGCAATGCAGTCAGAGGTGATGGTGTGACCCTGTAGCCACCCCTCTGCATGAGCTGGTGAGGTAGCCATGCTTCTGGCTAGCAGAGTCCAAACTTCCCTTCTTCCACCCAGCCGGAGCTGTGCTGCACCCGCATGGGAGCAGGGGAGAGCTGGTTATTAATCGTTACCCATAGCAGCACGTAAAACTCACTTGTTCTGCAGTTTTATAGTCAGGGGTTTTGCAGGTCATTTGGATGGGCTTTTTTTTTTTTTTTTTTTTTTTAATTATGGAGTGGAAGCATACCTGATTTCTTTTTTTTCCCTGAAGCTGAAGCAAGCAGAACAGGTAGCACTAGCATCCTTTGCAGGGAAGTTCAATTCCCCAAGTGCAAGTCTGCCACTTTTCTTAGTGTTTGTATCTGGGGTTTAGTGTTTGTATTTTATGTGGAGTTTGCTCTTTGTGTGAGGGTGTTTTGTTTTATGTGCTGTGTGTTGGTTTCAGTGTTTGTATGTAGTATTTGTGTGTGTGTTTGTAAACAGTGTGCTGTGCCAGTGTGTGTTTTCCCCTAGGTAAAGGAAACCCTGAATTAATGTCAGGGTTAACAGCAATCAGAGTATGATATATGCATACTCTGAATGCTTTTAATCATCTCCTGACATTTCTGCGAATGCTGATTGATACTGCTCAATCAATTTAAGCATGTCTCAAGGCCTGGCTGGGCTTGAGTGCAGGGTTTTGTGTGCACCCATTGCAGAGCCAAGAAACCCTGCCTCCTCCCTGGTGTTTCTTCCTTCCGAGGAGTGAGTTTCTCCTACCATCTGTGTAAGATTTAAATGTTTAATTTTGCACTGCTCTGGTTCACAGGCTGACAGATGATATTACAGAGAGTAATGAATCTGAAGTGGATTTATTAGTGCGCCTTATACTAACATCTCATCAAGATAACGGGGCAAAACGGCACACCAGGGCAGGGGCATATTCATCCTGCTGCCCTCAAACCTGTGGCAAATCTGATAACAAATAAGGTCTCTGCTACTGTGTGTGGCTAATGCTAACAATGATACCTCTTGAGGGAAATGTTCACATAGGAGATTATTAAATGCTGGGGTTTTTAACGTTTCTCATACATTGCCAGAAACGCACATAGTTTGAGATTAAGGGCATTAAGCAGTGTT
Organism: Falco biarmicus; assembly: GCF_023638135.1. Classification (NCBI taxonomy): domain Eukaryota; kingdom Metazoa; phylum Chordata; class Aves; order Falconiformes; family Falconidae; genus Falco; species Falco biarmicus. The sequence goes on along the minus strand of NC_079288.1, from coordinate 27,567,604 downwards.
TAGCTCTGTTCCCTCTGTGGGATGCTGCTGTCTACAGAGAGCAAGCCAACAGCCAGAAACCCACTGCATTCTTTGCTCCTCCACAGCAGCGCTGGTAGAGGATAATACATTTATTTGTGATGGATCCCGATGGGATCTGACTCTCCGTGGCTTGTTTGTGTAATAGCCAAGCAGAGAGGTTATGTTTTGCTGCTTCCTTTACTTCTAGCAGTGCTGTCTGGGGTGTGACCACGTGCTTGGCTGAAAGGGAGAGAGCAGAAATCCCTTCCCCACACCGCCTCCACCGAGCTTCTCTCGCCAAAGTCTTCTAAATCAGCTTCCAACTGCAGGGTTACCTGGAGGTAAAGAACAGGAGCACCAGCTCCTGCGTAATGAGGCTGTGTGAGGATTCATTAGTAAGCAACAGTAAAGTGCCCACAGAACAGTAAGAACGAAAAATTGCAAAATATTCTTCATAAAAATTAGGTAACTTGAGCCCCTGTCAGCCTGCTGCATTTCCCCAATCTTGCCCTGCCATGGAGGCAAAAAGGTGCAGAGTCACCACTCCCACGCTTGGCCGTGTGGGACACGGCAGAGAGGGAAGCTTTTAGCCCAGCATCCCAAGGAAACAGCCTCACACTGTCCCCATTGCCTGTTGGGCTTCTCCGATTTGCAGGGCTCGGGAGTGGCTCTGGCCTCGATGCAGAGTAGGGCATGAGGCACAGCGGGTCAAGCACTCGGGCATTCCTCTGCAGCATCCACACCGAGGCTGAAGTTGCATCCCATCTCCTTAATGCTACGCTAATAAGCAGTGAAAGGCAATATGGAAAACAAATAGAGTAATTAATGGCCATTTCTTCTGCTGCTTTTGTTCACTGACTATTCCAGAAGGAGCAATTTTACAGAAGACAGCCTCTGCCTTCACAGTGCCATTGCATTAGGCAACCGGAATCCCAGGAGGGGAATAAGCGCTGCAACTCCATCCTCCTGGAGAAACGCCATGGCTCCTCAGCATCTCTACAAATTCCTCCAGCTTTCTCTTGAATGCTCTTAACAAAGGTACTTCAACCACCTTTGATAGGTAAAGCACTCAGTGTAGTTGATAGTCATCCTGTTCCTTTTTTTGACTAGCCGATGTGATGAGAAGGGAAAGTTTTAATTGGGAAACAAATGGCAATTCAATTCTCAAAATTATTTTTCACCATCAGACATTTGTACTTGAATAGTCTGTCTAGTAATAATAATGTCCTCTGGGGATACAGATAAGAACAGAGTTGAAAGTCATGCAATGTCTTAAGTCTTGCATGAGGAAACACAGGCATGAGAGGTATAGGTCCTTCAATTTGCGATTCCATCACACCATTTCTCTCACCACTATAATAAAAATATCTTTTGGACATTTTCCTCTGCACATTTTCTTAAACCAACACACCACATAGAAAAGCCCTGTTGCTTTCTCCTTCCTCAGTCTGCGCCTTGCCGGGCTGCTGGTTCATTATCCAAGGCTGCTATTTCCTCCACGGCCACCTGAGAGCTGGGCAGATGTGCCCCAGGTGTGCTCTCAGAGTCTCCTGCCATTTTTTTTAAACTTCAAAATGGTCCCATAGGGGCAATTTAGAAGAGTCACGTTGTCTGTCGCAGGGGCAACCAGTGAAGGAGGTTGCGCTGAGGATGGCAGGAGATCTCATCCGCTCTGCTCTGGGCAATGGCAGCGCCTGGCCGGACCCCTGGCATGGCTTAATCCTCCAGGAGGAAATATGTGTTCCTCTGGAATTGAGTGAAATGGTTTTAGCAGTATTTTTAGTTCAAAATAAATTGTGAAGAAATAAAAAATCTGGCTCAGATGATGGCAACATCAGAATGCATTCTTCTGGCCCCTCACTAATTCGATTGCCAGCCACACAGGAACTTCTCCAGTACAGATCATCTCATAAAAACTGGGGCCCAAATCTTGAGCAGATGTTGATTTATGTGGCTACTCTGGCTTTGGAGAGCCAATACCAGTGGCACCCCAGACATCTGGCCCTCCTGCCTCTCTGCTCTCACCATGCTCACCCTCCGCAAAGGCCAAGAGTGCCCTGGGCCAGGAGCTGGTGGCTTATGATGGATTCACTATGGGCCTGACCCAACTCCCCTGGCCATCTGCAGGAGCCTTCAGCCCGACTGCCGTGGGCTTGCCAAACGGCCACGTGTGTTCCATGAGCAGCGCAGGGACCCGTCCTGCCCACGCGCCACCCCACAGGGCTTTCAGTTCTTGTAAGTGGCTTCTGTGCAACACCAGACCAGAAAGAAACACGTCGTGCCTGCCCAAATCACTGAGCAAGGCTACAGGACGAAAGAAATAGCTTCCAAAACTGCAGTGCCTGCCTCTGGTGCTGCCAAGCAGAGCACATTCCTCCAAGCATCCAGCACAGCACGTATCCTGCTGGGCATTCGGAAGTGCCCTTACTCCAAGGCACAGCTGGACACCAGCGATAACCACTCTGATGTGTTGTTCTGTCCATTCAGTGAGGAATAAGAAGAAGGCAGGAAGGATCCTCTGCAAATTCCATTTTTTTCTCCCTGAAAGAATGGTCCATGTACATCAGCACTAATTCTAGTAATAATCTCCTTCTGTAACAGGCTGACAGTTACTAATGTCTGCGCTGTCTGGGCTACAGGCCAATATTCTATTCCATATCTGTCATAGGTAGAGATCCTGGCTTTTGAACTGAAATAGGACAACTCTGCAAAATGCTACAATTCAGACCCTCCTGGTGTGCAACTCACCACAACCCCAGACGCTTTTTTCCTAGCAGTGTTTCTGTAGCATGTTTGTGTTCTGCATTCCCAGCCTGACAGTGTCATTGAGCTGGTCCCTTTACCTTCCGGTTGGACTGACACTTTGGCAGTATCTTCTCTTTAATAGCCATTAATGATCATTAATAGCAATAGTAAACATCTATTTACTGACTGACTCCAAGTGCCCCACTGCAGACAAGATTCTGCACTGATGGTTTATGTACCAGCATGTATCACGAGATGGGGAGGCTCATCATGTACCTGGAGCCTTTTAACATGGTATGGATGTCAGGCAGAGTCCTAAGGCAAGCCAAAACCAAGAGGCATCCCAGTCATGTCCACCTTGCCTCCGGTTCCTCCCAGTTTGATAGAAGCCAGCTGAAATCCTGCCTGCTCTTCACATCAGCTACCAGAAGCCAAAAGCCTCCGTAGGGCACCTTTTCTCTTGGCTTGTGGATTGCTGTCCATAGTGAGAGTTGTACTTTGGGATCACTCACAGAAACGGTGTTTTCAGGTGTGCTCATACAGGTGGCATTTCTCTTCTGGATTACTGTGCGTTGAGCCCTTCATTGGGATGTCTGGCTAACCAGGCGGTCAGACCGCATCACCTAAATCATGCAGCTCGAGTGTTAACTGTTGAAACCTTCAACAATTAATTTCACAAAGTTAATCTGCAGGTTCAAAGCTACATACATGAGTGATTTCTTCATTTTGGATAATAAAATTATTCCAATCCCAGTGTTGGCGAGACTCGGGGGCCAGCAAGAGGTAAGACACAAGTTGAGTTGTCAGCCATCTTGTAGCCTACACAGGGATTTAAAAATGAACTTTCTATAAAGCATAAATAAATTGTCATGTGCGGGAATTCCTGCATTAAGGTATTTTGAAAACTGGCCGAATACAGAGTGGTCAAATTTAAGCAGTTCAAACTCAGAAAGAGACTTTAAAAAGGGAAAAAAAAAAAAAAAGCATGCTTGCTTTCTTTAAATAAGCATACTGTTCCCTCCTCTGGTATGACTCTAGATTTTTAAGGCAGTCTCTACTATTTATTTCCTTTTGCTTCCTTTCAGTGAGGGAATGGAAAGAGACACAAATGAAAACACTGAATGTTGTGAAGAAAGTGCAGAGGGTTTTAAAGACAAATTAAAACAGATAGTAGGCGCCTATTCACTAGCACAGAAGTTCCTGCAAGAGAACACCAGCAGGCTTGGGTGCAAATCGATCACGAAATGGCACAGAGAAAAACGGGGCTTCGGTTCCCTCCTGCCTTGGTTTGGCTCCCTCTTCTGCAGCTCCGACCTGGGGTGGGCTGCAGTTTCCCACCGCTCCCATGTCTCCATCGCTGAGCAACAAAATCAGCCCTTCCCCTGCCCAACAGATGATGGGGACTGGCTCCAACAAGACAGAGAGAAAAGCCAAAACAGCAGGCACCCCTGAGCAACTACTAACAAGCCATGGATCCCTCCAGGGTTGGGGTTTTTTTTGGGAAAACCCTCAGGTTTGGTCCTTCAGATGAATGGGGAAACCCCAGCCCCGGGCACGGGAAAGCCAGCTCTCACTCACCTCCAAAGCAGAGGGCATCTGCCCTCCCAGGGGGCAACGCTGGCAGTGGGGCAGGTCAGCGTGGAAAGGGAGCGCTGGGATGGGGACTGAGGGGTTCCCAGGGGCAGGGGCCTGACCAGAATTGCAGCGCTCCCGTCGCATTGCTGGACTGAAATCGCAGAGCTCCTGTTGCTGGCTTCCCCGCGGCAGGAGATCACACTGGTTTGCTTGTAGTCAGGACCAGAAGTGGTCTGGGTGGCTTCCTAGCAGAGTGTTCAAATCCAAGTGTAGTGGGCTGAGCCAAATCATTTACTGGGAAGAACAGCAGTTAAAGACTATTTATTTATTTACTGACAACCAAGCTGTAAATGGGGAGAGGAACATTTGTGTGCTGGAAGAGACCCTCACCTGAGGCCACCCACAGAGGTTGAATGTAAAAACAACCTGAGCACCTGCACAGCCACCACTAGCTCCACAGGCATGGCACAAAAATAGAGTTTTTCCTTGAAAACATGAGTGCCAGCCAACCTCTCCCTCCCAGCTGTGACACACACCCACTGCTGTGCAAAGTCCCTTCCCACGGGCTGTATTTTTGCTGTCCCTACAGCCAGATGCTCTCACACTGCTGCCGGAGCTGGCCGTGACCTCTTGCCAGTACGCATGGGAACGTTACTAAAACTGAGCACAGCAATGAAACAGCTTTCTTCCCCACCATGCACACATCTAAAAAAAGAAACATGCCTCTGACCTGGCCAACGCAAGCTTAGAAAGCACAGGAGCAGCATCCCCAGTGCAGAGCAGGTGCTGGATGGGCCAGGGCTGCAGAGCCATCATCACCATGCCAAAACCAGCCCAGGCAGAGCATGCAGCTGAGGCACAGGGGCCACACTGGTGGTACTAAAACACTCACTGCTGTAGGAGAAAGGCAGTTAATAGCCCAGAGAAAGGCTCTTAATAGCCCCGGGCTAGACTAATACCCAGCCCTGATTCTGCCTCTTAAACAGCATCTCCTAGTGCCACCTTGCACCCACCCTGCATTCCTCTGCAAGGGGGGCTGCCCTGCACAGAGTGTCACAGGGCAGGAGGGGATCAGGGAGAAGTTCAAGCCATTTCTTCACCTAAATCTCCACCCTTGATCGTCCTTACGGCTTGATCACAGTATGGGCGTAGCTCCTCGCTCAGGCCTTGCTAGAGGCTCGGTGCAGCCCTGCCTGTGGGGTTAGAGGTGCCTGATGAGAGCCAGGAGAAGTGGGGCAGTGACCCTCACAGCCCCCCTCCGGGGGTCCCAGAGGACCTTCCCCATGTCCCCCTGCCTGTGCCTTCCTTCACCCAGCTCAGAACTCACCTGTCTTCAAGACCTCCCTGACTGAAAAACAACAGAGTATGTTGTTACAGTTTAAAGCAAATAAACCCAATGAGGACTGTAACAGCAAATGTTTAAGACATTTAAAAAAAGAGACCCCCTTCAGCTAATATCAGCTGGCGTTAAAGAAGCATCTTCCCTGTACAGACTGATTAGACAAACAGATGTCAAGCGGGAACCATCAAGCATTCACTGTTCCACAGTCTGGCTTGAGTGTAACTTGATAAAGGAAAGAAAAATCAATAATTGACTAATTTAGCTATAAATTTTGAGAGCGAGAAAGAGAAAAAACAACAACTGTGCAGATATTGAAATGGCACAAGTTAATTCAGATTCTGTCACTAGTCTTACGGAAGGTAATTCACCCAGTGCTGAAAATAAAAGACCTCATCTCCTGGGTGGTTTTGCTGCCCATTGCAGGTGTATATCAGAAGGACACAATTAGCTCTGGCAGGCAGTGGGAGGGTGTGGGGCTTTCTCCAGACGGCAGCACCCCAGGGTGATGCCGAATGCACCAGGCGTGGTGGAAGCAGGTTGGCATCTGGAGGGTGCAGGGCTCCAGTGCCGCTTCGCTGAAATTCCCCCCGAGTGCCAGCAAGGCTGCCTGTGAGGAGCCAGCCGAGCCAACCTGCTAGAAAACCTTTAAAATATGCTCCTTGGAAACAATTCTAGTTATGTGGGAAATGCTTTCTAGTTATTTCTCTTCCCTGGCTTTTTGTACTCAAAGGGTATTTGCACACAGATTGGCATTTGCTGCCCTGGCTGATCGTTCACCTGATCCAGCATTACACATCTGGTCCCCGAGATGGCCCTGGGTGCCTGATGTCACCACAGATGACAGCGGTGTCAGCCAGAAGGTGCACAGTGGCAGAAGCCAAAGTCGTGGTCCCCCATGGCTGAGCTGCCCCTGAGCTGACATCCCCAGAAGGTACTCAGCACCAAGAGCCAGGCATCAGCATCTCGCCCAGTGGGGTGCGGAGCTCTGGTGCCAGTGCACATGCCCCTGGCGGCGCTGCAGTCGGGATGGCCCCTTTTGTCCAGTCTGGCAGCTCAGGCTTGGTCTGGGCAGAGCGGAACCAGGGCGGGTGGCTCAGCAGCCCCCAGCACATGCAGCCCCCCTGGCATCTCAGCCGCTGCCCTCACTGCATCCACTGACGTCTTGCTGGAGGCAGGAGCCTTCTGGCCAGTGGAAGGGGATGCCTTCTGCCTGCAGCACCCACTGTTGTACCACAAATAAAGGCATGGAAAGCGGCTTATCTCCGTCAGCTGCAGCTGGAAGATGTAAGACCCAGGGGAAAGCCAGGCTGTCCCAGACACCTGCTCCTCACTGCCTGTGTCCCAGCCCTCCTTTCCCCCTTACCTGGGCTTTGTGTTTGAAACCTACATGGGAAAAGCCCTCTCTCCAAGGCTGCTCAGAAGACTAGAAGGGAAATCATGCTGTTCTGCCTGAGCCAGCCATTACGCTGTTAGTTTTTCTACTTGGCTGCATCACTCCCTATTTCAGTGAGAGAAAATAACTCTGCGAAACAGAACAAACCTGGTGCTTTCCATGTCCTGTCATGGTGCTGCATCATCACAGGCTGCTCCTCCACCTCGGCTGCCCTGCTCCAGGGCACCCCAGGTGCTGCGGCTCAAGCCCTCGTGCACATAAACCCCACCAGAAACACGGGGTGAGGTGGTAGGAATGTGCTGTCAGCTTAGGAACAAAATGGCATGGAGTTTATTTGTACTTCTATCACATCAAAGGGGCCCTTGTTCTAATTCTTCTCCCTTTAGCCTGGAGGAGAAGAAGGGGAAAGATTGGTTCCTATTAATAGCCTCGCATCCCACAAGATCCAAGCCTTGTAAGAAGCCATAAAAGACTGCGGCATCTGATTCTCTGAGTAAATGAGGTAATTTTGGAAGAAGTGTGTGCTCAGCAGCCTTAGTTGCTGCCTTTTCCGCTTTGGTAATAACTAACTTTGGTGTCAGTAGCGCCCAGGTCCCAGAGGGGCTGTGCAGTGCTGCTGTGCCCTGAGAGCCCCCAGCACGGGCAAGTGTGCTGCTTTTTCCCCAAAAGTTCCAGATTTTTGCAGCAAGCACCCCCAGGACAGGCATGGAGTGAGGGGAAGGAGCACCCCAGCAAGCTGATGGACTGGCAAAGCAGAGGGCACAGCTTACTGCAGGGATGCTGAGGGGCTGGTGCTGGTGGCAGGGCAAGGGGATGCTCGGGAAATCATCATACAAGGGAAGGAGCCAGCAGGGAGCAAGGCTGTGAGGTGGCTCCGGTCCCGCACCCCCAGGGACTAACAAGGCAAAGGCACTGGGGACCTCCCTGCTGCGGGGAAGGGCCAGGGACTGCGGGCAGGCTGGCCATTTCAGGGTCATCTGCTGCCCATCTGCAGGCACCTGACATCATCCCTTATTCTCTCATCGGCTGTAGGATGGCACGAAGGGGTGTCCCCACTGTATCAGCTGTGGGCAAAGCCCATGGGCACACCATCCATGAGCACTGGCTCCAGATTAGCAGGAGAGCAGGGAGGGATCTGGCCCCATGCTGCAGCGCATGACCTGGCAACACAGAGAATTACGTCAGCTTTCACTTAAGCAGATTTTTAGGCCCTAGGTGCCAGCTTTAACCCAGACACCAAAGGTACACACAGCAGCGGGTGCCTCCAGTAGGCAGCAACAGCTGCGTCATCGCCTCGCACGCAGATGCTGGACACTGGGTTGCCCTTTGTGTGCCAGGTGTGAGGCCACCGGAGCCACTGGCCATGGCATCCCCGGGATGCTGATTCAGCCCTCGTGCTGGCACGCGATTCCCTGATGCCTGGTCAGGAGCAACACCACAGGAAAAGTCCACGGGGGAAAGGAGCCCACGATGGCTGCAGAGCAAAGCTGTGGTCCTGCTGCGCTGCACATAACAACAAAGCAGAAGGATTTTCAGGATCATAACCCATCCTATCAGCGGCCCCATATGCCAAATAATTAATCTACTCTCTCAGTGCCCTTGTAAAGCAAACCAGTAAATTATCTTCATTTCACAGCTGAGGAAACACAGTTCCAATGAGGCCGCTCTGCCCAGGGGCGCATGGAACAGGACTCTCCATGGATGGGGTCTGTGGGTGCATCCGGGCAGATCACTGCAGCATCCCCAAAACAGCCTGCCTGGGAATAAATGGGACAATTCACAGGGAAAGTTACATGTCAAAAAAGCATAGTGAATAATCTGTCAGTGACCTTAAAAGCATCTTTCTGCTAAAATGCGTTCACGTGGATATAGCATCTTGAGCTGAGCTTGACCCCTGACACTGGTGGAAAGCACATCTCCTACAGGACAATTCAGTTTGTCCTCCAAGAGAAGCAGTCATTACAATGCGCTGTACTAAGAGCAAACCAAACTCAGATGGGATGTAGAAAAGACACTTCTTTCAATTAAACGCTAAAAGCCATGAACTTCTTTCTGCTTGGGTAGGGCAGAGAAGGACCAAATGCTTCTAAACCACACATGGGAAAATGCAAGCTATTAATTACTGTTGTGCCGGCGCATGCATCACAAACTCAGCAAATAACACCCTTCGCATTGCCTTTGCTGTGTGAGAGCAGCAGCGTGGCAGGCACATGGCACACAACAGGTGTACAGGGTGCTTAAACCAAGCTCTGAAATCACGTATGCTCACAGTTCTCATGCAGCCAGGCTGCTGTGAGAGAATTGGGACTAATTCAGGTACCAAAATGCCATTACTGTGGCAAGGGAAAGGCAGCACATGGACCTGCTGCCGTCCACGTGCCAGCATCCTTCCAGTGGCCACCATCCCTGCGGGATGAGAGCTGCTGTCCTTCAAACACCAGATCCATGTCAAAAGGGACTTTAATAGTTAAAGCGTCCTAATTCCCCGTTGGGCTTGGCCTCTTCCTTTGGAGCTAGTCTCAGCAGATAATGGACTTTGCCTTCTGACTTAATCTTCTCTAAATCTCTCTCCCTTAATTGCTCATCATCCGGAAACCTCAGAGTGAGCCAGGACAGACACTCCCCCTATGTGATATAGTCATCCTCTCCCTCCCTGCCATCATCCTGCTGCCAGCCTGCACCAACCAGCGCACCCAGAGCACCCAGCACACCTAGTACACCCCTGCACCCGTTTGTTTCCACTTGTGGCACATCGCAGTCAAAATCTGCAGTGGCATGAGTGGCACTGGCAGAGAGCAGGGGCTGCTTTTTAATCAGCTTCTCTGAAGATGCTTTCCATGTACAAAATGCCAGGAGGTTTTTTTAGCTGTGCTTCCCGTAACCGATGCCGCTGTGTCGGCCATCAGGCCATTGTGGCGCTCAGCAGCTCTCGATGGGAATTGAAATCGCAGCTCTCCCATTCGGTTCCCAAAATGAAAGGGCTCTGTTCCACCCCCTGCCATGCCCCAGCTTCTTTCCACCGATAGCAGAGAAGAGAAAGCCATCGGGAAGGCAGCCCCCAAATCTGCTGGTGATAAGTCAGAAGGTGGCAGGACCCAAACCACCCCTCGCAGCACAAAGGCTGCTGAGATCTGACTGGGGACACAAGCCCAAATCAAGAGGTTGATTTTACTGGGAGCTGGTGAGTCTTTCAATGGAAAATGTCCCTTACAGCAGCTGCGAGCAGCATTTTGTTCTCCTGGCTGTTGAAGGAGCAATCCCATCCTGCAGAAGGAAGACGTCATGCGATGGGAAGGTTGCTAAGCGAGCAGTTCCCTCCTTATGATGCACGACTTCATTACTCCATTCCCTAAATGGATGTTACATATAAATGACATTTGCCTTAGAGCATATGAGTATCCCAAAATAGTGTGTGCATCTCTGTGTTATTTCTATGGGTTTCTGAAGAATGTCCCTATTGTCTGCTGGATTTGCAGTGCCCGATGGCTGGAAATTGCTGCCTGGCACTGAGTAAACCCTTTTTGCGCTGGGTTGGCTGCGGTGCGGGAGGGATGGGGACCCCTGAACCATCTGAGCTGCAGTCGGGGTCTAAGCGATGGGGGACCTGCGGGGTGGCCCTGTGTGTAGGATGGGGCAAGCGGGCTTGGTGCTGCAAGCTGGGGGCCATGGGCTACAATGCAAGTTTCCCTCTTGCTCTGATCATCTTTCCCTGCCTTGAACTTCTTCTTTCCTAACGCTTTCCTCCGTGTTTTTCTACAGACCAAATGTACAAGTGGAAGGCACAGCCTGAAGGGAAGAGCCTCTGGCTGCTGCACCGCAGGGATGCTTGCAGACACAGCCCTGCTCCTGCACAAGCCTCCCACCGCTGCTGGACTCCTGACTCTTGCAGAAGGCACTGCTCTACCCCAGGGTCTGAATCCTGCTCATGTCGCACCTTCCAGACCCCCCAGCAGGAGCAGAGGAGGCACAGAGGTGGCCCAGAGTTGGCAGAGGGGACAGTCACCATTTCATACCTCCAGACACCCGGGCAAAGCCGATTCTTAGGAGCTGCAGCCTCCCACCTTGCAACCACAGCCACGCAGGCAGCGCCTGGGGACCGGGAGGGACCAGCTGCTCATGTGGCCATTTCATCTAAAATTGCTTAAACTCAGCTCAGCACAGGCTGTCTTTTTAGATTAACTGAACCATATAGAGAAAAGGTATGGCACCAGCTCCTGCATGTTACATAAGGTACAAATTAAGAAATAATAATAATAAAAAAAAGGTTACGTCCATCCTGAAGAGAGAAATTTGTTTTTCATTTTTTCCCCCTAATTTCATAAGAACATCCACAGCAGCTGATCTTTGCAGCACCAACATAATTCGGTGATATGTTTTAATCCCATTATGTTGCCATGTGCTTGCTTGAAGTCCGCCTGGACTATGAGGAGCAGATGTTTCCTAATTGGCACTTCTGCTGCCCAGGAGTTTACATCACTGAAAATAGTTTCTTTGCCTTTCATGTTGACATTGAAAGCAAGACCCCGCCATTGGCTTTTACAGCCTCAAATCATATATAATGGCATTGGCTGCTCATATTCCAATTAGCCACCTTGAGCCACTATTTCCCTTACAAAGGCGGCAGCACTGGTAGCGGGGTGGGGGTGCGTGGGTACAATGGATGGGTCACACTGTGTTTGTTGGTGATTGCCAGAGTTTAATTGCCAGCTCCGGCAGCGGGACGAGGAAGCAATCAGGGCTGCCCTGGCCACTTGCCCGGAGGGAAAGACAACATTTTCTTTTTTCAGATGTGTTTAGGTAAAGCCGTCTGATGCAAAGCCCCGTCCCATGGCAGAGTACGTCCGTGGACAAGAGTGGCTGCGAGCCCTGCGCCGGTGGGGACGGGGGCCGAGTGCAGCAGCCAACTCATTTCCCAGCACATACCTTTAGTTTTTCATATTATTAAAGCATTTTGATTCTTTCCTGAGCGTTTCACAATCAAGCACTGGGAAAAATACACCAAGCAACTGAGTGTCGCACATGGGGCAGGAGCACCATCGCTGAGCCCATGCTGCTGCTATAATCTCCCAATACATTTTAATCCCATTATGACTCCATGTGGCTGTTTCCAATTCTAGCCTTTGACGAAGAGATGTTTCCAGTACTTCAGCTGGACATGAGTTTTACTTGCAGCAAGAAGCATAGGAATCTGTAAAGCTTTCTTTCCTTCCTTTTTCTCCCTCTTCGCACTAATGTTAGGAACGAAAACAAGCAGCAGGAAAGCAAACAGGAGCCTGGCATTCTGGACAAAAGCATCCATCAGCTCCAGTCATCTGCTCCCGGCACAGCACAGAGCCTCAGGTACCACAAGGTGATCAAGGTGCATTTCTTTCACTGGCTGCTGGACAGGACTTGGTATTACCCCTACTTATAAATATAAGAGATGACCGCCGCTGACCCGCGTGGCCGCTGGTAAGACAGGAGAAGCCATAGTCCAGGCTGGCACCAGTGCAGCGATGTGAACAGGTCCTGAGCCAGGGTCCAGCAGCCATCAGCCCTAGTTTGTTTCCTTTCCACTTCTAATGCTGTGTTTTGGCTGCCAGCATTCAGAGCCTGAAATGGAAAAATTACTTGACACCATCCCACTCTTCATCTAGGAGTATTAAAAACTGGTCACTATAAACAGAGGTGATTTTATAAAGCCAAGCCAAGCCAGGACATTCTGCTGGCCACACGGCATCATGCCAGTGCTGCTGCGCCCAGCCCGGCTTCTCCACCCTCCCCCAGCTCCTGGCCACCGGCAGGGACCCACCACACAGCAGATCCACTTGTTCACAGCGGCTGTTTTTTCTCCCCAGCTGTTTTCTTTAATCAGAAAAGGGGGAAAACAAGGTGGCAGAAGCCATTGGGAGCTCAGCCTCCAGCCCTGCTGCTGAGCCCTGCTACTCCCCATCGCCCCGGGGCTGGCAGGAGAGGCTCCTCTCTTGGCTGGAGAAGTAACACCGGGTTATTTCTCTCTTGTCCCAGCTTTCGCATTAATCAGAGGTGAGATTACTTTTCCACATGCCAAAGCTGAGCACTGATACATCACAAATCTGCCCTGAAAACCACAAGATTTTAATAATACATGCTGGATGCCTACTTATTTTTCCCTTCCTTTCTTAAGCCTTTAGTATTTGTGGCTACGGTCTGCGTGCATGGACAAGCATGAGGCTAGAAGCTCAATTTAATTTAAAGAAGAAAAAAAAAAGTCAAATCTAAGAATCTCACATACTCCTATGGCTCCAGAAGCTGCAGAATTAAACATAACAATCATTTTCAAAGGTCAAAAATCTGTGAAACACGCGGTAAACCTCTAACAGTTGGCAAGGCACATTCAATACCCAAGGCATCCAGGCTGCAGATGAGATAGAAATCACCCCACTATAACTAAGAATAATCACTTCTCATTTCTCGTAAGTTTTTTTGCCAATGATTTCCCCTACCTTGGCGTGTCTCCCAGGGCCTCAGCACCCTGCGCACAAGGGGCGCTTCACCCAGCTGCCACCATGGGCTCTGCAGGAAGGCGAAGGACAGCCAGTGTGAGCACATGGGCACTTTTTCCACACTTATCATTGCATTTACCTCCTCCTTGCCAGCCAGTCCATCCCACCTTGGACATGGTCCCCCATGAAGGCACATTCCAAGGACAGACAATAGCCTATGCTTAAGTTGAATAATAAAACAGGAAGGAAAAGGCACCTGAACCTCAGATACGATTTACCCAGGGTTTTGCACTATCTTTATTCTTGCATGAATTGCTCCGTGGCAAATTGCTGCAGGGCTTTCCCTGCAAGCAGTACCTGTTCCTGCCTCCAGCCTGCGGGCACAGCCCGGGCTGCTGGCACGTGGTGGGGGGTTCGCCCACAGAGGGTCCCAGGGGATGCCCACCACCCCACAGCACCTGCCGCTCCTGCCAGCACTGCAGGCACTGGGGGAAACAGCCAGCTGAGGGGGGGTGAAACCCAGCCTGGCTGGTGGCGATGGGGTTTGAGCCCCCCCCCCCAGTATTTTCTGGGTGAAAAAAGAAATACTTTGCCAGTCTGGAGAACAGCTTTAGCTCTCCCGTCTATTGGCATGACAGCAAAACCACCCACCCGCCAGCAGAGCCGTGGGACCGCTGAAATATCACCAGCCACCACCGCTGACAGTGCCCGCCGTTCCCCCCGCCGGCAGCGAGGTCTGGTGGGCAGCGGCGAGGGAGAAGGTTTAAGGGATGTGGTTTGGTGCGGCCGGGGGCAGAGAGCCGCTGCGGTGGGCAGCCCTGCCGGCGGGGACGGGAGGCGAGCGGCAGGTAGCAGCGTGCCAGATGGCACCTCCACAGCTCGCGTGGGATGGAGGCGGTCTTGTGTTTTTGAATATGATTTTTCTTTTAAATTAAAAAAAAAAAAGAAAGAAAGAAAAGAAAAAAAAATTCCCAGTACATGTCTTTCCGAGCCAGCAACAGCGTCTGCTCAGCTTGCCGAGGAGCAGCACCTTTGGGGTGACCACGTCTCCCGAAATGCTGGGGTCAATGGTGATGTTTGCAATGGGGGTGAGTTCCCCCGAAGCCAAGGGTGCTTCCTGCACAGGTTAATTGCCTTCACCCCCAAACCCAGCCCTCGCTCCTCAGCTCAGTTTGTTGGGTTTGCCAGGCTGTCTGCTGAGCTGAACAGCCTCAGGCTCTCAAATTTCTGCTCCCCCCTCAGGTCTTTCCATTTCTACAGTTTCTCCAAAGGGGAAAGGGGAGCTGGAAGGAAGAAACATCCCAGAGGAGGACACAGAGCTGGAGCAGGCAGCCCACGCTGCCTTCTCCAGTCCCACACGCCTGGGTGGTGGATCCAAACCTCTGGGAAAGCTGTAAGTGGCTGAAAAATGATCCCTGTGAGAGGAGCACCAGGAGGGCTCTGCAGCTGACAGCAGTGCCTGTAGCATTGCTCTCCCAAGAGCTGAACCCCGGCTTTCCCCCCTCCCATGGTGTGGCCAGCCTCTTGCCAGGGCAGGGGGTGGTAAGTGTCCCTGTCCTCCTCCCCCCCATCCCAGCAGCCCCACGGGTGGGTGCCACAGCCAGGGATGAGTGCAGGGCTTGTTCATGCCGTCACCTCCTGGGCACTGCTGGCAGCCCTGGACAAGCGGGGTGGCAGCCAGACCCCACCGCGTCCTGACCATGCGCTGGCACCTGACAGCTCCCGCCTTGGGGTTAGGCACAGGGTGACACAAGACCAGAGACCTGGCTCTGCCCTGGGGCCTGCAGCAATGGGCTGTCGCTATGCACCAGCCTCTTTGCCTCTCTCAGCCATGACCATGCCTCTGGCAAACCTGGGAGATCTGCCCACCCTGCCCGGGTTGCCTGCATTGCCGGGCGGGTGGCTTCGTGTTCGTTATCTCTGCTTAAAATTGCAACCAGATGGAAAGTGGCTCTCTCCAGAGCTATCCCTGCCCACAGCAGCAGGGAACAGCAGCGATGCTGGGAGGATGACAAGGGAAAACGGCCGCTCCCACCTGAGAGGGGAGCTGGGGACCTGCCAGCAGCATGTCCGTGCTCAGTCCCAGCCGGCAGCATGGTGGCACAGCATGGTGGCACGAGGAGTGACAGAGCCACGCAGCAGCCTGTATGCAGGACGGGAGGTGACTTCCTTCAGCCAGGGCAGGTTTGGGGGCTGGGGTTACCGGTGAGCAACTGTGAGTCAGAATGGGAGCAGCTGCCACATAACAGAAACCCTCGCACAGTCAGGAAAGCACATCTCCTCCTGTCTGATCCCCTGCACAAACTACCGCTCTGGTGCATGGCCACTGCCCTGCAGCAAGCTGGGTGCAGCCCCCGCACCGGTGCAAAGTGCCGGGCTGGAGGCCAGGTCCTGCTCATGCCACAGCTGCTGCATTTCGTCCCATCTCCAACTCAGGCCACTAAAACTTGGGGCCAGCAACCAGGAGTGCCATCCTGGGGCGGTGATGCCACCAGGCAGGATCCCCCAGGTGGTTGGGGCATCACCGAGTCCCCTTGCCACAGGCACCTGGGGCAGCGCGGTGGTTCCCCATACCCTGGGGAGCACCCTGGGGTCAGAGTGTGGAAAAAACCAACTCAACAGAGCTAAAGCTTCACCAAGGTGCTCTGAGGGCACCCACCCAAGTGCACCCAGCCACCAGATGAGGAAATTCCTCCGACAAGTCCCAGATGAGCTGCCTCAGGGCTCAATCACATTTTCTTCTTCTGCTTTTCAGTGCGTTTACCCCCAGGACACCGCTGGCTGCTCACAGCCAGGCTCTGTGGTCCCCGAGGGGGTTGCCCTGGTCCCCAGCTGCGGGGTCTGGGGGTCTCTGCTCTCCGCCTCGTTGCTGATTTTAGCCGTTCGCACCCACAGAAGACACCATTTCCCACGAACGATTCACAGCCAAACGCCCAGACAAGGCAGAGCTCGCCCATCAGCAGCACAGCGGCGAGTGTCGCTCCTTCCATTAAAACCCCTTTTTTCATGAGAAATTTTCAGGGCTGGGATCGCTCTGAATTTCCCCCGTTGAGGGAAAGGCACAGGTTTTTGCAGGGAAGCGGCTCGGTCGAGGCGACACGGCAGCGTGCTGCCAAAGCACGACTCACCGATGAGCTGACATTTTGCAGCAACATTTGGCAAATGATTAATTCAGATTATCGCCCCGTGAGAGCTGGGCCTTGCCAAACTGGTGATTTATGCCAGGCTCAGTCATCCTGAGCACAGCGGAAAAGGCTCTGAAACGCGGAGGATTCAGGGGGCAAAACACCCTCTGCCAGGGCGGCTGCGCGTGGGAGCTGGCCGAGCGGGGGTCCTGTGTCCTCGTCGGGGACCCCGTGTCCTTGTCTCCCTGCTGCTCCCGGTGGTGCTGGTGCTCACGACGCAGCGCTGCAGCCGAGCAGGTTCCCGCTCCCCGGGAGCTGCGGTGCATGGGAGGGCAGCGCAGCGGGAGCCAGCGCAGGGGGTGGCCGCGGTGGCCCATCGGATGCCCGTCACCGGGGCTGGGAAGCAGCGCCCCGGCACCGCAGCCGCCCTGCGCCCGCAAAGCTGCAGTGACACACAGCGGCTGCCGCGGCCGCATCCTGCTGGCGGCGGGGACCGGGCGGGCGCAGCAGCCACCACCGCCACCGCTGTCCCCAGCCCCCGGCCGGGCTGCGTGAGGCTGCGGTTCCTCTGCGGGGCTGGCGTCCCACAGCTTCCTTTGCTCGACTTACGATGCAAATAATTAAAGCATTCTTAAGCGCTATTAATGCTAAATAAAAGCATTATTGCTAATTAAGCTTTACAATGCCTAATAAAGCAGTTATTTGGCTTGAAGGTGTCCTGATGGAGAGGGCAAATCCGGGCAAATCCCCCAGCTGTCACTGCGTCTGCCCTGGCACCACGGTGTCCCAGGGACACCTTTGCTGCCCGCAGCGGGATGCACGGCTGAGGAGGAGCCGCTCGCCCTTGGCCATGTGCCCCAGCACAGGGCTGAGCCCCACAGCCACCGCAGTGGGGCTGGACTCCCCCAGGGCTGCTGGAGATGTGAGCAGCTCCCGTCCCTCCCGCTGAGCCCCCAGCTCACCTCCCTCCGGGCACTTTGGTGGGCTGTCAGCGCCGGGCAGTGGACAGGGCACTGCCGCTGGCCATGAGCAGGTGGAATGCCACTGGGGTGCGGCGATGGGCCCCCCCTCCCCACCCAGGAGCATGGGTTCAGGTCAAGCATCCCGCTGTTGGGTCCCTCTGTGTCCCCCAGGAATGAAGGGGCCAGAGCCGGGACTTTGAAACTCCAAGCTTTATTCAGTTGCTTCAGCAGCGGTGTGCATCACACGGAGGGAGGCAAGAGGCGAGGCCACCGGCGGTCAGCGGCGGCTGGGGGAAAGCTTGCTCTGCTCCCCGCGCCCCGGCACGGGCCGGGGGCTCTAGTTGGTGGGGTGGTAGGCGCCACGCTGGTGCCACTGCATGTCCCGGATGCGCCTGACCGACTGGATCTGGGGGTGCTGAGCGCCGAAATCTGAGCTGTCCTTGTAGTCCCCCTTTTCAAACAGGTACTGGTAGCCTCTGTAGCCAGGGTACTGGTATCCCACCCACCTGCCAAGGCAAGCACAGGGGTCATGCACCGTCACCTGGCCTGGCAGCCACGGCACAGCCTGGCACAGCATGGCATGGCCAAGGCTACTCGGCCACATGATGCTCCATCATCACCCAGTTCCCACCACTCCGGTACTCACGTGCCACTCTGGACCCGCACGGATGAGACCTTCTCCTGGTAGCCATGCGCATGGAAGCTGGGTACATCGTCATCTATGATTTCAATCTTCTTGCCGGTGAAGCTGGGGTTTTCATAGAGTACAATCTTGTGCTCCTGGCTGTCCTGCAGAGGGGAGAGCAGAAACAGGGTGTCAGCGGCTGCCAGCACCCAGGGCTGGGCAGGGGGGGCAAAGCCCAGGGCTAGGGGGAAACCGAGGTGAGGGGCTGGCACAACATGCCACCACTCCCACCAGTGCCAGGGCTGCTCCACATCCCTCCATCCAGCTCAGAGAGCCGGCACCTGCACGGGCACTGCCAGACTTACCCGCAGATGTCCTCCGCTCTGGGGTCACCTGCCACTGCCCCTGTCCCCGCGCTCCCTCCGCCCCCCCACCGGCTCCCCGGGCCCCGAGGGCTGGGGCGAGGGTGCGCAGGAGGGGGTGCCCCTCTGCCCGCGGGGCTGGGGAGGGCGGGGGAAGGCTGGGGAAGACTTCTGGCTGCAGACCTTGGTCTGGCGGGTGGGTAGTGGCTGTCTGGGTGCTCTCACCACTTTGATGGGTCTCAGGGAAGTGATGCTGTCGCTTCTCCGGCTGTTGGTCCAGGAGTCCCAGCGGGGGTACTCCCCCTTCTCAAACACAAACTGCTCCCCTTTGCAGCTTGCTTGCTCATAGCCCACCCAGCTGGAAGAGAGCAGGGGATGAGCTTCAGATGGGGCAGTGGTGCAGGGGCCAGCACCCCAGCACAGACCCCAGCAAACACCCTCAGGATGTGCCCCCCGGCAGGGCGCAGACCCCTCTGCTCCCTCTTGGAAAATGGAAACGAGCACCGTGGTGCCAGCTGGGGGGCTGGCGGCAGCGCCAGGGTGGGAGCAGGCAGCCGTGCCTGTGGGGCAATGCCTGGGTCCAGCGCACGGGGCCCGGCACAGCCAGTCCCAGGTCCCTGCTGACAACAACACCATAGGGCTTGCCAGCGTGGCTGCTCTGGACACGGTGGCCACTCATTCTTGGTCCCTGGGGACCCGCAGAAGGACAGGATCACCCACATGTCCTGGCTGGGGCTGTGCTGCCAGGGTGCTCCACAGCTGCCCCATTGTTCCTGGGTACTGCTGGCTGCAGGGTGCAGGCAGGGAACCTACCCTGGCTCTTCCCCAGGCACTTTTCAGGGGCTCCCCATTGCCCAGAGCCCCCCACCTAGGGACCACAGCCTCCCTCTGCGAGCACATGCAGGGGTCAGCAGGTGGGTGGGGAGAGGGGGTGCCACCGGCAGCACCACGCACCACCAAGGTGGTGCCATCCCCAGCTGTCCCTGTGCCTGAAGAGAAGGAAACCAAACTGCGGGTAACACCACAATCCAATCCACACCCATGCCCACACCCCTCCAGCCTCCCCCGCACCGAGCAGGGCTGGGGGACACCTGCTGCTGGGCACCCCCTGCTCACCCGCTGGCACCCCCACCACCAGGCACCCGCAGGGGCAAGGCAGGCAAGTAGCACAGCAACGCTGGCTACATGAAATCTGGGGTGCAGTGCGGGTGCCGGCAGCAGCAGCGACATCCCCTTCACATCCCAGCCCCTGCCTCCCTCCCACGCATTGCCATGCCCCCCCAGCCCCCCTGGCACATACGGTCCAGAATGCACGAGGATGGAGCCCACTTTCTCCAC
This sequence comes from Falco biarmicus, assembly GCF_023638135.1. NCBI lineage: Eukaryota > Metazoa > Chordata > Aves > Falconiformes > Falconidae > Falco > Falco biarmicus. The sequence goes on along the minus strand of NC_079288.1, from coordinate 27,547,673 downwards.
GCCGGCTTCCTTCAGGTTGGGGCAGGCACCACTGAGCTCATGGCAGCGGCCCTGGAAGTTCTCCTGCTCGAAGATGGCGATCTGGAAGAGAGCGGGAGCCTCAGAGCAGGGCATGCTGTCCCTGGCAATGTGACACGGGGGGCACACACTGTCCCTGGTCACTGGCTCAGCACAGCCCCATGCCTGCTGCAGCCCAGACCTCGTGCTGCTCTCCAAAACCTGCACTTCAGCAGCTTTTAACGAGCCTTCTAGCATGGACCAATGTTTCCAGCTCTCTGAATATGCAGCTCTCACTACTGGATGTCTGTGATCTCTGCCAGCACTGGCCCAGCGCCCTAGTACAACTCACAGAGGGATGCCTGCGCTCACACCAGGCTTCAGGTGAGTGACCCCCAGCTCTGGCTTGAGCATCGTTGCCGCTGGTGGGATGCAGTAAGCAGGACATCCCACACACACGGGGAGGGCACTAGGGCAGTCCCGGGGACTGAGCGCTGCCAGCTCAGCACAGATTTCATGGGTCACGGGGTGGCAGGAAGCAGATCTGCTGTGTCTGCAGAGGTGGTGGGAGATTAGGAGTTGATCCGTTCCCACCCGCTCCGCCTGCACCGGGGCCATCAGATGCCAGAAAAATCTGAGCGTGTCCTACCCCACTCCCCGTGCCCTCATCCGTCTGCAAACAGCTCTGCTCCGCAGCCGGCCATGCTTGATGCCAGTCGGGAGATGCTGGCAAGGGGCTGCATCGTTGCAGCTCAGCTGCTCCCCAGAAGCGTCCCAGGGGGATGATTTGGGCACTCGGTGAGGCCGAGGGTGCCCCGGCCCCACTGCAGAGCTGAGAAGCCACACACTGACCTTAGAGCTGGCTTGCTGCTGCTTGGAGGCTGGCATTTGGTGCTCGGAAGCCATCATAAGCTGGGTTGTCCGCTGCCTTGGGAGGAAAACTCAGTGGGTTACAAGCTGCCACTGAGGATGCACCCGGAACCGTGCTCACAGCCCCCTGTCCGTACCCCACTGTTTGCCCAGCGCCCGGCCACCGACTGCTCCTTGCTGCTGAGTTGCAGGGAAAGGGAGAAGGGGTGCCAGGGCTATGGCTCACGGCAGGGTGGGCACAGGCTGGGTTCACCAGGACCAGTCCATACTCAAGGCTGCTGGGCACCACAAACCTCCCCAGGCTCGTGGAGGAGCCCAGGCAATGGTCCTAGGGCAGCATCACCTGTGATGGGACCTGCAAAGGGTCTCCAGCCCAGAGGAAGGGGACCCAGGAGCCCGGGGCATTTCCAGCAGAGCCCAGCCCCTGCAGTCAAGGCTTTTTGTGCTGTCCCTGCCCAGCAAGTGACAAAATGACAGCTGAGGACTCCCTGTCCCACACAGGTGCCTGAAAGAGGTGATGGGGAGAAGCACCAGGGCTCCCACCACCAGCCTGCCGTGTGCGTCCAGGGTCACTGGTGCAAGACCTCCCAGCTCTGCCCGGCACAGCCGCCCCTACGAAGGACCCTCATCCTCAAGTCCAGTGGGATGCCCTGTATCTGATCAGGCTACAAACCAGGCGAAAACGGCTCATTCCCAATAAAACAAAAACCGAGCCATGGCCAGGCAGCAGTGCTCCTGCTTTGGCCGCCCGGTTTGGGCTGCAGGGACAGGACCATCCCCATGGCTCACCCCACTGTGTGCCTGCACCCCACTGCCAGCCCCGCACCTCTGCCCAGTACTGCAGGAGGGAGCTCCAGCACCCGGGCTTGGGAGGAGGCAACGACGAAAAAGAGGACAATAAATAGAAAAGTCTTACCAGTTATACCAGTACCCGCTTGAGCCAGTGAAGGGCTGGGGCCGAGAGGTGGAATTTATACCGAGCCACAGAAGAACGGTGCCAAAACTATTTACAAAATAGTTAAAGCATGATTCAAAGCGAGAATGCTGGATTAAAACCCAATGAAAACCAAGGTCAGCTGATCAGCCGCAGCCTTTGTCTCCCCAAACACCAAGTCGGGGAGTTATTTCATTAGCTTTCACATTCGAGTCGCCCGCTTTGTTGGGTTTGTTGGCAAGGAGATTTGGAGTTTGCATGCATCAGCCGAATGCATGCCAAGACCCAGACCGGCCCTTGCAAACAAAGCGCCCGCCAGCCCTGCTTCAGGAGTTTTGGAGCCAGAGACTTTATCCCTCCAACAAACCAGCAAGCCACCCCGCCGCTGGAACGGCCGAAAACTGCTGAACTTGGCTCTTTCCATGCGCGATAAAACGAGCCTTCAAATAACTGGTAAACGTCTGGCTTTGCCCGTCTGCATCCCCAGCGAGGGAGCGCTGCCGAGGGACCCTGCGAGGCTCCTGAGCCTGGGGGCACCGCGGCCACCTCCCACAGCCAGCCAGGGGCTTTGGGGACAGCCAGGGGCAGGAGCTGGTCCTGGCAGCAGCAGGGCAGCACCCTCAGCCTGAGCGCGGGGGCACCTGCGTGCTGGGCTGCTCCCTTCGTATCCCCCACCCTTCTGGGGCCCCGAGAAGCACCCACCCCGCGGGGCAGCAGCAGCAGCAGCACGGAGGCTCCTCCATCACGGCGGGACAGAGCCAAGGACAGAGCAGGGGCTCACAGCCTGGGGCACGCCCCCATAGCCGGGCTGTGGGTTTAGGGCAGCAGCAAAACCCCTTCGCTGGCATCTTGCTGCCTGACCTGGGGAGACGCGTCAGGCCTGTGTGCTGACTTTTGCTGCAGCAAAGTGAGTTTCCCAGTGGGACGGGGGCATGACAACATGGCTATCAGACTCCCACAGCTCCCTCTCACCTCCCAGAGGAGCGGGTCACTCCCTTGTCACCCCAGCAAGTGTCACACAGTGCTAACGTGGCCCAGAGCAGCTCTCTTGCACACAACATCTAATGGGGGTCCTGCAACAGATGATGTGCTGCAGCTCCCCTAGCAGCACTTCTGGCTGCTAGCTCAGCCCCGGCGCCCAGGACAGCCACACACAGGGTCACCCCCATCAGGGTGTTGCCACCAGAGCCTGCCCTGGCTGTCATGTGCTGAGGGGTTTGTCCCTGTGGTCTGCAGCAGCCCCAGCCGTGGACGATGGGGCCTCATGGGGCTGCAGGGGCCATGGGCAACTGTGTGGCTCTGAAAGAAATCACGCCACGCCGTGGACAGGTTTTGGCAGGTAGGTTTCTGAGGAAGCCCCTACAATGCTCCCAGCTCTGCCGCCATCCTTTTCTGTTCTCTGTGCCTCCAGCTACAGCACTACAGAGGGATCCAGCCGCTGCCCTCCCCATCTTCCTGGGCTAATTCATAGCGGTCCCCAGCCCAGGATCCCCACGGACCTGCCCCAGGCCCCAGCGCAGGGCACGTGCATCCCTGCAGCTGCTGTTGGGCATGTCCCAGCCCCTCATGCACCCCAGCAAGTGGCAGACACAGTGCTTGGCACAGCTTCTGCTGGGCTTCGATTCCTTCCCCTTGGCTCTGCCAGGCTGGTTTTAGTTCATCTCAGCCACAGGCAGCAGCGATGCTGCAGGCAGGCACAGCCACCCACGGCCCCATGGACTGTCCTGGAAGCATCGAGTGCGGCTCAGGGCCATAAAATGTCCTTTAATAGCTGCAAAGCCAGGCCAAAGAAGAAAAGCTCTGGCATGGCTGTTTGTTGACCGGCACAAAGTGCTTAAGCAGCCTGGAGCCGTCTCCCATCTCTGCCACCAGCCCCGAGCAGTCCCCCAGCGTGGCTGCTGTGACCCGCAGCAGGGCTCTGCACCTCTGCCTGGACGGCCAAAGATGCTCAATGCTGGGATGCCCAGCTCCCTGCCAGCATCCTCAGAGCACGTGGCTCGGGGCCAGGGCGGGGAGGGGGTGGGCGCGTCTCTAGCCCCTGCCTTTGCAACCAAAACAGTTGCCCCACATGTCAGAGAGATCATCCCCAGGGAGCAAGAACCTGGGTGCGGGGGAAGAAGCTTCCTCAGGGCCGGGCTGGATGCCCTGTGGAGTGCTGGGTCTGGGCACAGCCCTGGCCTGGGGTGGGTGCGCCTTTGGGGTGCGTGAAGCCTGGCAGTGCCTGGGAACAGCCGTCCTCCACATCCCCACTGGTCCTGGGGCCACCCCGGCCCCATGGCTGCCAGTGTCACCCAGGATCCCCCTGCCACCACCATGGTCTTTGGGTTGGACACCCTCCCGCAGGGGAGCGGGCAGGGCTGAGGAAAGTGGGAAGGAGCCATGAGCAGAGCTCCTCCGGTGATGCTTTGAGAAGGGGCAGAGGTATGGGAAAAACCCCAGGCAAGTGTCCCGAGACCACCCCCCCGGCTGGGCTGCCCCCAGCATGGGGCTCACCACTACAGTGGCCACGCCAGCACCATGCCACAGTACCACCAGGGGTTATTTTTGGAAAGCCTTTATGTAACTGCAAATACTCGTTCTTTTCCTGCGTCTGCTGTGCACGGGAGATGCTGGGGGCACTGCCATGGCACCCATCCACATCTCCAATCACAGCACCCCCCACCAGCATGACCCCAGCCCAGGACCAGGCAGGCCCCCGGCAGCCTCCAGCTCAGAGCTTTATTGAGGTTTTTGCACAAAAAAACACTAAGGTCATGGCATCAGCCGGCGGCGTCACATCAGCCAACCCCCGGCACAGGCAGCACGGGGCTGGGGCGTCCCTCAGCTGTTCTCGAAGCAGCCCCGTTGGTGCCACTGCTGGTCCCGCACGCGACGCACAGACTGGATGAGGGGCTGGTTGGCATCCCACTCGTTCCAGTGCCGGTACTCGCCCTTCTCAAAGACGTGCTGGCGGCCCCGGTAGCCAGGGTACTCATAGCCCACCCACCTGCAGGGGACAGAGGCAGTGCTCAGCAGTGCCCCAGGGTCAGTTCCATTGCAGCTCCCCACCCCGTGGGCACATCCCCCACCGCTGAGCAGGGGCAATATTCCCGTACCACCCCAGAGGCCAAGGCAGAGGCACCAGCAGGCAGCCACACGATGCTCTATGGCACTCTCCAGGGCCACTGCTCCATCGCCACTGAGTGCCACTGCAGCAAGGCTGAGAGGCAGAGCACGAGTGGGAAATGCCACCCTGGCAGGAGCGGCTGGAGAACCCAGGGAGAAGGGGCCTCGGCTGCACTGCTCCAGCAGCAATGTACTGGAGGAGGTCAGGGCAAGGAGCTGTCACAGGGCCCTAGGGACACTGCCCTGGTCCTCATCACTCCCTGTGGGCCAGGGAAAGAGTAGCAGTGGGAAGAGAGCAAAGTATGTGATGGGCAGGAGCAGCATCATGGGGACATCTGCCCCATCCCCACTTCGGTGGCTGTGGCAGGCACTGCTTGTCACCACCCTGAGGGGACCAGCCATGGTGCCATGGGATGTGCCCCTGCTGCCACCATCCTTACGTTCCGTTCAGGGCCCTGACACTGGCCACGCGGTCCTGGAAGCCGTGGGCCCAGAGGCTGGGGACGTCATCATCCACAATCTCCATCTTCCGCCCAGTATAGCCGGCGTTCTCAAAGAGGTGGATCTTGTGGTCGGGGCTGTCCTGGGGGAGGGCACGGATCAGGGGCTGTCCTGTACACCCCCAGCCCCCTGAGACCCTCCCAGCCTGGTGGTCCCCACCACTGTGGCCCTGCTGCTTGTCCATGAGGGCACAGACACCCCAACACAGCCACTACTCACGATCTGGAGGGGACGGATGGACATCAGGCTGTCGCTGTTGTGGCTGTTGGACCAGGAGTCCCAGCGTGGGTAGTCCCCCTTCTCCAGCACAAACTGCTCCCCGGCAAAGGCTTGCCGCTCAAAGCCCAGCCACCTGCGGGACCAGAGGGTTGGGGATGGCACTGCCACCTGTGCACAGGGCAGAGTGCCCCAGCACAAAGCAGCACTGCAGGGGGATGCTCTCCCTGCCCCCACACCGGGGTTTGTCCATCCCCCGCTCCACAGACTTACGGGCCAGATTCCACCTGGATGGAGCCGACCTTTTCCAGCTCTTTCTCGGTGATGTTGGGGAGCTCCTCTGTCAGCTCACATTTCTTCCCCTGGAAATTCTCCAGCTCGTAGATCGTGATCTAAAGTGGGGAGAGATGCCATCAGCTGCTGCTGCAGCCACATTGCCAGGTGAACACCCTGCACGAGTGCAGAACCTCCCCGCTCCTTGGCCGATGCAAGCAGCAGCAGAGTGAAGCGCTCTGGCCACGTCTCCTCCATCCCTGCTGCCCCACACCGACGTCCCTCCCCCCCCCACGGCAGAGCCAGATCCCACCACGTGTGTCTGCCACGACAGACGGCTCCTGGGCTTTGCTCCACAGCTGTGTATGGGCCAGAGATGTTTGCTCAGTAAAACACAGGCTGGTCTTTTGTCTGTGACAGGCTAAAAAACAAGTTGACTGGCTCAAATACAGCATCAAAAACACTGAGTTTGTGCTAAGGCCACCGGGGCTGTGGGCTGCAGTCTCCTGCCCCCCAGTCAGTCACAGCCCATCATTTCCTTCTCGCTGTTCCCTCCAAATCCATTTCTTCCCCTGGCCTGGACTGGAACAAGCTCATTTTTTGGTGTTTTCCTCTAAACCCTGCCAGGTGCAGAAACCACAACACCTCCCCCAGACCTCCTGCTCTCAGCAGAGCTTCAGGGCTGAGCTGCAGGACGAGTCAGTGCCAGCAGCCCGAGCATGGCGGGGAGCAGGGTCCAGGGTGCCTGGCACAGTTCGGGGACCAGGAGGGACAGCACGGCAGCCAGGCTATGCACATGTGTGGCCAGGCACACCCAGCCCCTGCCCTCAAGTGGTTCTAGCTGAAACCCCTGAGCCCAGGACAAGGGCAGAGCCTCCTGCAGACACCACATGATGGCAGGTATCAAGGGACGGAGGTGACACCTGTGGTCCTTCGGACCTTCTTTCTACCCCAAAGCAATAAGAAGCCCAAGCTCCTGGCACCTCATTAGCCCATTTTCAGGATCTGCTCCCACCTCCAGCCTTCCCCATCCAGGAGCGGCTTTGCTCAGCTTCCCAGCTGCAAGAAGGACTGCAGCCATTGCAACACCCATGGCTGGTTTACCTCTAACCAACCTACGAGCGTAAAAATTAGAACCTTAAAAAAATATGCCCAAGGACTTTCACTGCTCAGACCTACAGCCAGTCCCCGCCGTGACAGGATACTTGATCTCCTGGATTAAAACGCTGCACAGCTGCACGCCAGACCAGCAGGCAAACGTACTGGCAGCCAGAAATGCAGCAAGCAATTGCCAGGCAGCAGCAAATCCCCCGACCAAAGCCTCCCTCCCCGGCCCGCAGCCCCACACAGCTCGGCTTGGTGGGCGAGGAGATTTATCGGAGCAGCAACATGAACACGGCTGGCTGCACAAGGAGAGCTGGAGGCCGCTAGCTTCCCCAGTGTGACCTGCAACACTTTGGCACTGGTACCAGCACGCTGCAGCACAGAGTGACCTACAGCGTCACCCAAAGTCCGTCTGTAACCAGTTCCCCCAGTATACCTTGTAATTGCCACCTCGCTCACCAGCACCCTCCCCAGTCGCCATCTGCTCAGGGGGACTTTGCTGCTCAGTCATCGTGCCTGCAAAACCCAAATTGTAGGAGGTTAATACAGCATCGCTTTTAAGTGAGGTATCAGTCTTTAAATTATAAAGTAGTCAATAAAATACAAAAGATGAAGCTGGCATGGGAACAGGTAGCAAAAGTTAACGCGGTTCCCCTGAGTGCAGCAGCCATAAATCCCCAGGGATGTCCGGGCAGGCAGGAAGCGCCGTTATCCATCCTCCTCTCCCTCCTGCACACAGGCCCTGCGTCCTCACCCGGGCATCACCGCGGGGCCAAAGAGCCCCTGACTGAATCAAGCCATCTTCCAAGTGACACGGGATCCCCCTCTGACCCTGGGCAGCTCGCCCAGTTGCTCATTTAACTCATGTCTAAAAGCCTGTCCTTTGTTTCGAGCAGGAATTTGCCGGGTTTCAGCTCCCAGCTGCTGACATCTTTCCCTGCTAACGTAACTCTGACGGCTCTACAGTGCTCCCGCAGCCCAGCATCCCGGGGAGCAGCAGACCCTGGCAGCTGGAGCTGCCACTGCCACGTTGGCTGGTAGGACAGCAGCAAGAGCCCCCTCCTTGCTCTCCAGGAACATCTCACAAAGTTCCTACTCAAATAGGAAACCCCGGCCGAACACTCCTCCCCCGCCTGCTCTCGCCACGCTAACGCGAGGGGTTGTCGAGAGGTTAATAGGAGATGAACAAAAGAAACCAAGTTTGACCGGCGTCCTTAATCAAAACCCTGCAGCATCACTTCTTGCCAAGCATTAGCAAAACATTCGCTATAGTGAGACCTCGACTCAGACATGCTAATTCTTTTTTAAAGCCCCTTCCAGTCCAAGCAGTGCCGCCGCTACCTCTCCCGGCGTGGTTCCGCTCTGCCGGCCAGCGCGGGCAGCCCTGCTATTTATGGGTTGCTTCTGAACAGAACAGCACATTATTTGGACGCTGATACAGCAGCTGCGTCTACTGAATTCCATCCATGAGATTTCATCTCAATAGCATGGGCTCACAGCGTGCTATGGAAACGTTATTCAGATTTCTCCCGGCTGTCCCTTAAAAATGTGCCACTCGATTTACAGAAGATTAACATCGAAATTCACATCAGCACGTTCACGCTGCTTCTTGCCAGGTTCTCTGGAAAACTCTCCCATCAGCAGTTAAAGGGAGGGTTTAGCCTAGAAACCAAGCACAGCGCAAAACAAAAAACTGTGCAAAATATTTACGGTTTGTTTGGGCTTGAATGCAAGATGGGACATGGGGTCAGCGTCAGCTCCCTGGAGCTCTGCTGGAAGGATGGCAGGGAGGCTGGGGCAGCAAGGGCACAAATGGCACTCAAGATTTGGGTTCTTGCTTCAGCTTTGATCCTTACCAGGAAGGTTATCTCCATCAAACCCCTTTTCCTTCACTGCACCCCAGCCCTTCTCCCTGTGCTGCACATTTCCTGGGATGCCCTGGGGTGCATAACAAGGTCTTTCGGGAGCCAAGTGCCTTGCACAGGGATTCATCCGTCTTCACAGGCAAAGTGTGATCTAACACGGGAAAAGCACAGTCCTTCCACAGCAGATGCCAAGCCGAGAGCTTTTTACTGGGCTCACAGTGGACCGGATTCCCCCTTTTGCAGGGAATGCTAAGTTATGTTCAACCGCACGCATCTCCCTTTACTACCTCTTGCAGGATTTTCTACCTGCTCTGGGCGCATCTCATCTTGAAACTAAGAACTACACGTGAAACGTTCACCAAAATTGCCAAAAAGCCACTTGGCCAGGCTGGACAAACTTGGAGTTGGCCTAAAATGGCAGGTGGCCAGAAAAGCGTCCCATCCACGGCAGCGCCCAGCTGGAGCCCTCTGCTGCAATTTGCTGTACCCTACCACGCATGGGAGCAGTTTATGGTGAGGCTCTTCATCCCCATCCCACCACTGACGTACAGCCACGCTGGCTGCTCTCCTGGGGAGTCTGGGCCCCAACACCCAGCAGGGCGAGCCCCGGTGTGATGTACCAAGCGCAGTACGGCAGAGACGATGCACCCAGCGCCTGCTGCAGCGCTGCGCTCCACCATCACCGCTCTTTTCACCACTGCCCATTGCTGCAGTTTCTGATGAAGGACAAGACAAATGGCCTCCCAAGGATCTGCCTTCCCCATCGGAGCACGCCTGTGGGATGCTGCACAGCTCCAGCACACAGGAGCGGGGGGTGGGTGGGTAAGGGTTTCAGCAACGTAAAGCTAAACTGAAGCGCAACTGCCAGCTCACCTCTCGTCATTATTCAAGTGACACTGGTACCTACGAAGACCCCAGCACAGACAGCAGCTGGATAGAGTCCATTTTTATTGCAGTTCCTTTTCATCTTTTCTCTGAATATGAAACTGCTCAGCTGTAGAATATAAAATCACTTCTGTATAGAAGGAGGACTCAAAGGAGAACACAAAATGAGTTAAGTTGGTAAAAGACACAGGCACAACAGCATTAGAAATAGAGAATTTTTCTTACCAGTCCATTCCTTGCCAGTGTCCTCATTACACTTAGGTCTGTAGTGGCTGCAGTGCCCTCGAATCTTCCTCTCCCAAACTCACAGAGCTTGCACATTGATAAGGCAATTAAAAAAAGATGGCAGAAGGGGCACTAGGCTCTCATTGATTTCTCTTCCTAACAGAACTCAATTTCCTTTTGCTGTCAGCCTCCTAAAGCCCTTTGAGAAACGCTTACAATATAGTGTTAGAAAATATTTTTTTCTTAATATGTGATAAAACTGAACTTGAATCGTAAGTGTACAGTACAATACACAACAGCCAGAATATCTTTATTACTTAGGAAACTATGTAATACAAAGTATTTTGTATAGCACAATATATTTATTGTGACCCATATTTACAAATTCTATAAGGCTATGTGGTACGATAAAAAGTTTAAACCTATACAATAGCTCCTTCAAAAACAGGCATGATACCATCATGTTTAATACAGAAAGACTCCGTAGGCCATTAGACTTTGTCTCTCCTCCTTCTCCAATCCCACCAGAGGAATCACAAGTTACTTCAGATGATATTTTGGCAAGAATACTCTGAGCTAAGAGAATGGTGGCAGGAGGGGGCAAAGGGGACATGAGCAGCTGGGTGTGCTCAGGAACAGTGCTCACCACGACCAGCTTTTTCCAGCCCCACCTCGGAAAGGATGCCCACCATGGACCCTCTCCGCTCGTACCAGTGCAGAACTAGGTTGGACCGGAGGCTCCTGGACTCTGCAGTGCCAGCTGAGAGGTCTCAGAACACCGTATCCCCAAATCCATGTCAAAGCTCCACAGAGGCTGGTTTCTGCCCCAGAAGCCCTGTCCTCCCCAAAAGCCCACCTTTGTTCCCTTAATTCACATGAAGATATAGGAAAAATGACAATGGACAGCTGTCATGAGCGCAGAGCTCAAGTCAATCAGAAAACAAACGTTTTTCCTTCACAACATTTCTACTCGAGGACAGCGAGCCCCCCCCGCAGCACTCAGCCCAGAGGCAGCGTCCGGAGTGACATCCCTGGGACCCAGGGTGGCCGAGGCTGCTTTGCTGCGCCTGCACCACGGGCTGGCACAGGTGTCCTCCAGGCAGGCACAGGCAGCCATCGCTGGTGACTTCTTCAGGCGAGCAGTTATGGTGACACCACCGTGCTCTCACTGGAACAGTTGATTTCATTCACCGGGGCTGGCGGGCCAACGCGCAGGTTCTGCCCCGCGGCACAGCCCCTGCCGAAGGGCTGCAGCCCCCCAGCTCCCCGCTGAGCCAGCCACGCTGGGACAGAGGGCGGCCTCACTCTCCAAAGCTAGGTGTCCGCAGTAAGCGACCAGCAAACACCGTGCTGAGAACACTCTGCCACCTCCCAAAATACCACATTCAACAGACTACAATTTTTCCAAGACCAGATCCAGCCTAGTCCATGCTGGCAATCCTGCTCTGCTCCAGTGCCGCGCCCTGCCTGCCTGCAGGGTACCATGGGCAGTGGGAGCTCAGACACGGTTCCTCTGGCTCCACAGGGTCAGGTCAAACCTTTGCAAAGACCCTCTCGCTTCCTATGTGCGGCAACGCTAAGGGCAGTAACACTGTGGTATCAGCACCAGGTTTTTTTCATAGCAATAGGCACAGAGACAAAGTGCCTTTTACGGGGGCACAGGCTTTTAAAGCACTGTATTTAAACTATTTATATTATATTTATCTCAGAGCTGCCCTGATCCCCACCAAGCTATTTTGGTATACCAGTCCTCCATTTAAAATCTTCACAACAAGCCACATTCCTCACTTTTACACCTAGGACGGGAGGCATGTTTCAGTGGATTTGCACAAGTATGAAAGGCTATAAACTAAAAGATGTTGCTGCTCCAGATGAAATGGCCAGTTAACAGTTTGCATTAAAAATCCGACACACAATGCACTTAAATTTGCTGATAACTGTCTGCAAACAAAAAGGTGAAACAAACTTTTGTCCAAGCAAAGAGGTGGTGGTGGGGGGTGTAATTCCTATAGGAATTAACCTTTATAACCTTTATAAAAAGGTTTCAGACTTCAAAGGCTGAAGGACAGAAACGTTGCCTCTTTCTCTGCAGGAAGTAAACCCAAACCAGCAGGACTCCCAACAGCTGAAGGCCTCCAATTAAAGCTACACAGACCTTAAAAAGGTGAATTCGCAAACCGAAAAATATAAAGGAAGAAATCCGCAAGTGGAGATGCCAACAACTGCTGTGTAAAACCTCAACTGACCAACTAAAACGGAGGGAGGATTTCTGGTAATAACAAGAGAAGTGCAATCAGGAAAGAAGCATGTATAAATTACACAAAACATGTAATTTCACTCTCAAAAAACATTATGTTGAGGCAGCTTTTTGAGCAAGCAAAAAAAGCTGAGCAGCTGTAATGGAATGGATGAGGGCACTGCACTTCCCAGGGAGGGCCAGGATCTCCGTTATGCTCCCCATTGCTCAGACACTGTTAGGACAAGAGCTGGAACCTGCTCTAAGGCAGGTTCCAGTAATTAATGAAAAAGCGTACCTGAAGAAAGTGCTGAAGCTAAGAGCTCACTCCCATCTTGTATTAAAAGCACAAAACCCCAGAAAGTATGTGGCAACAAAAGTGAAAGCATAAAGAATTCAAACAAGCATTATTTGGAGTTAAAATAGAATTATATAAAGTGTATTACAGTATGTTCTATTATTTAAGTAACAACATATTTATATATCTTTTATTACATAATGATAACCTGAAGAGAAGTAGATATTTAATCCATGTACAATATAAAGAAATGATAGAGCAGAAAAAACACTTTCCCATTCAACAACATTCTAAAGATGCTTTTTAATCAGACATTTAAGCATTAAACATTTCTCAGTAGTAGGTTAAACTACTAAAATACAGTAAGTTTCAGTGCATTGTCCAAGCAGATGTGGAAATGCATACACATTCAAAGGGCTTTGTGGAAACCTAGTATTAATTCCCTCAGTTGCCTCAAACACAGAGCAAACACTGCAGTTACAGAATTTCTGGCCTTCATTTATTAGACCAAGAACAAGTAAGTCCTCCAACTATTGGTAATGCAATACTGTCAGCCTGCTGAATTAAAAAAAAAAATCAAGCCTGTGTAAATATTCTCATAAGCAGGGGGAATTTACCTGATTTCTACATACTGTTTAAAGTAAGCCCCACTTCATCTGAGTAAGAAAAGGAATCATCATTCTTCTCTCACACCTGCAAACACTGCTGCTCAGGGCTGACCGAAGCACGCGTGCCGCACATGGTATACAACTGATGGTACCCTCGAGTGCTGCCATAAGAAAAATAAAAAATATCCCGAAAGACACATATGCAAAGCTTATCTTTAAGAGTTGCCTTTTCCACCATCACCTAAAGAAGAGGGAAGAAAATATGTGCAATATTTAAAATTAGCCAAGAGTCGCTCTTTAATCAACTGCATTCAAATGGAAGTCCATCTCCCATTGCCCAGGGTTAAAAGCCACACAGAGTGAAACACTTGGCAGAAATCTTGGGTGATCATTTCTCAGTCATTAGAAGGGACGGCTCTGATGTGAAATAGGGCAAAGCAGCAAGTAAAGATTTGTTTTACATCACAGAATTTACATTTCACCTCCATGAAGTACAGGGAGCTGCTCCCAGAACTAAATCTGGGAGAGATACACGCGCATATGGGACTTGTCTCCTGACATAATGCTGTTATTTCCTATGAGCAGACTGGGACTAAAAATCACCTCATCTGTGAGTCCTCCATGAGAAGAATTGGCACATGGTTTTGGCAGCTACAAGCTTGATAGACATCAGACCAGGCATGCCACTCTGGCTAGCAGATGCACCATTGTGGTAACCCCCCACGTACACCAAGCTTTTCCAAACACCAATCATTAGGAAAAAAAAAAAAAAAAAAAAAAAAGGAAAATGAGTTCAAGTGCTGGTGCTTTATCATTAACATCTACAAAAGCCCATCAGCAGGACACTGGGAAGTGCAACACAAGGAGCAGCATCTGCTCCCACTCAGCCCCACCACTGTCACACGGTCCCCATGGCTTTAGGGCCAGCTCCGGTCTCCCTTTGTTTTTCCCACGTTGCTGCTTTCTTAGTCGAGTCGTGAGGAATACTGACACAACAGAACAACCTCCCTCGTCGGGCTACATTTTAAAAGGTTTACTAAAAAGAGCACTTATTTGGGGAAAGAATAAAGTAGGTCTTAAGTGGACATCTTGGTTGATATTTCAGAATCTGTATTCAAAGATATTAACATATTAGAGTTATTAGTGGTATTTGTAACACCCGTGTTGTGCATGAGATACCTATACCGCTATAACATCAGACTTACCAAAAGAAAAAAAGTAAATCATCTAAGAAACTGAAGATCACATTTAGGTTGTCTCACAAAATCAGCATAAAAATAAAAACATAAACCTGGTATTTACAGATTAACAAATAAAAATGTGAAGTGGGACTATCCAAATTGCTATTAAAGTGACATTCGACAATTAACTGGAACCCTGATATGAGTGTAACATCCTCCCTCTTCGCTTCCTTTTTTGTTATAAAAACAGTATTTACATATTTTATTATATTTTTTTTTTTTTTAAAGAGAACTCGTTGACATTATTGCTTGATCCTCTTCAGGAAAGACATTCCAATGAAGCAATTATTCCACATGCTGACAAAACACAGAATATACCATTTCAAGAGTGACAAAAGTTAACATTTTGTTCATCTAAAAATTATATTCATCTGCTAGGTCAGCAGATCACATGTAAATATAAGCCAATCAAAAATACTTTTTACAAAAAATAATCAAGTTTCCTTTTTCAATATGGCAGTAAACATAATTTGTTCTTTCACTCTCACCTTCCACAAACTTAATTCTAAATAGGAGCTTACTATTTTTTCACAAAAAAAGATAAATTTGATTAAAATTGTTATTTTCATAAACAAACACAAAGCCCAGCCTTACACCTCACATGTCTATCAAAAGTCACACTTTTGAGTTGCTGAACACCTACGTAGAAATGTAGCCTTTGTTCAACAGCAAGGGGACTTTTCTGGTGCACAGCACTCCCAGATAAAATATTACTATCTTTCAAGACTTTCTGAAGTGCTAACTATGAACCACCAGTTCTTCTTTCAGGCAGGTCTAAATTGACTATCCTCCCATATCTGAAAAGATACAGCTTTGTATTTGACTATGAATATTAAGCAGCTTTCTCCACAAAACAGGAAGGCACCATGCACATAGCAGTTGAGGCAGGAAGCAAACAGCAGCAACATGACGTGAATTTTAGGTTCAGATGAGTTAAGGCTTCTGTTAAACTTCTTTATCTTCTTCTAGTTAGAATCGCTATCTGGAAAGAAAAAAACAGAAGCAACTGAAGTAACGGTATGACATGGTCAGGAGAGCAGTCACACCCTGCTGTGTCTGCTTTGTCTTACACACAAACCGTGTCTGTTACAGAAAGCCCCTACAAATGCATACTGCTGTCCTGGTGTCATCTTGGTCTTGTCCTATTTAACGCCCTAAACACTCAAGAGTTACCCAGAACACGGCTGAAACAACACACACCAAGGTTTTCAAAATGTGTGCAAGCCTCAGTTATTCGGTGACTTGACCATTCTTGCTTGATGGAAGCACTATGAAATTGCAGCACCACCAGTCCAAGTGTTGTTAAAAAAAGGAATTATCTGCAGAGAATCAGGGAAACTGTATCACCTGTGAATGAAAACTTCACTTCCACAAAAACCTGCTCTGAATTAACACAATTACTTTACGTTCCTGGGTGCACACTTCATGCCAAGTATGCTTCAGTGTTTATGCTTTCAGAGTGACCATACTGACACATTAAGGAAACATTTTTCATGTGTGTTTTTATCACTGTGTACTTTCACTTAGCAAAGCCCCTCTTCCTGTAGGGATATACCTTTTCAAACCTGATTCTCATAATGGCTCTGTCTCTTCTTTGATTTCAGCTCCTTCAGCCACTGAGGAGACTTTTCTTCTGACCTAAGATATAGAAAAAAAAAATATTGTTATTTACTTATGAAAACTCACTACTGAAAAAGAAATATACAATCTCCCCTACAGCCTTGGGAAGCATACTTGCATTATTTTTTTCTTTCACCAAAATGAGTATTAGCATCTTTCTGACACTGGAAGTCTCTCACCTGTCCTGCTTCTCCACACTGGAGGGCAGCAGTCTGCTACCAGGAGTTCCAAGCTGCAGTTGCGGTTTAGGGGATTTGAACAACTGAGCAGAATTCACTTCACCAGGACTCTCAGACTCTTGTCTTTTTCGCAGTTGGGCCTAAATAGAAGAATAAAGAAAAGGGCTCCTTTTTTAAGCCAGCATTCAAACGTGGTTTTTTTTGGAATGCAAACCACATCACTCAGATTTATAAAAACAAAAAAATCCATTCCTGAAATCAGTGCAGGGATTCTTTTTTTTTGAAAGCATGCTTGCTATTGCAAAGATGTTTTTTTTCCCCAAATCACTTAGTATTTCTAGCCAACAGTTAAAAGTGAGTAACATAACTGTGAGGGTTTTCTACACATATGCCCCCTGCCCTCGCACCGGCCCCACAACAACAACATTGTCATCTTCAGCAAAACTTCCTAGCTCTATTCCTAGATATCATCTGCAGCTACTGAAACCGTTTAACTCTTATCTGACACGCTCTGCCTGTGTTCACCTTGAGAACAGAGTGGTCTATTCCTGGAAATACGGGAAGTCTCTGTGCCTGTACAGACGATCTCACAGTATGCTGTATCTTTTCTTCCTCGTCAGTATCTTCCTGTTGCGTAGTTTTCTTCTCTTCTAATTGTTTAAAAAAAAAAAAAAAGCGGGATTGGGGGTGGGGGGGGTTTGGAATTAGCAGGCTTTTCATCTGCACCTTGTTCTAGATCTCTTCTTCCATTCAGAAACACATTAAGAGTAATATTAACACACCACAGGACTGAGTTCAATGCTTCAACAGAGATCAAAGCAACAAACATACTAAGTACACAGCACTAGAAAGATTTCTTGCTGACAGAGATGAGGGAGCAGAAGGTACTCCTAATTTCATGAATGTTGATGCTTCTAAATGTCTCTGTTGATCACAGGACATGAGATTAATTTAGAACTGGCAGAGAAACATCTGAAGTCATCAGGTCTACCTCCCGCTCAAAGCAGGGCTTTGATTCCAAAAGGCTGAGGAGCCGAAGTCTGCACACCCAAGGGAAGGCGCTAACTACATGTCAGCTTCCAGAACAGCACTTCTTATCAAGGAAAGCCTTCAAAATTTTTTAGGTCTGTTAAACCCACACCAAAGTAACCATCACACAGACAACAGTCTTTCCATTCATTAGGAGGCTATAGAAGAGATCAGTTTGATCACATTTTCTTTCCTGTATTCACAGGCTTTAAGGGAAAGCTGAAACTGTGGGTCACAAAACTGACTTTTTAAATAGGTCCCCTCAGCTACAA
Organism: Falco biarmicus; assembly: GCF_023638135.1. Lineage (NCBI taxonomy): Eukaryota > Metazoa > Chordata > Aves > Falconiformes > Falconidae > Falco > Falco biarmicus. The sequence continues at coordinate 27,530,215 of NC_079288.1, read as the reverse complement.
AAATATCACCAGCCTCTCTAAAGAGCAGGCTGCAACACCAATAATTCCTCCACTCAGGGAATATCTAAAGGATATCTGCAGCATCTATCACCATAGCACTGTAATGCTGCAAAATCACGGATCTATAACGAGCGCGTGCAATAAGCCATTCATTCACTTCCACAAGCAAGGATTTTCGATGTCTGATGCATTTCCTTATTGCATCCTAAGTAATAGGACAGGCCAGGAGGGGGGACATTTTTCATAGAATGAATTAAGGAGTTGATTTATCCTTAACTAGGCCTCTTTAGTCCTATAGTGCTTATAGATGCTAGAAAGAAAGAATATTTATGAGTGCTTGTAGAATATGAACAATTACAGTTGCTCTTACCAGGCAACCACAGGTCTAGATATAAAGAATGTGCATCCTACCGCAGCAGTTTCTAAACTCAGTATTTTCTCAGTGAGCAAAATTCTCTTAAGTCAGCAGCCAGAAACTAAGGGAAACTGAATCAAAGCTCTCCTTCACCCTGGTCTTCTGCAGGTCTGGCTGCTGTGGCTTCCCTCACTCCAAAGGCTCCAAAAAATGGAAGGGAAGACCTGACTTAAAGGATCACCCAGAGGTGAGAAAAGGAAGCTGCTGTTAAACCTTGATGCAACTTCAGGTATGTTACACTGTTTAGAAATTCCTGCCCTTACAACCACGTCAATTACTGCTAATTGTTTCAGAGAGTTGAGGGATACCTGTGGAATCTTTAAACATCCAGGTATTATCTGGTTCTTCTGTCAGAGAAAATCTGTTTTCAAACTCCAGCCCTCTGCTTCTTCTAAGAGAGTGGGAAATAGGAGCCCGGCGGCGTCTCTTTTTGCTGAGCTGTACACGAGTTTTCAGTGCACTGGAGTCCAGAATAGTGGTTTGCTATAAAAAGAAACAAAGTCTTTACTTTCAACCAGCCTGAAAAGAAGCCATCTCCTCTATAATGATTTCCCAACCTACTTTAACACATTAACCCATTCAGTTTAATTAAGCTATATATATTTGCCTGATTATTATTCTTGTAGTTACTTAAAGCTATATTAAAGAGAATTTATGATGAGGATATGCTACATTGTGGCTAACTAGGTGGAGTGCTGGTTCTTTGATCTCTCTTGGCTGTGGATGTCTGAACTACATGAATTGTTTTCACTAAATTAATAAAAAATAACTGCAATAAATTGGATTTTGGTTCCTGGTGTATTTTAAGAATAGAAGAAGAAGAGGCCTTACTAGCTAGTAACAGCTGAGGGCCAGTAAGACGACTAGGATCTAAAAAGAGCAACTACACAAAATTCTCTTGTAGTAGAGTGCTGTAATTTCATTGTTCTGAAGGGTTGCATCTACAGTAATTTCAAGCCACTCATCAGCAACAAGGAGACTGCAAGTTAAGTGTCATACCACTCAGAAACACACACATGCACCTCTGTGCTTGACGGTAAGGTAGTAACATTTAGAGAGCAAAAGAAAGAGCCGTAATTTATTTATTTAAAGCAACTTGTTAGAGACTTGCCTGTAATCAGTACTGAGCCTCCTGTTTCTCTTCAGAAGACGTGGTTTTGTCTCTTTTCAAGAGATTTCAGGTCAGAAAAACTACCGATTAAAGCAGCGTATTGCCACCTGTACTTGTAGCTATTCGTGTTTTAAAGAGACACCCCTAGCCGTCCAGGGAACAGTACCACGTAGGACCATCTCCACTACCTGCAGAACCACTGACAGACAGAGACTAACCACCATCCGTGCTGTTATGAGTGACTAACACTTTCTTTACAGAGCAAAAAGTGCACTTGGGATATTCTGCCAAAGCGTTAGGAACTGCTACCATGGCCAAGGCACATGTGGTTAGAGATCTCAAAGCAATGGATCACGGAACATGGCCTCTGCTTCAGAGCTGGGGTGGGCTGGAAGACGAGAGCAGCACCTACTTTGGCAAAACACTGGTTTCTGCAGCTCCCCACGGATGGCAACACCAGCAGAGAACAGAGCTGGCTGGAGGCACTTTCGCACAGCCTACGCAGGAAGCAGCTGTGATTTTAACAGTCAATTCTGCCGCACCAGATCAAACTGCCTCCAGCACAAACCTGCTTGCATCCTTCCTACATTTTACAGAGCAGTCTACTCAGTTCAGAAGGTGTGATGGCACTTTGACAAGCAAGGCAGTGCAACCAAGACCTTCCTAGCAGCTGCACAATGCCTTCAAGTTGGGAATCTTGCACTTACCAATATATCTGCCATTAGATACTGTATAATAAAAAAAGGTGCACCAACTCTTACTAAAGAAAATCCAGTACTTCCTGGGAGCTGTACTGAAAAACTACAGTTGCATCGGTGCTTTCAAAGAACACTAAGCCTCATTAACTGTGTATGGCCAAAAATGACTTTTCTTACAGCCACAAGATTAAGTATGAAAAATTCCTTTAAAATGTAGTTGTAAGCTACTACAGAAAGAGACCAATCGTGAATAAGAGAAACAACAGGAAATGTCTTTATAGCCTTAAAGCTGCTTGGCTGATAGCACAGCAGTCACTAGGTATTTGTGTCATTTAATTATGTTCCCAATGTTCATAAAGCCGTTTAACTCCTTGCATTCTGCTCCTCAGCGAGCTATAAGAAAACCAGCAGTTTTATCAAGCGACTGGCAGACACTATCCAAGGCCCATAGCTTTTTGCAGTCTCTCAGAACCTAAGTGTTACAGGAACTAGAAAAACTTTGTAGCTTTGATCTTAAAATTTTCAGGCAGGAAGTCAGTTGGGAAAATTCAATGCGATAAAGAAAAGGCAGAGGAAGATTGAGTGCAAAGTTTCCAGAAGATACTGCTTCACAGTGATTAACACAGGTAACAATACAGTTAACATAGAAGGAGAACTTACGTTTCCCATTATGGTAACTTACATCAATGAAAGAGAAATCAGTGGTCTTTTCATCAGGGTAGGCGTCTCCTGGAGGAGGTAAATCAGTCCCGTCAGTAGAGTCTATGTCAGTGCTGGAACGGTCAAAACTTATGCTCCTTTGGTCTTTTGAGATGTCATGGTGATCTACCAGGGAGGCAGGTTCCGTTTGAGAGGACAGTGAAGATGGGTGGCTATTTGGGGGTTGCTTTCTCGTTGAAATAACATCATTTTCCAAGGAAGGAGATTCGGGCACAAAGCTGTAAATTAAGAAAATGAAATTTATGAGACTTCAGGGTAAGGAAATACATGCAAGGATAGTTGGGATCACGCAGACGATAAATAAAAGTAGAACTGAAGCTATGGCTACAAGTAACAAAGGCATCTTTGGAGGCAGCGGGTACCAACAGCAAGGGTGCAGATCACTTTCATTAGCACAGCTTTTTACCCATATGGATTTACAGTGTATCAAATAATGCAAGTATGCAGATAAATTGTAATAATTTGATTGCAATATGCTTTTATTGCTCGGGGTTTCTTTTCCCAAGCACAAAGGCCCCTTCAAACGCATGCATGTGAATGAGATGAGGGAAAGAGCAAACTGCTTAAAAGCCCTAAGCAATTTGCCCATTTGACATACGCATCAGCAGACCTTACACTTTGGCACTGTATACACTTGAAAACACTGTGAAGGGTAATACCCTGTTTGCAGGCCTCAGACAAAGAGTAACCGTTCAAAGATTCTTCTCTGTGCTCATCCAAAACTATCTTAAATATGTATAAATATGAAACAATAAATACTCTTTTACTGTAAGTGAATTCCTGCAGAACACTACAAGCTACTTGCAGGTCTTTCAAGAACAATCCTTACAAACACCTCTGTTGTTCACGTTCCCACCTTTTCCCTAGGAAGGCACACATATATATATATACACACAGAGACACATATATATATTTTTGAGATGTATTATACCTAATTAATATTAATCTATTGTAAATAATAACATATAGTATGTAATTTTTTAATATATGTAGATGCAAAAATTGTGTGCACACTTTCTGAAACACAAGAAGACTGCATATACACATCTGGACCTGAAGAAAATGCGAGTGCAATGGGAATGGCCCTGGCCACCAGGCAGCTCCTGCAACACAGTTCATGCTCCGGGTGTGAGTAACTCCGTTTCACATGACTCCAAGGAAAGAAACTGAAGCATCTTAAGCAGCGCAGAGCATTTAAACACTTTGGAAGCATTTTTTAGATGCTAATAGACATTGGATTTAAAAAAAAAGAATTGTATCCCTCGTGTTCCGACAGAAAGAAGCGTCTCCGTTGGTGCTATCCCAAGACCAACAGCTCCTCCACTTGAGCTGTAGTAGATTTTGGTTCTCTCATTGCCTCTAGTTCTGGTCTGTAAGAGACAAGGAACACAAGCAGCTGTAACCCAGTCAATGGCAATTTCCAAGATATGAAAGAGGAGAGAGGACATTGCTTGTTTAGGTGGATCCAATCCCATATCCCATTGGGAAGTTTGGAAGCAACAACGTGATCGCGCAGAAGTGCTACGGGCTCATCGATTCACTCTTGCCAGGCAGGAGGTCTGCTGGCCTCAGAGTAGGTGACTTTAAAGCATGCAGAGTGAACTGGCAGGGAAGGGGACTGGAAAAGGGCAAGATCAGGGCTGGAAATCACTAGAGAAAGCTCTGCAGGGGAGAGAGACTGAGGCAGTGTCACTGGACTGGAGCACAAATGCCCTGTGCTGCTCCACCATGCTCATTCACAGCATGGAAACTAACCAGAGATATGCCCACCTGACTGCAGAAGTGGTTCTCTGAACCAACTCCTTCCTTAAGAGCTTCTCTTTTATCTTGGGGCATATTTTGGAGAGAGCTGCCCGTCCAGCCACAGGTTGTTTTCTCTCAGGAGGTGGGCAGCAGGTGGCACCCTAAGGCAGGGCTCCACAAGCAGAAGCTTTCGGGGTGCCTCAGGGATAGCACCGAGGGCAGCAGGACCTGCACCCCAGCACTGTGATGCTCCCAGCGTATTCCTAGAAATTTTTCCCTTGCCTAGATTAACAGAAAGTAGTGTCAGGACTGAAAGCTGTATAGAGTTGTGTGTCTCCCTTTGTCACATAGGTTGGAGCATTCCTTCGAACAGCAGGAGATTGTAGGGAACACTGTAAGACTCTACTGTCAGTAAAAATAGGGCTGTCTTGCTTCTAATTTTAGGAGTTCCTAGTTTAAAAACCAAACTCTAAAAGTATTTAAGGAGTTATGGGTTTTTTCCTCTTCTTAAGAAAAGTCTTTTATTACTAAGCACCTTTGTTGAGCAAATATCTAGGTAAAGTGTTCTAAATCCAAAAAAATCTGAACACGTATGAACATATGCACGGTTTTTAAACAATAGACCTCAGTATTTGGTACAGTCCACAACGACAGCAATCTTGGGAGGAAAACACTCAGGAGTCTACTGTTGAATAACAACTTTCTATGAAGCAGCAGTTCTAATTTCCAGTCTGGCAGAGCAAATGCTGCACAGAGGGTTTTTCCAGCACATGAGTAGTGTGAATGCTTCTTCCCTCCTTCAGCAGTGGGCCCCAGGATAATTAAGAACTGGTACTAATGAGCTCCAGGGGGAAGTTTTTGTCTAGTATTTTTGCTTCAAATGATATTTGGTATCTGCAGCATTAGGCTTCAGATCCACTAGAATGGGGAAGAACGTAGAGACGAACGACAATCTGCACGCTTATCACCTTTCATGGAAATGAAAAATATATATTAAAAGGATCCTGTCTGATTTGCACATCTCTGGAAAGCCTCTCCCCTTCTACATCTTAGGGCTTCAGCTAACACAGCAGTGCAGTTTTTCAAATGAATATTTGAAAAATACAGATGAATTTACACTGATCAGTGGTTTGTAATTCACTAACCTTTCTAATGGATTCTCCTTTACTGTTCTCGCATAATTACAGCATCGTTACACATTAAACACTGTGACACAGCTAATCACCAAACATGGCAAGCATGACTTGAGTACACACACTGTCATGCACAGTGGCTTCTTTCCATCTGAACCACAAATTAGGGGGGAAACGCCCCTCATAATAATGGTCAAATATTGCAACTTAAAACATATTTTCAGTTCTCATTACTGAGAGCTACTGTGCATCTTCTATTACTTCATTAAGATTTCAAGTTGTATGAGCATATCCGTAAGCTACTAACAATGTTTAACAGGGGTCATTTACAGATGCTTGCTTCTCTGAAAAATTATCGTTCCTGTAGTGGACACAAATTTCAGTAGAATGGTTATCACAAATATGCAATATACTAAGATCAATCTTCACTTTCAATTGCAATTAAATTTAATTAGTTTTAGCAAGACAGTGCGAAGAGGCCATAAAGAATGTGTTGCTTCATTATATGAAATTAGGAGTGAAAAAGTAAAGGGATGCTGGTTTTTATGCTGCTGAAAAGTTAGAATCAAAAGGCAGCTGTCACTTTGCCTAGGGCATCACACAAGAAATAACATCAATTCAGAAATGACCTTTCGTATTCCATAACTACAGATTCCCATTTATTACAGGTAGCTGATACTATAGTAGGTCTTTGTTTCTGAAACTTTGTTGTAGCCTAGCTTCAAGAATTTAAAGAAATAAATAACTAAAATCTTATGAAGTCAGAGCTGTATATATCCATCACCTAAAAACACGGTTCCTTTTCTGTAAAAAAGAATCATTTTTCCTTATGAAGACTGCTGCAATCTAAAAGTAAGAATTTTCTATGGTGTCAACTTGGAAAAGCTTACTAAAGCACTTGAGAAAAAAAAAATAAAACCTTTTCGATAAGCTAAGAAAAATCCAATTAATGCCTCCAAATTAAACCATCTCCTTCCATTCTGAAAAGTTATTTGCCAAAGCCTGTTGCCACCAGCCAAGAGCAGCCCCTTCTGTTTATTCTACCAGTGATTAAGTTTAGCTGAAAATGATCCTTCCTTCACCTTCTTAGAAGCTTATCTAGGAGCAGGACCATGTTTATCCTGTTGCCACATTATGACTTTTTATTTTAAAATTCCCTTCCTCTCTCAGAGAGAAGGAGCTCATTCACTGATGCGTTCATGAAACACTCCTAAAGGGGCTAAAATAATCACTCCACGACTCAAATACTGGAAAATGCCAGAAACTGGAAGTTCCTCCAACACACCACCAGCAGGCTGGTGACACTGTTCTGTCCCTACTGCTGCAGCGTTCCCATTTGCTCCCTGGGTACCCTGCTCCCAGCGCTCCCTCAGCCATGGGTTCAGCTGGTGGCCGAAAGGCGTATGGGGTGCGTGAGGAATACAACAACACGTAAAGTCTTAAGGGAAGTGAGTAAGGCAAAACAGGAAAGTTGAATTATCAGAGTATCCTGTAAGTTCCTGCCTGTGGGCCGAATGCAGAGGTGTGTTCGAATCACCCATGGCAAGAGGAAGAGAATGCCTGCACTTGTCCTGGCAGAGGCCTTCTACTTGATAAAAAATAAACTGCAAACAAAATGCAGTTTCAATATATTCCAGGAAGATTTCCCTTATTAATGTTTAAAAGCATGTTACTCTTACCCCTTTCCAAGTGCCTGAATTGAATATACCAGTCATTCCCGACAATGAACTGGAAGTCAAAATAAAGCAGAAAAAGGGGGTTGCAAAATGCCACAAAGTTACTATTTGTGTCTGTCATTGTCATGCTATAAAAAAAACCCCAAAACTAAATATTTCTTACAGCGGAAACAAAATTCCAAGACATGGGGATTGAGTTCAATACTTCAATAAACCAGAATTTTTAGGTGGAGCTTTTCTAATTAGGAAGAATTCTCCAGGTTTGAAATAACATTCCAGCACTGTCTGTTTTGGAGCCAAGACAAGCACGTTTGTTACAAAACAGATTTCAGAAACTGTCTATAACATACTGAAATCAAAGTTATTTTACAGAAGGTTTGGATGTCACTGTTGGCATGTCACATAGTTCACTGAACTTCAAGCTGAAACCTACCCTGATTTCATAAGCAATAAAATATTTATAGAACACAGTTCTCAAGTGCAGAACACACCAAACATAACTGACACTAATGTCTGCTGTATGATCTTAACATGTATAACATTAAAAAACCCAGATAAAATGCTATTTTCATACTACACTGAGCAGATATTGGCTCAAACAGCAAAGATCAAGCTGTACTTTACACAAGAGGTGTAAATTATAAAAACCCTCATACTTAATACTCCAGGTTTATTTCATTACATCATTTTACTAACAAAAAAGCATCAGTAATATTATCTTTCATTCAACTGACATTCCATTACATCCTCCATTTCACCACACTAAAACGCTTCAGAGTCAGTGAGACGGGGACATTGTACCCCAGGATTTATCTGGCAGTGCACTGCGTGTCATCCTGCTGTTGGAGCAGCTGCCTGGCATTCAGAGCACCCGTTTCAAATGGATTTTGCCATTCAGCCCATCTGGTAGCACAGCTCTTAAAGGCAGTGCTGATTGGTATGGAAGAGGACCAAATTTATAAAAATATTTAAAACAAACCCCAAGACTGTTAGCGTACCCTGTCTAATCATAATCAGACACTTCCTTACCTACCTGAGAGGGAGGAAATCAAGACAGTTTTAGCAAAATCTTCCCAGAACCCTACTTCTGCCCACCAGAGGCACAAGCAGGTTATCACTTTCTAAATGTGAAAACGTACATTTCTAACTATAATTACAAACATAAAAATACAAAGAATAAAAGAAGTTTTACTACCTCTGCTAATCTCATCAAAGCCATTTGATGTATTTCTCAAGAAAAACTGTTATTCTCATGTCTCTTCTACCATTTTAGCACTAAAAAAAAATAACATCTAACTTGTGTTTCAATCACTAGCAGACTTGTTAAACCTATTCCAGTCCAAGCAGGTTTTGTCATTGCTTATGAAAGTGGTGATACTGCATTCTCACTGGAGGATTGAGTTTACATTTCAAAACTTATTGCAATTTGTAGATATCAAAGAAACATTTCCACACCTATAGACTAAAGAAAATGAACATGCAACTTTAGAAGAAACATACATGTGCACCCATGTCACACACATACACCCAAATTTTTCTTCTCATTACGAAGGAAAAGCTTGCACGCATGGCAGAGGGGACCTTGCTCAGCCTCACCTGTCCCCACTGTGCCGCTGCTCGTTCCAGGTGCCATACTGGCTGTCGGGCTCCTGCACAAGCGTGTCCGTGTCCTTCGCTCCTGAGGGCTGCCTGGAGAAGCATTGCTTCAGCTGATCCTGCAGGGAAACAATTGAAACATTTCATCAGTCTTTTATCCTTTAGCTAAATGATTAACAGGTTGTATTTGCAATACTGGTTTTGAATCTACCAGTTAAGCTTGGTCAACACAAAACAGGGAATAAACTTAAACAAGGAAAACTGCTATGAACTTGGAGCAATGATTCTCTATAAAATAAGCACTATTTTCCTGGGCAAATCACCAGTTCTAGAGGCCAGAACTGACTCCCTGGTTTTAGTAACTCCATATTGCTTTAACATTATCCTTATCCCAGGTTGCACAAGGTTTTTAGAAGCACCTATGCAAACACGAAGAATTCTGCTGGGAACTACATTTAATCTCCCCAAGCATACATCTCCCATCAACTCTACTGCTCTTTTCCTGGATTTAATAAAAGGACTTCCCCCCCTCCCCCCCACCCCTCCCCGGCTTTCTTGGGAAGACATTCAAAATAATAAAGCATAAATAAGTAAGCATAGTGGCAGACACTAGAAAGCCTTTGACAAATTGACGTGTGCTAGTGTAAATTTCAAACACTATGTACAACATAGAAGGACAGACTCCAGTGGTTCTTTCCTGTGTTCTACTCTGTCCTCTCATTTCCTAAGTATTTTTATTTCATAGATATGTTACTTTCTAAGAGAGAACATTGCATCTGAAGACCCTTCCCTTTCAGGGGAGAGAAGTGGGTCAGCTGCTGCTGCTGGCACCCTAGATTTGCAGCAGATCTATGTTAACATGCTCCAGAACATAACACTGCTGCACCTTTTGTTTTACCATTGTATTGAGTTACATACTGAAGTTCAACAGTTACTGAAATAATACATTGTGTGTAGATAATTAAACGTTGGTCCCTTTTGCATTCATTATCCCAAACAAATGCAAGTATGGCTTTCAGTGCTGTATCAACTTTGCTTATGAAGATCTCATCTAACAGCACATTGCACTGTTTTCTACATGTCCTAAGCTTTTTCTCTTTATATAAAAAAAGGAAAAAACACAACCAACCCATCAAAACACCCGCCCACCACCTCAAACCCACCTAGCAGAACATGCTGGTGGAAACTACCAACACACCTATTTCACTTCAGGCAGCACACACAAAGTAACAACCATACTCAGTGAACTGGGATTCCTTAATATTACCAGGGAAAAGAAGAAAACAAGGAAAAAAAAAAAAGAGATTGCATGTTTTCTTGCGTCCTTAATTTTGTAAACCTAAAGAATACTATCTTAAAACTATAAAAATACTGACATTAAGAATAATTCACCAATACTGATACTTGGCTACTGAATCCTACAATGCTTGCATCTTCTGCTACAAGTTGCTTATTTCCCCAACCATACTACCAGCCGTTGCCACTCTCTAGCTCCGTCATGCTCTTCGCTGCTGACAGTGCTCTATTTTAATGCTGAGTGAAATAAACACCAAAAGGCTCCACCATTTATTCCAACTATTACAATGCACCATTACTAGACAGTCTAAAATTCCAGTTTGCAATACTCAAGTAAGGCTTGGGTTGTGTGTTGCAAGAAACCCAAGTTTCCTGTTTTTCATCTTCCAGATGTTCCCATTGCCTAATAATTCCCTGGTAGTAACTCTTACACTTTATATAGAGACACATACCTGTAAAGCCCAGAGGCAAGCTGAGTTGTTAACATTTTTCAGCCCATTCCATACCAGCTTTTAGCAATGAGCACTGCACACACCTCTTAACAGCTAGGCGAGTAGCAGGGAAATAGTCCTGTACAGCTCAGAAACCACAGGGCATTTCCTACTGCTTGGCTCAGGCATATGTTTTGCTTTCCACAGAGTCCTTCCGTAGCTTCATGATTTCATGCCTGCACCAGGGGTTAAACTAACACTCCTGGGCTCAGCCTTCTGCTGTTACTTGGTGGCCACTTGATTCACTTCTAGGAAAGGCACTAACAAACGCAAATCATTATTCTTGCTTTCCTCCCCACTGTCTATCCTAGTTCAGGTTGGCGGTTTGTTTGTGGTTGTTTTTTTCTTTTTTTTTCAACCTGATGCTTGTTATGAATTTTTTTCAATCCCAATCTACACATTACCACATTTTTATAATCAATGCACACAAAGTATTTATCAACTTTTGCCACTTTCTGCACAGAAACAGTTGCAGCTGTATCAAGCACTGTAGCTGCAGCACCTGGCAGCCTTAGTGGCAGCACACAGCCTCCACAGCCCTTGCTCAGCACCCCAGGGGGACACTTGCTGCCCCAACAGAATATGACCCAACAGACACAACCACCTCTTCTTTTTTGTTGGAAGTCAGTGTTTTCCACCTGCTACGACTAAAGTCCATTACCTCTGTGCATGGTATGTATTAAATTGTTACTTGTTTCTAGCTAGAAACAGTCTAAAAAGCTTAGAAACAGGAATGGAAGCAGCTGAAAAACAACTTCATTTTATTGCATTGGGGAGACATTGTTTACAAAAAGTGTTGTGTTATCACGACTGTGATGTTTGTAAGAAGAAAGCATGGACAATCCAGATAATACCATTTTGGCAGCTACAGGAAAAAAATTAGATGCAAATATATTGCTCATCTGAAGGCTCAGTAATTCTTACTAAAATTTTACATTGCAAACTGATCAGCACGTATTCTTCCATTTCAGGCAACATTTTACTTGATGTGATATATATTTGAACTTTAAGATGTGGTTTTATAGCCAAAATGACAGAATTAACACTCAGATACCAATTCTCTATGCTAAAGCCAAAACAAGCCTGAAAAAGAAATAAAATTGCTACTTCTGTAGACATTGTGAACATAAATTCAGTAAAACAAACTGAGAAGTCAAGAATATGACACTCCAAATTCTAGCAGATTACTTTGTTACATTGAGTAATGCTATTGCATTTTGCTTCTGGAGGAAGCTACTTCAGAAGGCAGCTGCACAATCTTTCCCTGATGATCCCTTTCAGTCCACACTTTTTAACTGACCCAATGACTAGCTGGAAAAAACAAATGTTCTTTGAAGTCTACAAACCATTCCTTAGGCCTAAACTATTTAAAGACTCTGGCTTCTACCAGCTGAGAAGAACCACAGAGAATTTGATGAGGTATAATAACCTGGCCAGCTAGCTGAGAGAGAAAAGGTTCCAACTACGACTGAAATAGGGAGAAGTAAGAGGAGCTGATCCCATCCCCAGCTTGTGGAGGAGGTATCCGAGGGTGACACAGAAAAGCAATTTATAGCCTGTGCATCCTGGAGTAGGTAGGATATGTTGAAGAAGAAAGGGACAACAAACTATAAAGATTATTCTTCACAGCATGTGATTACTATCAAGCATAAGAATGATAAGGTTTAGGTTTTCTTTTGAAGATCTCTCTTGCATTATCTTCACTGCCCTCCAGAAAAACTAAAGGCAATCTGGTAATACAGAAGCACTGGCCATCGGGACCTTGGACGTGCCTGGGAAAAGTCCATTCCCTTTGTTTTCAAAATGTTTACCTTCAGTAACTATAAGCTTATTTCTAAAAAACAGTAGAGGCTAGTCAAAAAAGTAAAATAAAAAAACGGAGTGATAACTTTCTCTACCTCCATCCTCCTTCAGCCTTTATAATCCTTGGGTAGCACTTGATAGCTGCTATTAAACTTTTGGTTTTTTAAATACCAGTCAAAATTACACAATTTCTCTGAGAACTATACATACATACCATTGCATTTTATGGCTGAGATGCTTTTAGACGCAAGCAACTCAGATTAGATCATACAGATACATTTGCATTTTCTGGCATTAACATTTTACTTGGAACAACCTGGTGTTACAAAGACCATGAATGAAGAACAAACTGGGATTACAAATTGGGAGCTTTAAAACATATGACAGATGCAAAAATAATGTAAGCTTTACTGAATGTACTAGAGTGACAATTTTCAGGTCTGTCACAAGCCCATTATATCACACATCCCACAGTGCCCTGTATCACATTAATTTACATAAAACCACAGAAGACAGATCAAAGTACCCTGCCTACTGCCTAGTAGCCCCTTGCAATGCATCCCATGGCACAATAAGGTGCCAGTTTTTACCCAAGTATTGGGACAAGAAAGAACAAAATACTTTCCAACATGTACTGTTCCCAAACATGACCAGATTCTGCTTCATACTTTGTTCCCTAGCCTAAATCCTAACTTAAAGCTCACTTCTTCAGATGGATGAAAACAGTATTTTCCTTTTTTAAATGTGTAAGTACTATAGAGCAAGAGATCCTGCAAGATAAAGAACTGACATATCTGGCTTTGACTTTTGTTGCCCTCAAGAACATATCTGCTCTGAACAGAAAACCTTTTCTTCTGTAAGAGACAACTACCCACTATTAACTCAACAAACCTGTGCTAATATGTGTGAGCCGTTCTCTTTCTCTATCCAACCCAAAGTCCAAAAGAGGTGGTGTACAATGTGTGAAGCTAGGCCAGATACAGCCATTTCCTCAATAAACAGAATATTCATAATACAGTAACAGACATATCAAAGGAAAAAGCAGTAAAAAGAGGGGTCTGGTGTCTTCTTAGAGCACAAGATAAACCAAAATTAGGAATTCTCTTATTTGTAAGCACAGAAAAATCTCCCCAATCAAATAAATACTGCTCTCAATCCAGTATTCAAATGCTGTAATTCTCCACGCCTCAATCTTTAACTTAAAACACTTACATCAGTAGCCAGGAACAAAATCAACTTAATTTTCACATGAAATAAAACAGTTGAGTTGTATACTGATCTGCCTCTAGTTCTTCTTCTAAAATGAGACATTATGATTATGCCTCTTTCAGTACTCCCTTGGAATTAAGCTGGGTTTGGCAGCAGTCCAGAGCTGATTACTCCTGCAATTTCCAGTTCCTGAAAATGATGCACATACAATATTGGTCCTACCAGCACAAAAATTAACCGTAACTAAGAAAGAATGCATACATTTATGTGAAAAACACTTCTGCGCTGATGTGAAATAAAGACCTGGCATATGAAGAATGCCAGTTGAAAGAGATCTCATGAGTCAGAATCCTCACAGACAGTTTCAAAAATATCTTTGTTTGCAAAAGAGACAGAGACATCAGACAGCCAAAATGACACCCCACAGCTTGACGTGAAAAAATTAAAAGTTAAAATCTACTGGCATAAATTGAATATGAATAGGTAATTGCACAATGGAATGAAGTTTTGACCATCTGCCTCATTAACACAAAACTCAGAAAGAAAAATTCTTGCTGATTTCTTGAAAATCTTCCCCCTGCCCCCTCCTTTTTTTTTTCCTCTCTTCTCTTTTTAATGAAAAGTAGTCAGATGTTTGGTCAAATTGCCCATATTCAGAACTCCCCTGCCCCTTAAGTGCAACACTGCACTTAAGGAGAGTTTACAAGTCCTTACAAACCCAGAACGCAGTCCCAGTTGTTCCCCTGCAATATACCAGGAAGATGGCAATATACCTTATTCTATTAAAAAAAAATTCCATCATTTTATAGTTGACTCTGCTTTGAGTCAGATACTGGGCTAGAGACCTCCAGAGCTCCTTTCTAACCTGAATTATTCTATGATTATTCTAATGATTTCAAGGTTTATTACTAAAAAGTCAACTATGTATTTTCGACCACCAACAGAATTATCACAAACATAACACCACATCAAAACCAATGAACCAACACCAAAAAAAAACAAACCCAGCACAAGGGCCTTAGAAACTATACAACATTTCACAACCCATGTGTTTTTTCTAAGTATCCAAACATCAACACAGCAAGTGGGAAATTGAACTTTGTGGCATCAGCATCCCAGGATTTCCATATATACTTACTAGCCAGCGAACTACTGGTGCCCACAGGTAGTAAGTCATGGTTCAAGACCAACACTCCAGTTAGTTCCAAGCAATCAGGTGAGGAGATTTACCAACTCAGTGTTTAAATAAGTTGTTGAAAGGAGTAACTGCCTTAGTGTAGTGTCCCAGGCAGAAGGCAGCACTTTCTGCCTCCCACCCCACCCTCCATGCTGCAGTGACAGATAAACAGTTCCAGGAACTGTACATTTTCTTTCTGATCTCACTGATGAGGAAAGTTTAGAGACCTCCAGTGCAGGCTCCACCCACAGGCATCATACATGATGACTTCACCAGCCCTCCCAATACCCAATTCAGCACAGTATGTTCAAACCAAGGAAGCACTTTACAAACACTGGAGACCAAGCCTAAGAGCAGTGACAAAAGTAATTGTATTAATCTCATAACCTCAAGGTCTTTACATTGTTACACAGGCCACCTCCACCACTGCCAGCAGGGAAGGAGACTGCAGTGAGCAACCTCGACGTCTGCTCAAGAGCCATGTCCCACTGGCTCCAGTGTCTTTCTGGCCTGGAGAGGACAAGCTGGTTTAACATGGCAAACCACAGCTGCAGCAGGGGTGCATGAGCATACACCTGGGGAAACACAGGCACGCCCCAGCTGCCCCCACCTGCATCTGCAAGCGCTCACACAATGTATTTAGCACTGTTACATCCTAAGGATCTATACTGCTCGACTCAACAAACCTTTACATAATAAATGTTTAATTTTTCCATGTGTAGTGGAGTACATACCAAGTCCCATGGTATAAAACATTCTCATAAATGATATCAGCCACTACATCCTTGCTGTTGCTATGCAACCTAGGGCTGTCTCGGCCATATCTTCCAGTAGGATATGATAACCAACAACCAATTATACCCCTAATGTTAAAAGCTGACAGCATTTACCTTATGATAGATGGGTTGTTTTTAGAGGGTGACTGGTTTAATTCTCCACCTTTTCATAGCTTCCCACCTTGATGCACAAGCCTGAATCCCAGCCCCTTTTCCATGGAAAGGCATGGCAAAAATTGCAGAAAAGCAGACCTACATCTGCAGAAATAAGGAGATGGCTAAGTGTTCCTCCCAGCCCCTAACCCCAAGGAAGAAAACAGAAGGAAGAGTAAGTTGTGAACAGCTGGTACCAGACAGCAACTGAGTGGAGAGGGCAAAGAACATCCCAAGCTGCTACATATCCCATGTATAGTGTTAGCTCAGCTGCTCTCCTTTAAAAAGCTTTATACCACACCCACAACAGCCCTTATCACTAGTCTTACGGCCTTGCTAATAAGAAAGCCAGTCTTAACCTTAGAAGCAAAACTTTGCTTCACAGTCCTGTATTTGAACTGAATTGAACCAAACCTAATCCACTGTATTTAACGTATATCCCTTTGAAACGTGTATATGCCTTGTGCTACAGTACAAATATTTTCACCCTAATCAAAACACACAAACGGTGCAGATCTAAACACAACAAATGATTTAACAAGTGCGTTAGTGCAGAGCTGACAGGGATCCTTCTGGCCACACCAGCACAAAATGTTCATTGCACACAGTGGCAAAGCAGCCAGAGGAAATCATTGCCAGCAAGTTCAATAATTTACTCAAGTTCAAAAAGCATTTCCCAGCAACACCTTTCCAGCCTAAACTTGAACCCCCAAGAGTCTATCACAGCTCTCCAAATCCCAGCATCTCCCACACCTTTTGAACATACAAAATTACTTCCCCTGCTTGCCAGTCTTCAGCTAATCGCTTCTTCTCTATTAATGGATCTTTCACTCATGAGCCCCAGCTCTGCTGTGCCTCCCAGGAGCCAGGTCCAGCTGACAGACTCACGGTTTGAAAGGCAGCAGCACCACAGAGAGACCCAAAGTCTACGCACAGCAGTCTGGCCACAACAGAAACGTGGCCAAAGTAATCTGAAGTTTCACCAGGAATCTGGTTACCATCATGCAATGAAATTTATTCACTGCTTTTCCAGTGACTCTCGGTGAAGGTAACCTCCTGGCTTCATTGAGGATTTCAAAGACATTTTAGCGTTTGTCATTTTTTATACCCTGAAAATAGAACTGCTATGACTTGCTGCAAACACTCACCACACACGTACCATGTGGTTTCAGTGTAAGGCTGAAGATAGAGCAGAGGTTGACTTATGTGAGAAAAGCAGACAAGAACCGAATTCTAAATATATACCTTGCTAGGGCTGAGTGAGCCATGGCAACTTCCTCTGAGAAGTGGGCAAGCAGAAAACCAAAGCAGAGCACAGGGAATAGTTGGGAACATCTTTAAAATGCCTTCTATAACAACACTTTCCTTTTCAGCCTTAGGCAGTCAAGCTAAAAAGAAGTTAAACCCCAAGAAACCAAACCCAGCAGGATCAGAGCCAGAGGCATGCCAGCCTGTCCATCAGGAAGATTTTGAGCAGAATAGTGCTCTCCTACCTAGACAGAGGAATCCACTCTCTCCCAGAGGGCATGCGTAACTTATCAGCATTAATAAAAGTTGGCACCAGGAGTTGAACAGGATCCCTCATCTTCAACATCGCAAGAGACACAAGCCAGAACAAGACAATTTTATACTGTTATGCTAGGAAGTGAATATATTTGCTTTTTTTGAAAAGCTACATACTTGAAATCAACACCTCCTACTTGAAATATTTTATTTCACAGCTCTTCAGCACAGTTAATGTTTTTCCACATAAGACATAGGTTAAACTCCAAACAAACATTCCTGGGAAAAAGTGCTCTGTAGTTTAAAGCCTAGATTTAAAGATGTACAGAAAGTGACAGGATTTCTTGACAACAAGTGAATAACAAACATGCAGACTTTGGAGACTGTGCACTGCTTCTTTAAACAAAAATCTCAGACAACTCAGAAGATGTTTTAGAAGAGAGCAGTCAAAACACACACCCCCCCCCCAGTGAACACCACTAGTATTTCCTGAAACTATCACAATGTTACAAGATGTTAATAAAAATGGATTGCCAGTGTTAACAGTTGTGTTCAGTGATGGTTTTGTTTAATGCAATTTACTGCTCCCTGAAAGCAAACTTAAGTGTTTAGGGGGGAGGGGAAAAAAAAAAAAAAAAAAAAAGCGCAAGGTGAATGAGCACAGAATTACCAGCTCTAAATATATTTATGTTCTTTTCTTATGCTTTAAGAACACAACAAAAATCAACTCCTTGCAGCCAGTCTAAGCAAAATCACAGAGTAAAGTCGTTTAAGTGATTATTCCTGTCAAAATAACATGGGAACAACAAAGGCAGTATACTAGATGTCCATCACGATGGTTTTTATGGCCCAGATTTATGCTGCCAGCTATGTTCATGGCTTGTTAAACCAAAGAAAAGTTATTAAGAATGCAAAAGCATGCACTGTTTCAGCATTGGCCCTTGTATCTTCATTAATTAAAGTGAACAGCTTTACTCCTCACCCCCACCCTGAAACGAGACAAACAACTCATTTTTAATAGCGTGCTCTCTGCAAACATGCTTCACACTACCATAACAGCTCTCTGGAAACTTAAAGATAAAGTTCTATTCATTGATAGTACCAAACCCAGTATTTTTGAGAGAAAGTCATTGTGCTTTCAGGGAATATTAGGAAAAAAATAGCTCAGCTATTTGTTGTAGGGTCTGTATCAAAATAGCCAAGCTCAGAATAAAAATGCCAACTTGTATTACTTCCTTTTTAGAAATAGTTTGTGAAGGATGCTTCCGATACAGGACAAACATTTGCAGTCAGATCTTGGGTAAAATCAAAACTGATAGTACAGATCAATGCTCTTTTAAAAGCAGAGATACAATCCCAGGTGATGTGCAGGTGAATGGCACGTGTATAATTCAAACCAGGTTTTAACAGTGCTCTTCGTCCCTCACCCGCTCCTCAGCAGGATCCTACTCAAACAGAAAAAGTCATCCAGCAACTTTTCCAAGAAACAAGCTGAATGCACAAGCTTATATTGGCTTAGAAAGAAACATCTGAGAAGATCAGAAAAAAACAAGATAGGACTTTCAGCCTCTAGCAGAGAGGATGATAGTGAAAGGGCTGCAGGATGCAACAAAACCCCTCTGAAGCGCCAAGTGCCCTCCCAGCATGTGGGACACATGCAGGCAAACAACATACTCTACTTGCATCCTTATTTAATTATATTAAATATTTTTTTAATTATAGTATTTAATTATATTAAAACTGAATTCAAACAAAATAACTGTGATGCTGTCAGATCAGCTTGAATGAAAAGATCATTTTCATCAACTGACCAGTACACCAGAAAGCAAACCACACTTAAACGCACTTCAGTATTATTTTTCGTACATATCAGATCAACTCACATAAAACACATCAACTACTTAACAGCCCAAAGAGCCACAGAATTAATCTTTCCCATTCTATTTCAAAATCTTCTCCCTAAGAATCTGAAACACCTCTGAGATCTTCCACAGCTTTGTTGTTCACACTTGCAGTCTGAATGCAGTTGAACTGCCAACACAGAAACAAACTGCCACACTTTCTTAGTAGTGGTGTAAGGGGCTAGCTAAGGAACTGAGGGTATTAAACAACTATGCAGTTTTTATTGTATGGCAACAAACTTTCAGATCTAGGACTAATAGTGTTGGCTGTGAAACCAGACAGCATACCTGTAATTGAAACATGACTGATATTATCATGAGTGAAACAGAGGCAACGTTTAAAGAAAGTATGTCTGTTCCTATTACATCAAAGACACTGAGCTGGTGACATGAGATGAAAAATGGAAAAAAAGCCTCAATAAAAATGTCAGGGAAAAAAAAAATCTACAGAGAAATCTTTTAAATGGAAGTTAAGTGAAAAATTCTGCAAGATAAGCTACAGATTCCCAGATCTGATACTAATATGCCAGAATAACGATGCAATTAAAATCGGTCCTGTGTCATTATGTGCAGCCAGTTTTAACACAGGTGACCTGTAACAGCATACCAGGGCCCAGGCATTCAGGGGTGCAGCAGTCACTAAGTTTCTTCACTCCATGGTGACACCTTTTTCCCTTAAATTAAATATAAGAACACTATATTGCATCTATTTGTAGAAAATATTCTCAGACCAATTAAATTCAGTTTCAGTGGAAACAAAAAGGACAGTGACTAGCTTTGAAGACATGGCTACATGGACAGGCTATCACAAAGCAAAGGAGAGGAAGGAAAAGCTTGCTGGGCAACAGGAATTGATGAGAAAAACAGTGTGCTCAGGGGTTTGTGTTATGAATGAAAGCAGGACAAATGACAAAGTAGTCCATTTCAATGGAAACATTAATAGGAGTACTACAGGGAAAAATAAACAGTCTGCCTTTGAATATACCAGTGAAGATATTTAAAATAAGAATTATTCCTGCACTCCTGTTTGTGATTTGCAGATCTGCATATATTAAACTCTGACAGATCAACTGTTGGGTTTGAGAACCACAAGAATTAGTTTTAGCTCTCAGGGTCATTTTATCCCTTGACCATCCTAGCTTTTAAGTGATTCCTTAAAACGTGGCTGTACTTTCTCTAGATGCAGAATCAGATTGCCCTGAGTTAAGAGTGTAATTCAAGGCAATTGAATTTAATTAAAAAAAATGTTAGAAGAGATTAAGACACAAACTAAATTCACAGTGTCCTCTGTATAAAGACCAGTTCCCACAGAAAAACTAGAGGATTACATTTTAAGTAAGGTATATCCACCCAGCCTCCCCTCCTGAGGAATCTGCTGCAGAACCTCCTCTTTGCGGCGCCACAGAGAAACAACCAACGTCAGAGATGGGAATGGGTAGAAAGTCAGCCCTGCCAGACATGGAATAGGAAAATATGACAAGGTACGAACAGAAAAACAAAGCGAATACATAATCCCTGACCTGTTAAAGAGAAGTGTTTGAAAAGAAAATTATTTCCCCTCTCTCACAGCCCCATTCCTACATTTATGACCTCCAGCAAGGAAGTAACCAATTACAGCAACTCCCTTTCACTCCAGTCCTAAAGCTCCTCTGTAGAGGATAAAAATCTCTCTTGCAACCCAGAAAAAAAAAAAGCGATATCCATGAGCCTTTTCCCAGCTACACAGCTTGGAGTAGTTACCAACTAAAACACATCATGGTATGTGGTTAATAAGGTGCTGACCAGCCAGTTTCCCCACATTTAAAAAGACAGGTCTGACCCAGGTGCAGTTCCCAACAGAACAGCCCCAAGTTTTCCCACTGTGGGATCCAGCAGACAGCATGCAGAACATTAGCCCTTTGCCATAAAAGCTACTACAAACACAGGATAGCAACTTAAGTACAGCACTAAACAGAAAACAAGACAATTTTTGAGCCCAAGCATTTTTTTAAAAAGCCACAGATACACATATAAATGGATGAGTGTTCTTAATTCCTCTAGAAGATACCTGAATCAGTGACAGGAGATCCATACAAGCTGTAACCTATTATTTCCCTTGGTATCTAAGCTGGAAGTCCACCAAAGTCATGAAAGGGGACAGAGAGCTACACTGATGCAGTGGAATGCACTTTCACACCTCCACTACCTTCAACCCCAGCAGCAAGGCATTTATCGGTTAAGTTTACTCACACTATCTTAAATTGTGTTGTTTGACTTGAGTTTTGCCAGGTTTCTCAGTCTTGTACAATGCAAAGTTCTCTGCCAGCAGCCACCCGTGACAGCAGGGATGGGAGCTGAAAGCCACTGGCTCTTGCTGTGTCGGGCTCATGGCAGCAGCTGGCTCACAAGGCAGAGGGCTCAGCTGCTCCTTGTTTAAAAATTGCATCACTGAACTATCAGTGCCAAGTGACTACTTGACATTACATCCCTAAAACAACAGAGGTCAGTTTATGATGGACTACATGCTATATACTAATTCCATAGTTCTGTAAAAAAATGTCAGTAGCTCCAAGGACTAAGTACAACCAGGACACTGTTCCAGCCAGATTAAAAAAAAAATAAAAAAAGAAATAATAGCTCATGGTCCATATTCACAAGTTGTTCTGCAAAGACGCAACGGCACAAACTGCAAACTTTCACAAGTGCTGAGACCTTAAGGCTGACCACAAGAGTTGGGCACAAGTTACACCAAATTAACGCATACACCAAGCACATGCAAAATTACTGCTGAAACAGAGGAACAGCAGCTCCAGTGGCTGTCACCAGTGAATTAAGTGAAGAGGTCATCCTGTGTCTCACAATTTCTGCTCTATAAGCAGTTCAGTGTAAGGAAAGTAGTACAGCCGTCCTCTGTAGGTTCCACATTTCCACTTTTAAGTCTTCACTTCTTTTAAACAAGTTTTTTATTCAGATGATTCTAATAAATCTAAAATACCAGCTTAAAAAAGAAATCAACACAACCTCACCATGCTAACAGGGTAACAGTGGTTACCAAATATTTTCCTCGTCATTCTTTTGTGCTCATTGGACAATATTTTCTTTTGCAGTGCAGCCAAACAGGAGATTAATAGCAAGCTAGGACAAAAATGCTGTAACCATAACTGATAAAAAGTACTGGAAATAGCCTGTACACAAACACCACACCTGCCCAAGGAATGCAACTTTACCTTCAATCATTCAGTGAACGAAAACTACGTGAGGCCACACCAGAACTTTACGTATTTACACTTTACAATGAACCACTACTACCTTGGGTTGTTTTTTGGTTGTTTTTTTTTTAAGGAAAACAAACAAACAAACAAGCCAAAACATTTCAGCCACTTCAGAGCGCAAACTGTTCAGGCTTTACCAACATACTGGTACCAAAGCTTTGGTCCTGATCCCACTCAAGTCAACACAGTACACCCACTGCCTGTAGTTCAAGCGTCAGTCTTAAATCATCAGTTTCAGGTAAAACTTAAATCACTAGTTTAGGCTACTCTGCATGAAGTAAAACAGAATAAACCCAATTTGTTTACTTCTCACACCATCACCTAAAAACACTGCTGCTTTGCATTATTTACTGGTACTAGAAACAGGGGATGTCAAATAACGGCTGCAAGGAGCGGCAGACCCCTGCCCAGCTGCAAGAGCCCGCACCCCTTTCGCCCAAGGAAGGGCTTTCTCTGCACAACCACCTTTCCTCCACCACTTTGCCACACTATTTAACACAGACCGTCCCTCCTGAAAATAGCCTAGAAACTAGGAAAGGCATTTAATGAAAAAGGGAGGGGGGTCTTTGTGGCACACAGTTGTTAACCAACAGCCTTTCCTTTGCTTCCATGAAATTACAACCTGCCTCCACCCCACTATGGTTCTCACAAGTCACGCTGGTAGTATAACTTCTATTTCATGACAAGGCAGCAATTATACTGAGGAAAAACACCTCTTTTTCAATAAAAGAGGAGAATAATGATTATTTATCATTGACTGCAGAGTGACAGCACATCAGTCCTTTTAAAAGATTAGCCTCAGGCATATTTTTACTGAAAAATTACAAGTACCAACGTACATTCAAAGTCATGCTGACCTGTGGCATTGAAACAACTGACACAAGCACAGTTTCAGACTAACTTTCTTTTTCTAACTTTAGACAAGTATTTGTCCTACCTTACCGTGCTGCTTTAAAAAAGATCAACAACATTCTTCCCCATTCCCAAAACCTTGGTTAACTGTGTTCCCTGGCAAATGAAAATATCCACCTGCGCTGCAGAAAGAAACCAGCTGGGAGCAGACAGACAGACACCACTACCTGGATGTGGTTTAGGGGCTATTTTCACACTGAAAAGTAGACACGACATAGGTTTTGTCATTAGATAAAACGCTGCAACAAAACCAAGTTTTTTGCTTTGCATTATCTACCTCGAGAGTCTCAAAAAGATGTATAGCTTACAAGCTCAGGTGGCTCTGAACTGGTCTGCCTCTTCCTCAAAGAGGAAAACCTCTGCTGACTCCGCACTGAAAACCTTCGGAAGGACTCTCTGCTCCGGGATGCAAAGTGCCTGAAGGAGGAGGTCCGCTTGAAGGGAGTCCTGCTTCCACCTTCCCCGCTAGTCCGCTCATGAGCAACCGCAGTAGTGACTAAATTTAGTGCTTCCTGTAAGGATCTCCGCACTGTACCCATCCACTGGGTCATGTGAGTTTGTGCCACTGTCAGTTTGTCTCCAAGGTAATCCATTTTTCCAGCAGAGATGAGAAATCAATATTCAGTTGCAATTACTGTAAAATATATTCTCCTTAACAGCCCTGATTGTATTTCGCAAAAAAGACTCCACTTACAAAATATTTTCAGGTAAGGTATATAGCACTACACTATAACCACCATAATATTTCTATACTTAAATAACAAAAGATATGTGAGGTTGAAGACTGGTATTTGTCAAGTAGGAAAAAATAAAAGACTCTTCCTACTTACAATCAGATTTCCAGAGTTCCATCAAAATATGTTTAATTCAGCCATGTTAAACAGAGAAATCAAGGTTTAAATCCTGACACAGTCCCTCGAAATTAGTCCATTTACAAGCACAGAATTAGTCCCTTATTGTCTCATTTCAGAGCTGTAAAAGCAACTCCCTTTTTAAGCCAAGTTTTTGTTTTGCTGGAAATATCAGAAGGATAAAAAAAATTGTATTATTCTGGCTTGGCAGCTTTTCAGGTAACAGCACATTAAACAAAGTTCTGGTGCTTCTATACAATCCATTTAGCAGCAAAATGATTAGATCTTCTGAACAATAAATCCAAATTATTTTCCTCCCCAAAAAACTCTGCAGGAAGGTATCAGCATCGGCAGAATGCCCTCCTCACCAGTCTTCCCATCTTCAGGACCACTCTCAAGATTTTCACTTCCAGAAATGCAGATCACAGGCTCAGGAGGCACAGTGAGGCTGAAGGGGAACCGTGTCAAGCCTGCTGCCTTCAAGACCGGACTTGCTGGCTCCACAATGCCTGCCAAAAGCTCTTCTGAATGACATCAGCTCCTCTGCTTCAAGGGGGGCTTCATAACAGAGGAATGTAGCTGGGAATGGTAGAACGCTGTACCAGCAGCCAGCATCGAGACTTTCCCCACGCCTATTAAAGTCGCTGCACACACCAGCTCCTCTCCCACAACCTGGGGATGCACTCCGAGGAAGCTGTTGGATATCACAGCTGTTCGCAAGCCCGTCTCTGTCTCCCAAGCAAGGTTTGCAGTGCTCTGGGCGATCCCCGAATCAGGCGCAAGAGGTTACAAGCAGGCGAAAGCTGCCGCTGCCTCTGGTATCCCATTCCCTCCTCCCTGTCCCTGCCTTGCCTCTTCTCTGGAGCGGGAACAATGAGCTAGGTGGAACAGCCGCAGAGGTCTGCCTAAGGAAGGATCTGGGCTGGGCTTTATTATAGTACAGGCAGGGTTACCATGGCGACCACAGGGAACAGCATCTGCTTGCTGCCTAAGCAGGCAGGAGTTGCACAGATCTATTGGAATGATTCATAGTTTGCATATGTCACATGTACTTACTGATGTTAACCCTTCCTTGGGAAAGCACGAGCCACACCTCTGCTAGGGAATGTTTCACACCAACATCGAAAGGCTTCCCAGTCCTTCGGGGCAGGCTGGGAGGACGCCCACACCTCATTCCTGTTGCTTATGGGGTGCTCAGGCAGCGCCACCATCTAGAACTGTTCTATTACGTGATTTACAAACTCAAACAAGGTACTTCCAAGTTACAGACTACATCACAGTGCAAGGTAATGATTAAGCTAGAAGCTCCAAACAAAGCTGAACAGGTCTGACCGTTTGAAGCAGACCTGCCCCCCGCAGCTTTCACACACTGCTAACTTGTGTAAGCCAGGGCTCGCTGTCATTCCCCCACTCTGCTCCCTCCCCAGCAGCTGGGAGACCACAGTGTCAGTACTGCCACTGCAAACCTGACGCTGGTGGAGTACCGAGAGGACTCCACCGATAAAAGCACTGAACAGTCAGATAGCAGTGGTCAGGGAATTTCTGGGAACAGCCCATTTGGGAAGACACAGAGTGAAAACCCAAGGTTTTAAAATCAATAAGCATAAGTAGGTGTCCAAACTCAAGACCTGACTAGCTCAGAACTGAGGGACAAGAGAGATATAGGTGTGAAGGTAAGAAAGGCATGTTGAAAGCTACTCATTTTTTTGTTTATTCAAAGGTTTTTGTGTTGCTGTTGCTTAATTTGCCATACAAAATACAATGTCTTGCATCATCCTCTCCTCCTCTAAACCATTCAGGAAAAGATTTAATGGAATGAGTGACTTCTAGATAACATTTATCTAGAAATAGATAGTAAAGTTTTGTTGTATCAGAAATGCTACTTACAAATATGCATAAAAGCATAAGATGTTCTGAGGAAATGGGGTGCCTTGCCTTTTAAGAGTTGAACTCCACCAACCTGTAACTCATCTCCAAAAGAACTCTGGTGACATAATGCAGTATTCCATATCTTATTCTTAATTTGAGTATTTTATATTTGTTTTGAACATTCTTAAATCAGCAGTCTAACAAAAACCGTCAGTGTTAAAAGGAAATCCAATCAACAGAGAAAAATCTTTTTTCCTCACACAGCTTTTCTTTTAAAAAGCTACAGAGTTGTTTTTGCACTGAAAGAGATACTTCTGATCCGATGCCCCAAGAGCTGGGTGTTTCATACATTTTTGAAGAAATAGAAAAAAATTATATTTATTCTGACAGTTATGATAATGCTTCATGAACAATGGACATCCTGCATCCAAGGATGAAATTTAAGACTTACTACACATTTTTATGCTGTTTAATCTAAGCTCTGTATTTCAAACATCACTGGATTTGCAAGCGCAGCTCTGTGCTTGCTGCAGTACAGGGATTCTTCACAAGGCACTTTGCTATTTTGGGGGGCTACAGAATCAGACAGAGCCTGAAACCATCTGAAATAGCAATCGCGTTGCTCTGGGCTGTAGCTGCCATGCAAGTTAGTCAGCAGTCCCTTCACCTAAACAGGACGGGCAGAGCAGAACTGAAATATAACCAACCTTCTGGTATATCGCCTATCACAAAAAGGGAGGAGACGCAGGACCAGATTCAACTCAAGATCCACAGAAGGCAGCTTTCTTAAAGCTTGCTGCAGGAACTTCTCACACATGTACGCGCCTTGAATGATCTGGAAATTCCCTAGGGAATATATTTCCTTTTTTATTAGACTTCCCCTGAAAAAAGATGTTATGCCCAATTTACCATTTTCATCCGTAGATGATCGTAAAACTGCTGATTTGAGTCTATCTGCAATACTAAATTTAGTGTCTTCTGGCTACCACATGAGCATACTGCTATGCATTCAAGTAGACTCAGCATCTGAATTATTGCTTACATTTACACTTCAATTAGCATCGTGGCAAAATGTTTTAGAAGATAACCAGATGCACTTTCACCACCAAATTCCAATGGTTGAAGATTTTTCCACCCCTTCATCTGAAACGCAGTAAGTGACTACATGTTCTCCTGCTTGAGCTCCATACCAAAACTGGCTGAGTTCAGCAGCTGCCAGGAGACTGACAGACTAGGCAGTCAAACTTAAGTTTCCTCAGAAAATCCATCTAAAAATAACTGAGATCTGAACAAAATGGATTAAGTTAAGAAAATTTGTAGGAATGTTGCTTTATTAAAATGCATTTGCAGAGCAATTACAAAGAAGAAACTTCCTCAAAAATACCCCTCACTGGATACTGCAAGAACTGGATAGATTATTTCACAATTTTATCTTTTTATTTTTGCCCCTCCCCATCAAAAGCTGAATATGCTGACCTGTGTGGAGTGTGTATGGGTGGGTGGGGTGGGGTGGTTATTATTCTATTTTATTAAAAAGGACTGGTTTTAGCTCTTGTATTCTGATAAGTAAAATAATCCACCGAAACCTCAGAGGACGCCATTACATCAGCAAGCAAAGCTGGAGAACACTTGAAAAGTCTGAAGGATGGAGTTTTCAAAAGCTGTAAGAAACTAAGTAGCAAATCACATTTGGGGCTTTTCTGATTCAAATGCGATTTCACCTGTATGAAAAACATAAGCCACTATTAAAAATAATTTTAGAAGACGTAAATCAACTTCACAATAGATTAAGGACTATATTAGTCATAGAAGAGTACCAGTTTCAAAGAGCAAGAGCACGCTGCCACAGACAATCCTGCCTGTGGGCATGCACACAATAGACCAAGAAAGCCTGGGCTCCCTGGGGAGCACACAAACTTGTTCTCTTCATTTCTTTTCTAAGGCTCCCCAGAATATGATGCTCTGTAGCACTCCACACAAACCTCCCAGCTGGTGAAAGCTTACAACTGTATTTTCATTAAATAACAGCATGTGGGTTGTTATACATGGGCATGGGCTCTATTTACTTCTCTGGTGAATCCACATACCTTTTTATAACCAACAGCCTACAGAACGTAGCTCAAACCATACAGATGTTCTATAATTGTCTCCCAGCCACTTCAGGCCAGCAGCCTTTCTGGCTGAGTAAGGGTTTGTTTCTAAACAAGAACAGCACAAGACAATCATCTGTCCTTGAAAAATACTGGTGGTTATCTCACACTGCAGCCACTCTGGATCTGTGAAGGGTCTGCAGTTTGAGAAAACAGCGCGCACACTGCTAACCAGTACTGCATGACTAATTACCACAGTAGCAAATGGGACCTTGTTATTTAAACATTGCTGGATACTTTTATTATTAACATCTATTCCACCTACCACTGCAAAATGCAACTCCGCACAATGAAGTAGCAATCCCTATTTTTTCCCTCATTCAGTAGAAAACATTCTATCGTTACATTATATTTTCCCAAAACTTCTTTCAACTCATTTTGAGCTTTAACTGTTCTCAAATGCATATAATTATGCTAACAACTAGATAGTATTGGAAGGTCAAATTAAAAACAGGCCTGCATGTAGTACAGCACATAATTCACACACCATGAGAGGCAGGTGGAACTTGCAACACAGCCTCATGATGATAATAAGCGCGTGACCCGTGGGCCCACAGGGTCTGCAGCGATGACTGGGTCCCCCACCACGACCTCCCTTCTGGCAGCACTGGTATGCACAGAACCAGGAAGGCAATTCAGCTGAAGACCTCAGGACACTGGGGATTAGTTTTCACCCAGACGGGATCCCTGAATGATCCCTTGTCAGCGAAGCAGATGTGACAGAAGGATGGGCAACATCAGTTTAAACTAAATGTGAAAACAGTCTCTGCTTTTCCCTTTGGGGACCCCCAGTCAGAAACCCATTGTCCCACTGCTTACTTGCCTCACGCCCCATCACTCCACTTAAGTTAGCAATTAGTAATAATTCATGCATTTCTTAAGTGTTTTCCACGAGTCATCATCCCATGTACAAACAAACAACATGACCACATACTTGCAAAGATCATGACAGCTTCAATTCTATCTCGGGCCTTAGTTTGTCCATCTCAATTACGCTCAGTCTTCAGCGACCAGAGGAGCAAAGCCTGCCCTTGTAAGGCTGTTCTGGTCTTGCATTCCACACCGACTCTCTTTCCATTTTATTAGTAAGAGAACTTAATTTAACCTGTTGTGTTTGACATGACAGACTATTTAAAGACACAGCACTGTGCTGAGCTTAGCTGCACGGCTCCAGACTCAATTACTCCTCGGGTTCCTCAGACACTACAGAACAGCTTAAGTTTTGTACATGCTTCTTATTTTTGCCTTAGTATTCTCTATTTTGCCACCCGAACTGTCATGTTCAAAGGACTAGCAAGCATTCCTAATTACAGGCTGAATTTCTTACTTGTCACATCCCATAACAAATGTTTTTACCACGACACCTCCAAATTCTCAGTTAAAATAAAGCAATGCTTCAGTACTCAGTCATCTGAAATGCCAAGCAATATTCTAAAGGCTTCCCAACGATCTACCAGTTCACAGCAGTCCTGCTTCCCCTACAAAGGGTTTCCCAGTAGCCACACTGCCCCAGCCACTCAGCAGGGCCCTGGCCACGCATCTGGTAGAGAATTAAAAGCCTAACAGCTGGAGCAAAGGTTCTGGTTTTTTGCTTTCCTGCCAAACCAAGACCAACTGAACTGCTTTAAAACAGTCTTAACTTGGGAAAACACAATCTGATAAGAGCTTGGGCAGATATAACATGTTTTGCTTTCCACATACAAAGAACAAAACTGTGTATCAAGCTGGTTTCCTTAAAATGCTCCTATCTTCTTGCCAGCTCACACGCCCCCTTTTTTTTCAAAATGACTTGCTATTACACAAACAAAACCAGATCCCCTGGGTACATTTTGTAGAATACCTGGATTTGGGGAAATCCAAAAAACGCACAAGTTTCAATCAGGTTCTCAGATTTATGGGTAAAAGCTATCTAAGTTTGTCTGCCAGGTTAAATCTCACTTCACCAGGAAGAAGTCGGACATACAGAATTAAAAGGTACTTTCTCCATTACTGCCAGTGAGCTGTCACTGCTGTTCTCATAGAACAGTCTTTCTGCACAAAGTCTTTAATTTTGTCCTTTGTTCATAGCACATAACGATCTTTTTCATTTAAGCTAAAAAAAAAAAAATACAGAGCTTAAGTTAAACAAAAGTCTAACATTTAGGTCTATAAACAAAGGACTGGAACTGTTCAGGCTGCTGCACTTGCTTGTACTCAGCCGAGTTAAAACCTGGCATAATTTCAAAACCATAACAAGGTGCATGGGTGCAGAAGATGGCTGTGACATACATCATCTAGGGGAAACAAACAAATCCCTTGGCCCAATCAAGAGCTGTTCTGCGAGAGGAGAAAGAGGTGATACGATTCACACCGCACCATCCTTCTCTAGCTCTAAGCCAGCAGTCCAGCTAATGATCTGCAGCCGCCTAGGCACCTCATCTACAGCTCAGCATCCTTCGGACTCACACCTTCCCCACATGCCTCCGATACATTGGGTAGCTGTGACACAGGTGCTCAGCACACCCATACTGGAAGAAGTTTATGACACGGGCCCCAACAAAACCAACACTGCTGCACAGGTACTCTGAAGACAACAAAAACCTTGCTTCTGCTTTGATTTTTTTACGCAGTATCACATACACCACCACAAAATAACTGACATGACAGGGACTCTAAGCAAATCATTGAGGTAAGTTTGCTTCTTACTCCATACTTTTCCCATTTGCTGTACCCAGCTTTCCCATGCCCCAGGTTCAAGATTCCCCATGAAACTTAACTCAACCAAAGATGAAAGGGCATGGTGGTTTTTCTGTTTTGGTTTGGGTTTTTTCTCTTTCATGGTCGTTTGATAATACAATTCGTACAGATGCCTAGACTGTTCCACCTGCCACAGTCCCATAAGGACTCTATGGTCAAAAGGGGGGCGGGGGGGAGGGCAACAACACGCATGACACGATGGGAGGGAGCAAAGAGTCAGATGGATGAGTGTTTTAGCACAAGGACTTTGTACAGTGAAATCTCTTTTGTAACCTGACACACTGGGCATCTCAATATTTACTGGAAGTAAACTAAGGTCATGTATACAGTTTTAATTTATGCTTCTTCAGAATTTAAGACAACTTGCAAAGAACTCGGTATTAAAGGTGTTCCCCTTGTACATACAGCCAACTACAAAAGAGACTGAAATTTCATTTCCAGAATTTTTTTTTATACTAGATTATTTTAAAAGCCTGCAAAGGCCTCACAAACTGTGAGCAAGGACAGACGGCAGTAACAACAGGTTCTGGATCAATGCTTGGAAAGTTTACACAGGCACACGTTAATACAAGGTATTTTTAAAGAAAGGTGCTAAAGCACTTCATAAAGTCCATGTACATAGCCATCATAATGCCATCAATGTAGTCCATGGCTACGTTTAAAATCTTTATTTTAAAGAGAGGTAATAACCTCAGAATTACACTGATTTCTTAAATGCATTTCAAAGGTGGGAAACAATTACATTTAAAATTCAGTGCCAGTGGCTTTAGAGACAAATACTTTTAATGTATTCCTCCAGACTGAAAAGCAAAATGAAGTTTCTTAATAATTATTCACTGTAACTGCAAAAATGCCT
This sequence comes from Falco biarmicus, assembly GCF_023638135.1. NCBI lineage: Eukaryota > Metazoa > Chordata > Aves > Falconiformes > Falconidae > Falco > Falco biarmicus. The sequence continues at coordinate 27,498,189 of NC_079288.1, read as the reverse complement.
ATGTAATAAAACGGTCTTTGCAGTTTGCTTCTGAAATCTGAGTCTCATCTGATCTGGAACAGGACACAAGAATTCTTTATTTATCATCCAGTCAAATTTGCTTCAGGACAACCTTCGCTAAGGAATTTATTTGTGTCCCCTTGAAGACATCACATTCCCCAAGTACACAAGTGTCCACACAGACCATGTCACATTATGACAAACGATCACCATGGTGTCATCTCCTACCCTGCAGTGTAACAGAAGGGTGGCAGTGCAAGCTCGAGAAGACTGAATTATGACAGCCAGCCGTTGAAAACAGAAATGATATCACGCGCATGCTGCCGCTTCCTTATTCCACAACTACCTTATTCTTGAAGTTCAGCCATGGTATTACTGCTTTTATTTGATAAATAACAGAGCTGCACTTGGCTGCCATCATGTTATCCTGCCTACTCCAGCTGGAACGTCCAGAGTAAGGAGAAAATGATGATTCACAACAGCCCAAGTCCCAGACACGGAAGGATAGGGGAAGGCTTTACTCGCTGCCTTGCTGTGTGCTAATGTGACAATCCTCTCAAAGCACAAAAATTATAAAAATAACCATGTTTTATGGCAAGCACAACAGAGTCCCCTCATACAGGGACAGAAAAGCAACAAGAACATTCCCTGCCACAGAAAGTGACTTCAGGGAGGAAACTAGCAGCATCCCAGCAGACCGATGGCACAGGTTTTGCCACTTCCCTAGTACAAATGAATATACTCTGCCAAGGTTCCACAACCAATCAAATAGCTCAGTCACCGCACATACCTTCTTGAATATTAGCTAAGAGAGGACAATAAAAAGGAACAAAGAAAGAAAAAACAAGAGAAACACATCCTTTCTCCAGGTCTTGTACAGAAACAGACTTGGTTAGACCACAGGGAAGACCAAAAGGCAGTGAAATAAAAAAAAAAAAAAAAAGTGAAAGAAGCAGCAAACCCCCACATTTCCTATGTACACTGCCATCTTGCAGCATCAGTGGAACATCCCTGGCCAGGCAGAGGAACAGGTATGAGCCATTCCCAGATCAGCGTGCAAAGGGATATAGCGGGGACACCGTTCCTTGGGCTTGGCACTGGCTGAGCACTGCTGACAAGTGGAGCCAAGCTCAGGGCTGATAAAAACAGCTGACATTAGGCAGGGCCTCCTTCCTCACCCACAGTCCAAGTCCTCTCCCCTCTGTCCCCCATTGCAGAACAGGAGTTTTGTTTCCAAAGGTCTCTGCAAGCAGCCTATCGCCTGTCTGGGCAGCAGGAAGAAAAATTTTTTTCAACCTATTTTGTATGATTTGTCTTGACTGCGGGCTTTTCAACCTTCCCACTCTGTATATGTTTATCTGCAGTAAGAATTACTTTGAGTTAGAAGCAGGAAAACAAGCAGACCACCACATCTGGTGCTCAGGAGGTAAGGGTTAAAATGGCCAGCTCTGAAGAGAGCTAGAGGACTGGAAAGCAAGTACGGGGGACATCCTTAACGCTGTAACCCAGCAAGGTGGCAGGAGGATTGAAGGAGCAAATGTCTCATACCTACCTAGTGGTAATTTATTAAAGCTGAAGCTTATGCTTGAACATGGATCCCTGTCTCACCCACATCATCTGACAAAAAATATTCTCTGGGGCACACAATGAGAGCTGTCCAACGTAACACTATGAAAACAGCAAAAAGCTGTTGAAGTGTTAGGTGGGCAACTGATTAAACTTCCATTATGCAAAGTTCCAAACCATTTTTACATATAAAAAGCTACCACTTTTAACATATTTTCTTCTTCAATCTTAAAAAAAATTAAAAATAAAAAAACCCAGAGTGACCCAATCTGATCAACAAATTTGAATCATGTAGTTAAGACATCCTTGCACTTCAAACGAGACAAGAAAAAGATAAGAAATTTTGCTGGGACATCACCTTTTCCCTCTCAGGCAAGAAGCACATTAGCGCACATGAAACAAAGTTTTTATCACAGAGAAACGTTTTGCAATGTTTGCTAAAGAAGGTCAGATACTGAAGGCATCTGATCTGCCTGCAAGTCCACCCCACAGCCTGACTCTTCTCGCTAGGATCACTTGGTCCCCAGCCACCACACCCCCTCCTCTGCCCACTTCTGCAAGCTCCAATCCACATCCCCTGTCTCACCTACCACGACCCTTCCCGACATGTTTCATGATACCATGTGGCTTATATCCACTCCTCGATTATCAGCCTTTGAGGGTAGATTTGTCTTTGCATAAGATCTGTAACATTCATTTACATTGTAACAACAAAAAACCAACCACAAAATTGCACCACTATCACCTCAGTAAAGTAAAATTCTGCAACTCATGGTCTCATTTAAGGAAAGTCATGTTCAAGTAAAATAATTACACTTCTTATGGATTTAAATAAAAATATATAACAGAAGGGGAAAGAACAGGGGAAAGCAGAGGCACAGAGTAAGTTGTACAAAGTTCTAAACGCACTTGAAAGCTGCGCTTTCCTCTGAATTAACCAATATTAGAGAAACCAGGTAAGAAGAAAAAATAATTTGATTTGCATTCCTTGTTTTCCTTCCAGAACTACACTTGTGATAAAATAAAGCATTAATAAATTTCCATGGCTCAGCACTCTACATACTTTATTTATACCTGCCAAAATAATTTTATCATTCTACTACCATGGACACCCTTGACAGGATCAGTGAAAAACTGTTTTCCCATTTCATTTGTAATCCCAGCAGAAAGTCAACCATCCTTTTCTCCATACAAAATTTGGTGCACTTTTACAGCAGTATGTAATTATTTCAAGATTAATAAAAATCTGTAAACAAAGGTAATTGTGAAATATATTACTTTTAATGTACATTTTTAAACAATTTATGTTTAAATGCAATTACCAGTAATAATTTTAACAACTAGAGTGCCAAAACAGTTTTCTGGAAAATGTTAATTCTTTTGTCCCCCAAACTGTGTTTATATTGAACTTCAGAAAGGTTCAAAATAGTTAAACATCCTGAACATGCATAGGTTTTGTACCTTGAATTGTTTCAGTATAAAACAAAGTTATCAGTGTTAAAGCTGAGGGAACACACTAAAAATATAAGTTGTTTGAAAGCACACGTACATAATCATTCAGCACTTCCCTTCCACCTCAATGGAAGAGGAAAAACTGAAAAACAAAGGAGAAACAGGAAATTCCTACAGTACAAAGATACTGGAAGGTACTAAAAACATTTTCTTTACATTTGTTTACGTCAAAAGGATCAAGCCAAGCAAAAGACAGATAATTACGGATTTTTCCATTTATACAAATAAAAATCCACCACGAGGAAAGGTTTTTGTTGATAAACATTACCATACAAATACTAGATAACCCCTCCAATGTGGGTTGAAAATTACAAACAAATTAGCTACAAGCTTAGCAATAAGCTATGCATTAGCTTTTGTATCACCTAAGGAAAGATGCTATGGAAAACCAGGAGCTGTCTTACAGTAGAGGAGATATCTAATGTCAACAAGAAACACAATATGAAACTTATCTGTAAGAAAAGGGAGCTATTTGCACAGTGAAATGAAAATATGAGCATGTAAATAAATACAAAGCAGGGTGAACACCACATGCTCCCTGCAAACATGCCCAATTTTCTCAGGAGCAGTTCTGTTGTTTTGATCGACTACGTGATCTCAACATTGCCAGTGATTCCATTTTCCCCCAAGGTCCCAATCTTTGGTTCAGGAATCTTCCCAGTGTGCCAGGCAGCCATAGGGCAAAAGCTTCAGCCTGCAAAAGATCCCCTGGCACCAGGGAGGCCAACGCAAGCAGTGCCACAGCCAGGGCTCTTACATTATTAAGTCCAACATAGGAACAGTTAATTCTCTGTCGCTGAACTCAACAGACTCTCACATGTTAAGCACAGGTAACTGTGAAACATCTGTAACAGAGACTTCCTGAGGACGGAATGTGGCCTAAAATACCTCCAACTGCTAAACCTTTCTCACAGGGCAAAGACACCAAGCGAAACAAAAGAAAAAAAAGTATGGGAACATGCCACTTCTGCTCAAAAAAGTAACGGCAAGATGAGAGGTTGGGAAATCTCCTGTTGCTGTAAGAGTGAGTCAAATTACGTGCAAATGAGAAAGAACAATCCCCAATATGAAGGGATATTAAACTTTGACAGATAGAAGTTTTACTGTCAATTTAGACCTCCGTATGAACAATCATCGAAATCCCTCCTCATCAACACCTGTCTGCAAAGGCATCAAAATACAACTTCAGGGATAACACCAGATTCACCAGTTTCATACCATCTCTTTCACATTTTGACATGACATTCTGATTTATCTCACTACATGCGGTCTGAGCAGTTTTGTAGCATTACAGCTCAGCCAGCATCTCACTTTTCATCAGTGGCAGTCAGCCCCAGTACGTAAGGCTGGATGGGGTCTGTCATCCCCACCCTGTAGCAGCAGGAACCCCCTTATGTGAGAAGAGCTCTTTTCTCGTGCACAGCTGAGCTTTTCGGAAGCAGGACTTGGCCCACACACATTACATTTACTAAGCAGGTTCTAGCGGTTGGAAAATGTTTCCTCAAAACTCACAAGTTTTGGTGTTGATTGGTAACACTATACCTAAAGTCAGGGTCCATTTCAGTGTGCTCCCATTCAGAACACAGCAAACACAGGCAGGCCAGTTTCAAGAAGTGACAGACTACGTGCTGTACTGGGGAACAGTACGTCCTCTGAAGAGTCAGATTTGGTCCAAAGCATGCTGCTCTCTTACATCAGTCGATAAATGCCAAGTTTACTATTTCTCAGATAGCGCATTTCTATCATCCTTTTCAAAGGGATAAAATACAGAACTTTTTATTACCATCCCCCTGGAGAAATTTGGTAGTATTTCTCCTTCTCACAGAGGGTGCTCAGGTAATCTCCAGCTACTGAAGGTTCAAATATGACTTTCAAAATTCAGGAAACACTGCAAAGGGCATGCTTTTTGTTCAAGGGATTTCCTTCTTCAAAGAGTAGTAATAATAAGTTGGAAGGTAAAGGTGCATCTTAAATCATTCTAGCTGTTCTCAGCATAATCACACACTGCCTAACAACTGTCTAAACTACCTTCCCACTGCACAGCTGGGAAGCACTGAGTGGCTGATTGTTCCTTCCATTTTTTCTCCCTACAAAACACTATTCCATGCGCCTTTCATTTACATCAGCCACTTCTTGATCACTGCAAGTAGAACAAATACTAGGTATAAGGTTACACAACATCTCCTTCATCCATTTTATCTTGCAACATGCCATTTTTATGAAAAAAGCAACGGCATTTATTTGCCATTTCCATGTAACCCTGCATGCATACATGGTTCCATTATTTCTTGGGCTCTTTGCTCTTACTGCTTTGTTCTCCTTCCAGGCACAGCATGTCAGGCCCACGCCACCCAACGGGAGAAGGGCTGCACAGCCCAGCGCCACAACAAGCAGCCCAGTGCTCCCACACCTCCCAGGACACAGTTAGTGCACTGGTGGGGACCACAAGCCAGCTGATCCCATGGTTGCACCCAGCCAACACACTCTTCTGGAGCCCAGAGCAGTGGCATGGTACAAGAGTACCCCCATGATGCTGCAGAGGGCTACATCTTAAAATTGCTTATCAGGGTCAGTGTTACAGGTGTGGCCTTTGTTTACATTTTTAAGTGCATTATTTCCTGCTGGTTCTGGAACTTTGTGGAGCTAAAAGGTTGATTTGCTGAAATTCCTTCTGCGTTCTCAACTTGATTTGCTGTGTTTCCTGCCCTGAACTGTGAAATACTGCTGAACTATAGGACAAATTCAGAAGTAAACCCAGTTTCATCTGACAACTGCATTCTCCAACCCCAGCAATCAAAACTTGCCAAATATGTACTTTGGTTAGCAAATAATCTGTACTGCCTTCCTTAATGTGGCAGGTATTTATTAGCCTCAGTCATGAATCACTAAACTAAATACTGCATTTTTTCAAAGCTTCATTCAGACTTAAGATTTACCTTCAGTTACTTTTTGGGAGAAGCTTTGCACTGCAGTACAAAGTCCTGCCATATCTTGAGGAAAGTCCGCTACAAAGAACTACTTTCACCATGCTCAAGTTGCTCTCTAAAATGTCATTTCCTTTCAGTACAGTAAACACGCACTGGCTGTATGAACAACCCACAAGTGCTGAAAGAACAGGAACAATAGTGGGAACTTGGCTGTCTCCCAGCATTAGTGACACGGACAACAGCATGGGAAAGCAGGAACTGAGTCAAAACAAGTTTAGATCAAAATATTAGTAGGGAGGCAGCAAAGTTACCTCTGCTTTGTATGTATAAATGAGGTTTAACAATCCACTTTAGCCTTGTACCAGAAGCGTACTCGCTACTTTAGACACAAATTAAAGGGAAGGGGGGCAGGGGCAGACAGTCCCACAGTTCCAGCTGCTCCAAGCCCAAAATGACACAGTCATTACAACAAGGGAAAAAAAATAAAATTACTAGGTTTACCAATAGTTTCATCTTACTGAACGTAAACCTTATTGCACCGAGTTAACCTAGAATGCGCTATTTCATGAAAGCATTTTATGGTAAATTAAATTGAATACCACACCTAATTATAACAAACTGACTTAGATTCTGCAGTGTTTCCCCTGTGCAAACCTGCAGGAGGACGGGTGGCCCTGGGCCAGCATGCCGGTCTCCTGCAGCTGAACAGCACTCTCTCGCGTCCCCACAGGGAACGGGCTTCCTCTGCCGGGTTTTGTTCTGTCTGCCTGCTCTTCGCAATGACACAAAAGTCAGAATTCCCCTTCTACAGCAGCATTCAGGAATTAGGAAAATGCCTTTCTGCAACAGAGCTGTATTTACCCAAATTATCTGAAAAGGAAGATTTAGCTGTTGACACCAGCACAGCAGGTACACCTCTGACATTACCTGGGCACGAGGGATTTTTAAGTTTGTGGGGGAAAAAAATGTACGCCTGAAACAGGACTGCCCCATCACCAAAAGCAAACCCTGTAACAGAATAGCAAGCAGACACTGTCCACAGGGAACCCCAGGCAGCACACACAAAGGGGAGCCACACAACACCAACACGGAATGCTTTCCCTCCCTTAAGGCAGCCACAACCACCACCCGTGGCACGCCGGCCAAGGATTAAGGTTCCCTTCCATCACCCATCAAAATACTATTGCAGTGACATGCCGTGGTAGCACGGTTACTAATGAGCTGCCACTTCCTTTGGAGTCACCCAATAAAGAGGTATCAAAACCACTCTTAAAAGGTAGCAACGAAAATCTTGTCAAAACAAACCTTAGATCTTACTTCTTAAATAGCCCAATTTTCTTTTGATTTTGTAATTATTGTTTAATGACTGTCAATAAAGAACAAGAAGGTCTTTAAGCCATCACAGTGCTGCAGGGTAATATTTTATTTAAAACATGCCATTTTCTTTTGAACACTTTCAGGATGTAGCATTTGTCTGCTATTTGAACAAAGACAAGTGCCAGACCGAGAAGAAACAAGCCCTCAATGATACCTAGTGTGCTCAGGAGACACCTGAGCCGTACCACCACCACCCATACCAGAAGGCCAAAACTGAGCAATGAATCTGGAGCTGACTTTCATTTCACCTGTGTATCACAGTATTACAAATGTATAACACAGAGCTACAAGATTTAAGAGACATTCTCTACTCTTAATAGGACACTGGTTTCCCACAGGCTCTTTGGACCTTCATTTTATTACAGAGGAGCCAAGGCCACTCTTAGATCATATCCATAGTGTTTTCAAGACATCTACAGCCACTCACCCATCCCAGATTTTCCTGTCATGCCCATCTGAAACTAACAAAACTATCCATTTAATGAGGTGTCAGGATTTATAGATCTACCACAAGCACTCTGGGGGGAATCAGACCAGGCCAACATCTGGCTGTCAACAGAAAGACCACATAAATGATTCTGTGATATTCACTAGAAATCACAGTGCTCTCTCATATAAGGGGGTAGACTGGTAGCTGCTCTTCCAGTTGTCTTCTCTTACCTACTTTGTCTTACCTGGACTGAACAGCAATCACATAGCTCTCCATTGAGCCCCAAGATACTGTCTCCGATACCCCAGCAGCACTACTGGAGGCTCAGCCAGCACTGTGAGCCAGGTCCCTCACTACCCACCAAACCAACCAGGACTATGCTGAAGGTGGCTCAGTTCATGTCCTGACACCAGCTCTCTTCCCCCCCGAGTACTGCAGCACCTGTTCCAAATCAGCCAGGGCTCCAATTCCTTTCCTTCAGCACCTATTCTGGAACAGATCCAGAGCTTTCCCATCTCTTGCCAGCTCTGCCTCCACTGCATGAAGTCTGGACTCCACTCACCAAGCTGGTTTATGTTACCAGGTCCTACTTCTGACACAGATCATAGTTTATCAGTGCGTGCCTACAGTAGCCTCAGATATATTAAAAAAGAGATTACATCATTTGAATTACAGCATCCCACAAAATGCCCTGGGGCAGAGCAAGAATTGCTCACAACTTTGAGATGGCTAAGGACAGGAACAGAACCAACTGAGAGCACTCCACTAGTGGCTGTGTCCACAAGCAAGCCAAAAAAGCCAGTTATCGGACAAAGGATATTACAAAAGAACAGGAAACCTCATTACTGTGCCTGCATACCTATATGCTGACCAGCTCGACAGTGTGACTGACGCAAGCTGCTGGACAACAGACTACTGAGCTGCACCTAAAGGACTTCTTAGGCAAGTCAGACCTAAAGATGTCTTGCATCAGCTCCAGCAAAGCTCCTTACCAACTGGAAAAGGGATGACGAATACCCCATGTACCCTGGAAAATATTCAAATATATTGTGTAGCACATGGTCACTGAAAGACTGGCAATTGCATACATAATGACAACAATTAACCAACGGCAGATGATGAAAAGATCACAGCTAGGAGGAAGGTACATGGCAGAGCAGAGAAGGAAGTGATGGAGTACAGAGAGTTATGATTCAGCCTCTGAATTTCAAGAGCTGAACTACAGACAACCACAATGCATGTGGCGATTGGTGCACAGTGCTCTGCTTTCTCCTTATCTGAGCATTTGACTGAAGGGGTCCAAATGACAAATACAGTCTGTTACTGTAGCTATCACTGAAAGCAGCTCAAGAGAGTTTGGGTTCCAGGTTGATGGAAAAGACAGCAAGAAAACACAGGCTAAGGCAGAACCACCCACAGGTGGTCCTACCAAGGTGCTGCAGACAGACCTAAGAGGCAGCCGGGACCCTTTTTCCCCTATCACCAGCACAAGCTCAACTGTGTGCCATATAGGTTATATCTCACACTACCTATAATCTGAATGGTCAGAATCAAAGAAGGATTAATATACTGCTGGAGTCACAAAATCACAAGCTTCTGAGAAATTTCTCCCAAAAACACACACATCTAGAGTATAAAGAGACAACCTACTGAGGGTGAACCAGAGTGGTGTTTAAGAGTCCCGCTCTTCACCCTCTCAAAGAAACATCAACTAATTTGACTAAAACCAGACCACCATGTTAATCATGTTAATCACACCAGCCAGCAAACTTCTGGATTCTTGAACTGCCACCCTAAAGACTCGTAATAGCCTTATTCAGCAACCTGCAAGGCTCCGTCAGCACTCTTGGCTCTCCTCTTTTAGCGGGGGGGGGGGGGGGGGGGGGGAGCGGCTTTTTGTTAGTTGCAGCAATAATTCTCAGTAGCTCTTGTGACTCCATCTTCTGTCATCAGGAAGCCTGATGCTCAATCTTCCCTAGGAACCTGCTTCTCAGTAATTCCTGTTTTAGTGTTACACATCACGCTAAAGAAAACACCAATTAAAAGTGAGCTGCAGCATTTCAGAGTCCTGCAGCATGCCCCATTAAAAGTGCAAATGATCCAGGTTTGATAAGCTTGCTCTTCTCCTCATTATTATAACTCAAATTGAAAAGGGAGCTCTGGGTTGAATTACTGAACAGAACTCTGCCTGCATCTAATACAACCTAGTGGACAAAACCTATTGCCAGACACAAAGACTACTTTTCAGAAACTTACAGCTGTGGCTCAATACCCCTGCCTACAAGACGCAGATTTCTTGGTGGTCAGTCATCATTTCAGGCACATTTGGGCAGACCACAAACTATGCTGTGCTCAAAAAAAATGCTATGAGGATTTCTTTTGACAACTTTCCTACACATCGCACTAATACATATCCTAGTCAAAGATCAGAAGACGAATCAGCAAGTAATTAGCAGATAGCTGGCACTGAGTAGGGCCACTGATGTCCAACAGCTCCAACACTGTGTAGGAATAAAACAAATACATAACAGGAGAGATACAAACTATCAGTAACTCAAAATTGTAGTTTTAAAATACAGATTTTTTTATTATAATATTTTTTAATTGAGTTACAGCTTCTTCAGGTATATCTACCTAATGAATAAAATATCTTAGTTCCCCAAGATAGATTAAATAACACAACACCTGACAACTAATCCCAACATCTCTGATTACTCCTGATTATAAATTGAGAGAAGCGATAAACATCTCCTTAGTACCCTCCAGCTGTAACATCAACACAAAGTGACAAAAGGTACAGCTGTGGTTTTCCATTTTTTTGTTTTTAATATACATTTAGTACCATGAATATCACAATTGTCCTTGCAGTATTTTCTTGCAACATCTCAAGACAGTGTACAACAATGAAAATGCCTAAGAATTACTTAAAGGCCTCTAAAAGGGCATATACAGAAAATGTAACATACCTGTTCTGTTACAGACTAAACCTGCACAATATTAGGTATCACCCCAGTGATCTTCTGGACCAATCAAAAATTTGTTTTGGTTTGGGGTTTTTTTTCCTGGCCTTAAAGAAAAACCATCAGATACATGTGATAGCAAAAGCATTCAGAGATCTCTTTGAGACTTCTCACCCTGGCAAACCACGAAGAACATCCGCCCCCTCATCATATTGAGGTCTGATAATACCATGCTAACTTTTTTTAATGTGCAATTTAATGAAAGCTTGCCTCTTAAAAGTCTAACCAATCAAATAAAACAAAAACCAACAAACAAACCAAAAACATTAAGAAGTGTCCAAAGACTTCCATGTTTTTCAATACTACAGTCTCCAACAGGAAAAGATTTTTAAGAAAATGCCCAGTTCTTCAAGTACTATTTTCTCTCCCAGCTACAAAAAAAATTTACAGTAGACAATCTCATCTCTACTAATGATCAAAGCACATACAAGGATTGTAAAATTAAACTCTACATAAGAGAAGCCAACTCTCTGTAGTTTCAAAATGCACTAGCAAACAGCTAACATTAAAAGGTTTAAAGTGTCAGTGCTGATTAGATGCTGAATTTACAGCTGTAAAAATTGCTAGATTAACGCAGACGGTACCACAAACAAATGAAAATTGATGTTCGATTAGTACAGGAAAAATTAAAACATTAAGTAATCAGGTTCAAAGTAATATAGTATCTGTTCAGAAAGGCTTTAAAAACCATATTAATCTTTTATAAATGTAGAAATATCAGACAAATAGCAATCACTGTGCAAGAGTAACCTTTCAAAGCTGGCAGTCTAGCACAGTAAATACAGCCTGTTAAAAAGAGCTTTTCATTGAAGAGGGCCCTAAGGATTGTTTGAAGAGGAAGTGCTCACAGAGACAAGCAAAACCTATTAACACAGACAAATTAAAAATAAGCAAGGAATTGTAAAAATACACACTTTAAAGCCATTAGTACTGGTCATTTTACTTAAATGGCAGGGAGCAGCTCTAGCTAGCAGCAGGGGAAGGAATGCTTCTGGAAGCAGCAATCTCCAGAGTTCAAGGGTAGCTTTTAAACAAACTGGGAAGAATCTTTCTAATAATTCTTATGATTAGACATAAAAGGGGAAGAAATTCCAATTACTAAGAGGGTTTTCTGAGGCACATTCAAGTTGTCTACAGTCTCTTTGTCTTAAATGAGTATTAAAGATAAAATAGTCTCTCTCACCCAAAATAAATCCCAAGTTTAATGTTACTATTCAGAAAGATCAGAAAGAAACTTCAAAGTAAAGCTGTTGCTAAATATGAAAAGTCTCAGGATTTCTGAAAACAGTTAAAAACATCCAACTTGTTAAGCACAATTACATTAAAGAGCACACTTACCCACAAATATTGCAGGAACTTTAGCAAACGTGGACAGTAGTAATACTCCATCTTCCAAAGCACAAAGTTAACGCAAAACCATCTTCATTAGTCAGCCTCCCCCGTCTTCCCCACCTCCAGCAGAAGTTAAAAGCAGACCAGAGCAATTAAAAGCAACATGAATAATGTACAGTGTCTGTTTATCCGGCCCCACATCACTGCACTGAGCTCTGTGCCTTTAACAGATGCTGTGGCTACTTATAAGCAGTAGCTGAGCTACCGGCACCATGTGACCTAACCACTTGTTATTTAGCATCTAACTGCTCAGACTTCTTCCATTTCAGTAATCCACAACGTGTTAGTCTAGAATTAATAATAGTACTTGGGGTTTCACACTAAAAAGCCCTTCATCTGGAAGGAAAGAGAAGCTTCTAAACCTACTGTTTTGCAGGCTGGGTTATGAAACACTACTAATCCCACTGCAGTTGTGGTTGCTAGTTGACCTTATTTTTTGGTAACATATAAGAAAAATAAAAGAACCACACATGAAAGAGAAGCTCCTGCTTTTAATATAAAAATGTCTTTTGTGAACAAGGACAAATAGACACAACAAAGTGGTTTTTTTATATACCACGAGAATGTTCCCAGCAAACGAATACTACCAAAAAAGGAAGAAAGCCTGGGCAAACCGAGCTATTAACCAACGCTGGGTCATCCTCCTGCGGGCTGTTTTTAGAAATAGGAAGCAGAGCTAAATGATCAAACAGTGCTAGGTATTTTGTGAAGAGCAAAAATGGGCATTGTAACATCTCCATCTGTTCCTACTTTTTGTACCTATGTCCTTTTTTTGATGCAAAAAGGACAGGTAAGTGACAGGAGCCAGTCCAGGGAGGACCCCAACTGCCCTTCTCCCTCCCAGCACTCACCTTTCCAGGGGAGGGACAATATAGAGGTGACACAAAACAGATTCCAGCATGCCACAGCTTCCTTCACCTGACATTTTGGTTCTGGATGTTTAAGAAAAATTGTCCTCGCTTTTCTAATCGCCACCTATAAGATCTTGTAGAGCTGACAAATTCTTCCGATTTCCTTCCAGGCTGATTCTGCTTTTAGGCTAACAGAACAATCCACACACGATGGTTTTTATAGTACATCTGTTTCCGTCTGGGAAGGAATGAAGCTGCAATATTACAGGCTTTATACAATCAGAAGATGGGAAGGCTTGCTTTTTGGTGGGCAGGAGAGAGACTTATCATGGGCAGAACTGGAAACAACTGGTGAACTGTGAAAAGCCAAACTATAAATTCATTTGCACATGTTTATAAAATATGTATCTTCTCTCCCTTGCAGTTCATTTCCAAAATATTTTTAAGAGTCAGCTCATGATTTTCTTAAACAAATCCTTCTCCACCCACACACCACAGTCTCAAGTAAGTGCATCTTTATATGGATACCAGATTTTCCTCAAAGGACAAAAAAGCTTAATATGAAATAAATAAACCATATAACCAGGGGCTTCAAAATAATTCATGCCTACACCAAATAAAATACGTAACCAGAGGCTTAAAAATAGTTCATGCCTCACCAGTTCTAGTAGCAGAGCGCTCTGTTTTAGCTACATAAAGCAGTAATTTCTCTTATTAACCATAGCTGCATTTAAAGCTGCTCTGTTCCCAGATGAAGGCACAGTCCCTTCAGCCCGACAGAGCGAGCGCAGTTACTTCTATGTGGGGGGTGAGCCACATCACACACTCCTCAGTTTTTAATTCGTAAGACTCCTATCAGTCTTGATGACCTAATCAGGAGCTGAGGTTTGTGACCGAACATCAGAGAATTCAAGACCTGTGTCAGCTGTGATGAAATCAGTTCGAATTATGAAAGACGATACTTGAAAACATCTTCTGAAATTCAAGTGGTTTACCATAGCACGTTGCATTATAGTGCCTACCAAGGGAGCACAGCATGCATAATAACCTTAAGTCTTACAACAGGCTACAAAAACAAGAGGGCATTTTCATTTTACAGGTTGCCACACCAGAGGCTTGCAGGCCCTCAAACTGCATTCAAGTTGTAAAGGAGAAGACCCCCGCAATAGCTGCTACTACTAACCTACTGTGCCATGCAGATGAGCTCCCTGCCCGCTAAAGAGTCTAAGAAATTTGCAGCTAATTCTGGGAGTTAAATCCCAGTTGTCCAGAGCAAACATAAGAACAATTTTGGGTTTGTGCCTATACTGTGATGCAAGCAGGGCTAAAGCATAACATGCAAATTACCTGACATCATGAAGAAGTGAATTTTTTTTACATTGGCAGGAAAAAATTTTGTCTTCTCGATATTGTTAGCTCTAGCAAAGCAAACAGGAAATTATTTATTCACATAAAATCTATTATTTTTCTTAATTCTCTACTACATGAATGCCTTTAAATCTGAAGCTATTTCTTTCTTTACTAGAATCAGGCTATATCAGAGTGAAGAGGGAAAGGAAAAAAGATCACATTGGAATAGAATGTTCAAGCACTAAGCTATAATTAGTAATAGTTGTAACAGTGACTTGTTAAAAAATACTAACAACAATGCTTGCACGAATACACTATTCTAACCTCCAAGAAACAGGAAGAAAGGTCAAAATATTCACACAGAAATCACAAATTAGAAGAATTTGCCTTGCTGCTCACTGCATCTTTGTCACTCATGCATCCCAGAAAGCAGAAGTCCATCTCCAGTCCTAACCCCAAGGACATGGCTATCAGCTGACTCCTGCGGCACCAGTCACTTTTGGAATGTCTCAACAAAAGACCACCAAGAGAACACTAAAACATCAAGCCACACAGCAGCAGGAATAGTTTTGCAGATCATAACATGTTCTCCAGTACACAAGACATGTAATGCTACTGATCTCAGAGAAAAATATACTCTAAGAAAATCTGTCAGTCTTCAAAGATATCAGTTTGAAGGTTTTAAACCATGACACCTCCGCAGTCTCAAAGATCACCACGTTAAAATCCAGACTTACCCTCTATCCTGGAACAGCCCAAACAAACAAGGGGGCAGTTGCAAACTGTGGTATTTCTATTATTCATGGGAAAAGAAACCATCTTTTCAGGCTGTAGAATATATGATTTTTAAATTTTTATTTTTTTTTAAAGTACATAGAGACATTGTAGTCCAACTCTTCCTCAAACTCCAGCATATAAACCACTGGTAGTACAATGCCTTCAGTCATTAATTCACCACAGTCTTTGAAAGTGGTGAAGTCTGAAAGCTACTGCTGCCAGTATAGAACACTTCCCACCAGGAACATCACCTCTGTGAGTGCTGTGATCTTTACCAGCGTTATAAGGCTGGGTAAAGAGCACTGAAGATTTTCTTTGTAAAAGACATAGGGAGAAAAGTACCACCTGTAGTAAAAACACTAGCAATGACACTGGAATCTTTACACAAGCCTTACTCTTGTGTTCAAGCAATACAAACTCAAAATAGCTAAAAAATGCAATCTAGATGAGTGTTAAATCTCAAAGAATATCATCCTTCACAATTTCAACCACCAATCCCATATGATCAATTCTATATTGCAATGATTCTATTTCAAAGAAGTCCTATGTAACATTTAGAAAAAGAACCTCATTGGAAGTAGATTTCCTAGAATATGATCACAAGAAGTGATTTCTCCAGAAGTAAAATTATACAATTGTACCTTGCTTCCATTTAGGATTCTGTTCATCCATAAGAATCTAGCTCATTAGCTGTCCTGGAAAATTTCATTCAAGCAGTTGCTTATTATCATAGGCAGATGGGAAATAATGCAACAAACGCATGTTAATTGACATTGACTACTAAAATGGCGTGATGAACTGTCCCATATTCTTCGATACTTGTCAAACCAACGTGAATGAAAATGAATTTTTATTCTACAATAAAAGTAGCAACTTGTCACTTTGAGCACTACAGTCTCATTAGGTATCTTGAGTGACCAGTCATATGTACTGTAGCATTTTTTTTGTCACTGTCTCACAAGGAAAAGCAAATAACTTCACAACTAAACAGACTAGAAACCATTCAAACAAAACAGCGGCTTTCCTTCTAATCCTCTTTAAAAGGTGTATTAAGTGAAACGCAGGTTGATTCAAATTCAGAGGAGATGGATCACTTAACTGTGACTCTGCAGATCTATCCACCTCTCACATCACTCCAACTGCAGCAGCACAACTACAATGTGTCTGTCCACCAGAGGGAAGTATTGAAATGCGCCGATGAGAACAGCGATCACACAGCGAAAGCCTTTGTATTTTCTCCAAATGAAAACAAAAGGTATTAACCTCGGTGCCAAAAGAAACGGTTCAGTTTTACATAATCCTCTGTGAAATCTACGTGGGGCTTTGGAGAATATTAAAGTATGGCAAGGTTTCCATCTCCTGAACACATGTAAAAATCACTTCTCTGCACCTGCTCGCTCACAATTTATACACAGAAAGGGCAGACTGCCCTTTTTGCTACCATGGCACTGCAGAACAACAAATACACCACTATTAGGCTTTTCACAGCAATACAAAGGAGTAAAGCACTTGGACCCTGATGAATCCCAGCGGATGCTGGACATGTGAGTTTTCTCTTTCAGTAGGGCTGACAGCCTTCCTTTCCTGTCTCAGGCTACACTTGATGAAGTCAAAGGCTTATTCTAAGTAACCTCACATTTAACAACCAAGTTGGACAACAGTAGTCATATTTATCTGGATACACTACCCAAATAGTTCAATTAGCCCAGCACTATTTTTGACAGCACTCTTCTCCCCCATATTCTACCTTGTCAACGACATCTTTACATATCTGCATTGTAAACTGATGGCATATAACTACTTTTAGGGATTGAATGATAATTGCTAATTCTGTAAATAAATCAAACTCCTCCCAAGATGAGCATTCAACCTGCAATCCATGCTAAGAATGGGAAACACACGGGGATATCAGCCCCTGGATACCTTCCATGAAGCTTTAAGACTAGAATTGGAACAATATGAACCTGTTCCCAAAGCTTTTATTAGGAAACTTGTTCACAAAATCCTTATAGGTTTGGCTGTTTTCTTTTTCTTCACTAAAAAAGAACTCACTCAGTTCCTTTCCCTTTTTTATCTTTTTGTCTATTCTCTATTAAAGGGCTGTAAGTAACAGAGTGAATAACTACAAAACCAGCATCTCTGCTGAGGGCAATACATTCGATCACCACACGAGTGTGCTCGCAGACTAAGAGGACAGATGAGATTTGCCCTTGGGACAGTCTGGTAACATCTTTGTCACCCCTTTTCCATACAAGTGGAAGAATTTTGAAAATATGTGGGACATCCAGATTTAAAAAAAATGCAAATATGTATAGAGTTATAAAAGAATGCATTCTGAAGTGACTACAGTATTATTCCAGTGTATCGAATCCATTTGCATGCACAAGGTTAAAAAACCCCAAAACCCACAGCACTGAGTGGTTCAAAACAACCACTAACCACTTCCAGTAAGGAAGGATTTCAGTGGCAGAAGCAATGTCTCTCAAAATTGTAGAATTCTGTGCTGTTGATGTGGTTTTCAAAGCCTATGTTTTCCACAGAAACAAATGATTTCATGTATTTTATAACTTTTGGAAGATCCAGATCTTTGCTTTGTATTTCAGAACAACATCTGGACACAGGATGTTTTTTCCCCAACATCAAATTTATCTGTGGACTAAAGTCAGGACATCCCTCTGCAACTTAAAAGATTACCCAACAAGTTTAAGGGGGAATTTACCCTGGAATTATGCATATTAGAGACAAACCAAACTACCAAAAAAGTCAGCTGTGACTCTTCACATAAACAGTTCTCGGTGTGTTGCCTACAGAAAGAAAATTAAACCCATCATTTCTGAGGCTATGGCACGGTTCTTTTTTTCTGCACAATTTTCCAGAAAAGATTTTCAGGAATCTAACCCATTTTCATCATCTAAGCTGAGAAACAAACAAAAAGTATAAAGATCTAGACTCATCTTTAGAGTTCCGGATGAAAATTACTCGCTTAGAAAGAAAAACAAACAAGCTGCACGGTTACTGCTTTGTGTTTGAAGATCTGGCATAGACCAGTGTGGTGACGTCCTAGGGAGAAGCGTTCTCTGCCAGTTAAATTCCACAGCAAGTGCATTTGCTCCTGCTGCTAGGAAGGCATACACTTTCTGTCACAGCTATATGCAAAAAGGAAGAGAGTGCTGAATGGAGTAAGCCAGGCAGCACCTCCCTTATCTCTCCCCTAGCCCCTGCCAAAGAACCTCCTCCAAAAATCACATACCATCCCATTATCTGCCCTTCTGTCCTTACAAAAACTGTGGCGGCTTCTCTGAGTAGAGACCAACAAACAGTCTGTTCCATCTGTTTTGTCTGATCTCTGCTTGGTGCACTCTTTCCTAGAAGCCTGTTAAAATAAAGTGTGTGCATGTATATGTAACCACATACATACAGACATAAAATGCTCTTTCAACAAAAAAAACCCCAAACCAAAACGGGGGGGGCGGGGAAGCCAAACCAAAACCCAATCCACCACAAACCAAAATCAGGAGGTTGAAAGCTGACAATGCAAAATGGAAAAGCATTATAGCCATCAACGTCCAACTGGCTATCTGGCTATGGATAAATGCCTTAACGCATCACTGTGTTAAGTGAATCATGTGCATTTCACCAAAGTCAATATCTGCAGTGAAGTTTCACATACAAATGAGGGCCATTCACCCAGTTCAAAAAAGTAATAATAATTTGCTTCCTTCAGAAAAAGTACTCCAAAAAGATGATTGTTGATAACTTATAAAATAAACCCAAACTACTTTTTTTTCAAATAATCATTAAATTGCAGAGCCAACAATTTAATATCCTATGTTCATAGCATTAACAAAATCATATAAAAATATAAAATAAAAATATATATTTTGTATATATATTGTATTTTTATATTATTAATATTTTAAGGCTTTCTTGAATGGAAACATCGATAAATATTTATACACTTGAAACAAAAATCTAGTCATCTAGTACAACACAAATTCCTCATGAAAACACAACCCAAAAGGAAATGAACTCTATTGAAAAGTATGTATCTGCTCACTTGCTGCAAAGTCACAGCTAACACTGAAAAGTGGTATAGAGGCATATTAAAAGTTTTTCCTCACTAGCAATTTTAGTTGCAGGAAACACTTAAACACCATTTGGCAATACCTTTTTATCCTCATGAAAGAATGATTCTGACTGAGATGACATCTTGTGTTTCCACCCATTATCCACACTTTCCAACAGGGAGCTTTGCCTGGATCGGTGTAGATCCTTTCTTCCCTTTACTTCTTGCACAAGTGGGAGATTGCTTTTTCCGTGGCAGCTCTTTTCTGAATGAGATCGTCTTAAATCTGGGGGTGTAATTCCTAAACCAGGTGTATAGTTCTTCCAATCAGTTTTACTTTTCACATTGGAAGAGCCACTTTCACGTGTTGTCTTATTTGCATTGTCTTTGATCCTTGTTATAGAGCTCCCTGCTACATTTTTGCTCCAATCGCCTTCTGGAGACACCCCCAAGAACTGTTCTTTTGCGACCAACTTCTTCTGTAAAAGGCCATCATCTGCCTTTATGGATGACTTGGAAGCAATATTAACTTCCAACCTTTGGTCTGTACCAATTGCATTTATAGGTTGTACCTTATCAATTAGAAATTTTGAACTTTGATTCCTGGAAGTTAAGTTCACTTCTTCATCCTCATCAACGATGAAAGTTTTCTTCCTAGTGACATCCACAGGTGAATTTACAAATTTATCTGAAAAAAAGCTGCCAGGATTTCCCCAGTAAGGAGGACTGAACCTTCTGTCTTTGGACTTTTGTTTATCAAATTCAGGGCTACATGATTCCAGTTTCTCTTTGCTCTTTTCATTTAGAATTAATTTCTCTGGCCTGTGGTACTCTTCTGCACAGTCACTTTGTTTGTTATTAACAGAATAGTGATCTGATCCCTTCCACTCTTTCCAGCTATAGGAAGATGTCATCCTATCTGACACATTTCTTTTGTTCTTTGATTTCTCCCTACTAAATGCACTGTGATCTTCAGAGAGCTTTTCTTGGATGTTACTGGCTTTCACTGATTCTTCTTTATATTCTGCCATAAGTGCATCAATATCTAGAATTTGGGATCTGTAACCATCCTCAGCCTTCCTTCCAAATAAATCACAGTTATTTTCACTCTTTTTCTGGGTGACTAGTTCACTGCCTTTATGTAACTGTGCAAAATGCGGGGGGGATCTGGGTTCAGGGTAAGAGGATACTTTTCTTCTGCTACTTTTGAGATCAGTTTGAGCTGTATTTTCCAGATCTTGTTTTAACAGGAAAGCATCAACATCTATAATTTTCTCTTTAGAATAATCCAGACCTCTTTCATGGTACCGTTGGTTATCTTTCCTAGATGCATGAAAATTACTAAATGCAATATTTTTGGAAAAAATATGATCCTTATCTTCTCTGACCCAATCCTTGTTAATACGCACTTCCTGTGAGTCTTCTCTACAATGTGTACTCGTCAAAGTTTTATTTGGTTGCTGCAATAGAGGTTTGGACCTTCCAGGAAAAACAGGGTCCAGATTAATTGTTGCTGCCTGACATGAGCTAGAAATTGTATTGGTTTCACTTGCACTAGGAGTGCCAACAAAGCTTTTCTCTTTTTTGTTACCAGGAACCTGGTAAGTCACTGCAAAATAAGTTGCCTTTGGCTCAAAGGCAGAACTCTGATTTTTCAAGTAATCATCAGGGCTGCCAGGAACAGTTTGGTTTACTTCAATCCCTTCCAACTCTTCTTTGCTTTTTTTGCTTCTCTTTTTAACTAAGCCTTCATCCAATTGCAATGAATCTGTCCGACTGAGCCTTTTGATATTTTCAGGGGTGAGCCAGGCAACTTCTTCCGTCTTAGTAGAATCCTGAGGCAAGGTCCTCCTTCTCCACCTTTCAGAAATCTTCAAGTCAGAAACACTACTTCTGGTTCTCCTGACTTTTTCTTCTGGATCTATTACCCTGGTTTTTTCACTGTTTTCATGAGCTGTACCATCAAAGCCAAAGTGTTGTTCTTTGCAATTTACATCTAGACTTTTCCTGAAACCAAAGGCCCTAGATTCCTCTTTATTAATGGGCAGTACTTTTGTATCAGGATGGTGGCTACTAGAAGACTTACAAAATTGTCCACTTGAAAGCACTGAAGAAGACTGGGCCCCATGTTTATTTACACTTGTTGAAGTAACTTCATGATCTAAGTTGGTTCTGAATTCATAGCTGTCTGTCCCACCTGGTCTAAGACTCCTTTTCTCAGACAAGCATTTCATCGCATTAGAGCTCCCTGTTTTATCCACGGAGGAGACTTCACTCTTCTCATTTTTAATTTCAGAATGTAGGTTGTTTAGGTTTTCATTAATTCCCAAACATTTACTTTTGTTTGTAGAATAAGGTATTCTCTCAGCTATAGAGTCCTTTTTCTGTTCAGGTGAAGTGCATTCACTGGAGAAAAAATCATTAGGTCCTCTCAACGCAGACTTGCTTGTAAAAACTTCTGCATCTCTAGCTTCTGATATAATCTTATCTTCTTTCTGGTAGAGAGTTTTACTGTTTGCCCTAGCTGACTGACCAGTGTGTAAAACCACCTCATCATTTTTATTCTCTTTCACTGACGATTTTCTAGTTCTGAGTGTCATGGCCTTTTTTTCAGGAGCCATTGTAATGGTTTCACTAAGAGCTCTTTCACCACAGGTCTGAAAGATTTCGTATCTCGGCTCTACTCTTTGGTAAATTAGAGAATCATCTGCATTTTTAGGAGTGGGTTTTTTACTTTTCTCAACCAAAGATTTCTCTAACAGAATTCCTGGAGTCATTTTCTTGTCTTCACTTGAACAAGCTGCTTTTCCACTTTTCTCTACATCTACTATTGGTTTTGATGAATCAGACTGCTTGTGATACTCCTTCTTTATAATAGCGGTTTCTTCTTCTCCCATCCATGATCGCCTGTTGTGCCCCAAAGTCACCACATCGTGCTTTGCCTCAAGCTCATTATTCATTTTCAGTGCAGAATCAGTTCCAGGATGATCAGCAGCAATGTTATGCCTCTGAACATTATGGTCAAACATGGTGGCTCGGACAGTTTTAATGTAGGTCTTTTCCATAAGTGTGGTTGGTTTTAATTTTTTTTCAAAGTTACTTGTGAATGAATTTTCACTTTGCTGAGAAAAATGCTGAACATCTCCAAGGAAGCTTCCTTTTCTCTCTATATGATCAGTTTTATTTGTTATTTTTAAAATCTGACGGGGTTTCCAAGGCGTCCCAGTAACATGCGCTTCAATGAAGTCTGTGCCATGTGCAAGCTTGACCTCCTTACTCTGGAACAAGAAAATCCAACAGTTAAGACTGGTTATTTAAAAGATGTGTAATAAAGTTTATTTTACAACTTACTTGCACCTATGCTGTGCCACACAGCCTGTACAAATTAAACACATGCACATTCTCTGAACACACAATCAACTGAGACCAAGGTAATCTAAGCAAATGTGTAGCTCCAGCTCCTGAATCTTGATTATAATAAAATTAACTCATAGCTTGATTTTTCACTTTTAATACAAAAAAGGAAAAATGTATAGTGTTTATACATGGGATACGCATGACTTAGTCCCTGAGCTCAGATTTCACAAAACTGTTTATTCTGCAGTGAATTTATACCCACATCACACTCCACTGAAGGCAACACATACAAAAATAGTACAAAACTTTCAAAGGTTAATAACCACAGCTACCACAGAAACACTTACAAACATTTATGTTGCAAGCCCTACAGAAATCCAAGTTCGAAAGTGAAGCATAGAAAGCACCACACAGATGCAGGCACCTTCAGAGGAAGTCTAAACTCCTGGGAGACATCACATATACTGTATTTTGTCAAAAATAAACTGTCTTCAAATTGAGCTATTCACTAACTAAATAGTTACATGATCAGTAACTGCAAGGAACATGAATATCTGAGTAAATATCACAGCTAGAGCTATTCAGCTAAGAACATTAAAGGTTGAGCTGAAGCAAAAAAGAGAAAGTGGGAATCAATATTTATTGTCAATTCTTTACTCTTATCTACCTGCAGAAAATATAACTAGCTGTTATTTTTAATAACATTCATTGAAAAAAAGCATAGCATGCAAATAATAAACAGACTAAAAGAATACTGCCCAGTCCTACAAGAGCTCAATCTTTTTTTCAAGTTTTAAAATTTAAAACTTGGAACTGACTTAATCTCTTCAAAAAAAAGCTGGAGAATGTCAGAAAATTAACACTGAAGACATTTATACACAAAGGTTTTAAATCTCATCTATATTCTTCTAGGAATTCAAAGGAATTTATTATCAGATTCTAAAATCAGCACTTGCATTAATGAAAGATTTTCTTTCAAAAGCAAACTGATCTTCTATAAAATTATATTAAACTACAGAAATGTTGTATGTAACTGCTAGTTTCCTTACATATATTCTTATCTTAAACCTAAACAGGAAAAAAGCACAGCCATGACAACTCACAAGAAATACCCTTAAAACATTAAACCTCCAATAGTTAGAAGTGTCAGCAGAAAACGTTTTGCAACAGCAAAGCATTGCTTAGAAACAAAGACAGTCTAACAACTTTTACAGCAAATCAGAATTTTCTGTATAATACCTTATTGTCAAAACTTCTAAGTTAAATGATACTTAGGAGATCGACACAAAACATAGAGCGTACATTGAATAAGGAGTTGTGACTTAGATGTAGAAACACACTACACTAATGCTATGCTTAGAGAAAATAATGGATTTTGTTGTGCACAAAACCATAACAACCATAGTCGATTCACTGTGGGCTTTCATGCAATAAAAGTCCCTTTAAAATAGTACATAGAACACTTTTCACTCTATATCACTGCAAGCACTGAACAGCATACATATTTAACTTCTAAAAACTCTGTAACAGGTATGATACTCCCATACTTTATCAGCATGTCCTAAAGACAGACTTACACAAGTAAACATATTAGGATTATGTCCTTCTTAATACTCTCAATACCCATTTTAAAGTCATTGATTGATAAAGACACACAGGACACAGTGCTCTCTGCCTTCTAAATGCAAACCTAGCTGGAGACCACATCAGCTAATGCCATTTTCTTACTTTTTGATTTTCTTGTGTTTCATAGATAGAGTCATTTCTAGTTTCAGCAGGTTTCTCAGGCTTTGCTTCGGTGCTTAATGTCGGACTTGAAAACCTAAGACAAAAGACTTATGTTACTTCTTTTAGTCCAGGGAGTTAAGTCAGCAGGTACACTTTCCTACCAAAGCAGACTGGTAGAAATTATCCAATAAATTCTACTTCTTAAAGGAGAAACATCAGTATTTCATAGGAAGTCACTGTATTTGGTGGTTGAATTGTATCTAGACCAAAAGATTGTTGTTTCCAAAACAATGGTTAGTTACACAGCTTATTGCATAGTATAAAGATCACAGTGTCAAAAGACCAAGGTTTGCTGAAAAATTCTACTATTCCACTGTCCATAAAGCAGGTCCTGTTAGCTGAGTGTAACTACTGTGCTTATTATACGAAGCATGCTTTCTTTACACTACCAAAAATCATTAGCCTTCTTTACTTATCCCTTGTCAACATGCACAGAACATGAACTATTCCGACGAGTTCCAGGCCTTGCAATATGGCCTCAGGCGGTACTGCAAAATGCATAAACCGCAGTCTCATTCATGTCACAAGTCTTTATGCTTTTGAATAATCAATTACCCAACACTGTACTAAGAGAACGTATTTTATCTTGGATTAAACCTCTTTTTACTGGAGAAGTTTGGTGGGGTTTTTTTGCTTTGGTATGTAAAAATTAGCAGATCTCATTGTTCTATCAAACTGCTCACTGCCACAGCTTAAGCAGAATACGTATCATATATCTTTAGGTTTTAATATGACAGTGAAATAAGATTCCTGGCTGGCTGGAAACCTGATATGCTACATCGCGGTGAAATACATGGTAATCATTCTTTTGCTTTCTCACAAATATATAAGCTTGCAGTCTACATTGTCTACCTCAAGATTTCAAAATACATGAAATTTTAATAATAGATACACACTTACAGTGACACGCAAAGGCCAAAATACTGACAGGTCGGTAGGGTTTCTTTGGAAGCTGTTGTCAGGGTCTATTTCATTACATTTTCTCTTTTTTGGGAAGGAAAAGGTGGGAAAGAGGCTCAAGAATAATAGCATAGAGAGTAATTACATTTAGTGCTACCAAAATGATCAGTTATTTTACTGCACTGAGAGAACAAGTTTTACTGAATTAGATGAAACTAGGAGGATTAAATAGAATTTCTCTGCAACCTACATCTTTGTTAAGTCTGCAGAAAGTGGTCGTGATTGAAGTGACTTGCGTAGATTTCCTGGCTTAACATCAGCATTTTCTGTTGTCAGTTCTTTGATTCTCTGCTGGATGTTCATACATCTGTTTTCCTTCTCAGCAGTTGATGGGAGAAGCTCTGTATCCATTGAGGTACCAGGATTTTCTGAAGTAAACAAACTAATCTGTTTTTTAACACTACCTCTTACAACATTATTCTCTTTTTCTGAGGAAGCTGCAGGGCTTTCACAGCCTAGAAACATAAACATTTCCTTTTGTTCTGGTCGTTTCACCCCCTTATTAGTTCTGCTCTCACTACTGGTTTCATGGCTTCTTTCAGAATCATGCAAGTTAGTCATTATTTCTGGCTTTGTCTCAATTTGTTCATTTTTAGATTTAAGCTTTGTTTCCCATATGTATTTTCCATTACTTAGGATGCCAATGTCCTGACTACTGCATTTCAAATTTGATTTAGAAGAATTGCCTTTATCAAATTCAGTTTCTTCAGGTTTTGGCCCCATTTCAGACTGACCGTGACAGCCCACGTCAGTAAAAGAAGTTATCGATACATTCTCCTTGCTTTCATGAGATGAACTAGTCATCTTGCAAGAAGAAAGATCTTTATGTTCAAACTTAGCTGTCAGGTCCATGGATAAAGGCCTTGGTTTTCTAACCCAGGATTTCTCTGTAGGAGATTTTTCCTCAGAAGCTTCCACGGTGCGATGCTTTTGATCTCGTAATGATTCCAGAAAAATAGCAGATACTGGCCTATGTTTTGGCTTTTGCTGCACATCAATAGAGAAATCAACTCTACTGTTGGTATTATTTGCATCATCATCGTTTTTCTCCCCTGGAACTTCATAAGCATCTTTTTTTTCACCAGTTTTGAGGGAGTGCCAAGAGACTGGTCTAAGACTGGAGGAAAGAGATATCTGCCTATGAAGAGACCCTTCAGGATTCCTGGATGTCTCAGATGCCTGAGATGGCTTCTCCAGCTTTGCACTGCACTGAAGCTCTTTTGTTTGCATAGTACTGAATACTCCACGGTCATCAGCAGCCCTTTTTTCTTGGGCCAGGCTTACCTTTGATTGCTCTGTGCCTGCTGTCTCAAAAAGAATGACAGTATTCGCACTAGGACCAGTATAAAAAGTCACGTTTGTGACTACTTCACTGCCAGCTTTACTTTCATTTTCAATTACTTTCTGATCTACTAATGGCGGAACATTTCCACTTAATACCTTAACAGATGATGTTTCCTCAGCGGCCCTTCTAATAAGACTACTTGATCTGAAAGCTGGAATAGGTGGTTTTACATTTGAAAAAGTATCTGAAGTTTTCTCTTTAGAAAAAGGCTTTGGGAAAAGTCTTGGCCTTGATCCTAGTGATGGCATTGTTGCAGATCTGTAAGTACTCCCAAACTTGTTTTTCTCTTCAAGAGTTAGTGATGCTGAAGCTTCCTTTGCCTTATTACTTGCATCTGAAAGCACACTTACATACACACGTGATTTATCCTCATTTCTGATTTCATTTAAGTCAGGCACTGTTGTCAAAGACGCCAAAGTAGAATTTATTTCTACTCTTGTTGCCATAGTTGTAATTACACACTCAACAGAACTGAAAAAATCCAACAAGGAGAAAGAATCTGGGGGGTAAAAAAAAAAAAGAAAGAAAATGTAAGTATTGATGCACAGTCAGCATGAACATCAAATAACATCATCCTAATTTGAATTCATATAAAGTAGCTAAACTCAGATTAAGATGCCTTTCAGATATGCTGTTCACAGAGTGTATCACTATGAAAGACACACTGTTCCTCCTCCTCTAAAAAAAGAGCAAGAAGCACCATTATTCATTGATTAGGCCTAATAACCAAAGAATACATCATCAAACCTACAGAAGCATCTGCACAGAACTGAGTTCCCATTAGTTGAGTAAGATTCAAGGGCTGAGATACTTTAAAAAATTTTTTTTGAAGCAGACCTCTCAACGTTGACATACAAACATCAACTCCTTTTTACAATTTAAATAGCTGGGCAGACACATTGAGTGTGTACTTTCAAAAGTACCAAGACTGGTGTGACCAAAAGTATTATTTGTTATCTATTAACTAAGGCCTACAACTAAGCAATGGAAATAAATGCACGTTCTGCAAATCTCCAAAAGCTTTGCTACCACTTACCATAATCTGCATTCTCTGCTGCAACCAATCCATACAACCCGAATCACTTCTCATAGTGAAAAGATCTCAGCCAAGATAACATTAATAACAGGGGAAAGTGATCACTTCAGCCACACTGATCAGACCTCTCCTGCAAATAAACAAAGGGTGTTTAGATTCAAGCATGGCACATACCCAAATCTACACAGGTAATACCACATGAGACAAAAATCCTGAGCATTTTAAGGAGAAAAGGCTGGCTCCCATTTTGAAGTATAATGTCACCCGATTTAACTGTATAAAGCAAAAGCACGTTTACTTGTCAAACAGTTATTAAAAGAATCAGTAAGAAATTATCACCTAAAGCTGAAAGGTGAAGGGCAAATAACTTGGTCTGCACAACAGACAGACCAAACTGGAACACAGTTAAACCCACATTCAGTACTTACTGTTTTGTCAATCCCTGGTTAAACACAGAGCTCTGTATTACTGTCACCTCAGTTGCTGTAATTTACTTTCTGTTGTGTATCTCCTTTCTGTGACAGCAGTATGTGAAGTGCCACCTGAGCAGCTGACCTTCAAATGGCTGATTTTCAAACAAAATATCACTTCTACCATGACAAAGCAGTTTTTCCAATATCTTGCCAACAAAGGCAGATTAGCAGCTTTGGAATTAATTATATTCCTACAGCAGAGATGAAGAAAACCCAGTAGTAATTAGAATTTCAGCTAGAAGAAGCAACCTGAATTTTTCCAAATAAAAAGTATACTTAAACTTTGTAGCAGATGCAGGTGGCTATGTAAGTTTAGATGGCTTTTTTTTCTTTTTCTTTCTTTCTTTCAAGAAAGCTGTCATACTTCTAATTTTTAGGGAATGCATACTGTATTTTACAGTCTTTCATTCAGGGGTTCATATTTGTGTTGCCACCCTCTTGCCTACTTTTGGGCAGCCTCTGAAGGGGCAGTCTTTGGACTCCTCACACCTGATTTTTTGTGTGTGTGTATTTAGCCTACAAATACGACTATTCATAGATTCTGTGGAATATGGAGCCCTCTGTGTGTGAATATTAAAGAAAGACCCCAAAAACCGGAATATTTGTCTTCCTGAATCTGCAGTCTGGAAAAACAGTTATTTCACCTTCAGTTTCCCTTAACTAGACTAACATCACGCTGGCACCATAAATTGCAGAGATTTATTTTTGACCTTTGCATTTATGCCTTCCTCTTCCAAGCAGGCTAATGAACTCTGTTCACCTTGCCCGTTCCCTTTCATCTTTCAATCCACTTGAAATTCTGTCTCAACTACTTACACACTGTGCTAGTTCCCTTTGAGTCCACGACCTCTCCTTTCCAAAATAATCACTAGCCCAATCAGCTTATCAGAATCAATCTGCCCCTTCCACAATCTCACAGATCTTAATGAAATCTTCCTCCTTCTCCCACTCCTTATTCTAAGAAACACCATCAAAATCCGATTAAAACGCTCTCACATTCCAAGGATGCAAAGGTTTTGTGAAGAGCAGTTGTGCTCCAAAAGTAAAATATTAACACTTGCTGAAATAAGGGTGATGCTAACAGGAAATACCACAAAGCAAAAAATTATCCTGTAAAAAAAAAAGCATCTGTCTTGCAGTACTTGAGAATACATTTCCTCCTATCATAGTTCTTTTTCTTTGGAAAAGAAGGCAGCACAGAGCTTCTTAAATGGAATAAAACTTGATCCTCAACGGAACGCAAGGCAGTGCGTATACAATGCAGGCCATAATCCTTGCTAACAGTGTACAACTCATTTCTCCAGCCAACATTCCTAAACCACAATTTACCCATTCCAATGATATTTGTTCCTTAGTTTTATTACACTACATTTCAGCTTTACAGGATCCCATTCTTTTCTACACGATCTAGCAAAGTCAGTCTTCAGGTTTCAAATTCTTACTACTCAGATACCCTACAACAGACATGTGGCCCAAAACAGACAGTATTCAAAAAAGGAGAACAAAATATTTTTTGGGGAAAAAACCCACCACCCAATTTTGAACTTCAAAAAGTTCTACATTTGATAAAGAGGCATCATGTTATCAATGCCACTTATACATACACTAAACATTGTGTGTCGGTTCTGAAATACACACCTTGGTTTAGATAATGTTTTACTGGAGAAAAGCATGTTTATCTAGTGAAACGTGCAATGTACAGAATTTTGGGTGATTTAAAAAAGTCAATTGTAAATTACATTGCATGAGGATTTTACATACCATTAAAATTTAGTATGACTACTGTAATTGTACCATTACAACTGTAAATCCCTCATCGTCAGCTACAAGATGTCATTCCCTTCCCTGACCTGCCTCTGCTGAGGGACAGCTGGCCACCATGCACGTGCTGCTGTGGCTGCCACACTGTCCTCAACGAGTCCCTCTCCATTCAGCAAAGCGCCCGAGCCACCCTGTCACCTTTTCTGGGCCCTATTTTTCTTTGTGCTCCTTAAGCTTCAGTCACGCTCCCCTTGGCTGTTCTGGGGTGCACTCTGCATGCACAAATGAAATAATAAATGGCACTGAAATATCTTTTGAAATTCTTCCTGCTTTTAATGAAAAGAACGGCACATAAAGGTCTGGCTCTTCCCCCACTGCTCTTCTTCCTCAGCTTCAAAACAACTGCAACTCTTCTTTTTCCTGGGCTAAGCTGAACCACCACAGGGTGTTAGAGATGCACACACAAACACTGCTCCAGGCTCAAACAGAGTCTTAAAATCTTAATGTCTTGAGGTGTTGTCTGGATTTTTAATTAAACAATCTATGTTTACAAAGATTATTAACATTGCTCATTAGAAATCAAAACAGGTTATTCACTTGACAGTGTTGTTTCTGCAAAAATCACACGGGAAGGGCTTTACTCAAAACACACCCTTTATATTTAGTGTTTGCCTGCCCTGCCCCACAGCAGCAGCACACAGCAGCAGCACACAGAACTATTATTTACATCAGTGGTAATTCCTTTAAGCCTATTAGGACAACAGGAGCAACAGCCTGCAGATAATTTTTCCACCATGAATCACGTGATTATTGCCAACTTCCTTGCTCATAAATAAGAATGTTTTAAATGACACAAATAATCTCTGATCTGTCCCTGAACCTCACAGCAGATAAACAAGTCCATCTGCCTTTTGTAAGGATGGAAAGCATAAAAATTTTGCAGAGAAAAATATCTCTGCTATAAAACAAACAAAGCCAAACACAAAACTCCAGTTTATAAAATTGAAAACAGCGAGAAAGCATAGCTCCAACAGTGAATATCCACGCCTGTTTACAATAATACTCCAATAGAAAACTACCAAATAAATACAAGGTTTTCCTTCTTTAGACATAACTTTACCAGCAAATCTGCTACCAATATTAAAAAAAATAACTTCCTTAATGCGTAAATACAGGAAGAGCTTTGTATAACGACATATATTAGCAGCTTCTGAAAACACAGCTTTGCCAGTAAGCTATAGTCATCTGTCCTGCAGGTATACACTGGTACACCGAGCCACAGGGGCTACTGAAAATAAACCCAATGCCCATACATGCTGCACAGACAAAGTAAGATTTAATTCATTCCTTCTACAAAAGGCTTCCCCACTGTCTTAAATGTTTCAGTCTTTAAAAAACAAACATACATTTTTTTCCCTTCCTCTCCTCACTGACCATATATTGGCACCAGTCTACAGCAATTCATGTCAGTTATCCTAAGCAATCATCCTTCTGCTGCTTCCTACAGCACTGGGAGAGTTGCTGATAGGATTAAATAAGACTTAACAGAGCAGATCCTATCACTTACTGTGCACGTATGAAGAAAAGAATAACTTAACCATGTGTGTGAACACTGTCAAGAACAGAAGATTTACTATAGCACAATCAAAATAACAGAGGGGAAAAAAACCCCTGCAATTTTCCTGAACCTTTTATAACTAAACAGCTCATGCAACTAATTCAGTTAAAAAAAGGCTTTTTCTATTCTTGGATTTAAGCCTGATTCATGTTATTAGTACCGTCATTCACTGAAATGGGATCTATCAATTGTATTTAAGAGGACATACAGGGTCTCTTAAAGTGAAAGATTAACAAAACCACTGTCATACTGGCTGTAATTTTTAAAAATATCCCTGGACAAACTAACTAAGAACGAGTAATAAAACGCATTTAGGTATCTTTTCCCAGACTCACAGTGAGAAGTTTAGTAGAACAAGGCACTTGTTCTGCTTCTCAATAATCAAAATTAACAGGTTGAGAACTAAAAATACATATTCCAAAACTCACAAGACAGATCTTATGACCTGCAAAGTGCCATACTAATAATATTCCAAAGCACTGCAAAATTTAAAATATTGTCTCTCCATTCTCCACATGCAAGCCTATTTGAAGTCTCCTGGGTGTTTACGTTTTTTTTTCACTGGGGGGGGACGGGGGGGGGACGGACACAGTGGGAGAAAAAAGTACTGTTCTCTTGGATATTACAGTCCAGTCTCATCACAAGGATGAAATACTCCACTCTGACATTTTCTCCCACTGCAGAGAAAGATTAGCATTTTGTTAAATAAAGTGCCCATACTATAAATAGCAGCTTTTACAAGCACTTATAAATCTCTAATTGCTACTGCCAGTACAATTGCATAACTATCATCACTTGTTAGAGCTTCACTGAGACCTACACGCGCACTAAAGAACAGAAATATTTTCAACAATCCTTTCCATTACGTGCTGCCACGTCAGTACTAGACTGAGAACCTTATACCTTGTATTTTAATATCCATGTTACAAATGTAAGGCAATTAAAAGGGTAACAAATTATAAAGCACTACAAGCAAGTAGCTTCAGTAATTCAGAGTGGCCCCACAGAGGCCATAACATTTCTAGCAAACCAAAAATTCAATGTTAAATACACTGGCACGTCCATGTAATGGACAGCATAAATCTAAGACTACATTCTTGATGTAGCAGGACAATCAACTGAAACATGTATTCAGGAAAACACATTAATTTATGTTAAAAGAGGATTCAAAAGAAAAATGCAACTGTCCGTAACAGAGATGGAATGCACCGTGACAGCTGTGGGGCAGGAGTCATCGTTCTCCAAATGCCCTTGAATTTCTGAGAGAAAGATCAGTCTGGAGGGAATGACTTGTGAAAAAAATTGTATGTAATTGTTTCCACAGTTGTCAGTTCTATAGAGTTTTCATAACTGTTTGTGTGTCCCACATAAGAAGCGATTAAATGGCATTAATCTACAAAAATCTGTCACCACTAGCAAGCAATAACATCCCTGGCCCATGTCTGTCTGGCAGCATGTCTGCACTCTGTTCAGAAAGAAAAGATAGTGGAGCAGACCTGGAACTGGAGGGGTTTGCCTCCAGTTATTTCTAGAAAAGGGTTTCACAATGTCAGACTTTAAAAAGGTTTGATTCTGGATTATCAGCCTGCTTGTTCTGCGGCTCTTCCCCCTCAAGCAGCCCAGCTTCCATCACACAGCACTGACAGACACAGTGCCCAGCACCCTTCCTGCCCAACAAAACACTCTTCTCTGTAGTGCCAAACAGTTTTAAAGGAAGAACCTGTGATTCTTCCTAGCAAAAAGAGATAGATCCTTCCAAACATCAACTGCAACCATACTTTCACCTGCATGGCCACTACATTTATTATCATTTACCCATTTTCAGGGTGTTCAGCTCTGAAAAGACCTCCTAAAATTTCTGCACTCTCAAGTTTTGGGGGAATTACCACCTTTCTATAGACAATTAAGGGCAACTACTTCTCAAAAACAGACTCTTGGTTAGTTTTTCCTTTTCCTACACCATTGCTAGTGTGTTCTCATCAAGAGAGGGACCCATCAAGAGCACACAGACTGAAAGAGCATGTTAGGAATTTCCTCTGACCTGCACAACTACCTCATTACATCTCATTCTTCCATAATTCCATTCTTCACAACCCTCTCATTGACAGTTTCAGAGTAACTCTTTTGCCTTCCAAGTTTCACAGAGGGTCTAATTTGTTTTGAAAGTCTCTTGAGACCAAGCTAGATCAAACCCTAACCGAAGGAAAAATTCTTTGAAATGTTGGTGAATCATCATTTTTTGGTACCAGATGCTGCACATCCTCACCCTCCTGAGTGAACCATCTTTTATTTCCAGCTAGCATTCTGCACGAGGGATTCCGCCTGCCTCGTTAGTGGGTGGGTATTTTCAGGAAGTCCAAATCTTTTGGCAGCTGAAATAGAGAACAAAAGCAAAATCTTGATTTCTGCCAATGAAGGGTAACATTCAGCAGGAGTAAAACAGATTACTGGGCAAGGCTGAAGTCAGGCTAAAAGCATATTTGTGCAGAAGGACAGTATTCCCAGCAGGCCTCAGAAAGCAATGTTTTGTTTGCTTATGTCATCAACATTTGATTTTGTTGACAGCTTTAACTCCTGTTAATATTCTTTTATGTTTCATCCTCATAAGTGTGTTTCACCCACAAACAAGACCTGCAAATAACTTCCCCCTACTATATGCAGTTTAGCATGGGGAAAAAAAAAAAAAAAAAAAAGATATTCCAGAAATAATTGCATTGCATGCCAGATAAAATATTAATGATCAGGTTTGGCTACAAGCAAGAATAATTGACTGTGGAACTGGAAAAAGAAAAATAAGTCAAACTAAGGCTCTTACAGAAAGACGTTCAGTTGTTTCAGATAAAAATCTGCAGTTCCCAAATGTCAGCAGGGTTACACCCCTGACACAACGGATGGTGGACACTTTAATTTGCAACCTGGCAAATTTCTCCTCAAACCTTTTCAGAATCATTAAAAAACTTCCATCTGGTTAATTTGTAGGGACAACACTGTCTTCTCATTGCAGGAAGCTTAACTTCATTTTTAACTGTATTTAAAGTAATTTTGATTAGACTATGTTTTTCTGCACAGATTCTAAAGGAACACTGTTAAATCCCTGGCCCTGACTTTTTCGTACTCTTATGCTGTACATCATGAATATGATGAAATTAATCACATACACTCAAAGGAGGTATAAATAAATTAGTATGGTCTCCATGACCTTGCTTTAGGAGAGATGAAATTTGGTTCATTATTAGTTCAGAAATACATCAAAGAGCTACTGATCCCTCTGACCTCAAGCAAACAGCACTTTCTACCATCCCTTTCTAGCCAAAAGCCCACAGAGATGAGGCAGAGCTGCATTTTCTCTAGATGCTCCAGCTTTGAGTGTGAACACTCTTTAATTTGACAGGCACACCATGGACACGGCTGAAGGATAACACGGAGGTGGACGAGCCAGCTGTCTGCAGCACAGATAGAAATACAGGACTGAAAAAAAAAAAACCACCAGCTTTGGTGTTCTTCCATTTGTAACTCCCCTACAGAATACCATGCTCAGTACCATGTTTCAACAGTAAAAGGAGCTTAGACACCACCCACACCTGGAAATACTTACTGTAATCGCACATACTTCTCATCCTCTTGGTAGTAAAGGAAGACAAAGGACAACTGTCTCCGATCCCAGAGCTGACAGGACACAGATATCACCACTGGATTTTCTGTTTCACTCACCATGCTCACTGCCTTCAGAGCTGCCAGCTGATGTAAATGCTTTATAAGCAGCAACAATATCATTGGTACAGCTTCCTCCCAAAACACTGGTGAGAACTACACAAACACTGACGTTGAAACCATTTACCTCATGGAGAAAATGTGAAGTTAAAACACCCCTCAGAAAATCCCTGCAGTGAAACACCTTGCTAAGCTTGCCAGCCCACATGGAAACAAGCAAAGCTCATGAGGAATGGGAGTGTTGCACCTTTTGCGGTTCTTAAGAGATATGGGTCTTCTTCTGACCTGAAGTGGCACACAAGTCAAAGTATCAAGTGAAACAGATCTGTAGGCTTTGGCTTATTTAAAAATAAATAAATAAATAAACACCTACTTGTTACAAAAATAGGTAAGTGCCTTCACAGAACTGCTTGCAAGTGAAGACTATGAAGCCATCAGAAATAAACCTGACACATCACCCTCTGCACCCAGGAAGGAATCAGGGGGAACAGATCATTTCATATAAACTGATCTTCTGAAGGTCACTGCATTACAGAAATAGCATGATGTGAGAAGACATTTCCTGCTTGCCTTTATACACAGCAGGTGCTTTTGTGTCAGAAGGGACTGTAAGAAAGGACAAAGCCTATAATCCTCTGACCTTCCTCTTCCAATTCTAACAGGATTTCCAGTGCTGGAAAACCCATTTGTGGCCTGGTGCAGTAAACCACCTTCAGAAAGTATAACAAGCTCGCACCATTCTGTGATTGCCTTGGAATCAGTAGTACTAATTTATAAATGCTGTGTCTTTTATACATGCATCTGATTGATGAAAAAGAGATTGCAGTCATCAAGACTTTAAGAAAACCTGAGACTACCAGCCTTGGAGCGCTACCTTCAACATGCTAGGAGATGATTTCAACAGTTTAACCATCCGAAGAAAACCTGTACCCATAAAACAGAGGATAAAGAAAACAGAGTGATGGGAGCAAAGACCAAAAAGGATCGTGACAGATTAAAAATTTTATATATGTGTGTGTATATATATCTACACATGCATCTTCTCAAACGCAGAAGACCTGGGCAAGCTAAACTGCGTGGTTTCTATAAGGATGACAGCTTTCCTCCTGTTCTAATCCTCAGGATTTGTTCTCACCATGAAGGTTCAAAGACAGCTGTCTCAGGCCACTAAATAGCCACTGCCAACAATCATTAAAGAGCAACTACTAACTGACCCTGGGAAAATGTCTCTTGGGAAAACACAGCTTGCTCACAAGGCAGAGCAGAGCCAGACCTGTCAGGAGAGCATCATCCCTCTGTATAATAATGCAGAGGTGCGGAGACCCAGGTACAGGCCAGTGCCTGCTCCACACCACAGGAAGAAACAGGATTTATACTTTATTAGTTTTATACCTGTACTTGTCTTGTGCAGCTTCAGAATCTATCCTTCAATCGCTAGCTAAAAGACTCATTCATAAAAAGCAAGTGCCACCTACAGATAAAATACTTAGAGCAAAGATGTTGTAATAGATTATGCTGCTTCGAAGTTTTCATCTAGCTGAAAAGAAATTTGTTGTTGTGTATTCTTGTTACAAATGTTTATGTCTGCTTCAGCTCTTACAGCTATACGATCTGATGTCTTCACTGGCTAATTTTTCACTTGCTTCCTTAAAAAAAAAATAATCATACACTAAAAAGTTCAGTGCTCAGCAGCGTTGGATTTTGCTGCTAATGACACATTTTCTTTCAATACAGACAGCCGGGGTTGTCTAGCAGCAATTTCTCCATTCAGTTTACCATTCTACCTTTCAAATACTGGCGTTAGTCATAACAGAAGCATGTAGTCTAGCTTGGTCAACAAGCAACTATACTCAAGCCCAAAATACTTGTCCCAAGCACTACTCTAGAAATGACCTGCAGCACAATGGGAGAAAAGACACTCTGAACTGGCCCTGCTCTGAACAGGACCAGATGATTTCCAAGAACAGATCTCTTTCATGAACAAATGCACAATTTCTAAGCCTGCTCCTCTAAGCTGTAGCAAGCTTACCACAGCACCACACTGCAGCAATATCTGAGGTGGACAATAACGCTATCTCCCTGATACCGTTGGAAAAGACAAACACTATGACAACAGACTGACTGAGTCAGCATTAATAAACCATACAATTTTATCTCACTTCCCTGCGCTTGCATGCCAATACGGGCAGGTGGTCCCATGGAGCAGCTTCCAAAAAGGCACTGCCAGCAGGGCCGCCAAGGGCTGACACTAGAACAAGGCCTTGCACAAAGCTTCACTTCTCCAAGACTCGGCTCAGAACTGCCACTGGATGCAACTCAGTGCACTGGGTACAAACATTAAAAAAGCACCATAGGCACTATCTGGCAAATTTTAACTAACGACATTCTTAACAGCTGACAATAACAACGGTGGCAGCGCACATAACTTTGAATTGCCCGGAAAGGGGGAAGCACCTCCCCAAGCTGCAGGTCTGCAGGTGCAGGGCTGGCTGGCATCACCAAGGCAAACCCCAGCTCACACGAGCTTCCTTTTGTGCGCTGGCAGAAGCGCATCCCAACACATCCCTCTGGGACATGTGAATACAGAGGAGTTATTATGACTGATCTTTTTCTTATGTGTGGTCCCCATAACCAAAACGTACTTAAGGCAAAATGGAGGGAATAGTAGAATTTAAATTGGACTTGGTTTGACATGTCATTGGCATCAACTCGGAGAAATTTTCCCCTGTACTCAGTAACAGCCAAACCACATTGAAAATCCAACTTTGGCACCAATTCTGGTAGGCCAACACCGCACAGCACAAGAAATACCTGCCTCAGCTGTTTCACCTAGCACTATATATGACACAGGGAAAGTTATCTGATAAAAACCCTTGTTTGCCCAAGCTCTTGCTCCTACAGCAACAATTCAAATGCTTTACATAAAAGATGACCCAATTTTGAACAAGCCAATTATTAACAATCTTGAACTGGATTAATTTTATTCTGTTTATGCTTTTGAGTATACAGATGGAGCCACTAAAACTCATTCAAATTCAAATGGACATGACCATCAGATTTGCAATTTCCACTCAGATCCCATAAATACTGAAAAAATTACTAGACTAGTGAGAGGTGGGTGGTTCTGCCTTGAGTCAAATAAAATATTGTTACAAAAGCAAAATACTTGGTGGTATTTATCATTCTCTGGGCCAAAAACCCTTATGTCACCCTCTGCTCTACAAAACAATTATATACTTTGGAATTAATCTTTTTGCCTCTCAGATTGTTAACAATTTTCAGACAGTTCTTTGATCTCTTCCTTGTATAGCCAACAGAGCATTAATTTGGATAGGATATGTTACTGCAGCAGGGTGCTGTCTCCTGTCAGGCATCAATAACCTGCCCCAAGCTGCATACCCATAAAAAAGCTGCTATGCCAAGAATGTTTTACTTGCCAGAGGAGCTACTGCTGTTAACTCGATGACAAGGCTCCCATTTTTCCTTCAGTGGTCACATCTAGCTTTTCTCATACGCAGGAAATAGTCTTAAGTTTTTTCCTCCACCAATGCAATTACTCGTTTCAGAAACACTGGCTGGTTTTGCTAATTCATGTTTCTTTTGTTACCTGGTAGCAGGTTACTGTTATCAGCAACCCACAAAAAGTGTTTCCTCTTCCTCCGAAGGTGATACAAATTGAACAGAGTATCAGAGGGTTCTGTAGGACTAAGAGGAATCAAAGCAGTGACACTACATTTCTTACCATTTCTGAAGAAAAGCATGTTTAAGCCAAGAACTCTGACAGCACAAAGCCCACGCATGCGTATTAGCCATCATTTACTAACTTGTTCTTCAGAAACACGATGTCATTCAGCAAAATCAAGGACTGCAATGACTGGTCAACACACTATCTAGAAACTTTATGACTACAAATCAATGCCCTCCATCTTCCTATGATCTTGAGAAAGCACAGAAAAGAAAAAAATGCCTCTTTACTGAAAGGCAACAGTTCAGACACTTAAAATGTTAACACTTATTATTAAGGGGGGTGGAAGAAAAAAATAGCAGTGCAAAAAAAAGCAGGACCAAAACCCAAACAGTGGAGACACCAAGAACGTGGAAGCTCCTGCCTGTGAACAAACACTCATGTGGAACACACCCCCAGGTCCAGCACACAACGCTAGCAGGGACGCAGAGGGGAGGTGAAGGAAAGCGTTATGTGGCTGCTTAAAGTG
The DNA here is from genome assembly GCF_023638135.1 of Falco biarmicus. Lineage (NCBI taxonomy): Eukaryota > Metazoa > Chordata > Aves > Falconiformes > Falconidae > Falco > Falco biarmicus. Next base: position 27,458,658 of record NC_079288.1, on the reverse strand, counting down.
ACATTCACAAGCTTTAGCACAGAAGTGTATTTTTAACCACAAATGAACAGCGCAGGTTTTTTAATTTTCTGGTAAGTTTCAAGGACAGAAGCCATAGAACACATCAAAATGAAGATAAAACAGTAAAATAAACACGTTTAAAAAAAATGCAGACCGTGTCAAAGAATATATGGTACAGGCAGCTGACACAAAAATGAGAAGGAATGAAAGATCACAGGTATGTTCTTAACAGCTACTCCAGACCTGAGAACCTAGGCATGAGCACCTGCCTGCAAGCACCCAGACCGAGAACCTTGCCTCAAATCACACCCACCTAACCACACTCACACCAGTATTACAGCAGTCCCAGTGCCTGCTCCAAATTTCTCAGGGCATATCCAAAGAAGGGATTTTAACAGTATTTTAGTAACCCGAGAATGATCTCACAGTGAACTTAGAAACATCGCCTTTCCAAAGTTATTACAAAGAAGGTTCCTTTGACTGCAATCTGATCCAAAACAAAACCAGAACACAGAGTTCTCCCAATTCCCCACCTCTGACCATTCTTGCCCCCAGAATATGACACAGCAACTGATTGCTGGATGCCCCTGGAAGGCACAAGACACATTCACTGACTTCAAGAGGCACGGTAAGTTCTGCAGCTACTGGGAAATCTGCTGAGCTGACTCCATCGCTGGCCTTTTTGTTGCATATCTGCAAGTTCAAATAGTGGCACAATGCTGTCATAAAAACAACAGGTAACTGGCACCGGATCCAGAATTTCTGCAGGAGGAATCCCATCTGAACCAAATCATTTACAGAACAGGAGACATGCCAATCCAAGAAGCTGAATGTAAGGCCAAATGTGTCTTCAGCTTCCTCAAGTCAGTGGCAAACTTGGCAAGTTAAATCAAAAATCCATACATCCCAGTAACTTCCATGAGACAGCAGCCAGTGGAAGATGCTTCAGGAATGACATAGGCACAAAATATCATTTCTTTTCAGTGTCCAGTAATCTGTGGTTTAGTGACTTGATTAACCAACAGAAGATCAGATGCCTACTCAGTGAAGATGACTGGGTGTTTTTTTCTTTGGTTTCATTGCATACAAACCAACTAGCATACCATGGATAAAAAATACATCTGAACTACTGGATACATACTCTGCACAGGAATCACACTGATCAACCTGAATTCCCCTCCCCAAGAAGTCTTTGGATTCAAGAGCCAAAGGGATAAAAATCAGGGTGAACAAAAAACCAGATATATAGGATGGGAGAAGAGACCTGGCCAAAACTGCCCAGTGTTTAGGCAGCACATGGCCTGTTTGTTTCGCAGCAAGATGACCAACCCTACAGATTTTGATGCCTAATAAAAGCCAGTTCAACTTATTATAAACTGTCCTGCACATTGGTTTAAAGCCAGTATTGGTTAAACAGTTATAAATTACCTTCTGTTAATTAGATTGTTTAAAAATATACACTCATGCCTTAAAAAGTTTTTTTTACTCCAGCCTCCTCTCCAGTATGCTCTCCAGATGTAACCAAGAGCACAGCCATCGGACCTGGCCAACAGTACATTGTCTCATTACTCTTCAAAGTCAAGTTCCAGTATTGACACTCTCTCCAACTTCTCAGAAGTTACTACCCCTGATCTCAAACATGTTCGACAGCTCCACAACCACAGTCCATCAAGCATCAAGTGGCCATCACACTCCAAGCAATGCCAGGGACTTGGACTGACCCCCCGGCAGGAGCAGCTGAGCAGGAAGCTGCCAGACAGCCAACTGCCCAAATGGCATCCTTTTGCCTTCCAACATGTGCTGTTATCAGTTTTAAAGCTCTCCAGATGCTAACCTGCCATCTGCTTCATCACCTCCTTCTCCACACTCCTTAAGATGTTCTCAAAATGCCGAGTTTAGGTGCCCCTTCCATATTCACAGGCTTTTTCCACACTCCCATCAGCAACTGAGTTGTGGTGGAACCAGTGTAATTAACAAAATGCTGAGATGCAGGTCTCCAGAACAGAGCTGCCTCACAGTATTTGAGGGAGCCAACATAAGCAGAAAATGGAGCAGGCCACAGTTTACAAAGGTTTTAAAGCAGCAAGAAAAATCCAGACTACAGCAGCCCTGAGCATGAGGTAGGCAGGAAAGCTGAAGTCGCCCTGCCCTGAGAACCTGTGGGAAGGCTCCAACTGTCCCGAGGTATGATGATGCTTCTAACTCATCAGGAGCAATACCACAGAGTTCAACTTTACAGTGTTATTAGAAAGGTCATAACAGACATAAGAGACAAGCATTTCTAGAGCCAAACTGTACAGAAAAGATAGGAAGACCTTTAACCTTGAAGTCACCATTTTCAGCATTTTGAAGATGTACTAAACTAGAACTACAGCTCTTACATTTCAAAAGCAAAAAGAAAAGAAACTCAGTGGAGCTGAGATGAGACTTTGAGACAATTTGAAAAATATACTACACTGCTGCCCCCAGAGCCAAGCCTGTGCAAAAAGTGCCTTAGTCAACCATACATCTACAGTACAAAAAAAACCTGATTGAAATTTAACTGTTTTCTACATTGTGTGCAACAGTCCAATGTAAACAAACATGACACAATGTGTGATCATTGCTTTACATGTATTTCACATATTCTTTAATGTATCACAATAATCTCTAAAGATACTACATGCTGGTTTAGGAAAGAATACCAATACACATTCCTAATATTCAAGGCCAAGTATGAGAGAAAAGGCCTCCTATTTTTTTGTAAGAGATGTCAATAACAGGGCCTAATACACACTCTCATTTCATTTTTGCATGCACAAAAACAGTGAATTCAATCATTACAGCTGCTAGTCTACCCTAGCCTTTTACCCCAATATAGCGTGCCTTAGGGAGAAGGAAATATGTATTTCATCTTAAATAAGGCTTCAGCCTCCCCATCCACCTCCCTGGATTTCATCTTCATGTGTAAGCACCAACATGACAGCAAGTACTTCATGTAAAGCACTCAATCCAAACTGACATCTGCAGACATGTTTCTTGCATGTGATTACAACACAGCACACAAGAAAGCTTCTCCTGTCCAAAACTAACCCTCTGTACTCCAAGCGCAGAGCAAAGGCTCTGATGGAATCTGCAAGCACTGCAGAAGCAAAAGGAAGCACAATTCCAATATGTTTAACAACTGAATTAGCATAATGCTCACCATGCAGAAACCAGTTTCCCTGACCTTCTTGAAATGCCAATCTGCAACTACCGATGAGTCCTTCCTATGTGTACTGTGATTCAATGATGTGAATGAAGAAGTCAGGAAAACATCTGTTTCCCCATCAAGTTTAGTGACAATAGGTCAGACATGCGGAACCTCTCCTGCAGCCTCACAGAACCGTGTAGCTATAGTGAGCATCTCTCTCCTACTAGGTAAAATTCTACTTAGGAGAGTAAGAAAAGAACTTAAGTTGTATTAAAAACTCTACTGTAATCAAATCAGTTCATTTAATCTCTCCTTTGCAAGCAGTAAACACAGTAAATTTTTAAAATACTCATTTTGTGAAGAACATAAACTGAACATTATGACTTGTAAGAATTACAAGATACATAAATTCAAACATGTTTTAGAAATACTTAACATTATTTGCATAAAGTTACATATTTTCTTGGACATAATTGTTATTGTAGGCTTGAATATGCAAAAGAAAAACCCTGTATCATTTGTACATGTGTACTGCAAGAATAGGATGATATACTCTGCAACCATCATATCACTTAAAATATTTTAAGGGCAGATTATACTAACATCTGACATTTTACAGAGCCAACACAGCAAGAGCACTGTTTGACAACAAATAATAAAAGTAACATTTCTTGTAAGGTCTCTAAGTAAAGGAACGAGCCAGCTAAGCTGCGCAACTTGAGCATAAATGCCTGTTTTAGAAAGGCATCTGTGCTCGTTTTGTTCAATGAAGAATTCTGAGTGTTCTCATGAAATATCAAACACCAATTATGGCGGCCAAAAAATTCCAACCCTGTTTAAAATGTATCATGGCTTTGCTGGGCCGAATGCTTTCCTTACAGATGAGACAGCTTTGTTCATTGAAAGCCTTGTATGGTTGAACATACTTGCAGCAGATACACAACCCTCTTAAATTTTGGCACAACTCACTCCCTACTAAGAGTTACTGATACTATGGCTGAATTGAAAAAGCAACCAGGCTTAATCCAGGCTGAAGTCTGAGCTCATTAAAAGAACGGAATAAAGACAAACTAAAGCCCATTCCTGTTTATGTCTTTCAAATTCTCATCATCACTGTACAATAAAGATCACCCTAGTTTTACAACAGGAGGAATAACAAGTTCTATAACACATTTATTAATAGCACTTGTTGAAAGGCACAGAAAGCATGTATTTAATCAATACTAAGACCAGAAAAAACAGTCACTATGAAAACATAAACAGAAGGGGCTGATGTGTATGGCAACAACATTGTTTGCATCAGCAAAAGCACACACAAACACCCATATTCCCATACGCTGAAATACTGGCAGCTTTTTGACTATTAGAAACTATGAAGGGTAAAATTGTTTTAAACTACTAGAATTAAAGAAAAATAACAAAACAAGAAGATTAGCATCTTCACTTCTTCACCTCTTCTTCAATGTGCCAATCCCATGTATTTTAGATTTAAACCACAAAATGCAGCTAATTTATTTTTCTTCTATTTTTGCCATCTATCTCATCTGCACCCAAGTGCCGCTTCTGCGGCAAAGTTAAAGTTGTCTATTCCTGGCCTGGCCTAGCTCAAAGAGCACACACGCTTCCCAGCAATGCCAGAGCTCTGCAGACTCCACTGCCGAACTGTAACTGGGTCAAGCCGGTGGCTGGAGTTAACAGGCCACTCTGCTCACAGCAATTCTCTCCCCAGCCCCCAACCAAATTAAAGGGGTATTCTGACCTGGAAAAAAAACACTTGGATCTCCTTGTTACTCCACATTGAAGTTTACACCAGTTATGTAAAATAAGTAAGAACTGCACCAAAGCTAGAGCCATTCGTACGCTGCATACATACACTCTTTGAAGAAACTGTGGGAATGCACATGCACGTTTTTTCCCTCTAAGTGAAAACTGTGCAGATAACCAAACCTTCAGCAGCTGAATTGTTATCTTTCTCTACTTGTTACAGCAGGCTAATGACCATCCTGACTCATAATTACTACAATAGTAAGAAGCTTTCAGTTCTACTCCTGCAAGACCAACACTTATCTTCTTTCAGGCATGCAACAGCTTTATTATAGGCCAAAACTGAAAGTTTTGGCACTTAATTCCGATAAGAACTTTTAATGAATGGCTCTGTAAGCAGCTTTAAAAAAGCCCAGATTCCTCCCCACCACCCCCCGCCCCAATGTTTAAGTGCATGTTCATAGGACATGACTCTAAAACAAAAACAAGCAATGTTTTGGATAATAAACCTCTGTAGTCCTAGACTGCTCAGACTGCACCACCACAACCACACAAGCCTAAGAAAAAATTAATTTCCTCTCCTCAAGCATGTTTTGTAGAAATGAAGAGTATAAAAAAAAAAAATCGACTCCCATTGTTTCAAGGTAATTGTAAGGTACTCAGGAATTGTGAAAACATGTAACCAACGATCGCCTATTTATACAGATGCATTGAAAAATAACCCCAGCTTGGAAAGCTGTTTGAAGGCTTCCTTGTCTGCAGAGGTTCCAGCATTACATATTCTCAGAACAAACCAAAGACAGTGTAAAGCAACAAAATAGGCCACCTTTGTTTAAGAAAAGGATCTCAAGATTAAGCTGTTTACAGCTAGATTATTTATGCCTAGGCCTGAAGAAAATCATCACCCAGTAGACCTACATATATCCCTTTCTGATCAGACATTCAGGTCATACTAGCATAAATTGATATCCATTCATGAGAAAAAAAAGGAAACATTACTAATTTTTTTTTTTAGCCAATAGCTGCAAAATGTTAGAATAGTCGTCCTACTGAATTCAGTGTGTTTTGCCAAAACTCAGTACCCAGGTTTTCTTAAGAATTTGGTTTTCCTGTCACTTAACAGAACCTAAGATATGAAAACTCCACTGTGCATAAAACCACTTCACCCACAGAAGCCCATTGAAGGCAAACAGTAATTGACTTGCAATGTTTTTTATTTCTTACTTTTTTTAAAAGTATTACTAGAACACAGCTTCAAAAGAAAGGCCAGAGTTCAGACAGAAGTTTACATATGCCCTTCAAACTTACTGAAAGCCAATCAAGGAAAAGAAAGCAGACAACTTTCATCTCCTTCAACAAGTGCAGCATCTCCTCAGAAGCAGCTCTTCACAGTCATGTCTCACTGGAAGCATGTATACAGGCAATCCAACAGCAAATTCACGTTCATAATTAGGAGAAGTCTGTACATTCAACTGCATAGGTGAATCTAGTTTATCAAGCATGATGTCTTTCAGTTAAACTATTACATCTACCAGGTCCATGGTCGTTCAGAAGGTTGTGGTTAGGATTCAAGACTAGTTTGCCACAGAGGGAATCCCACAGCTCTCCTGACCCCATTATTCCAGCCTCTTTGGCTGCAAACCCAAGACAACCTCGCGGCTGTTTATACCACAAAGGCTACCTCTGCAACCAGGGGAGTCTCCATTTAAATAGCTTTCAGAGGCAAAAGCAAAATGTTTGTGGCTTCTTCCATATGATGTCTTTGAGTGATTCCTACACAGAGAACAAAAAACACACCTAACACATTGCAACATTCTCAGATTCTAGTCACCTTTGTGCATCAAACACGAAGTAGTGATACAGATTGTGCTCACAGCATCACTGAAAGCTTCATGCCTGGGCTTGCAGGATTAAGTAGTTTACTTCAGTCTTGGTTTTACAAACAGCTCAGTGAATACAGTATGATCTCCTATTCCATGAATGTCTCTTTAAAGTATTGAATAGACATAATATTTTCCTCCCAAAAGCTACCTGCTACTTGAGAATTGAACAAGGAGTCCCAAAAGGCTGTGCCTGCATCAAGAAATAAATTAATAACATAAACTAGCAGAAAACCTAAGACACTGAATACCTCCCTACAACCAACAGCATTGTGTACATCTCCCAAGCTACAAAAGTGAAAGAAAGACTTCCAACTAGCATTATTCATATCCTCTTGCAGCAAGACATCCTCTAAGCAGAAATAGCTTAAAAATAAGAAAAGAATAGTGACATTACATGTTACTGGATGCAGAACATTAAAAACTTGCATTTAGACATGCACATACACACACACCTCTTTTACTAGTGAAATTTTTAAATAACTACACAGCATGACAAACTCATTTGTCAAAGGAAACTTCCCCCGCCTAGTGACCAGCACCAAGTTATCAACTTTTTATGTACTATCAATTTCAGAAAACATACCAAGTCTTAGACAAAGATCTTAACATATGAGACTCCTCAATAACAAACCAGTACAACTTTTAAATACATGAGCAGCCAAAATTAGGAGGAGAAGTAGTTTTCTGCAACCACAACCATACTGTGTCCCTAACTGACACGCTTAAGAGTAATCCTCTCAAATATGATCCCGAGTCCTGTGCTCCTGATCTGCAGAGTATTCCCCACAAGCACTGTGGTCTATACTGAAATTGTCAAAACTATGGAAAGTTTTCTTACTACTATTTAAAAAAATCAAGGACAGGAGAAAAATCACCAGGAGTTCTATCAACTTGATTCTGACAATACTTGGAAAACCCGCCAGAAGACAGAAAACTCCACGACCAAAGATCAAAGACTAATCCCAAGGAAAAGACTAGGCAGCAAATGCAGCAACACATTCTTCACCAAGGAGAGCAAGCTCACTTTTTACTTTACAATAACCAAAACACTCTGAGAAGGGAGGCGTTGAGACTGGTTTCAAAATTATCTAGTAGCCAGAGAAACAGAAGCAATGAATGGAGCAGAGTCCAGGGCAACACCCAAGCAAAATCACAGAGCCCCGTGAAGCAGCCCAGGAAGTATAATACCTGAGCTCTCCCTCTACCTTCCACCTGGGACCTGCTGGTCAGGACTCACTTCTTTCATGTGTGGTCTAAATTTTACCTTCAGTCCATGGAGCAGTAAGGGCCAGCAAACTTTTCAAACATAGAGCTTAGAGTCTGAATTTCTTTCTTTCAATAAAATTTATTTCCAAGTTGTAACTGTTTTTTTTTTTTTCCTGTGGGAGAGATCAGGCACACAGTATATTACTACTTTCAGAGGTGTCTGCAGACACACCCTTGCTCAAGTAGCATCCAAGGTGACAGTGCTACACCTGGTTGGAAACAGTATTAAAAACTTTTTTTTAAAATAAACACACAACACAATCATCACTACACATAGCTCCCAGACTGGCAATGATCAGAGGTAATGAGTTTTTTAATCATCAGACATTAACATTTTCTTAATATATTGGTATCTAGATAGTTAAAAGCCCAGGTAGATGGGTACTCTGCCCTTTCTCCTCTGGCCGTTAAGACAGGCAGCCTCTAGAACCACAGGCGAGTACAAACCTTGGATAAGTGACATTCACATTGTTTACTACCATATATAAAATGAAATAGTAAAAAATGACAAATACAAGTATCTAAATTAGAAGACAGTCCTAGATTTTGACTTCTTAAAGGAACTTTCCATGACATTCTAAAGTCACTTTGTTCTATGTCTTATATATATTGGAAAAAAATTTAGTTCAGAACTAGTTCAGAGCATCATCTGAAAAAGAAGAGACTAAAGTTTACAAGTACATCTTCAAAACTATACACCTATCAAAAGTGATTTACATCTTCTATTTAAACAGGATTCCTACATCTTTAATTACTCTAAAGCAGAAAGGCTTTATAGATTTACTTGCTAATAAATACCTTTGACTTTTTTTACAGAAAAAGGCATAGCATACAGTGAAGAAAATCCTACCAAAAAGTTTATAAATTCTTGAAAGATTTTTTGGAAGAAGTCTTTACCTGGATTAAGCTGCCAGGCACTTCATTTGCATTTCTGCCACACATTGTCTGCTTCCCTACCTCACCCTAAAAGCATCACAGGAAAAGAGAGAAAAACAGGGGTCCTTAAAAAGATGCAAAGCCTTCTAATTTACGGAAGGGAGACAAGGACAAGAAAAAGAAAATACAAACAACCTTCAATTCTGGCAAAAAGTACCTCTGAAGCAGCTAAACTACTTCACAGTTGCCCTGGAAACATAGTTTACCTCTTCAGCCTACCATGAAAATTGCCTGCAATTACCACAATGGAATAAAGCATCAGTTTTGACAAAATATCAATTGCTATATGCTGCAATTTAATGCAGTACCAGTATTTTATGATGAGCAATACTTCATCTTGAATAGAATTATATTACTAGCCACTGAAGAACCAAATCTGTAGGTATAATAAAAGGTTACGATAGCTCATAATGGTATAGAAGACCTCTGCCATCTGCCAAGTGTGATTTCCTTTAATCCCATTCCTCACACACAAATCAAAATCACACGGATTACGCCACAGAAATAGAAGTCAAGTCAATACCTGAATCCGCAAGATTAACCTCCTACCTTGAGACGGGAGAAATGCAAGAACAGTAAAAATGCTGCAAAGAGACTAAGGAAGATAAAGCCTTTTACATGACTCGATGCAATACCACACAGGAAATACAATGATTTCACAGATTAGCTTCACCCTTTCAGAATCCCGATTTTGCTCCCTCCCAAATCCAAGCGCAGAACTCCATGCAAATTCAGGCAATCGGGAACTGACCTTCAGTGTGATCTTTTGGATCAACTGTTTCTACCCATAAACGGAGCTCCTCATCCCTCCATCCACACACAAATCACATTTGGAGTTCAGAAGAAAAATGGACAAATGAGTTGCATAACAGAAGACAGCAATACAAATCTGTCCACCCAAATGTCAGAGACGCTTCTAAAATAAAAACATACAGACATGCACGGGCTGAAATGCCAACGAAGGTATGTGTAACTGCAATTAAAAAGAACCAGCGTGATGGCACTTAAAACTTAACTCTAGAGAGCAGATACATTTCCGAAGAGACCAAGGCATGAGGGAGTCACCACATACCGCGCTTCTGAACGCCCGTGTCCCTTCTGCAGGCTGCTGTCAACCCAAGCAGCAGTCGGAACGGCTGTAAACTCTTAAGGGGAGGGGAAGGGGGGTGTGGGGGGGTGTTGGAGCATCTTTATTTGGCCGTTTAAGAATGCCAAGCACATTATCATCACTAATCCTGAGGGGAACAGATAATTGCAGCGCTTACAAAAGTCATCTTGGATTACAAAATAAGGCTCTAACCTGCAGTGTTCGCCAGCAGAGCATTACACCCATGAGCCATCAAAATCACCACGAGAAGTACCTGCAGCCGCCCCCCCGACACCGAGCCGGGAGCACCCAGAGCTCCTCCTTTGTGCCTCGGGGCGCAGCACGGGCACACGAGGACCCAACTTCTCCCCGCGCCCTTGGCTCTGACGCAGTGAAAAACCAGCCGCCCGGCGAGCCCAGCGCCACCGGGACGGACCGCGGGACCCCCCCGCAGGCCGAGCCCCGGGCTGCGCTGCCCCCCGGCTCCCCGTGTGCGCCCCCCGCCGGGAACCGCCAGCCGCGGGAGGGGCAGCGCCGCCCCGGCCCCCCTCCGCTTCCCCACAGCCGGCTCGGAGGGCGGCCCGGGCCGCCGCTCCCCTCAGGGCGAGAGAGCCGGACCCGCCCGGTGCCTCAGCGGGCCGGGCCGCCTTTGTCCCGCCGCCCCCAGCGCGGTCCCACGCCCCGGCACTCACCGGGACCCACCGCCGGCACTTACCCTCACAGGGAACGGGAGGGGGAGGCGCACCGGCTCGTCTCTCAGGGGTGCCGGCGCGGGACGGCGCCGGCTCGGCCGCAACGGGGAAGTTGCTAACTAAGTTTGAGCGCGGCGGAGCCCAGCGGCCTGCCCGGCTGAGGTGATCGGCGGCCGGGCACGGCCAGACACCCCCACCCGGGGGCGGGGCGGAGCGGGGGCCGCCCCCTCCACGCTCCCCGGGACGAGGGGCTGCCGGGGGCAGCGGGCGGGCCGCGGCGGAGAGGGGAGGGCCGCGCCAGGCCGCCCCGCCCCGCCCCGGCCCCGCCGCTTGCCGGGCTGCGGGCGCTGCCGGCCCCGCCGCGCCGCAGGGGGGGGCCCGGCCCTTCGCCCCGGTGCCAGGAGCCGCCGGGCGCGGCGCGCGCGCAGCCCGGCCCGACCCCGCGGGAAGCGCCTCTGCTGTTGCCATGGCGACCGCGCGGCTCCGCCGGGGTGGGCGGGGCCTCCCGCGCGCCGCCCGGTGCCCCTCACAGGCGGCTCCTCCCCTTCCCTCCCTCCACCTGCTCCCCGGTGGGCACGGGCGCGGATTCGCGTCCCGGCTGCGGCCCCCGCCGCCGTCCCCTGAAGGAGAAGGCCGCGATGAGGACAGCCGCCCCTCAGCGCGCCGCCGCCCTGCTTCCTTACCCTCCGGACGGCACGACCCCCCGCCCCTACGCCCAACCTCCCGCAGCCCCCCGGCACCTCTCGTTCCCCCCGTGCGGGTGCCGGTGGGAGGCGCCCCGGGCACGGCAGCCCTTCCGACTGAGCTTTGTGCCGCCATGGTTCGGGCCCTCTGCCTGGGGCAGCAGCGAGGGACACTGTGAGAGCCTCCCCGTTCCCCCTGTCAGACCGGTGGCCGCAGCCTTTGCAGGGTGGACAAATGGTGGCCTGGAAGGTACAGGGGCCCATCCAGGGAACATGCCTCCTCAGACAGGGGTGTGTTTCTCCTCAGACTGGGGTGCGTTTCTCTCCAGACTGGGGCACATTTCTCCTCAGACCAAGGAACGTTTCTCCCCAGACTGGGGCACATTTCTCCTCAGACCAGGGAGCGTTTCTCCTCAGCTTCCCCCCCCACCCTTCTCAAAAGTCACTAAATCTGCTTGCGGGCCCCTCGGTGGCCCATCCACAGCCTCCAAGACTGTGCCACAGCTGTAGCAATTCAGATGTTCCAAATGCTGCTTTTCCTCATTACAAAAGGTGTGGTTGTGTGACAAAGGAGTCCAAAGTCAGCTTCTGAGGCAGGGCCGGTGCAGAGGCTGGTGACTCGCGACAGGCGGGCAGTGAGCGAAAGGAGGGCCTGGCAGAACCGCAGTGGGTACGACAGCAGCAGGCCCGAGGGCTCATGCTGTGCAGCACAGGGGAGAGGGCAGTGCCACACATCCTCACCCCAGCTCTCAGCAGCACCTTGAAAGGTCAGGCAGCAGGTCCCGTGTCCCTGCCACCAGTGGGGAACTTGCTATTCTAACATTAACCAGCCCTCGAGGGAGGGAGACAATTCAGATCCCACCTCCTTTGCAGATGTTGGGGGTCCTGAGCAAATCAAGCTGATTGATCTCTCTGTGACGCATTCCCAAACTGCACAAGGGAGGTGGCATTTCTTGGCAAGCCTTAGCTATATGGGTGCACAGTAGCTGCCTCTTAGCAGGTGCATGGATGGGTTTCAGGGCAAAAGCACCCAGCTCTGCATCAGCTGCAGGAATAAAGCAGCATGCCTCACCTCCTCTGTCCCCGCCCTTGTTGTACACGCCCACATGCCATTTAAATTAAGATCCCTTTCCCACAGACAGCTCCCCTGCTCCCAAATCAGGATAATATATGTGTTTTCCCCACCTTAGCAATCCTTTTATCTTCACCACACAAGCAAACACAAAGGGATCCCAATTCCATGATTCATTTGCCTTTCTCGTCTCCAGAAACCAAGACATAACCCATCCCCTCATTCATCCACCCCCCTCAGCACCCTTCCCCAGCAAACTAGCAGCTGCAACCTCTGCACCAGCACCCACTCTGCAGCTCAGGCTGTTGCTGGTGACTGGTACCTGCCCATATGGAAAAGGCTGATCCGTGGCTTAGATCAGTGCCCCTGCAAAGAGGGTGTTACTGCACACCTCTTTGAAGTGGTTCTTGTTCCACCCATGGCTTGGGAACCCCTGCTCTAGTACGTGGGGCATTCAGCAAGTAATACCAAACAATGAAATCGTCTGATCAGTTATTCAGGAGCCACTCTAATGGCAGCACCCTCCACTAAAACACCTACATGCGGCGACATAGCCAGAGATGAGAGAACTGGCCAAGCCGGGCTCTGGAGGGTATGTAGCCTCTGGGAGGCTGCATTCAAATAGACGACTTCAAGAAGAGCAGATGCATTCCCAAGAAGCTGCTGCCTTGTTTCCCACTGTCTGAGGAGGAACCTCAGCGTGTGCCTCTGCAAATGCCCAGGGAGATGAGACCTGTGAGCTTCAAAGTAGCCACAAAAACTCTTGATGCTTCAAGCCCCGGCAGGCCAGAGGCAGCAGCTGCACCTGTGGGATTGCAGAGCTGCAGGGTAGATCCAGTGCCGCAGAGCAGGCCTGGTCTCGACAAGCCTCCAGTGCAAAGCTGCAGGGGCCGTATCCTCACCCTCAGTCAGACCCTGCTGCCCCGGGGACACCCTGACTGCGTGGAAAAGGGAACGGCTGTAGTAGCGTGGGTTCAGCGCAGAGCGGGAAACCGTGGGACCTGCAGTGCTGCTGCGGGGAGCCGGGTACCCCACCGGTGGTCACACTCAGCCCTTGCAGCCCAGCTCTGGCACCAGGCAGGAGAACCACCACCCCATCGCCACCCAACTGCTGCAGCTCCTTGGGCAAGTACAGGACCTAGCGCCTGGCACACAGCCCTGGCTCCAGGAAGGGTTTCTTCCCCCGTGCTCTCTCCCTGCCTGAGACCCCACATGAACCTCGCTACTGCTGTGTTTATTAGCCAGTATGGGACTATAGTTAACTGCAATCTAGGGGCAGAGTTAAACGCAGAGTTCTGTTCTATCACCTCATGTATATAAATTAGAGCTGTAATTCCACCCTGCGGTGTGGATGGCAATAGCAAACAGACACTGCTAGACCCATCTCACACAGACATTTGAGCTTTGAACCTTTGGTTTATGATTTCACCAGAACCATCAGTGCGATGATGTGCAAGCAATAGAAAGTGAAAAAGTGCTTGTACTTGGGAAAAAATGACAGGTCCCTTTATCTATGAGAAGTCTCCGTTTTTTAAACACAAACATTCTTTGCCATCAAACTGACAAAAGGCTCTGCCAGGCTGATGCACCAGTTTACCAGCAGCTCCACTTCTCAGATCGGTAATGCCAATGTTTCTCCTCTCTATCATACAACTAACTTCCAGGGTGGGACCTTTTCAGAATTAAACTAAAAATTGTGTAAAACAGTGAAAACCAGCAAATGTTTCATGTACCGGCAGGGCTGCTCGGGTGATCTGGTTCCTCTCGCATAGTCTGTCAGTGCCCTATAGTGGAGAAATGGGTTAATTGCATACGCCACATGGAGCGACTGCCAAACCTCTGTTACACTCCCGCAAACCGGAGGTCAGGCCACAGGAGCCGGTGGGGAGATCCCAGGCAAACACCATCACCGCTGCACAACAGCAGCTGCCTTGGGCCTCCACGGGGCCGAAAGTCTGCTCCTGTATCAGCTCTGCCATAACGGCAGCCAGACTCTGCCCAAAGTCACTGGGTGCAAGGGCAAGGTTCCCTCCTTTGTTCTAGCCATTAACAATCTCCATCCATCTCCTCCTGCTGAGCAAGTTGCTCCTGTTATGAAGAGGTGGAGATGTATGCAAAAACACTTCATCTGGATCTGGGGAACAAGCCTCTGCTCTTTTCAGGTCCACATGGGTTTGAAAAGCTCTGGTCCTGAGCAGTGAAGCACTTCCATGTCCTATCTTGCAATCCTCTGTGAAGTTAGTGCTCCTGTGAAAGCCAAAACTATCAGTGAAGGTTCAGGATGAGGCCCTAGGAGGAACTAGCCAGCAGGTCCCTGTGCTTCTCGGGCATTAAGTACTGCAGGAAGGTGCTCCACTGCTGACTACAGATAATCTGCAAAAAGGAAGGCAGAAAATCCTTCTACTCCCCATCACCATCATGGTAACAGTCCTTAAAAGCTCCTTCCCCACCTCTTTATGTTCATCCACCACGAAAATCAGTGCAGAGCTACACAGAGAACGGCAAGTGCCTGGCTCAGAGCACAGCAGAGGCCATAGCCCTGGCCTTTCCTGATAAAAGCCCCACTGGCCACAGGACTCCCCATTGCTTCCTCTCCCACCCCCAAGTTTGACTCCTGATTTAAACAGGAGCAGGGCTGGGAGAAGGAATGCAGGAGAGGGAGTCCTGGTGTAAGGGGAAGGGTCTGTAAAACACAGTCCCGTGTCAGCTGGCTCACTTTGGCCATCACTCATGGCCTTGCAAAGGTTGAGCTCTGTCAGGGTGCTAAGCAGCCCTGGCTGCAGGCCCGGAAAGGGCATCACCCATCCAGTGGGTGCACAGTGCTTGCAGGATTATCCCACAATATATACAAAATACTTCTTCCTCCAGAAAGGCAAAATTCAAGGAGGCAGGGGTAGTCAAACCTCAGCTGCTGAAAGCAGCTATAGCCAGAAATCCTGACAAAACCCCAAGGATAACTGGGCATCACATTTGTATGTATAATGCTGTTCAGTAGGAAGGAGTTGTTAAGATTGAACTGTAGTGGAGGTTTTATTGCATCAGAGTGAAAAACTGGTGGGTGTGGAATTTTTGCCAATTATGTAATCTCTGGCAGTTTTGCCTCCAATGGTTTGGGGGAGCACACAGCACCCATCCTGGTGGGAGGCCTGCCCTGTGCTATCAGCAAAGAGCACATGGTCAGATGTGTGGGGACTGTGGGGAGAACAAAGGGAAGCAGATTTCCTGGGAGTCTGTTTTTGTTTTCCCAAGCAGAAGAGTGACTCAGATTTCAGCTCACACTCCTGTAACTCAGCCAACAACAACATGTTGTTAGTCAAAGTGATAAAGGCAAGTATCTTTGTTCCATTTGCTGAACTCATAAAAGCTCAAACTTGTCCACCCAACAGCCAGCTCAGTCACTAAACCAGAGACCATGGGCTGAACCCTGAGCACCCTCACAGTGACAACAGCATCTTGCTCCCAAACAGCCTCCCTGAACTGCTGGGCGCTACTCAGAAAATACCCTTCTGTCTAAACCAGCACAGATGACCTCAGTTTGTGCATTAACATAGTTGAGAGCTTTCTGATAAATATCATGAACGCTTACATGTCATTGTAATGCAGCTGCTAAGTGTTGCAGAAATGCTTTCATTTGAGAAATGCTCCAGGAAAAAGCACTCTACTGCCTTGTGCTTAAGAAATGGCTCAACACATCCCAGCTCTTTTGCCTCCTCTATCTGAGCTTGTTTTTCATGGCTTTGAGGTACATCCACAGCTCATTGGAAATACCACAGCACTAATTGCTCCACCACAGCCACCACACAAAAATCTAGCAAAAGCAGACGCCAAATCCCAGCCTGGCAAAGCCTGTCCCTGTTGTCCAGACCTCCGTCTCTTGATACTGCTGGGCAAGCTGAGGAGCCAACGCTGTTGCTACTGTCTGTACTAGTGTACCTTACCCTGGCATCAGGGTAAGTTAGTGGCGCCTGTGCAAACCATGCTGTACTGGTTGGTGCAAACTGGGGCTCTCCAAAGCCTAGGTATTGCTACATCCAGTTGTGGGTAAGCCTTTGTATAATAGCTTTATTTTCCTTCAAAAAAAGGCACCTCTGAAATACATGTTAGAACACCTTAACAAGTCAGATGTAGCTAGAGGTGTTAACAGGACAGAGGAGACCTTAATAGAAGTACATGTTTAGACTAGAAGTACTTTGTTTGCACTGAGATTTAACATGTTCATTCATGCATGTTAACAAAGCCCTATAAATACGCCTGGTCCTTCCCAGCGCTGCAGCCATGGCCGAGGTGCTGCACAGGTGCCATGTATGGCAGCACTGTGGGGAGGGTGCACTAGGACAAATGCTTGCAGCCACACTGCTGGGCTTACCAACACAGCCTCTCGGTTGCCCCCTCACCCTCCTTCCGCCACAGCCTTGGGCTGCCCTGGGCATGTGCCGCCACATAAAACTGGTTTGTCAGCCGCAGTATCACGAAGGCTGCCTAAGGGCTCAGACTCATGCAACAGAGAATCAAAATAGATCACGGAAAAAACTGGGGCTGCCACCACCCCTCCCACTCCCCGAGGAGCTGCCACCCTCCAACTCCAGCGGATGGTGAACCATCTCCTGGTCTCCTGAAGTGCCCTTGTTTGCAGCCCAGTGCACAACGTCGGGAACAGTTTTTCTTCCGGCACCAGATAGGAAGCTGCCACCAGTCAAGAGCTGCTTTGCAGGCTGTTGTCTCCTCCAGTGCACGGAGGTGGCATTACTGATGGAAATTTCAGTGGCTGTACCAACGTAAGTGCACTTCAAAGCACAAGCTCAGGGTAACTGCTTTTATGAGAAAGTATCCAGAGTTAAAAATTAATGAAATCCACTTTTAGGATCATTTACTTTCCTCCATCTAAACAGCAAGATTTTTGCTGGTCTCTCCACACCATGAATGCAGAGCATTTCTACTTTTGCACACTGGGGACCTGGCCTCTAGTGATTAGATTGCCAATTAATATCAGGTAATTAATACATTCACAAGGGCTGGTTGAATCCCACCGACATTTTGCAAACTGTGCATGTTTGGGGAGTGTCTTCATCAGCCCTTTGAAGTTCTTAACTTGCTCCCTGGCAATCAATTAGCCTGCACTAAAAACTGGTGCTGTGCCATTAGAGCAAACGTGCCCCAAGAAGCAAACATATTAAGGATTAATTAAATACCAGGTTTTATTTAATTAAGCCTCTTCTCGTAAGTATGCAGAAGCAGGAATCTGGAGCTAGTATCCAATCTTGCTTTCACTCCCATTTTTAGAAATGCATTTAAACTTGATTGGTGCTGTTTAAAAAAGACATTCAGGCTGATACAAATCTGTTCTGCCTTCCCAGTGCCAGCCCAGGGACAGACAAGCACATCATTAAAGGGTGGCTGATGGCACCAAGCACTTCCAGGGTCAACATTCACTTCCCAGGGAGTGCTGCAAGCCCACCCAAAGACCTTCTGGACTCTATAGGGATGACAAGTGCCAGCCCGGAGCACTGGCAGGGACCCATGAGTGGCTCATCCTCCCACTCTCCTCTCATCCTCCGTGATTTTTAATGAAAAACTTGTCAGGTTTCCTTAAACTCCTGTTACCCGCTTACCTGCAATAAGAAAAGCACTGCAGCCTGTCATATCACCACCAGTTTAAAGGTCTAGACATAGATCCAGGAAACACGAGGCAAGCTAACAAGATCAAGTCCAAGGTCATTTTATGCGCTATTACAGAGAGCGCTCCCTCGCCTTCTGCACACCCTGTCTGTGTTAGCAGAGGATTATATGCAGATACAAAAAATCACTACTGTGTCCTGGCTTGGGGCTGCCCTCGCACCAGGGCCCTCTGTCACCTCTCCATCAGCTGGACATTGGTGCAATTCACTCACTCCATGCAGCAGCCAAGGATCTGGCCCAGCTGTTCCTTAGAAATTGGCAACTATTTTCTCCTCCTGCTCTGTTTCACCTTAACAGTCATGAGTTTAAGTTCACACTACCAGGGGAGTTATGGCAAGAGGAAGGATGGAGGTGACAGTATCAGTGGGCTGAAGAGCAGCAGGCAGCAGAGGCAAGGAGGTGTTACTGCCTGGCTGCACACAGCATCTGCCCAGGGAGGGACAGGGTCAGGCAGCAAAGCCGTGTGCTGGCTGGACAGATGCAGCCAAGAGATGCAACTGGGGAAAGCAAAGACCACGATGCAGGTCAAAACAAGCATTGCAAAAGGGCAAGAAGGGAGAAGTGCAAAAAGGACACAGAGCAACAGCAAGGTCCTGGGGAGAGGAGGGACTCAACAAAAGCAAAGGAGAGCTCTGAAAGCTGGAAGCGATGTGAAAATACAAACCTCCAAAACACAGTTGTAATATCATCCCTCTGGCTGCTGAGATTCCTGTGCTGCGTGCCTCTCACCTGGCTGCCTCTGCCTCTGGGATCCCAGGACCCAGCCCTCAGCGATGCAGAGCAAAGCTGTTCTCTGCCTCCTGTGAAGGAACAGACTAGCTCTGGAATGGGACTGGGTGGACATGGAGCTGCCACGATGTCTGAGTTTGAGAAAGGGCAATCACAGGCGAGTTCCGGGTGGTGGGACGCAGACAGCTGCAGTTTCTCAGCACTGGGTTGTGTTTCCCCAGCCCGGCTGCAACCCCCAGCTCCCCCCAGCCAGCCATGCTGCCACTTGCTCCGTGCCCCAGGTCCCCAGCTGCGGAGCAGGGCTGGGCTGTGGCAGAGCATGCGCTGGCCCAGTGCAGACCTTTCCCAGCACTCCTCCAACCCCTCCGATTTATTAGCACAGCGCTCCAACCTCCCCCTCAGGCCCAGCTCATTTCAGCTCCTCCATCCCACATGCTGTGATTCTCAGGGTCTTGGTGAATCTTGGCCTTGGCCCCAAACGAATCACTGGGCTAGCAAGCAAGTGGAGCTGACTGCAGCCCTGTGTGCTGGGACGGGCACGCAGATGACCGTGGTGCAGCTGGTCACGCGCCAGCACAACCAGGGGCCTGGAAACAGCCAGGAGCCTCTCACCATTCACCTGGGAATGAAGGAGCAGCAGCTCTGCCCTGCTCCATCTGCCCCTGCTGGAGGCCAGCCTAACGGGATGCTGAGGAGCATCTTGCCTTGCTCACGTGTAGCTCCCAGCAGACTGCTGCACAGCCCGTCCAAGATGGCACTCTCCTTGGAGATATTTTGGGAAGGAAACGCTTGGCCAAGACACGCATGACCCCCAGCACCACGTGGAGCCTGGCATCACCCACACGGGCAGAGACCTGGAGCTCTGGCGAACAGCAGCAGGCAGCCAGGCTTCTCAGCACATCCCCAGAGCTGTTACCCATCCCACTCCCCACAGCCGCACTGGGACTCCCTGCACAAGTCAGCCTGCAGCCCAGGAGCCTTCTCACCTCTCCCCCGCCAGACTCTGGCGCTGAGGGACCTTTACCAAAATGCCCGCAGGTCTCCAGCCAAGCTGCCTGTGCCCCAGCTGCAGCTGCTGCCCATGGGGAACAAACCCAGCACACCTCCGCCTGCCCTGTGACAACCTCCTCCACGGCTGCTCATTCCCAAGAGCCACCACTGGCTCCCAGTCCTTCCCCTCACCAGCGCTGCAAGGAAACAAGAGAAGCTCCTACACAGCACAAACCAAACAATTGCAGTGCTGCACAGAGCGCTCTCTTAACTTTACAAAATTGCCTTCCCTGCTACAGAAATGCTGGAGGTGGGCGGAGGGCAAGCAAAAGATTCTGCCCTAGAAGATCTCAGGCCAACACTGATTCTTGCTTTGAAAAATTCCTTGTCAGCAGCTCGGAAAGCACAAAAATAGCTTGGTGCAGATTAACTTAATTGGAATTACTGTTTCATTAATGGCACCAGTGAGCATTTACCAACGTGCATTCAGCAATGAGAGGAGCTTTACCCAGGCCAAAGTTATTACAGTTGTTGACCAGTTATTTTTCTGTGGGTTTGAATGCTTATTAAAAATTAGTAGCAGTTTTTCTAGCAACAAGGAGCAGGTATTCTGAGGAGGGAAGCAGAAGTCCTGCAAAGAGCACCCAGATTATATTGGTAGGAGAAACATTATCTCAGGACCCCAGGAGCCTCACCTCTGCAAGGCAGGGCAGACGCAGCCAGGCTCAGCAGCTCCCTGCAGACACACTGCGAGCCCACAGCTGAGCTGCAGCCGCAGCTGCGACCATGCGGCGAGGTGGAACTCGGACACAGGATCTACAGGACCACAGCAGCCTGTTTACAGTGCTCAAGATTGTGAAAGCAGCAGTGCCTGGAGCAGAACAGCTTGGATATGGTGACAAGGAGCCCGACAAAGCAGATGATACCATGTTTTTCAAACTTTGTGCTTAACACTATTTTTTCCTGGAAGTGTTTTTCCAAGATGCATCCCCCCAAGGGCTGTGCTTCAGCCAGGTAAAATGGAAGAAAGCAGCATCACTGGGCAGCCTCACTGGGCGGCCTCACTGGGCGCACTGGAAGATACAAAGCCTGGTACCACCTGTCCCACACATGCTGCACACATCTGGACCCATGGGACTCAACCCCGAGTCCACAGAGGAAGGTTTCCCTTTCCCCTGCATGCCTTGATCAGACAGAAAGGAGCCGGGTTTCACCTACCGGCTCTGCCCCTGGTCTGCACAGGTTCTTCATGTCTGTCCTCAAAGCACGGATAGAAGCACCTGAGCATCCCACTGTTCCCCCAGAGATGAAAGTGTTTTTGGGTGCAGCACAGATAACCCCCAGTGCTCTCGGAAGCAGCATTTCTGAAGGTGTCAGCGCTGCCTTTTCAGGGTAGTCCACGTTTGCAGTCTTACCAGGGACTGGGCAACTGTAAAGAACAACCAAGATTTTATTGATTTGAAAATACATTAACCATAGAGAATAGAGCTTTAATTTTTCTTTCTGAACAACAATAAGGAACAGTTTACCTAAAAAACAAAAGCATGGGTAAAATAATATAAAACAGATCTTATACCACAGTGTGGAATTCAAATAATCTAAGAACATTAGCAGCACTTCTACAAATATATTAAAAGCTATAGTGCTCATTAAGCTCAGATAGAGCAACTCCCAGAGACCAAAATGGCGTCCAACATATAAAAGCAGCAATTCAGTGTAGGGCAACAAAAAAGTCCAATGCCAGTACATCAGATACATTCATAACCCTGCTGTTGAGAGGTAATCCCGTGTCCCACAGAGCTTGGGATTGGAACCTGTCATCTCCACAGCGGCTGCAGCAGGGTGACAGCCCAGGGTCACGCATTCACCCTGCCAAGCTCTCCAGAAGACACCTTAGCACTAGGGAGGTGACAATCATGGGTCTAAGGTTACATCTGAGTCTGATTTGCAACAAAGGTATTCATTACAAAGGCCAGGCTGGATGGGGCTTGGAGCAACCTGGTCTAGTGGAAGGTGTCCCTGCACATCGCAGGGGGCTTGGAACTACACGACCTTTAAGGTCCCTTCCAACCCAAACCCATTATATGATTCCACAATTAATTCTGTTTGTAAAAAACATCTTTCTCCTTCCCTGGCTCCTGGGAATTACTGTCCAAGAAGAGACTGAATTTCTGAGAATTTAAGGAGATCATAGTAAAATTTCATTTTCATGACTATGTATCTCAGTATCCAGTATTAGGATTTTCAATTCTTTATCTTCCTTAGTAGTGAAGCCACACTGATTCTTAAAACTTCCATGTACTTTTTGAGATCCTGTGCATAGTTTAAATTTTAGCATTGATATGTTAAAAAAAAAAAAAAAAAAAGACAAATGGTGCTTTTTACTCCTTACAAAAAAGTTGATGAGAAGTGGTCTTCCTCCAGTCATCTCCCACTTGAGCGGCACTTAATACCCATCCCTTGCCACATGCCAAGCTCCTCGGGGTTCTCAACAGCTCTTGTCAGGCAGAGGAAAACAGGGGCTTTCTGCAAGAGACCCGAGAGCCTCCACTGAGGCCAGCAGCAGACCTGTCTGGTGGGACAGAGGCTGGGACACAACCTGCCTGCTCCAGACACTGCTGTGTATGCCGGACTGGTCCCAGAGCCGATGGGGCCACAGACCCTTCGTGTGCCAGCAGCTCAGGAGCCATTGCACCCAGCCATGGACCAGAAGCTGTCACCTGCAGCTCCGTCTTTGGGCTCCCTGCTCAGTTTCCATTGTGCAAAATCAATTTTAAAAAGGAAGTTATTGAACAACTGAATGAGAAATTAAGGTTGAATATGCTTATCACTAATCTAAAATTAGACATATATTAAAAGACTGCTATGACTATTCCAACAATGTACATTCTCCAGGAAATTCAGGATTCAGACAAAGTTTAGAAGAAAGGCAAACACTCTAGGCTCTAGAAACGCATGGCTACGGCACCAGAACAGCCTTAACTTTGGCCCACGCTGCCACCGTAAAACATAAATGTGGTGTCGCTGGGGACCACAAAGACTTCAGGTGCCTCAATCAGCAGCATGTGTTCACCTCATGGCAGGCAACAACGATAATGACCTTGAGTGAAGATCACTGGAGTGCCTGAAATAGCTGGCAACAGTAAATGGCATTTTATCTACTTCAGGGTATCTGAAAAGTTTTATAAGAATTTCTGAAAACTGGTTCTGGTGAGAGTTACAACCCTTCCCTATTGCTAGAAAATTGTCACTTCACCTCTAAGTTGTGCTCTTTCAATTTGCGCTCATGTGATAGTAAAATGCTGAAAACGTGCCCAGAACTGCTCAGTACTCATGAAAATTCCCAAACAGTTATGATGAAATGACATTTATTTTGGTCCTATTGATAACGGGCTCAGAGGCTACCACTAGCTCAACAGCAGTGCCACAGTAGAGAACAGCAATTTAAGATATCTTAAGAGATTTCTAAAAGCAAATTTACATGGTGAGAATCCTGACACTGGTCCCACACTTGTTTTGAGGACTGTTTGCCACAGTGGCTCCCAGTGCAGAGGATTAGCCAGCTACTCAAAGTAAATGAGGAAAGAAAGCAAAACTAGCCAGCCAGATTAAATTAAGTGAATGAATAAATAAAGAACAAATAAGAATCTCATCCCATAAACTGCTCTTGGCCACAAGGCTTGTGTCTCCAAGGTGAGATTTTGGGATGGGCTCAGCTTGCCCATGGGTGGGTTCCCAGCAGAACTGCAATTCCAAGGTACCACATCAAGCATAGTCACTTCTCTTGATCTGTTTTTCACTAAGCAGGGACGATGGTTGATACCTGCACTTCTGCTGCTGGCCCTTGTTACAATAAAAGGTAGACGTGGGTATGTCAAGCGATTTCAAAACTTAAGAGGCTGGATGAGAGCAGCAAGTTCCCATGCAAAACAACCACCTCTCAGTCTTCATGAAGAGTGTTAATAGCAAAGCAATTCAGAGACTCAACACAGTAAAACTCCTATAAAACACACACATTTAGGAACAAAGACAACTTCTAAAGTGTTTATATGGGTGACACTAAAAGAGACGGGTACCAAGAGTTATTTGGTAGGTTGTGTTAGCAGAAAGCTCAAATACAGAAAGAGAATCCATTAGTAATTCCCTGGAGGGAACATGGGGCCGGGACACAAACGTTAACTGTATTTACGCATACCCAGACTATCTGCTAGCTGAGCAGCCCTAACAAAAGCTAAAGTGAAAGCCCCACACCGCCGCGGATGCTCAGCCCAGGGAGTCAGTCCTTTGCTCAGGCTCAGCTCCAAGTGACCTAGAGCAGAGAACGTGGGCTGGGTGCAAGCGGGATGCAAACCTTGCTGCAGCCAGGGGAGGGATGCAGCAGTCTCAAGCCAGAAGGCAGAGCAACTTGAGTCCCTGCTCCTACAGAGCAAACAACAGCAGGCTGAAGACAGTCATGGGGTGGATTTGAGCTGCACGGAGCTGCTGGGATGAGACATTCCTCCAGGGAGCCAGACGAGATTACTGTATATGGGCAAGCATTCCCCTGCAACAAGCCTCTCCCTTTGCGGCAAACAGGCGATCCTCTGGCTGCACAGATGGGAGATCTCTGATGTCTCGACACCCCGAATAATGCTTTTCTCTCAGGGCAATCTAGCCAAGGGGCAGAGCCAGGCAGGAGAGGCTGAGGCCGAAGGTGGCCGACAAACAACTGCGTAACAAAAACCTTTGCTTACATTTTAGTAGCTTTTAACCATCAAATAGATCTTGAGCCCCAGACTCCTGGTGGTGCTTCACTGTGGGTCCCCACAAGCACATAAACCTGTGGGTCAGACAACGGCTGCCACAGAGGGCTCCGCAAGGAGCACAGCTGCTACCCACTGCGAGTGCTGGGAAGATGCTCAAAACTGAGCTGGGACCCCGAGTGGACAGGGTCTGCGGAAGGGCAGAGCACAGGGGCTATCGCAGCCTGTTTCTGACCTCCAGCAGCTGCTGCCCTGCGCGCTCCCCTGCCAGCAGCACGGCGAGGGTCTGGCAGGGCGGGCAGCCAGCGAACAGCACCATCCACCAGTGCAGGGGCTGCACACCATTCGCGCCTTCTGTCTCAGATCTGCATGGGAACACAAAGCTAGACCTCCAAGTTCAGACTTGAGTTCTCCCAGGAGTATTTGGGGGCAGATGGTTTTTGCTGACTTTTGTACGAATCGGGGTAGAGCAGCGCGTGGGGAGCACTGCCTGCCACAGAGCTAGTCTGGACAGGTGCTAGTTCGGAGAGTGGATCAGCTCCACAAATACTCTGTACAGGTCATGTAACACTCCCTTCCTAACCAAACAGCATGATCAGCTGCAAAGGTGAATGACTTTAGTCCCAATTTAAATGGCATAACATATCTTTCAACTATCCAATTTCTTTGCAACCCACACCAAGCCTCAGCTCTGCAACTCTTCTTACCCATGCTGATCCCAAGGCAGGGACAAAACCCTGGCAGAGGTCCACTCCTGCGGGCTCTAATCAGCACCATAGCCAGAACAAAGCTTTTTATAAAATATCTTCCTCCTTTTTTTGTTCTTTTCCAGTTTTAAAGTCAGAACTAAAATGAAGCCAAGCTGAGGTCATGATGGTGGTTCTGCTCTGAGCTTCCTGTCAGCCGTACCAGAACGCTTCTCACAGCACAGGGACAGTGACAGATTGGCACATCATGGAATAGGTGCTATAGAAACCACACAGTTCTTAGAAGCAAAAGATTTCTTCTCCCCCCCTCTCAAAAAATAACCCGCTTAATTCACATTTTCTGTCTATACTGTATATATATATGTTATATATATAGACACAATTTTCTGGTAAACATTTACAAGATATCGTAAAGAACATTGAAAAGATATATCTCCATCTGCATAACAACACACGCTCACGTACTTCAGTATACAAGGACACACAGGAATGTACAATCAATAAATAAATACTTCTTTTCCCCCAGAAGTTATTCAAAATACACTGCTATTGAGCGGCCCAAAGACACTCTCAATTAACACAGACAGCAAATATTGTGCAGAATTTCTTGGCTGTTTCTGTTTAAAAACCAAGGAAAGAAAAACAGAAGCTTGAAAGATAAAGTGTCAGTGACGTTGCTTGATAAGACTGTATTTCAGTTGACCTGTTGGTTCTTGTCCCTCAGAAAGGGAAGGACAGAGTGCTTCCCTCCCCCTTCGTAGAAGGTGATAGAAGCAGACTATGGCCTGTCCTAGAGAGGGAACAGGAACAACCTGGTAAGGAGGGCACGAGGTTTTCACTCTGCTTTGCGGAAAGATGAAAGATTCACATGTAAACTGGCAGATTTGAAGCTCAAATGCTGTTGTTTCCTGTGCTACTACAGACCAAGCACTCTTTAGAGATTTCATGCAGAAAATTGCTTCAAATAATTTCCTAGATTGTTGGTACACATTTGCTTGTTGGGTTTATGAGACATGAAAGGCGCCCCATTGCTCTCACCCCCTGCTGCAGTCCTCTTCCCTAAAGGGTTCTGGATGCACTACTGCTCCCTGGTTTTTCTAGCTGCAGCCTCCACATCCCTGTACTGCAGAAAGACTAGCCGATTTGCTCAGAAACTGCACATTGCTCCACCACACTCTGCAGAACTTCTCTGAAACAGCAGTTTTCTCTTCTGCAGATTTGCATCTTTTTTCTGCAAGCAACACCTGACACACGCCACAAGTAAATACAAAACACAGTCAGCACGGACAGATGTTCCACAGAAGGGAAGGGCCCCTTTTCCCTTCTGGTGAGCAGCGCTCCAACAGCAAGAGAAGAGCAGTGCCTTATCTTGCAGAGGGGAGGAGGAGAGCGCGCACACACACATCACACATTGCATGGAGGGGGAACACAAATTTTTGCAGCAAAACTTGAGAGAAAGTACCCTTATAGAAAGCTACAACCCAGTGTCTTCCCTGCTGATGGAAGCACACCTTCATGGCAGCTTTCTGTGGCCAGGACAAAGCCCTCCCTGGCTGAACTAAACCAACAACCTACACCTCTCCTTTTCCTTTATTGTTTTTACCTGAGTTGAAAAATGAATCCAAACCCTCCATAGCGCAGCCTTAGCGTGACACAGCAGCTCAGCTCTGACGCTGGTAGTGCTGGAGAGGCACTTCATGCAGTGTGCTCCAGGAGCTGCAACGCTGGAGAACCACTACAGGAAAAGTGGCCACAGAAGTGCATCTTCCAAAAGCAAAGACCACTCAGGGACCTTGGGCTATTTTCCTCTTCACAGGCCTGTGAAAGAAGCCCACCAAGACCTAACTGGAGACTTTCAGTGGACTTAGGGGACTTTGCAGCCAGCCCCAGAAGCACACAGAAAACCTGCAGGCACCATGGGGACTGTTTGCACTGTCTAGCTTTGAGGAGCTGGTCTTTAAATTAACAGAGGAAGAGAGAGGCACCTTCAGAGGGAAAGTCAGGACAGCCACCAAAGCCGGGAGCTCTGGCTTGCCTTCCAAGGAGCTCCTCCTAACAGGGGTTGCAGAGAATGACAGGGAGACCAGACTCCTAACAGAAGCAACTAGAGTAAGGCAGGTAAGAAAACCTCAAGTCTAGAGTTCCCAGAGGAGGTTAGGACCAGATTTTCCAGTGTTCAGAGCGCACTACAGAGGCCGGAATTTGAAAGAAAAACCCCATGTTGAATTTGGAGCTTTTCTGAAAACCCATCCAGATATGAAACTCTTGTGTGCTCAGATGCTGTAGTATCAAACGATGTAAAAATCCCAGGGAGAGAACAGAGCCCTAAAAAAATACTAAAGGGGATGCTATGCATCAAGGGACAAGATCAAAAGAAAAATTTCTGTGATCAAAGTCTCTCTCTGTTACTGGCAGAACCTCATAATGACAGTAAGAAACCGAGTACTGGCAGCATCCCTGTATTGCTCAGGCTGGCTGGGCTGGCTGGCTTCCCCATGCCACAGGGTAATGGCTGTCCAAGCAAGCAGCTTCGTCCCCTTCCAACAAAGGCTGTCGAGCCCGAGTCAGCCCTGAGGAGGGCTGGCAGCTCTGCTCTCCCAAACCCCGAGCTCCGATCTGGGATGCTGGCAACTGCCTCAGCAGTCGTGGTAGTAACAACACTTGCTGCCCTTCTCCTGCAGCAAGGCAAGGAAGCGACTGCCTGGGTCCTGCTTCCAAAGCAAGTCCGTAGCAGTGAAATGCAATTGTACGGATCTTTGGTTAAGTCACTGAAGAAGGCTGCGAAGATCTGAGCCGGGGCCCTTGGGCCTAACACTGAACACAGCACTCAGAGAGCTAAGGGTACTTCCAGTTTAGACAGCAGCATGTGTCCAACTACCTTATTTCCACAGGTGTGGCACTTCAAGATAAAGGAGAAGGGGAGGAAGCATTGAAGGGGAGTTCTGGCTCTTTGTCTGGATGCCTCATCTTCCTCCCCACATCCTTCATTTGTTCTCGATCAGAGTCTGGACTTTATAGACAAGGTCCCGAGCCAGCTTCAGGATCTGCTTGGTGTTGTGCCGCTCAGCCATTTCTGGAACAGACAGAAGGAACCCACAAAGGGGCTAGACCTGAGCAGTCCCACATCTTGAGGAGTGCCCCCCGCCTCACAGCTCCCTGCTGCTCAGCCAAGCTCTGTGCAGGAGACAAAGCTGTGAACTCCTGCCCAAGTTCCCAAGCACCATCCCTCGCAGAGACATCTGACTCTGAAGAGCCATCGTTATCCAGCTCCTCTCAGCATGATTACAGCCAGCAGGAAGCACAACCTACACTCACAGCTCCCTTCAAGCACAGCAAGGTGGGCTGTTGCCAAGGCTGGCAGGCTGGCTTTCCCCAGGCATCACCAGTCCCCCCCAGAGCCTAGTCTGGGGCAATGGGGCTCTTTACCATCGCGTTCCAAGTATCAGCATCACACAACCACATACTGCTCTACTTGTTTTAAACATTTACCAGTATAGCCCAGATATGGCTGTCTGTAGTCAGACAGACATGTGCCGCCTATATCTGCACCTGCCACAAATTCAGCCCAAGAACACAAGCTTTACCGTTGAAAAACTTGATGATGTCTGTAAAATCCATGTTGTTCTCCAAGATTATGTCCCGGTACATTTCCACCAAAGCCAGGGCGATGAAGAGCACATAGTGTGCAGAGGAAACATGTGCAGCTGCCCAGATGGTTTCCCAGACGGCGAACACATCATCATACACCAGCTCTGTTAACAGAGGAAAAAGCCCAGCAGTCACTACACCAGCCATGGGTTTACAACCATCCTGACTCAGACTTCACAGCAGCAGGGGGAAGACACACTGGGTGGTTTCTTCCCACAAGAACTTGTTCCACTTGGAAGCAGTAAGTCAGTCATCTGCAGAGATAAATATTCTGGCCTGCAGCAGGTGGCACAGGTTTCAGGATGCAAACCTGGCAAAGGCTCACCAGCAGCTCTGGAACAACAGGTCCTGTATCTAGACAAAAAGAGTCAGCCACAAATCTACCAGGGAAAAGCAAAACAGGGACACATGGTAAAAAGTTAACTTCAAACAGCTGAAGTTGCAGAGTGTATTGAGAAGCATGGCAGACCTTGCCTTCCCTCCCCATTTGCTGGTCTCAGCACACACCTCTCTTGAAGTCCAGCAGAAACCATCGGTAGCAGAAGTAGAAATGAGTGTAATCACCATTCTGGTGCATCAGCTCAAAGAGCTCAGAGTCCAGAATCTGTCAAGAAAAGCAAAAGGAAACTCAGAAGTACACACCAGAGGCACCAGACTTCCCTCTGCCTGCTTTCCTCCATTCCCACCGTTCTCCTTCCACATACCACACCACCTTCCACTCAGCTTCTCCCTCCTTTGCAATTCTAGCACACATTACTCCAGGCTGTCTTTACAGTCCCCTGCTCTCCCTCCTGCTTCCCACCACTGAAAGCTCCTCTCAGCCCCTCTGAGACCCCACCCCTAGAACAGCTTTCCCCCTCTGGTTTGAGAGGCTGCCATCACTGTGCCAGGACCCCCCTACCTGGATCAGAGATCTCATGTTGGCAAAGTGGGTGTCCATGGCTCCTCCGTGGGGGAAGTTCTGATTCATCCTCTTCATAAGCTCAGTGAAACAGCTGAAAGCCAGAGCCTCTGCACAGAAAGGAGAGACAGTCATTGCTCGGCTGTACGGACACTGCTGCATCTGCACCCGCATCTCCATACCCTGCCATCCACCCGCAGCAGGAATATTCCACCCCACTCCACACACGGTCAGGGGCATACGGTAGGGACCAGCCTTGGAAAGACAGCTCACACTGCAAAAAATACACATTGTCCCCAGGCTGGGCTCCTGGGAGTCAGACAGCATCAAGGCCCAATGGGACCCTTCCAGCAGCTGCTCCACACCTCTGAGCATGGGACCCTCCCACTGCAAAGGGCCACCAGCATCCCAGCAGATCCCCCCACATGCTCCCACAAAGGCAAGGGGAAAGCGGAGCAGAGCCACCCACTCACCATCATCCAGGATGACCAGGAGAGGGGCTAGCAGGTCACACATCCCCTGCACATAGCCAATCTCAATGTGCTGCCAGATGTAGCTGTGTGAGAGAGCGGGAAAGGTGGCCCGTGAGCCCTCCCTGTGCCAGGCATGAGTGCCACAGCCTTGCTTGTCCATGCCCTGCCTCTGTTCCAGGGATGCTGGCACTTCCTACATGCTGCCACCAGTGCATGGCAGCAAGCAGGGAAAATCAGATTTCTTTATTCTGTTACACCTGTGCTCCATTCCTCTATAGCTGGCCTGTAAATGCTTAGGCTCCTGTGGTGGCTTTTAGGTAAGCCACGCATGGCACAGTCTTGGATGGCCATGGCCATGGCAGGGTGTTGATCCAGGGCTGTGCCATGGCCATTGCACGGAAATCAGTGCAGGGTGGAAAGCACAGCAAGGCAGGGTAGTTGGTCAAAGGGCAGAGACTGAAAAGAGTTTGTTAATTCATCTCTCATTTTCGCCCTTCCCCCTCAATTCATCCTCTTGGTGCACTTTGCATAGTATCGCCTGCTTTGCCTCCCTGGACCCAGCGTCCCAGGAAGCAGGCAGTCCTGCGGAGATATCTTCCCATATTTGGTAGCAAGTCAAAACGTGTTCAGAAAGGACTCAGAGCCACTGCTGGCACAAGGGAACAATCTTTTCCATCCTGCCCGCTAGTTTTCCAAAATCTGCTGTGTTGTAGGTCTTATCTCAGCAGAGATCTCCAATGCTGGCTGTCAGATAAAGTGACAGCTCTAATGAAATAGCAGCTTCTCCTCATATCTGCAATATGGGCAGTATTATTTTAGCTTTCGCTGCCCCTGAAACAGCCGCAGCTGCTGAGCTGGGGCTGATTTGAGTCAGTGAATGTCACACAGCAACCTCTTAGTACAGGGACTAAGCAAAGAGAATGAGAAATGCACCCAGGTATTGCCGTCTCCTGGGTTCGTGGGGAGGCACTAACCACTTGGTTGCTTCAGGCACTTCCTCATTAGCACTACAGCTCTGCGGGCTGATCCTCATTAAAGCATTTTCCAGACATATTCCA
The DNA here is from genome assembly GCF_023638135.1 of Falco biarmicus. NCBI lineage: Eukaryota > Metazoa > Chordata > Aves > Falconiformes > Falconidae > Falco > Falco biarmicus. The sequence goes on along the minus strand of NC_079288.1, from coordinate 27,427,179 downwards.
GAGAGCAGGTGGGCTGCACTGGGTTCAGAGCGCAAGGCAGTGTGCCTGGGCAGCCCCAGGGAGCCCTCTGCTTTGGCCAACGACCCAGACAGACAGCAGTCACGGGGCAGAGCAGCACAAGGCAGGATGGCCAGACTCCTCAGACTGCCAAGTGTGAGGCCCTTGGAGCTGTGGCCCCAGTTCGGGGATGACGAGAGGATTTGGGGGAGGAAGGCAAGGAGGCAAAACTCTGTAACCACAACAAAGTTTGAGGCTCCAGCCTCAAGGCGAATTCAGGGAAACCACCCAGCAGCATCGGGAGCCTGCTCCCATCGCAGGGAGTGTCGGAAGGCCCCCACCCTCACCCCCACAGCTCCTACCTGCACATGATGTTGCGGAGTTTCTCCAGGTTGGCAGGGGTGAAGTACCAGTAGTTGCGGTCACACCGCTGCACATCCTTCTCAATGCGGTGCAGATTCACCGTGTACATGTCCAGCAGCTCTGGCTGCCCAAAACAAAAGCAAAGCTGATTTGTTTTCAAATAAAAAACAAAAAGAAAGTTGCAAGGGCAACAGAGCGACAGGGCAGTTTGGGTGGAAGGGAGTAGTACATTCAACTTCAGGATTGGCACAGGGCAAATGCAGGTAAATAGTGAGGCACTCGGGAAGAAACCCACCCAGTGAAGAAGTCTGCACTTACAGAGTAGGTGACGCCCATGGAGGAGACAGCAGATGTTTCACTGTTGGCCAGATCAGCTACAGTCAGAGAATCCAGCTGTGGGTACAAACTCTCCATCTCTGGCTCCTCAGAGAGGTTATCTTCACTCTCCACCAAGCTCTGCTTTTCAGCTTCACTGTCTGCCCAGCTCTCTACCACAGTCAGGGCCACAGCATCACGATCATGCAGGACCCTGGCTGCGCTCTCAACCACAGGAACAAAGTCCATGCTTCCACCGGTGGGAAATTCACCCTCCAGGCTGTCTTGGCCCTGCAGCTTCTCCTCCTGTTGGGCACCCTCCAGGTGCTGTGGGGCTGGCACGTCAGACCCACCAGCCTTTCCCTGAGAGGTGGCCAAGGATTTGTTGGTTTCCAGGGCACTGTCCTCATTGCTGAAGCTGCGCTCTGAGAACCCCGATGTGATGGAGAAGTTTTGGGAAGAGGGGTGGCCAGAATCAGGGGAACACGTGCCGTTGGGAACCGTCCCATTGGGGATCTTGCTTTGTTTGCCATCTTCCAGCTGAGCATCCGCTTCAGTCTGTTCCACTTCATCAACAGATTCAAACACCTGCAAAGCAAAGGGTTGTGTGACAGTGAGCAAATGCCCTGCATTCAGCAAAGTTAACAGCTGAACGCAGCTCTTGGGGCAAGAACGTCCGCGTTCCCCCACGGTGGGGAGGGAGAAAGATCTGTTCTACATGTGCAGGGCTCAAACAAGCTCAAACCAGTGGAAGAAAGCTCAGAGGACTTGAGGGCATTTTAACTTACTAGTGCTATGTCTGGCTGTGGCTCCACTTGTTTACTATAGCGAGAGACAGCTTCAGCTGAGCATCTAGCTCTCTGCCTCATTTTGACCAGACTCTTGGAGGAATTTCTGGGCACAGTTCTCAGCATTTAGGTTCCCCTGCCTGCATTTGGCAGGTCAGTGCTTGGTCATTTGCACAACTCTGAGCCCACAGTGCCTGCTCCAAAGGACTATGCTTTTACTCAGCATAATGTACTGGGCAGAACATTATTTAAACAGGTTGGTTAAACACATGGCTACCAACATACGGAGCATCCAAGGGCCCTCAACTGTGAAGGCCATACAGGGGCTGGTCATTCAAGCCTGGGCAGAGCAGGCTGCTGAATATTAAACATCGCCAAGCAGTGTGCGGTTCTGACATTAGCGGCTCCAGAGGCAGGTTTGCAAGTCATTTACCTCCTCCAACTACTGCTTCTGTTTGACAGAAATCATTACAGTTATCAAATAGCGAACAGCCCGGGGCAGAGAGCCATATGCTGTTGGGTGGCCGGTGTCTGAACGAGCAAGAGGAGACAACGCACTGCTGCTCACCTGTGTGCTGGAGCTGGAGTCACTCTGCAGCCGGGCATGATTTTGTCGGCCAGAGCTGCAGCTCTGTGAAGACTGCAAGAGAGAGGGAAAAGGCCAGTGAAAAGGCAAAGAGCATGGTGTCTGGACTGGGAGGGAAGACTCATACCATGCTATCAGAGGTAGGCACATCTGCATGTAAAGAGCAAGCAGAAAATGCATCCAACAAAATTCTCATATTTGACCCATGAAAGATGTTCCCATCACATCATCTCTGTCACAGAGATCTGTCACATAGTGCAGGACCCTGCCTCAGCCTGCACTGACATTTACTGCTGGAGAAGACGACAAAAACAAAGTCCCAGGCCAATCCAGTTGTTCAAGCACTGTACATCTGGATCTGAAAGGAACTGCTTTCTTCTGGCCTTTGGAGAGGTCACGCTGTCTCCTTGGATTGCAAATTTCTACAAATCTCTGTCCTAATTTGGCAGCAATGCAGCTCACTGCATCTTCGTTTACATAAACAATGAAGTCACAAGCTATAAAACAATCCCTCCAAGCCTATTAATGTTTTAATGTTGTTTTTTTTTCCTTTTCTTAAAGGACAAATATTGATGTTTTAAGCCAGACTCAGTCAAGGCAGTGCTTCTAAAAGTCAACAGCACCCTTTTCCTGGCTTCCAGCTGAAGCACAAAAGGAGCACTGGGCTCTGCAGCAGCCAGTTTGGTGCTCTGCCTCATGGACTCCCTCTAAGCAAGCAGCCTCCCTTCAGAGCAGCCTCCTTGGGACGTGAGCCGCCCCGGCACCAGGCGGATCATAGCACAGGAGCCTGTGGCTGCTGCCGCTGCACACAAGCCAGGATGTACAGAGCATTGCAATGACATCACACACAAACAATAGCGTTTTAAGAAAACACGGCACTTTCAGAACAGCAGCAGTTGTTGTCCCCACCCTAATACTGTGGGTGTTTGCTGGGCAGGGCTCTGATGGAGCGAGGAAGGGGGACGGTTTTCCTCCATTACCATGGGAGCATTTCATAACAGGAAATTTCAGGCTGAGATGGGAAAAGGGTGAACCTCCGCATGTATTGACTCTGCCAGCTCCCCTCCCAGCACATGTTCTCAGAACAGGCAGACGTGGATACAGAAGAACCACCACAGTGGAGATACTGTGGGGATGGGAATGATTCCTAGGGCTTCAGCAACGCCGACTGCGCAGCCCACCTCCGCTCATCCCCTGCAAGAGCTGCATCGTCCAGCTCTTTCACACAGACTCGCCTTCCCTGCATCTCTCCCTCTCTGCACACACACAGCCGCACGGTTGGGGCTGAGCTCATCTCTTTCCTAAAGCACCCAAACTCTGCACAGGACGATGAAGGCAGGCTCCAGTGCCACACCTCGCAGGCCCCGTTCAGTTTGGCCTCCATTCTCCTCTGGTGTGGCAGCTCAAGGTCAGACAAGCCAGCACTGCTTGCTCTGCTGTGCCGAGCTGTTCTCCTCTCCAGGGACAAAGCCCACACGGAAACACTCCCTGGCCTCTGTTCCAAGGACTGCCTTTCCTTTAACAGGCTTTTTCCTGCACACCCTCTGGTTTGGGCTGTGGCTCTAACTCCTCGCTGCACTGCCAAAAGCCAGGCCCACGTGCCCGGGTGCTGGGGCCCAGCTCTGTCCCACGATGGCACGATGGCTGCCCTGAGCCCGGCAGGCTCCTTCACAGCCAGAGCTGTGAGCCACCTAGCAGCCTCCTAGAGCCACCCAGCTCCTCCTGCCCACAGGCAGTGGCCCAGGCTTCCTCTGTGCTGATCAGCTGATGGAAAAGGGAGCCAAGAGACCCACTGACCTGCTTCACAGCCCGCCAGTGCCAGAAACACGGTCTTCCTCCCCCTGCTTCAACACCGGCTTCCATGGAGCTAATCCTGATGTGCATCAGGAGTGCAAAACAGGTAACGAACATCTTTTTTCTCCAGGAATATTCACAAGGAACATTTCACAGGACTGGTGAGTGTCTGGATTTGGACACATGGCTCCCTAAACGAGTTCTGGGGTGCTGGCTGCCCCACTGCCCTCTGCCAGGACCCCCTGCCCTCTCCCTGCTGCTCCTATGCCCAGCAACCCCACCCAGGGTTACAGATGTAGAGCTGTTCAGTGCTGCTGTGGATACTGCAGCTGCAAGAACCAAAGAAAATTTGTTAGATCTCCAATATGTCACGGCCTGCAGACCAAAACCTCTTGGTCAGTGCAGTACCACACAGTATGGGAACTGGGGCCACGCTGCAGGAGATGCCTGCTCCTACTGCTAAGCACTCTGGAAAGGCAGATGAAAGAAAACGGGTAAGAAAGCTCCAGCTCCACATGGATTACAGTGAGCAAGGAGGCACAGAGGCAGGCAGAGGTCAGGGAAGGGGGGTGAGCAAGAGTTGTGTCTCCATCTCTCCTTGTAGCACAGGCCAACACAGCGCCTGGGTGGGCACAGCCCTCCCCACACCCCCACACCCTCACCTCATTGCTGATCGTCGAGTCCCTATGCATCATCCTCTGAATGTGGGAATCCAGACTGGCCCCAGAGGAGCATTTGGCCAGAGCTGCTGCATGCGACTCCTTCTCCCGCTGCCGGACGATGGCCTCGCAGCCCAGCCACTCTGCCATGGTGTGCTCGTAGCAGGTGCGGATCTGGTCATCAGCCTGTGGTGTTTAGAGACAGAGGGTCTTTGAACAGCTGTCCCTGGAAAAGCCCAGAAACCAGCATCTCCTGCATCCCCCACACAGCCCTGCACAGAGAAGTGCCGCTCCTATTAACTATGTCTAGATGGGACATAAAGTCACTCATCTCCTGCACAGTGCCAGCCAGAGCCTGACCCACAAAACCTTGCAAAAATTAGGATGGAAGAACAACCATCCATCTCCTTCCTGCCTTCCGGAGGTGTGCAAGGCACCGAACATAAGCAACCAGAAGCTGCATGGGAGGAGCACTGAGCTTAGTCCTATCAATCCCTGCTTACCTGAATCCTTCTCCCATCTCCTAGCCAAAGCTGCAGAGCAAAGGGGACACAATGCCCAGTGGGTTCACAGGGTGGACTCTGGCATACAGACACTTCAAGCTGTGAAATATCCAGGGCACATCAATGCCATACACCAGGCTGCTGAGCTGGCAGAACACCCATACCAACCTCTTTCCTTTCTGCCTCAGTCATCCCAAACTGATAATGGCCCAAAAGGAAGGGCCAGACAGCCTTCCTGATCTCATGCTGGATCCCGCCATAGTAGATCAGCCGCAGCAGCTCCTGGTCCTCATAACTCTGTGGGAAGAGCTTCGAGTCAGCGCACAGATGCAGCCAGGATCATAGCCCATAAGCTGGCAGAAGGAAGGGCAACCCCAGCCCGGCTATGCCTCCTTTTAGCGTCCAGACACTGACCTCCTGCAAACTCGCTGCCCATTCATTGCAGATGATCTCTCAGATCTCTGCTTGGCCTGAAGTAGAGCCAGAGGCCCCTGCAGGTGGACATTTGGGGAAACACGGGCTCACCACAGCCAGAAAGTGGCCTACTAAAATCACTCAGGCTCACTGCTGCGCCTCAGAGCCCTGGCAGCATGTCAGGACTGCGGCACTGGTCGCAGCTCTCCAGCTGTCCTGCCGTAACAGCATGCTGGGACCCTGCTCAAGACCACGGCACTCAAGATGCTGCCACAGGCAGGCTCTGAATAGAAGCACATTACGGAGAGCAGCCATCAATCCCTGGCTTCCACATGTCGAAGATTAGGAGCCCTGGGGTCTGTGCAGCCTGGGGCAGGCTGTCTGACTTCTCTTCTTGGGGAACTTCACAACGTGCTTTATCTTACCATGCTACAACTGCTTAAGTGACACTGCCCTGGACATCCCAAGCCCACCACAACTGGCACGTCCTGAAAGTACTGGCCCTACCGTGCTGTCCTGCAGGTATCTCTGCCATATGTCCACAGTCAGTCCTGAGCTGGCATTGCAGGGCACGTCAGGAGACACAATGTTGTGGTTAACCAGCGCAGATAAGTGGGTTCGCACCGTGGAGAGGTGTCTGCAATAGGCCAGCCCTGCATCAAGCAGAAGCAAACATTCAGCTGCAGAACTCTGAGCCACAGGGATGAAGCGCAGGAGAAAGTTCTGTGAATCTGGTCCCTGAAGGAGACCCTCTAAAGCCACATCCAGCCTAAGCGGCAAAACGGGGAGTCTCCCGGGACAGGTCAGTATCTCATTGCCTTGTACCACAGCACTGCTGCTCACTGGGCTGAAGTCCAAAGATCAGAGTTCAGATGTTTGCTCCCAATCCTGAGCACGTGTACATAGGGCCTTGCATACAACAGACTGGTCCCAGTACCCCTGGCCACTGCCCTGCTGCCTCAGCACACTCCTAGCCCAAAGCCCAGGACCTTATCCCTTGCCCATCACACATCTCAAGGCATCATGGATGTGACAAGTACTCACAGCCGTAGAAGGCCCGGGAGAGGATTTGGTACTTCATATTGTCACACAGGAGCTTCAACGGAGCTCTGCCAATAAAAACATACCCGGTGCGAGGAGAGGAAACGCTCCCATGCATTCCCTCAGCCCCTGCTTTGATCTGACTGTTCCAGCTTTGCTTTCAGAGGTGCACTACCAGCCCTCTGCTCAGCTCGAGAGCAGCAATTCTTGCTGCCAGGACACAGCCACAGAGCAGCTCAGATGTCCCAGATAAGGGGACAAACTTCACTTCGGCCTGGACACACCCCACTAGCCCCTGCAAATGGTCCCTGGACAACCCAGCTGAGTGTGAAGCTGAAGACACCACTGGCACCCATAATTGCTCTCGTTCAGCCATCCAGCTGGGCTTTCACCTGTAAGCCTTGTTCTATTTTACCTGTATTTCTCAAAGAAAGCAGCAGCACAGCCATCGTACCTTTCATGGCTGCAGCCGTTGGATGGCCCACCATCAGAGGAGCCGCTCTGAGAGCAGGAGGAGCAGGAGGACTTGCGGGTGCTGGGTTGCCACATGGGAGGCAGGCCAGCACCCGGTGTGTCCATCAGATCCTGGGGCACTGTAGGAGGACAGAGAGAGGAGCATCAGCCACTGTCTGGCACTGCCCCTGGGGTCAGGTGAGCCACAGGAGGTCAAGAGAGAATTGAGTTTGATTAGCAAATACAGCATCCCACGCTCTTCCCAAGGAGACTTCAGAAACCAGGTAGGGCCCACACCAGATAATCACAGCACCAGCACTGGTGAGATCCAGAGAAAGGAAAGGAAAGGAAACAAAGAGCATTGATGAGAGTGAGTGCGAGAGAACCATCTGCTAATTAACGACAGCACCTTCAGCAAGCTAATTTTAAACTGCTGAGTGTCGACCAAGGCAGAAAAAACCCATCCAACTTGAGTGAAGGGCCTGCAACAGAGTGCCACACAGATGAGAAAAAACATGACTGAAATCAACTGTTGTCCCAGGAAGAGTGGATCACTGGAAGGGAAAAGCCCCCACCTCTCAAACATTAGGATCCCATCCAAGATTCAGGGAAAGGGAGCATCCAAATCAAAGGACAGGAGAGAAAGACTTTGATGAAGAGGTTGAAAGGGACAGCAGGAACAAGTAGCTTTTCATGTTGTCACTTGCTAAATCCCTGCTTAAACTCAGAAGTGCTATTGCAACGGCCTTGGATCCTGCGCTGGTGCCACCCTGCAAACTGGCCAGGCACAGAGCCCATGCAGGAGGCACGTGCAGCCCCGAGAGCTGAGATGCCCCGTGCTGAGCAGCTTGGCTACTCTCTCTGGGCCTGGAACAGCCCCTGCCCCTCAGTCTTGGGCCTCCCTAGGAAAAGGCCATCATGACAAAGGTAAACTGGGATGCAAAAAAGATTAATAAAGAATAATCCTACTTATTCCTCCTTGGAAATTAAATTGTGGTAGAAATTCCATCTTCCAGCTGGGAGAGGGCTTTCTCATTCACCCTTGGTCTCACTGACTCTCCCTGCTTGTGATATTGAATAACTGATATTGGCAAGAAAAAAGTTGAAATATTCCTATTAAAGCCTCTTCGCTTTCCCTCATACTGAGCAGGTGCTGATGGGTCAGTTACAGTCAGCAGCGACCGGGGATGCCTGTGCAGGAATTGTTAAGTGACAACACAGGCAAGCAGTAGTACCAGACAGATACGACAGCCGCATTACACTGATGCCGAGCAGCCCCCAGAACAGCAAGGGGAGGTTGGGATGTGATGAGGAGACTCGGAAACCATTTAGGGATCACCGCCATCTTGCTTGCAGCTGGAGTCCTTGCAATCTTCCCTCTCACGGCAGTGATGGAGATGACAGATGCAAGGAATGGATGAAAATTACCATTAATGGTAACTAGAGACACAGAGAGAGGACAAGGACACAAATGAAAAGGGTGAAAGGAAGAATCTGTAGAGAAGAATGAACTAATGCAGTTCCACCTTCCTCTGGGAAGGTCCACAGGAACCCCACAGGCTTTGATGATGCCAGCTGAGGAGACTGCAGCAATTAATTTCACTGAAAATTTGGCCCCCAGCATGGAATTTTAAGGGGGAGATCAAAAGAAAGCTACAGAAAGAAGCATTTCTATCTGCTATTTTAGCCTCAATCAGATTTTTGTCTGACTCACTGAATTGTGTTAATCAGCTAAAGGCAGGGAGAACTAAGTATAATCTTTATTGATGTTATGGAGGAGTCATAGGAGATGTGATTGACCCCCTCTAGCCTCAAAAATACAGGAACAAGTTTTTAATCAAATTTAATAGCTTTTTCAAAAAAACACTCCACAAGTCTTCTATTATACTTTTGGTTTTACCCCTTCTAAAGTAATCTATGATGTTCCCAGAGGTCAAAAAATTGTTCTTGGTATCCCACAGAAGATCTTGAGGACAAATTTACAGTTGTTTCAGCCAAGCACATTGTTCAGATCATTTACAACTGGACACTAAGAAAGATTTCTGGTTTGGTGAATCCAGCGGCATCCACTCTCTTGCCCTGTGAGCTAGGGAGCGGAGACACAGGGGTCAAGCTTGGCAGTACACAGAGAAGGGTGCTGTAACATCTCCTTTGCACTGCAGAAGCAACGCGGAGGAATGTAGCTGGATTTAATGCAGCACTTGTTGAGGTGGTCTAGTGATAGAAAGAGAAGAATCAGTCCTGGAGGCTTGTGATGGTGAAAAGTGACCCCCAAAGAACATGACCAAAGTGAACCTTACTACTGAAATTATGTGTAAGAATTTTTTTTCCAACCATTAAGACAGTCACAGCCTTTGTGCAGCTGCAGAAACGAAGGACACAGTAGCAAGTGAAAGGTTAAAACAAAAAAATCAAACCGTAACTCATACGTGACATTGAATAAAAGGCAGTACTGTTACCAGCAAAGCCTATTTCTCTGGAACCACTTTCTGGTATGATGTGCCATGTGCCTGCCGGTGCTGCATTCCCAGCTGCTCATACACCTCATGAAAACCCGCCTGAAACAACTCTGCCAATGCACTCACCGAATTCAGACTGTGTCCCTGGGTAGATTATTCTGAAAACGTAATCTGTGGCTTCATCATCTTCCTTGTCAGATGCAGACTCAGAGGAGCCCTGGGGACTTCGCTTCCTCAGCTTGGGAAACACTTTCCCCTAGATGAACAAAACCTGCCCTTCACAAGCCGCCCCACGCTCGGCCACGCAGGCCAGCGGGCTTGCTGCCTCGCTTGCCGAACTTCTGCCCAACAAGAGCATGTGTTTTTTCAGCCTGGATGATGTTTGTGTGTTCTCTGTGCTGGAGCAGCTTTTGGATTAAGCTTTCAATTACACAGAGAATACAGAACGCTGTTAGCACACAGGGTGTGTATAACCCACGCAGCATGGCCAGGTCCATGAGAACCAAACCTGTCATGCCTCATGGCCAGCGCTCCCATACCACCTCCCTCACGATTTGCCCAGAAGGGTCTGTGTAGCTGGTCAAGACCATGACCTTTAAACCAAACTGCCATATTTCAAGTCCACCTTCCTTCTTAGTTTTGGGAGAATTGTTTAAAATGCAGCAGCTACTAACATTGGGCAGAGGGTCTTCCCCATCAGCTCTGCTCTGTGACACTCCACAGGGGCACACCAGCAAGAGCCCACAGGGCTGTGGGCTCAGGAACAAGCCCAGTTTCAGGGCACCTACCTTTCCCCGCTGTGACCAGAGGGGTGGATCCAGCTGCCCATGGGGCAGGAGGCCATTCTCCAGGCAGGACAGGAACTGCAGTAAGTGCCCTCCTCTGGGGAACCGCAGCGGGGGCCTCTGAATCCCATCCTGGCTCACCAAGACAACCGTCCCACCGCTGTCTACTATTAGCAACAGTGACAGCAGAAAGAAGACAGACATGAATGAGGGAAACATGAGCATCAAAAACGCAGAGGGCAGGCAAGAAAGCTCAGGGAATTGTATTTCTGGTATGGAAAAGAAATATTTTCTCCCTCATTTGGATTCTTCTGTAAATCCATTACAAGTCTGGGGCCCTGGAGGCAGCTTGCCTGGGAGACCACAGCCTTGAAAACCGCCAAGCATTGCTCTGCAAGGAGCACTCCCCAGCCAAGCACCACAGCCAAGAGCTGGTTTAAAGGTTTTCCTAGAAGCGCTTACATAGTAGTGACCACCCAGAGCTCTGGACATCTGCCCTGGAGCTGAATCAAAACATCCCCATATGCACACTCCCCAAAGCTAAGGAAGCAAGTGTCAGGGAGGCAACACCCTCCAGCTGCCCCCCACTCTGGCCTTACCTTGCTGGTGACAGTGCAAATAGACTATCTCCTCCAGGTGAATAGTCATGGCATAATCCCAGTACACGCTGGAACAGAGAGAGAGGAAGTTGTGAGCGTCAGAGATGCAAAAGGCTCTGCTTTTGTTCACATCTGCTCCAGATCCTGCCTCCAGCTATCCTGGCACCAGGGGAAGCTACAGAAAGGATGAGGTCCCAGCAGCAGTGTGACTGGCATGAAGTCAGCCTGAGTAAATGACAACATCCCTCCAGAACCAGCAACTGCCCCTGCCATCACAGCTCAATCGATGCAAGTCCAGTCCCACCTTGCCCTGGGCCCATTCCTCTGCCCTCACACTGTTCCCAGACACAGACAGCGTGCCCACAGATCCTGGCAATGGCAGGGAGGGATGTGGAGCCCTGCAGAGCTGAGCACTCTCCTCTGGGCACCCCAGAAAGGGCTCCCTGCCCCGATGTAGACCTGGGAGAACCCCGCGAACCTGGCAGGAGCAGCCCTGGAGCCCCAAGGGAATACGCAGTGCAGCCCGAGCCTGGGCTGCTGCTGGGCTGAGCTCCTGTCCCCAGCAGATGGGGAAACAAACCCTTGCAGTTTGTGGGTTCTTTTCAAAGATGAAAATAGATTTGGTCTGCGTTGCTTCTGTTCGAGAACTGCACTGCCTCAGCACAAGCACCTCGAGGTGCTGAGCAAATCTAGAAAATGCTAGAGAGCTGCTGTTCATCAGGCAGGGCAGAGGGCCAGAGAGACGACAGGAGGAAGCCAGGGAAGAGGATGCCTCCAGGAGACATGTGGCCTCACGCACGGTTTCGTTTCTGCAGAGAGCCTAACAAAAGCACTGCTCTCCGAGGGTTATCAGCATTTAATAACATCCCACTTTGTAACAAAGCAAATTTCCAGAGTCTGAGCAGCATTTTGTGCCACTTCACAAAAACAGCACTTAAAAATAAAGGCATTATAAAATGGTTCATGAAGGCAGATAAGGATGGGAAGGGGCGCATAAGTCACTCCTTGCAGATTCATACTGACTTTGTCATCTGACTCCTCTCTTCCTTGGTCACACCTTGACACTGGGAAGCTTTAGAGCTTAGGCTGATGCCCAAGTCAAGAACTCAGAAAAGTAGCGTAGATATTAAAATAGCATTTTAGGGGGAGGGTACCAGGCATAACTGAATGGCTCAGGGGACACGAAGAAAGGGGAGATGAGAAGAACACAGGTAAACAAAAGCCCCAAAACTACAATTGAGAATAAATAAAACTGAGGACAGCTTTTGCTGAAGATCTTTACCCTAGGTCAAAGGATCAGTGTCCTAAACGCCCCAGCTTTCCTGGAGCATTTGCTGGCGTAAAGGGATTTTGTTTGCTTTGTTTCGTTTCTCCGGCAAATCAGGACCTGGCATGATTCTGTAGTTTGCTAAAAGGAATGCAGCTATCAAAAGAAATCCAGCAGTCCATAAGGCAATCCCAGGCAAAAGGGTATGGTGATACACACTGCCAAGCAAATTAAGCAGATTTCAGGCCTCCTGGACGAACAAGCTCCAGGGACTTCGTTAAATCCAAGGGACTCCTGAATACCTGTATGTAGGATCAGCAGCAGACTGGACCAAAACAGCACCACAGAATGGCAAGCACTCTGTTACCGAGGTATGATCCGGGAACTGCTCATGCTCCCTCTCTCTGCAGGTACTCTTCCTCTGTTAATAAGCTCCTCAATTCTCCAGATTAAAGTAACGATGATAAACCTGAAAGCACTGTGTAGTATATAGAGAGGGCATTCTCCTGAGAAAACCCTGAGAGCAATAAATTGAGCCACTTTGCATCTTTCAGAACAAGCACCCCCACAGTTCCCCTGCTGAACACTTCCCAGCAGAGATGGGCAACAGCAATGCATCTCACACTATCTCCTGCAGCCCACCTCTCCCACCACTTCAGGCCTCCTTCCCTGTCCCTTCCCCCGTTACAGACCCAAGGATGACTGTTGCTCTGCAGTAAGTGGGAAAACTCACCGATGGCCTTGGACACCAGATCCAAACTCTGAACCTGGGGAACATTTGCCTCACCTCTTCTCATAGTCCAGATCCCCCACAGAGCCGTTCATCAGCTGGTTGGGCGTCCACTTCAGTGCCATGATGTCGGCAGTCTGGTGAAGGGACAGGTATCCGGGGATTGCCTCCATGTCATCTCGCTTGATAAGAGAAACGCAGGGAGAAAGTGAGCTGGGGAGAGTAGGCAAGAAGACACCAGAAGCATGAAGTACCACCTCAGGCTACCCGAGGCTGAGCCATGCCCCCAAAGCACAGTACTGGACCATAACACAGCCCTGCCTGCTACCCCTGAGCCCACCACCCACCAACAGTGAGAAACCCTCAGGGGCCCTGCAAAACCTCCCAGCGGAGACAAGAGGACACTTCACCAGCTTGGAAGAGGGCCGAGAGCAGCTGTCCAGCTGAGGCAAACTTAACAACTCCACCTAAGCAGTTTGCACTTCATTATTTGACTGTAACAAGCAAGAAGGCAAAGGAAGATGTGTTTTGTGGCCTCTGGTTAAGAGTGGGCAGGGAGAGCAGCCTGTTTCTACTCAGAAGCTGAGCTCTTCCATTCCACTGGGAGGATCTGTATCACCAACACCTCAACGACCAAAGTCCAGTCACTGCCTTCCCAGATTAAAAATGAGCCTGTGCTTTTCTTCATCAAAGGGAAATATGGTATAGATTTACCTGGTGGGGAGCAGAGCAGTATTTTAAAGCCCAGGTACCCCAGTAGGTACTTACTGGCTGCACCAGGACGTTGTTCTTGCCATAGAGGAGCGTGGCTCGGGAGTTCTGGTGCAGCGATTCCACGTAGTCCCTGGCAGACAGTGATGGCCGGTCATCCATACTGCCACTCGAATGCCTTTTCTGAATCTGGAAGAGATCCACCTACAAATATGAGGTGAGCACAGACAGCTCTTGCTTTCAAAAAGCTTCTCTTGGAAGCTCATTCCCTCCTCCACTTAAAAGAGTCACTACTAGAAATCTTTCCCTCTGTGTCCTCTAAGAGGATTCCTGGCTCAGGCCAAGCTCGATTCTGCACTTAGAGAAGCCCCAGGAGTGTGCTTTGTTTGCAATAAACAAAGCAGACTTCTGCTGCCTTGGCTTTTCATCCATACATGTTGCTCTCAAAGGGCAGAGACCACATGACGCAGTGCCATGTTAGTCCAGCATGCCTGCAGTCCCCACAGCCTAAGTTCCCAGCACTCCTGGCTGAAGACTTCAAGTAACTACACTCTTCTGCTTTCCCTCATCAGAGGGTTTTCACAGCCCTTTTCAAACAAACGGAGCCTCCAAGCAAGCACTGCCTGTGTGCTGCAGGAGGAGCACTGCAGGGCTGCCCCCCCCCCCCCGACTCACACAGAGCGCCGGGCGCTTGGTGGGTGAGTCCTGGCGACAGTGCGAGCTGTGGATCCGGTGCCTCTGAACCAGCTCGTCAGCAGAGGGATCTGTCCAGAAGTGGTCAGCGGTCTTCATCTTTGTGTACTCCAGCGCACAGGGCCCCACTGTGCCGAGAAGAAAGTCACAAACATAAGGAGGTCATCGCTGTTGTTCCGATGACTCTGGTCACCTCTCAGATCTGCAGAGCTCCGTATCTCAGAGCAGGGATGGCAGGACAGCAGGCAGCAGGCACCAGGCTCAGCACCCACTGCTGCACTGTATAACAGCAGCGAAGAATCCAGAGGGGTCAGCCAGCCCTGGCAGTGAGCAGATAACCCACTGCCTGACCGGCCACATGCATGCAGAGCCCTGCGTTGCAGCACCACACTGCTTCCCAGAGCCTGGCCTGGTTTATGCCCGTCAGTATTAATGAAGCCTGTGCAAGAAAAGGAAATCTCCAAGCTCAGCCATGAAACTCTCCATCTCTGTGCATTGCTCAGCAGCAGCACATCATGTGATCTTTTTAAGTGCTACCTGTCCAGGGCTATGAAGTTTTCTGAAGTTCTTACTGGAAAATAACTGCATTTATCATCCCAGATCACAGACCTGGGAACACAGGTTTGCAAAGCAAGCTATCAAATATCAAAGTAGGGTATAAGAGGACAGTGTTACCCAATAAAGATGCAAGAATTGGCCCATCCACAGGATCCATCAGGAGAGCTTCTTTCTCATAGTACTTACTAGAAGAAATGAAAGACAGCAGAATGCTGTAGCATGTCAACCCCCTGGGACAGTGGTTTTAAATCACTGTAATGCCCTGCTCTTTCTGTATCACTTCTTGATGGTAAGAAGGCAAAAAGCCCTTAACAGGCTGTTTCTGCTAGCTGTAAAATTCCTGGGGGATAGATGCCCTCCTGCAGCACATCGGAAGCATCACCATCTCCTAACAAAACATCCCCAGGACAGGACACCTCAGCATGCAGTTTCCAGAAGACGAGGGCAATGCAGTCCCTGACAACCCAGCAGAGCATCAACCCTGACAACCCATCAGCAGAGCAAGAGTGGCCTCTCTTTGTTTTAGGGCGTGTACAGGGGCCACCAGCAGCAGGGTATCAATCAGAGTCCCCGTGATGGGCACAGAGCAGCACAACTGGCCTGTGCCATCCAGGGCTTTCTCTGGCCCACTTGGATGCAGCTCAGCCAGCAACACCTCCAGCACCTTCAGGAGGGGCAGATGCTGGTAGCAAGTTAGGACAGGCAAAGGGTTGGCCTGTGCCAGCACTCACCTGCTGTTTTCTACCAAGTAATGCACGATTTTATCCAAGACCTTTTCAAAGAGGGCTGTGCGGATCCAGA